>NC_084796.1:37045838-37653998 GCF_963169125.1 Humulus lupulus
ACGATCCTAAGCCTATAAATACAAGGCTTATGGCATCATAAAGAGGACTTTTGGAACTTTTTATTCGAATTCAAATTTTCTAGAGAGAGAAAGTACTTGTATTTGAGAGAATTCTTGTATTCTTGTAATCTGCACTGAAGAAACTCAGTTGACTCAGGTTCATCTGATCTTGAGTGCAGATCTATAATCACAAATCTAAGTGGATTAGGCTATTACCAACACATTGGGGCTGAACCAGTATAAAAATCGTCTGTGTTATTTATTTCTCTTGAAGGTTTTTATCGTTTTTGACGTCTACATGTCGTTGGCCAAAAATGCGGTCAACATTTTGGTGCTTTCATTGAGAGCCTGAAGAGAAAAACAAACGGTCCCTGAAGTATTATGGCGCCTAAGAACACTAATACGACCTCTAAGAAGACAGGCTCCTCTAAAGAGCCCACCAAATCAGAAGGTCCTGGCCCACAATACCATGAGAGTGAGCCTAGAGTCATGCTTGAGGATGTGACTCCAGAAGTTGAAGAACTCCAGGAGGCCATGGGGGCCTTCCAGGAAGAGATGGCATAATTCAACACCAGGCAGGAGGCGTTTGCTGAAGAAATGGCCAGGCAAAAGGCTGCATTTGAGCAGCAAAGACGGGAAATGGACGCCAGGAGTGAGGAGATCCGGTGACAACAGGAGGAGGCCGATAGGCGACATCGCGAGGCTGCACTCGCTCTGGAGGCAGCTACACAACTGACCCGGGCCAATGCCCAAGCTGTAGTAGGAGTGGCAGCCACCCCAGGAGCAAGGACCACAGAAGTTGGTCGTAAGAACACTGATAGACCCCATTCTCGAGGGCCAAACAGGAGTGATAGTAGCCCACCTGGTCAAGAGGAAGATGGGGTCCGATCACGCACTGCCTTAACTCAAAGGGGGAACTCCAGAACCCCCTCAAGGAGCCACTGATCAGAGACTTCTAGGTCTGGAAGTCATAAATAAGGTAGCAAGAAAACTCCACCTGAGCAGGAGCACAATAGAACTCCTCGAGGTAAAGAAACTTCCCACTTCAAAGATGGGCATGGTCGTGATGAATTTGGCAGTCATCACACTGACCAGTCGAAGGAGAAGAATGATAACAACCATCGAGGAGGAAAAGATCGCCCAGCTCAGACAGGAAGGCCACCACTGCATTCCAACCAGCGCAGTGGCAAGGAGCATGTTCCGCCTAGCAAACCTTCCGAGAAAACTCGGAGTACGGTGTTCGATCGATTAGGAAAGCACACCACTCAGAAGGATCTAAGAGACATCATTGCTGATAGGAGAAGGACCGTCCCGGTCGAAGGGCGAGATCCAATCCGACCTACCTGTCAAGTAGAAATACTTAATGATGGTCTGCCGGATAGGAACGCCTGACCTGGCGGTCCCGAGAATGAGGCCCAAGCAGTGGCCCCAGGCATCCAAGCCTAGCTAGATGCTCTGACAACAACAGTTCAGAGTCTATCAAAATGACCCTCTGCGATTGATCCAATAGACCACAGGAGTGGTAGCCCGTTCTGTGCTCGAATTAGAGCAGCCCAGCCACCAGCAAAGTATAAATCACCGGTACTGCCAGTTTATACAAATAAGGCAGACCCGATAAGGCACGTGGGGAAATTTGAAGATCAGATGAAGCTGCTCGGAGTGAGTGATGACTATCAGTGCAGAGTCTTCCCCACCACATTGTCCGACACTGCCCAGGAGTGGTATTGGAAATTTAAGCCTAACTCTATCACTTCTTGGGAAAGTTTTAGAAA
Organism: Humulus lupulus; assembly: GCF_963169125.1. NCBI lineage: Eukaryota > Viridiplantae > Streptophyta > Magnoliopsida > Rosales > Cannabaceae > Humulus > Humulus lupulus. Next base: position 37,047,611 of record NC_084796.1, read on the forward strand.
GGAGTTTTGCAGGCAGTTTAGTGCTGCTCGGACCCCTCCTGTTTACGCCAATCACTTGGCGGATATTAAGCAAGGAAAGGATGAGTCTCTCAAGAACTATATACAAAGGTTCATGAGAGAAGCTAACCGAGCTACGGCAGTGGGAGATGAGGGGAAGATGGTGGCAATTTCTTCCGGCATTATCTATCGGAGTCCTTTGTGGGACAGCATTCATCGCAATCCAATTTCAACATTACAACAATTTCTGGACCGGGTGGACAAGTACATGAAATTGGATGATGCAATTAAGAAGGGAGAGAAGGTCCTGAACAATCCGAGTGGATCAACTGATCCTCCCAAGAATGGTGGAAATGATCAAAATGGTGGTAAGAAACGTGGGAATAACGGGTCTGACCGCCACAATGAAAAGAAGGCTAAGTCGGGATCAAACGACAGGCTAACTAAGTATGAACCTTGGTTCACCAATTACACCACTCTTTCGGCGAGCCAAGCGAAGATATATTTGGCAAGTCATCAAGAGGTCCCCGACCGGAAACCCCCACCAATCAAGAAGGAGATGAGTAAGAGAGATATGAACAAGTTATGTCGCTTCCATGGGGACTATGGTCACGACACGAATGAGTGCAATCATCTCAAGGATGAGATAAAGTTTCTCCTCCAGTCGGGGAAACTGAAGAAGTATCGAGTAGAGAAGACCCAAGGAGAGGGAAGCAACAACAATCCTGGGTTCAAGCGGCAACGATCCCCACCTTTGCAACCTGAGCCTGTGGACTTCACTCTAGACACCATATGTGGAGGTTCACATCTTGCTGGAGATAGCAATAAGGCAAGGGAGAGGTATGCTCGTACCCTTCGTCATGAGTTGGATGCAGCATCAACCTCCGAAGTTATGGCTGTGGAGGAGAGACCACCAAAGAACCCACGATACGAAAGTGAGTCCCTCACTTTCACTGAAGATGATGCTCGACACGTGAGTTATCCTCATAATTACCCTTTCTTCATGACAGTCCAAATTATGAATATGAAGATGAAGAGGTGTTTGATTGACACAGGGAGTTCTGTGAACATCATTTATAAATCATCCTTTGAGAGGATGAAATTATCTATCAATGACTTGAAGCCATGCTCTCAAGTCATTTATGGGTTCACTGGAGAAGGATTGTCACCAGCTGGAACGATCAAGTTGCCAGTCACGACGGGGGAGGCTCCCAAACATGAGACAGTGATGACCGAGTTTTTGATTGTCGACTGCCCGTCCGCCTACAATGTGGTTATTGGTCGACCACTACTCACAAACTTACATGCGTCAGTTTAAATCTGGCACCTTTCCATGAAGTTCCCGACTAGTGCAGGCATAGGCTGCGCCCGAGGAGACCAGAGAGAGGCTAGGGAGTGCTATAATGCCTCGGTAGCTAAAGCAAGGAAGAGGGCCAAGGAGAGCAACATGATTGTATGTGCTGAGAAAGAGGAGGTAGACAAGATGGATGTCGACCTAAGTTTTGCAGTTGTAACCGATCGGGAAGAGATGTTAGAGGAGTTTGGCCAAGAAAGCACTCTTGGTTTAAGAGAACAAAAAGTCCCATCTGGTGATGAAGTCACCAAATAGGGCGTTGCCCAAAGCGAGGGAAGGGACTTTGATCCTCGCTTTGGGGATTATGAAAGTGATGTGGGACCGTACGAGGAGTTAGAGGAGGTCCCAATAGATGAGAATGATCCGACCAGAGGAGTCAAGGTTGGAAGAAAGTTGAAGGCAGAGGTGAGAGCACAGCTGATAGAATTCTTGCAGAGGAATCAAGATGTCTACGCCTGGTCTCACGAGGATATGTTGGGTATCTCACCAAATATGATCAACCACGTGCTCAACATGGATGAAAGTTATCCAGCAGTGCAGCAGAAGAGGAGATTGCTTGACAAAGATCGAGCAAAGGCTCTCAAGGAGGAGGTAGAATGGCTAAAGGAGAATGGGTTTATAAGAGAAGCATATTACCCCGCCTGGGTTTCAAACCCAGTGTTAGTGCCCAAACCCAATGAAAAATGGAGGACTTGTGTAGACTTTACTGACCTGAACAAGGCATGCCCAAAGGACTGCTTTCCTTTGCCAAGAATAGACCAGCTGATGGATGCAACCTCTGGTCATGAAACATTATCCTTCAGGGATGCGTATTCGGGCTATAAACAGATCAGCATGCATCCTCCTGATGAAGAGCATACCAGCTTCCGAACAGACACAGGGCTATACTGCTACAGGGTCATGCCCTTTGGATTGAAGAATGCAGGAGCTACCTACCAGCGTTTGGTAAATGGTATGTTCCGTGACTTAATCGGCAAGAGCATGGAGGTGTACGTAGACGATATGCTGGTGAAGTCAAAGGAAGCTGAAGGACATGTACGAGACTTGGAGGAGTGCTTTGCAATACTGAGAAAGTACAGCATGAAGTTGAACCCCCTCAAGTGCTCATTCGGAGTAAGTTCTGGAAAATTTCTTGGGTTTATTGTGAACTCCCAAGGAATAGAGGCAAATCCCGAAAAGATAAAGGCTCTCGCAGAAATGAAGTCTTCGGCCAGAATTAAGGATGGGCATAGCTTGACTGGGAGGATTGCAGCTCTAAGCAGGTTCATCTCTAAATGAACGGACAAGTGTGTCCCGTTTTTTAACCTGCTTAGAGGGAGCAAGAAGTTTGAATGGACAGCAGAATGTGAGTAGGCTTTCCAATCCATAAAGGAACACTTGGCCCAACCTCCTGTTTTGTCGAAGCCAGTTGATGGAGAAGACCTCTTTATGTACCTAGCAGTCACGGAGCACGCTGTCAATGCTACCTTAGTACGAGAATAAGATAAAGTGCAGCACCCGGTGTACTATGTTAGCAAGCGATTGATAGGAGCAGAATCCCGGTATCCCATGATCGAGAAGTTGGCTTATTGCTTGGTACTTGCATCACGTAAGTTGCGGCCGTACTTCCAGGCACACCCCATTAAAGTCCATACCGACCAGCCCCTACGTCAAGTCTTGCAGAAGCCGGAGTCATCTGGTCGGCTACATAAATGGGCTGTTGAATTGGGCCAATTCGAAATCAAGTACCAACCGAGATCTGCTATTAAGGGTCAGGCTTTGGCAGATTTCATTGTTGAATGTACTGGGATCGCTGATGTTCCCGACCAGCAAGAGCGTGTCACTTAGCAGAAAGTGGAACTTCCTACTTGGCAACTTTTTGTTGATGGGTCATCAAACGAGCATCATTCAGGAGCCGGAATTATATTGGTCAAGCCAGAGAAGCACCGAATTCATTGTGCACTAAGGTTCAAATTCAATGCTTCTAATAATGAGGCGGAGTATGAAGCCCTCCTAGTAGGCTTGCGCTTGGCTAGAGATGTGCATGCCCGGTCGGTGGAAGTGAACAATGATTCCCAATTGGTGGTCTACCAAGTCTTGGGGGAATATCAGGCAAGGGGCCTACGCATGGTGGCATACTTAAATAAGACTAAGGATGTGCTAGCATAATTCGAGGAGTACACCATTAAGTTGGTACCACGAGAGCAGAACTCTAATGCAGACGCTCTAGCAAAACTAGCTAGTGCAAAAGATGCTGAAACTCTGAACATAGTATCGGTGGAATACTTGGTGGAGCCGAGCATTAATGAACAAGAAGCCATGCCTATCACAATAGCTAACACTTGGATGACACCCATCAATGCTTACCTTGAGCAAGGAACCCTCCCAGATGATCGTAATGAAGCAAAGAAGATTATGAGGCAAGCTGCTAGGTACATTATGATGGATGGGGTGTTGTATAGAAGAGGGTACTCTTTGTGTCTACTCAGGTGCATAGCACCCGACCAGTGAAAAACTTTATTAGCTGAAGTGCATGAGGAGTTCTGTGGAGATCATGCTGGGGGGCAGAGTCTATCTAAAAAGATTTTGCGGCAAGGATTTTTCTGGCCTACAATGAACGAAGATTCTATGGAGTATGTAAAGAAATGTGATAAATGCCAGAGATTTTCTAAAGTGCCCAAGGCGCCTCCGAATGTCTTGAAGCAAATGCATAGCCCATGGCCTTTTCCAGTGTGGGGCATTGATCTGATCGGGAAATTACCCAAAGGGAAAGGAGGAGTGAAGTTTGTAGTGATTGTTGTGGATTTTTTCACTAATTGGACTGAAGCCGAACCACTAGCCACGATCACCTCAAAGAAAATGTTGCACTTTGTGGTTAAGAATATAATATGTCACTATGGTCTGCCCAAGAAGATAGTGTCTGACAATGGCACCCAATTCGACAGTGACATATTTACCGATTTCTGCACTCGGCATGGCATCACGAAAAGTTTCTCCTCGGTAGCCCATCCACAAGCCAATGGGCAAGTTGAAGCCATAAACAAAACTCTGAAGGACACTTTAAAAAAGCGTCTAGAGCGAGCTAAGGGTGCTTGGGTGGAAGAATTGCCAGAAGTCCTTTGGTCATACAGGACTACTGCCCAGACAGTAACTGGTCATACCCCCTTCTCCTTGGCATATGGGTATGAGGCCATGTTACCTGTGGAAGTAGACCCACCGTCTCATTGAAGAGCCATGTACAACCAGGAGGAGAATCACCAATTGCTAGCTGAATCTTTAGATTCCCTCGAGGAGAGACGAGAAAAGGCAAGCTTGAGAGTTGCTGCTCATCAGCAAAAGTGGCGCGCTATTTTAATTCCAAAGTCAGAGATCAAAAGTTCCAGGTCAGAGATTTGGTCCTCAGAAAGGTGTTCATCAAAGACCCGCCGGCTGGAGTACTAGGACCAAACTGGGAGGGACCGTATCAAATTGAGCAAGTCTTGCCACCCGGCATTTACAAGCTTGCTCGGTTAAATGGAGAGCTGATCAGGAACTATTGGAATGGCGAGCACTTGAGGAAATATTATCAATGAATACTGCTTACAGAGTAGTAGCTTTGTATCAAGTGCTTAACTTGTTATTTAAGTTTGTTTATGAACTGGCTATTTGCTAACCAGTCATGTTATTTTGAACAATGTTATTTTGTTTGAGACTCGTAATTAGACACGTTTTGTCATTTTTTTTTACGAGTAATAAAAGAGATCACGCGCAGCGTGGTCGAATCTTGCTACAAATTTTGCATATGTGTTGATATATTCCTGCTTTGGCAGTGTTCAACTGTCATTACAACTTAAAACAAAAAAGGTCTTCTAAAAGAAATACCGGGCAGTGTTCAACTGGTTGGTATCCATCGGTGAATACCAACGTTTAAATAGTTGCATGTTTTTGCAGTGGTTAACTGCTGAAATATTTTTGTATATTCTATGTGTTTCACGAGTAATAACTGCTCGGAAAAATTCAGTCAAGTAGCATGTGATCAAGGATTTTTCAACCCTCAATCACTTGGGGGGCACATAGGGTATACTGGCGTACACTTCAACACAAGCAATAAGAGCACGAGCAAAGATATTTGATTTTAGGCTGACTTGTAAATTTTTGAAGTCAAAAAAGGCCATTAAGCTAACTTGTTTTACAAAGCTTAAGTAACTTGGAATTTTTTAAAATTTTAAGTTAAAACAGATATTCGTGTGACATAAATATTATGCTCATAAAATGTTAGAGCAATAAGAGTGTAAGAAAGCACACTTAGTATGGACTTATGAAATGTCTAGAATTTCTAAGTTAGAAAACTAAGTACTCATGCAAAAATATAAGGCATACATCAGAGTCACTTTGCTATTCAAAATAAACTTGTAATGTTTTAAGTATAAAAAGACTTAAATGTTTCAAGTTAGCCAAAAAAGAAAAAGTAAAGTACAAATGCCAACAGCTTGATCATACGAGCAAGAGTATATAACAAAATACAAAACAAAGTATGCTAGAGAGCTGGTAGGATGACAACTGGTCTGTTCGGGCGGAGGCTTCTCTGGTAGGATGAGGGATCACTAGTCGGCTCTGGCAGGTTGATAAACCCCTTTCTCGGCATCAACTGCTCCTTCCGGTTGGAATGATAGAGTAGTGGAAGCAGATGTAGTGCCGGCAGGATTAGCTGCTTCCTCAGCAGCCCTGGCCTCACATTTAGCAAGCTCCTCTGGCTTAACCTCCTCTGTGAGAAAGTCGAGGTTGAGAGGCTTGTTTAGCTTCCACACCTAATAAAAATAGTTGAAGCAGATCTCCTCGTAGCGAGTGAGATAGGCTTCTTTCTCTTGCCTCAGCTCCTCAATCTCGCGAATCAGTCCCTCGTTCTCGCGAGCCAACCCCTCGTTCTCACAAGTCAGTTTGTCTAGCCGATCAGTCAGGGACTTGTTGGTTTGGGTTAGTTTGTCATTCCCATCAAACAACCCCCTAAGAGACTCCTTTTGCTCAGCCACAGTGTTCTCTGACCACTCCAACTTGGATTGAAGATCCTTTTATGAAGAAGTCAGAGCACCCACCTTAGCTTGGGCCTCCACTAGTTGATCATTTAAGACCTTGATCAACTCCTTGTAGTCTACTGCTCGGTGCTGAGCATGACTAATGGTGATAAGCGTCTGCATGAAAAACAAGAGGTTACTACAAAGTATGAATATAAGTAACAAACTGTCTTGTGGTAGAGTACTTACATTCGCCAACTGAGCAAGCCCTCTCTGTAAGATGACATCAACACTAATTCGAGGGAAAGACTCAAAGCTTTGAATCGTTGAAGCGTCGTGAAGAGTCTGATCAACCATGTCCTTCCCAATGGTACCACCAGCAGTGCCGGTCGGACGAGTGGGGGTTAGGCTCGCTGAAGGAGGAAGTGAGGAAGGGGTCAACTGCGGGATTGCAATTGAGCCCTCGGGTTGTCTCCCTTGGCTGGGCGGTACTATCCTCGGGACTTTTCTCGGAGGGGTGGAGCCACTCCCTTCTCTGGATTTCCTCTTCGGGGCAGGAGGGGCGTTGTAATGCCTGGACATCTCTGAATCTGCAAAAGAGAAAACACAAGATTTGTTAGTAAAAGAAATATATATATAAAGCAATATGTGAATAAGTATATTACTACTACTAAGCAGTTCTATAAATCCCATATAACTAAGTTGACAAACATATCACTATGACTACTAGACTTGAGTTGAGGATCTGGTCGAGGAAGTCGTCCTCGTCATCGGATGATGAGCTTAAGTCCCTCTCAGGCTGGATGGCCTTTCCCTTCCCAAGCTGGGTGGGAATAGCAGGTCTACGCTGATCCTCTGGCTGAGGCTCCCTAATGACGAGATCGCCTGGTCTACGGGATTGAGGAGATGGTCCAGGAGAGAACTGATCAGTCACCTTAGTGCCGGCGTTGGAGTGATCAGTTGCATTATTTTCCTCAGTAGTGCTCTCCACTGTGATGTTTTGGTTACATGGTAGCAGGCCCACCATCTTAAGGTTGTCTACAGTAACCAAATTTTTCACATCCTTCTCCTCGATGCACATCTTGGCCAACTCCTCTGCTCGCTTGAACATCTCTTTTGTGGGCGAAGGTTGCTCGAATGGACTCGCATGTGTAAAAGCCAGGTTGTTGGCTTTGATGTCCGACGTGAGAAAATACTCTGTATAGTATTTCCCAGGGTTTGACTTGTGAGTGATGCCACAAAGGTATTTAACCCCCTTATGCCTATGAAAGAGGTGGAAAAAACCGGTGTTCTTATGGCTTGGGTTGGTTCTGAAGTCGAACAAGTAATGTATCTCGTGAGGAGTAGGCTCATCCCAGCCTTGCATGTAGTAGAGAATGTACAGAGCAGACAACGCCTGAATCCCAATAGGAGCGATCTGGAAGGGAGAGACGTTGAAGTAATCCGCTACTGACCTGAAGGAAGGGTGTAACGGGATAGTCGCTCCTGCATATATATGGTGCCTAGACCAGGCACAGTACAGTCCGCCAGGCCTGTTAGCTCTCTGGTGAGGGCGCGGACATATAACATTCACCCCTCTCAAGCCCAAGGCTTGGATGTGTTTGTCAAACATCCCGGGGTTGAGTTTCGTAGGCTTGGCAGTAAACCAGGAAGGCATTTCTTCTCCTTCCTTCCTTGGTTTTTGGACAGCCAGGTGCTGGACCTCGTTGGCAAAATTCTAGGTGATTTTTCTCCGAGTCTTGCTTGATTTTGGCATCTGGCGGGGTGGTCTCGAAGAAGCTGCAGTGTGGGCCTCACTGCGTTCCACCACTTTTTGTACCACTCTGCGGGCCACTTGAGGATCCTAGTCCTGCGAGAGTCTATTGGACTTCTTTACCCTCATGGTCGATTGTTCAGCTTGATGAAGGAACAGCTCTTCGTGAAGAAAGTACAAAGCTGAACGGGGGAGGATCTTCTTAATGCCGCGGAGGCGATCCTCAGGAGTGCGACTACTAGGAGACTTTGACGAGGAGTCGCTGCTTTGAGAGGTCTCGATCGACTGCGGGACGTATGTATCAGAATTCATGTGGTTGTCACCTCCCCTATAGTCAAAGAAATTCATCTACAAAAAATAAAAATGGGGAGGTGAGTAACCATACAAATATAAATCAACAAGAGCAATGTTGAGTTTTTCTACTTAGAAAAAATTTATCTAAGTAGTGAAAATTTAGCATGCATGGAGAAAAAATAAATTTTGTGCCTATAAGTGCCTAAAAAGTGCTTAAGGTTCTAGGATGAGCATGAATTAAAAGTTTTGGAAATAGGCAAAAAATTTGGTCCAAACGGCGTGCCTAGTGCCTAGGGCATGCCATGCCTGGTCCGAGGAGCCAAGAGATGTCAAGGAGCCATGGTGTCCGAGCGGATGCACGTGCCTAGTGCCGAGGAGCTAACGCGCGCGTACAAAGGGTCCGAGGAACTGTTGGTGCCGAGACACCCGAGGAGTGGTGTGATTCACGCCTGGGAGCTATTGGTCCAAGGAGATTCGTTCCTGGGAGTTGTTGGTCCGAGGAGATGCGCACCTGGGAGTCCAAGGAGCTGCGCCTTTTCCGAACAGTGTGCCTGGTCCGAGGAGCTGCACACCTTATGTCTGATGAGCCCAGCACCCATGGCGTGTGTGCGTGGATGTCTGATCGGACACTTGATGTCCAAGGTGCGTGTCTGAGGGCTCTGAGGGACCTAGTCCGAGCTATAACCAACATCCAGTCAAATGCAACGTGAGTCCGATTGGCTATTGTATGGTCCGATCGGACCATTTTTTTTTTTTTACAAAAGAAAAAGCAATGGCCACTCGGCCATACCCCATGTCTCATACCCGAACCTCACCATAAACCCTAAGCCGAAAAACAAAACCTAAAATCCCTAGCACAAACACTATTTCTCATCCAAAACACACAACCACAAGATCAAAATGGGGAAATTGAAAGGTTTTCCAATGTTCTTGAGACCATATATGCCATCAAATATCCAAAAACCCATATTCATGATTTAGGTTAAAATGACTCATTTTTCTTTAAATTCCTATGAAATTGAAGATAATATTGGGTTACCCATAACCTAAACAACATCAAAACAGCCACCAAACACATTATATCTCTAAGATTCATAGACAAACTCAAGAAAAAATGCTCTATGAAGTTTCGACCATCTCATGCATTTTCATGGAAATTTTTGAAAAAAAATACAACACAAATGAAGATGAAAGAAAAGACTTACCCAACATTGAAGAGCCCTTGATTTGCTTGAAGAGATGAGAAGCTTCCCCTTGAAGGTTCGGCCAAGAGAAGAAGATGAGAGGGTTTCGGCCAAAGAAGAAAAAGAAGATGAGAGGGTTTTTTTTTTTTATTTAGCTCTCTTGTGTGTGTGTGGAAATGTGAGAGTATAGGGGTCTATTTAAAGGAAAAAGTGGGAATTACCACTTATTTTTGGACCCTTGGGATTCTTGGGATATTTTTTCTCCCCACGATTATGAGCAGTTAATTGCAGTGATCATGGTCTGTGGAGTTGTGGTCTTGTTGCATGGCGGGAAGGTGAACAGTTGATTTTTTTTATATATATAGTGTCGTCAGTGAAGAAAAAAAGTTTATTATGTGAGACATCATATAATAAACTTGGGGGGCAAATGTTATCCCCAAAATTTGAAAATGATGACGTGGCAATAGAAGTGACAAATGGCAAGGAATGGTTAGGTGACCTGGCTTAGGAGTGACCTGGTAGACCAGTTGAAAATTTTGCCTGGCCAGGGAAGTGTCATGACCAACCAGACATGACCTTGTCCGACCAGTCACATGTTTGTCTGCCCAGGCATGACCTTGTCTGATCAGTCACATGTTTGTCTGCCCAGGCATGACCTTGGCCGATCGGTCATGAACATGTCCGACCAGCCAAGTGCATGTCTGCCCAGTCAAGTGCTGCACTTGTCAGGTGCGTGTCTGGCCAGTGAAGGTGTGGTTGACCAGCTTGAATGAGATATGGATCGACTAGATAGAGCAAAGCTACGCACGAGATCCTAGAAACAGCTTCAACAAGAATCGGTCTTGGCTTGCGCGGGAATCTCTCATTTATCCCACGAATATAGTGTACTGTTATATTTTGAATATTATTGTAAATTGAATATAATGAGAATAAAAAAATATCCCGATGATGGGGGGATATCATCTGCAAGATCCTAAGCCTATAAATACAAGGCTTATGGCATCATAAAGAGGACTTTTGGAACTTTTGATTCGAATTCTTATTTTCTAGAGAGAGAAAGTACTTGTATTTGAGAGAATTCTTGTATTCTTATAATTTGCACTGAAGAAACTCAGTTGACTCAGGTTCATCTGATCTTGAGTGCAGATCCATAATCACAACTAAGTGGATTAGGCTATTACCAACACATTGGGGTTGAACCACTATAAAAATCGTCTGTGTCGTTTATTTCTCTTGAAGGTTTTTATCGTTTTTGACGTCTACACGTCGTTGGCCAAAAACGCGATCAACAAGTTTCAAGATTCATTTTTGGAAAACAGAATGTAACAAAATATGAGTTGAATACTGAAATTATTAATAAGATAACTGAAAATACTTAAAACTATATACATATTATTACTTATCTTCTTCAATCGAGCAAAAGCGTAAGATGTCGATCCATGGATGTAATGACCCAACTATTTCTAAGACCTTGGACCATTAAAACTACTAGACATAGCTACTACTATTTGGATACAAACATAAGAAATAACATAACTTTATTAAAAACCCAAAATATTGTACCAATACAAAATAAGATAAAATTATTAAATAAAATATGCTATGGTATGGGAACCCATTGTTTATAAAACATAAAACATAAACTTTAATTCAATTGTTTAAAAACTAAGTGTGGAATTACAAAAGAACATAATTCAAAAGACTAAATAACATCATCCTTGATCAACACGCAATCCACACAGTCCATTCATCCTTAACACACAAACCAAACTGCTAAGAATCCTTCCGTCTTCCATAATCATTTTCCTGCATCACACTAAAAATAAAGGAATGACCCTAATGCCCAGCAAGGAAAATCTACTAACAACATATAACATAAATCATAAGCATAAGACTATATCATAAACGTACACTATAAAACATATGACTATAAAAAAAAAACATATATCGTATAGGACTACAATATTAAGGGCCATCGTAAATTCTTGGGGCTTGTTAGCTAAGCAAGTCATATGCCCATAAATTTGTGGGGCTTGCTAGCTAAGCAAGTCGTATGCCCAAGGACTACAAGACATATTATACATACACATATTATAACATATAAGCACATAAAATCTATCCTATTTTCCTTACCAAAAGCCAGGACATTTGGGAACAAGAACGGGATTAGAACACTCCTATAAACCAACAGTAAAAATGGTGAGAATCTAAAGGAAAAGAGATGAAAAGAACACTAAACCATCCAAGAAGAAACTTACCAAGAAGAACCTTAAGTTTCAAGAACTTAAATACCTAATCAAGAATCATAAACAAGAGTTATGTTTTGAATAAAAGAAAACTATAGAAAACTATAGAATCATGAAGAACTGAACTTAGGGATAGAAATACCTTGAATGATATTATAGATTGGTCTAAACCTCAATATCGAAATCACACTAAATCTCACTTCCCAAGTGTTTAGAAAAGCTTATAATAATAAAGCTTTTATCCCAAACTCAAGTGTATCTCTCTACAGTAACACTAGCACCTTGGAGGCTCTGATCAAATGATTGAAGAATGAAGAAAATGGCTGAGTTCTAGGTCCTATTTATAGAATTCAAGGAGTGAAACTAACCCCTTTTAATTTGAATAAATAAATGAATATAAAATGAAAAAGATTTTAATTTTCGTTCAACTGACACCTAGAACTCGGTCAAAATCGTTCAAAGGCAAGTCTAAGTGGTTAAGGGTAATTTTCAAAATTAAAAACCAAACTTTAAAAAAAAAAAAAAAACCATCTTGGAGCCAATATATCGCCCCCCATAGGTGATATATCGCCTCCCCCTATATTCCTGAGCCTCGTTCGATCGTTCGTGCAAAGACGACGTGTTTTCCGTATCTTCCGTAGGCGATATATCGGCCCATATGCTGCAATATATCGGCATACGTTGATATATCAAACACGTATTTGCACTTTTTCTGTAACGCCTGGATAGCCAAGACCGTTACACTGTGTGTTTAAAAAGTGCAAGACTTGCTAATCAAGTCGTTTAGTTTAAATCGTGTTATTGAAACTATAAAGGAACTAGGGTTAAAATGTTTTGGTCTCAAAAGTCACATTTTCATAAAGAAACATTTCCTGTTTGTACGGGATCCCAAAAATGTTAAGTTTGAAACTGTTTACAAAAGATTCAAGGACTAAATACAATGTTAGCCATATTAAGGCAAAACAGATAATTAGGCAATCTCTGTCCTGATCCACTTCTCGGTCATGGCGACCGAACAGATGGCTATGTACATTCCACCCTGCAGCCCTCCATCTCAGGATTGGTCCAACATGCCCTTGCCTTTACCTGCACCACGTAGCACCCGCGAGCCAAGGCCCAGCAAGAAAACACAACAACAGAGCATAAGCAATCAACAGACAAATCAATATCTCGTATCGCATCACATATTCTTAATCATATCAACATTCAGAATAGTCAAGTATTCAACATACTAAACATATCAATTCATAACATACAACAAATCACATACGATAACTAGTGTTAGCACCCTCAGGCCGCACCCTCCGTTATCCCACTGACTCCGGCCTGCTTAAACCGAGCTCAGTGAATATTAAGATGTCCTCGGCTACCAGTGGCCAAGCCGTGCCCTGTGCGCAAATATTGTGTACAGCACCCTTAGGCCGCTATCACATGTCCCATGGAATAATACCATCATTGACATAATACAAATATCGGGAGCACTTAGTCCCATCACAAACATATAACTGGGTGCAGTTTTCTTACCTTTCGATTCGCTAGCTTTGATCGATTGACTTTTTGAGCACGATCCCTCTCGAGCCCTAGCGCTCACCTAAACACAACCATAGGTCAAAGTCATCACTAAACCTCAAGTCCAAAACCTAGCCTCGGAAACATTCCCGAGCCCCCAGGAAGTCCTAGTTCCACCAAACAAGGTGGTGGAATCGAACCCGAACCCTTGGTCAAAAACCCTTGTAAATAACCCTAAAATCCCTTTCTGGAAACAGGGCAGTGCTACAGCGCTCTTAGGAGGGTGCTACAGCGCTACAAGCAGAAGCAAAATCCCCCAGGAAGCATGGCCTAGCGCTACAGCGCCCAAAGGCTAGTGTTGTAGCACTAGTCACAGACAGGCAACACCTCAATTTTCCTTCCTGCGATTTCCTCGAACCAAAACTTCTCCAAACCTTCACCAAACTCAAAAACAAGCTTATTAACATATTCCACTCATCCCAAGCACCCCAAATACTCAAAACCCAAGCACATGCATCCCTAATCTGAAAATCCACCATAGCCACTTCTAGACTTCAAAACTCAGCAGAAACCAGTCAAAACATCAAAGTTAAAAACTCAGAGTTTATACCTTTGGTGGAATTTCGACCTCAAGTTGCCTCTAGGCCTCCTTAGCTTGCTCTTCCTCAATCCTTGGCTCCAACTTCCCTAGAATTCCCCATCAACACAGCTTAGATATCTTAGCTAAAAACCAAAACCAGAACTGAAGGAACTACAAAATCTTACCTCAAGCAAATGGCCTATCCTTGCTAAACGCTTGCAAAATCTTCAAGCTTAGCTCAGAAACCTTATGGATTAGTTGACCTAGCTCTCCTCTGAAATTTTCTCCAAGAAGAATGAAGAGAAATGATGAGAGAACCACAAACCGACCCTAGGAAAAGCTGTTCTGTTTTTCCTTCCTTTCTTTTTCTTTCTTTTCCTTCTTTCTTCAGACTTCTATATTATTCTACAATTCCCACTAAGTATAAAGCCTTAACTTACTTATCTCTGAGAATCCAATTGACCAAAATGCCCTCCCTATTAATTCTAAACCCTTTAATCCACTTAGGGCATTTTAGTCATTTTACCCAATTCCCGGTAATTTCTCAAGTGTCTCTAATATTTCCCGCTTACCTCCCGATACCTAATTAATCACCAATTATATTCTTCGATGTCAAAATAGACTCCAAGATGCTCACTAAATTCCCATTTATACCACCAGGCTCACCCCGAGCCAGGTATAAATTCTCGCCATGACTTTTCCGCTAAACCGCTCACTAGGATCGTCTCGAGTCACAGATCACAAATATATCCACATAATAATGTTGGCTCAACAATTATCACATATATGTACATAGTTATGCCCATAATGGCCAAAATTATGATTATGCCCTTCTAACCTAATCAGGGCCTACATGCGTACTAATACACATAGTCATGCATCTCAAATATTCAAATAGTCATATAACATGCTTTAAATCATAATCATGCATTTTACTCATTAAAGTCACACATAATTCCCATTATGCCCTCCAGGCACACTAATCAAGGCCCTTAAGCCTTATTAGCGAATTTGGGTCGTTAAAACTATCCCCTCCTAATGAGAATTTCGTCCTCGAAATTTACTAGAACAACTCGGGATACTATTCCCACATTGTTGTCTCAAGCTCCCAGGTCGCCTCCTCGACCTTACTATTCCTCCACAGCACTTTAACAAGAGGAATCATCTTATTCCACAATACTTTATCTTTCCGATCCAAGATCTGAATCGGTTGCTCGTCATAAGCCAAATCTGTCTGTAACTCCAAGTCTTCATACCTTAACACATGAGTCACATCTGAGACGTACTTCCACAGCATAGAAACATGGAATACGTCATGAACTCCTAACAATGATGGCGGCAAGGCTAACCTGTAAGCCACCTGACCAATCCTTTCCAGGATCTCAAATGGTCCAATGAATCTAGGGCTTAGCTTGCCCTTCTTTCCAAACCTCCTCACCCCTCGCAATGGTGAAACTCGGAGAAAGACGTGGTCCCCAACCTGGAACTCCACGTTCCTACGCTTAGGATCAGCGTAGCTTTTCTGTTTGCTATGAGAAGCGAGCATTCTAGCCCAGATCTTCTCTATAGCTTCACTTGTCCTCTGAACCATATCTAGCCCCAAATATCTCCTCTCACCCATCTCATCCCAATGAATGGGTGATCTACACTTCCTCCCATACAACATCTCATAGGGAGCCACTCCAATCGTTGATTGATAACTATTGTAATACGAAAACTCAATCAACGGAAGATACTTACTCCATGAACCCTCAAAATCAATCACACACGCTCTTAGCATATCCTCCAATACTTGAATCGTCCTCTCAGGCTATCCGTCAGTCTGAGGATGAAAGGCCGTACTGAACTTCAACTGAGTCCCCAAAGCCTTCAGCAAAACACCCCAAAATTTGGAAGTGAAAATAGGATCCCGGTCTGACACTATAGACTTAGGAACCCCATGGAGACGTACGATCTCCCTCACATACAACTCAGCATACTGATCCATAGTACATGTCGATCTCACTGGTAGAAAATGGGCTGACTTGGTGTATCTATCCACGATCACCCACACCGAGTCATGAAGCCCCACTGTCCTAGGTAAACCTCCCACAAAATCCATAGTAATTTCCTCCCATTTCCACTCAGGAATACCCAAAGGCTGAAGCAACCCTGCTGGTCACTGATGCTCAGCTTTCACCTGCTGACAGGTTAAGCATCTGGCAACGTACTCTACCACATCCTTCTTCATCCCGGGCCACCAATATAAAGTTCGTAGATCCTGATACATCTTTGTGGTAGCCGGATGAAGTGAGTACGACGTCATATGAGACTCGTCTAGTATCTCTTTTCTAATTCCCTGATCAGCTGGAACACAAATCCGTCCCTGATATCAAAGCAAACCAACCTCAGATATAGAATAGTCCTTAGCTACTCCCGCTAAGACATCCTCTCTAACCCTCTGTAACTGAGCATCTACCAATTGCCCTTCTCTAATCCGCTCTAGCAGGGTCGACTGCAGAGTAATATTGGCCAACCGGCCTACCACCAACTCTATCCCCGCTCTGACCATCTCATCCGCTAACTCCCTTGACATCTAAACAGAACTATACAACTGACCTAGACCTCTGCGGCTCAATACATCCGCCACCACATTGGCTTTTCATAGATGGTAAAGAATATCATATTTCCTTTACCAACTCCAGCCAACGCCTCTATCTCATGTTCAAGTCCTTTTGTGTAAAGAAATACTTCAGACTCTTATGGTCAGTGTATACCTCACACTTCTCCCCATACAGGTAATGTCGCCAAATCTTCAGTGCAAAAACCACTGCTGCCAGCTCCAAATCATGGGTAGGATACCGCTGCTCATACTCCTTCAGCTGTCGTGATGCATAAGCTATAACCTTCTCATTCTGCATCAACACATAACCTAAGCCCAACCTCGATGTATCGCAGTAAACAACGAACTTCCCTTCCCCCGAAGGAAGACTCAACACTGGCGCTGTAATAAGTCATCGCTTCAGCTCTTGAAAACTGTCTTCACACTTGTCTGTCCAGATAAACTTCAGATTCTTCTGTGTCAATTCTGTCATCGCTAGTGCTATCTTTGAGAAACCCTCTACAAACCGTCTGTAGTAACCTGCCAAACCAAGAAAACTCCGCACCTCTGAGGCGTTCCTTGGCCTCGACCAATCCCTAACTGCCTCCACCTTAGATGGATCCACCTTAATCCCATATGCACCTACGATATGTCCAAGGAATGTCACTTCGGGTAACCAAAATTCACACTTCTTAAACTTGGTGTACAACTGATGCTCCCTCAACCTCTGAAGAACCTGTCGAAGATGGAGCTCGTGCTCTGCCTCTAAACTAGAGTACGCCAAGATGTCGTCGATGAAGACAATAACGAACTGATCCAGGAAATCCTTGAACACCCTGTTCATTAGTTCCATAAAGGCTGCTGGGATATTGGTCAAACCAAAAGACATGACCAAGAACTCATAGTGTCCATACCGCATTCGGAAGACCGTCTTAGGTATGTCCTCGTCCTTGATCCTCAACTGGTGATCCTCAGCTGGTGATAACCAGATCGAAGATCAATCTTTGAGAACACCGTCTTACCCTGCAGCTGATCAAACAAGTCATCAATCCTTGGTAGGGGATACTTATTCTTGATAGTCAACTTGTTCAATTCTCGGTAGTCGATGCATATTCTCAGAGTCCCGTCCTTCTTCTTTACAAACAAAACCGGAGCGCCCAATGGTGAGTAGCTAGGTTTGATGAACCCCAAATCAAGAAGCTCCTGCAGCTGTATCTTTAATTCTTTCAGTTCTGCCGGTGCCATCTGGTATGGTGCCCTCGACACTGGCTCTGTCCCTAGCGCCAACTCAATGACAAACTGAATCTCTCTACGCGGTGACAACCTAGGAAAATCCTCAGGAAACACATCCAAGAACTCGCAAACCAATCTGGTCTCCTCCGGTCCTACTGGTGAAACTCTAGTGGTATCCACCACACTAGCCAGAAAGCCTATACATCCACCTTGTAACAAGTCTCTGGCTCTCAATGTAGATATCCTGGGTACGCGGGGTCCATGCACCGCTCCCACAAAGACAAAGGGATCCTCGCCCTCTGGCTCAAAAGTTACCATCTTCTTCCTACAGTCAATGGTAGCTCCATATCTGACCAGCCAATCCATACCTAGAATCATATCAAAGTCCTCCATACTCAATTCAATCAAGTCTACTGACAACTCCCTACCATCAACTATCACTGGAAGTGCTCTAATCCACCTCCTAGATACTACCAGTTCTCCTGTAGGCAAAATAGTCCCAAACCCTGAAGTACTATACTCACTAGGTCTACACAATCTATCAATCACCTTATCAGATACAAACGAATGCATAGCACCAGAATCAATCAAAACAGTAAAAGGAGTACCAACGCTAGAAAGCTGACCTGTCACTACCGAGGGACTAGCCTCGGCCTCTGCCTGCGTTAGGGTGAACACTCGAGCTGGAGTCAAGCTGTCCACCTTCCCTGTCTCTCCCTTCTTCACTGTCGGGCAATCCTTCCTGAGGTGTCCCACCACCCCGCACACATAGCAGGCCTTAGCCCGACACTCGCCCGGATGGTGTCTCCTGCACCTCGTGCACTCCGGATAGGTCCTCCACGAATCACCGCCTCCCTAACGGCCACCCTGAGTACCCCGACCTCTCCTATCAGGGCCAGGAGTGATCAAAGCCTCAGGGGTCTTCCTCTTCAGATCACTAGTGCCACCACCCCTACCTGAACCAAAATATGGAGGCATCGCCCTGCGGCCCTCTCTCCTCACAGCACTCTCTCTCCATATCTTATTCTCCGCTTCCTCAGCGGTAAGAGCCTTCTCCACAGCCTGGGCATAAGTTATCCCTCCAGGAACTGTGGTAATTCTCACATCTCGGGCTATCATAGCACTCAGCCCTTTGATAAATCTGTCCTGCCTAGCTGCATCACTAGGCACAAGATCTGGTGCAAACTTTGCAAGTCTGTCAAACTTCAAGGCATATTCTATAACTGTCATACTACCCTGAACCAGCCCCACGAACTCATTTATCTTTGCTGCCCTAATGGCAACATTATAATACTTCTGATTAAACAAATCCTTAAACCCTTCTCAAGTCAATGCAATAACATCTCTGGTCTGTGACGCCACCTCCCACCAGATTCGGGCATCCTCCCTCAGCATATAAGTGGCACAGGCCACTCTGTCATGTCCTTCCACCCTCATGAAATCAAGAATGGTAGTAATCACTACACCAAATACCCATTTGTATAACATAAAAATATAATACTTATGAAAAAGTGTTATGCTATACTTTTATATATATATGTGGTAAAAGGAAAAAATGGCGGTAATTTATTTGGGAGCCCGCCTATAATAAAAGTTGTGTTTTTTTTTTCAGCAAATTCATTTTTTCCTAGCCTGAATATAACTCCCCCATTTCCTTCTTCGACTACAGTGTCCCCAAAGTCAATCCCAATGGTTCGGCTTCAAATCTCCTCCATCCCTCAAATCTCCTCTCTCTCATCTTTCTCTGTCTCTCATTCTCTCCGTTTCCAGTCAGTCCTCCTCTGACCCATCTACGCCTCTCCTTACTTCAAAATCTTCCATTGACGCAATACCCACCATTAGAATCGACCAGTCCCTTCTGAACAATGACCCTTTTATGCTCTGCGCCGTTTGCAAGGACCAGTTCGAGCTTGGCATTGAGGCCAAGCAACTTCCCTGTAAGCATCTCTATCATCCCTAGGAGGCACGATCTTCTGTTTTTTGCTGAGAATGGTGGTAGCGGCGGCGTTCAGGGCTCATTCTCTCCCAACCAGATTGCGGAGGTGGGGACAGAGACAGAGATGGGAGCAGTCTCCAGTTGTCTAGTTGCGGGTAGAGCTCGTATAAATGGTGAAGATGGAGGGTTGAGTTTAAGTCCCGGGGTCATTGAGGAGGGCGATGTTGCCATTTCTGAAAATTTGAGGTCTGTACTATTTCTTTAGCTACTTGAAATTGGGTTTTGGAATCTTGATTGGTGTCTCAGTTAGGATTATTGAAGAAAAGGGTAAATTAGATCTTGGAAAAGTCTTCAAGAAGGACTTTTAATAGACTCAATAAATGGAAGTTTACTTCATTTTTTAGGAATTCAGTGGTTACCAGAGGGGTTTCTACGTTACTAGAGATATGGGGTGGTACATTTTCTCCTACTCAAATCTGGGCTCAGCTTCTATTTCTGGGTCTCCCTGTAAGTATTTCTATATAGATATATATATATATATTTATATATATATATAAATACAAATTTTTACAGATCTCCAATGAATACAATAAATGCAGAATCATTGTACTTATCTTGGACACGCTTTGGGCACAGATCTCCAATTTGTACAAGATTGCATTTTGTTTGAGTGTGAATCATTTGTGATTATGTACTTTTGTTTAATTGGGTAATTATTTGTTTTATCTTAGTCACCCTGAAATATGAACATGAATTATTTTATAATTTACTAGCTAGAATCAGATCGAACTGCAAATAAAGTTAACTGATGAACTATCAAGAACCATATCTTGTCAATTTGGTTTAGGCTCTCTATGCATCATAGTATAGGTATTTATATTAGTTTTTGAAGAGAAAACTATATATGTTATTCTAAGTAATGACCTACATATATAGCATAAAGCAATATAAGATTCTGTATAGTTATAGAGTTGTCCTTTGACTACTTATTTTTTTTCAAGAGAAATATAGTTATTTTCCTCTTCTTGCTATATAGTTGTAAAACTTATATTATCTCATTTATCATATATATATATAGCAAAAAAATATAGTTGAAAATGATCAACGAGAAAGATACACATAATGATAGTGTTATATTATGCTTCAGTAAATGAGAATTATATACCTTGTTTGTGCCTATTTTGGTTTATTATTTTGTCCTTGTCTTTGTTCTGCCCTTTGCTTTTCTGTTGTCTCTTTTAGAGATACTGACTGGAACAGTAAAATTGAGAATGCAAGGACCATGTAGTATTAACTGTCATTAATCAAGAAGATAGACAGACATATATATAAAGATGCAAACAGCCGAAAGAAAGTGCTTTATTTGCAAATATAAGTTGGCCACTTCTCTGCTGCGGCTACCAGTTTTTGGGGTGCAGTATAATTAGTATATGCATCTTCAGTTTCTTTTTCCTTCTAAGTTTACTTCTCAGGAAAATGAGATGGATATTCAAAGTATAGCCATGAAGAACCTTTTGCACTTGTTCTCTGATCAAAAAGCTTGGCCCAACCAGACCCCAGCATAATATATAGTTTATACTCTATCTCTCTTTCTCTCTTTCTCTTTCTGTGTGTGTGTGTGTGTTAGTGTGTTTATTTGTCTAAGCTCACTTAGTTTGTTCCTTGTGACTTCTTTTCTTGCCCTGGGCTTGGCTTTGTCTGCAATAGAAAAAGGTGTGTCAAAGAAATGATGCAGCACTAAATGAGAACAATAATTCACTGTTTATATTTCTCCTATTTTGTTTGCTTCAAAAAGAGTGGAAAATTTTCAAGAAGAGTTCAATCTCTCCTAGGCTAGGATATATTTTAAGAATATTATTTTTCACCACTTATATATAGTTTCGAATTATTTCTCTATAAGCTCTGCTAGCTTCCAATTCAATACATACACTCTCTTCCTTGTCTTGTTCATTTCTCAAATCAATAAAATGGAAAAAGTTCTCATCTTGAGCTTTAAATTCTACCTTTCTCAATTAGTAATATTGCTTCCTTTTATTTTAGTGCTCCAGAATTTGATGTGTCAGAGATAGAGAATCTTTTCTCTGCAACAGTCCCTAAACCTGCTGATTCAGGGGGTAAAGCTGGAGGGCGTCGTAAGTCTACTGGATCCAAAACTGACAAAGTTCACCTGGTAATTGTATAGAAATGGAATATTTTTTCTAGCATTATTATTAAGAAGACTCTTGCTTGAGCATTCTTGAGAGGTCCAAGGCTCCTAGAAATGCCTGTGTTATCATTCTTTTTCATTTCTTCATTTAATTCAGCCATACAATATTTATTTTTGCCTATTCTTCTTAGTTTTCTCTACTGTTATGTGTTCTTTCTATTTGGGTTCCTATCATGGTCCTTTCTGCTCTGTTCTTTTCTTTCTTCTTCTTCTTCTTCTTCTTCTTCTTCTTCTTCTTCTTCTTCTTTGCTTTGCTGATCTTGTTACAATTGTTAGATACATTTCGTGAATGATTCAGTGTCCTTGTAAAAAAGGATGTCCTTTCTCATTGATATTTCTTTTTATTCTTTTGCATTCTGATATTTATGATGTTACTTATGTCCCATTTTTTTCCATGTTACATCCTCTAGATTGACCTGAGGAGGGCAAACAACACTGAAATTATGCTCACAAAAGTTAAGATGCCGCTTCCTGGTATGATGGTAAACTTCTACTTGAAGATCTTATTTTTACTTGAATAATCTGGAGATATGGATAGTTTTATCTCTTCAATGTGGATACAGATTCTTTGATATAGAATTCTTAAATGAAATCCTGTGATAATGGGTTAGTTAACTTAATTTGATTTGTTTGTTTTTCTTTCATTACGTATGGGCAATCGGTACTTTCAGCCTGGGACTGAAAACAACACATATTTAGGATTTTGCGAGATCAAAACATGAAATATAAGGATAATTTTTATCCTTTTTCGTTTCACATATTTTTTAAGTCTTTTTCCTCTATAGGTTTTGATAATATGGAACAATAACATGTTTGGTTACTCTTTTTGTGTTTACTTAACACTAGTGGCATGCATCTTCTCAGGCTGCAGTGCTAGCGATGGATGAATCAGTATTAGATGTTGATCAAGTGGAAAATCTAATAAAATTTTGTCCTACAAAATAAGAGATGGAACTTCTCAAGGTAAGACTTTAATGCAAGTTACATTGTGCTCCTTACCAGTTTGTTAGCAAGTCAGTAATTCAGCTTTCAAAATACAGCATTATGACTTGTTCTGTTACTTTTTCTGTTGCTGGCTATGACCGTTTCTGTTATATGATTATCAGGGTTACACAGGTGACAAGGAGAGCCTGGGAAAGTGTGAACAGGTAAGAAGCATTATTCATCTTTTCTTGTCCATGAATGACTTTCTATGATTAAAGTACACAACAGTAAAATGTTTTGAACTTATTGATTTATTTTATTAGTTTCTTACAAACTCCTTTATTTCTTTTATTTTCCCTCTGTTTATTTACTTAAAAGAAAAACAATTTATGTAATAGAAACTTGGAATTACTACTGTTGTACATCATTATTGTCCAGTTGAAATTTAGCTATTTACTTGTCAATTTGAGAGCATATAGATACCTTTTGAATTCTATCATGGCCAGAATAGTCCCAAAAGGTCATTTTTTATTTTGTTATGTTTTTAATATTTTAGTATTTTATGGAGTTGATGAAAGTTCCTAGAGTGGAATCAAAATTGCGAGTGTTCTCTTTCAAGATTCAGTTCAACTGTCAGGTTTGGTGATATTTTTTATGCTTTTCATTGGTGGTTAAAATATTATTATTATTACAATCTATATTGTATAATTCTTCTCGTCGTCTTACAGATTTCAGAATTTAAAAAGAGTTTGAACACTGTGAACTCTGCATGTGAAGAGGTAAGCAGCTCCTGATGATGAATTTTTTCTTGCAGAATTTGATATTTGTACTGTGTTGACAGATCCCTGTGCTACTTAAATTCTTCCATGCAGTTTTGAGAATCTGTTTTGACTTGGGTAGTTTTATGCTCTATTTAATAGGTCTGGAATTCCCTCAAATTAAAAGATATTATGAAGAAAATTCTTTTTCTGGGTAATACTTTGAACCAAGGGACTGCAAGAGGTGAGGATCTTCAATTGTTATTTTGACAGATTTTATTATTTGTGGATGCTGGAAAATTCTGTTTTATCATCTGATAGTTGCAAGTTCTTTTAAAATAAGACTTAGTTCCTTTTATGGCCATAAATTCAGAAGTTTATCGAAGTATTAGATAATGAGAAAATCCAAATACATTCAACAAATGAACATGATTAAGCTACAACCTTCTAATTAAAAGTATCGTGTGACTGCCACAAGGCTAAGGTTATGTGACATCTCAATTTAGAATATAGAAAAAAGGCCATTACAGTGTCTGAGTTCACACTGGTAAATCACTTCTTATGTGTTTTTCTATATGTATTTTTCTCTCTAATGATCAGGAAACTATAAATTATCTAATATGAGGGTCTAATATGGTGGCTTGTATTGCATCAGTATTGGCATTTTTTTCTTCTTACTAGCACAAGTATGATACTTCTCCCTTTTATATTTTGAAATCTTTGTTAACATAAATCATCAAATTTATTGCAAGGAAAACATATGCAAAATTTGAGACTAACATGGTAGAAATTTCACCTTTATGATATATATACATGTGACCGAGTTGTTGCTCAACTTTTCTCTTCTGTAGTATGAATGTAGAATAAAAAAGGTTCGCCATGAAGATAGCACATTAAGAATGATCAGAAATCGGCAAAAAACACTAGAACGCTGTGAAAAGGTAACACTTTCTTGAGGATGAAATTTTATGTATCTATTTATTTTGTGGTGTGGTTTTAATCCAATTAAACTTACTGATATGTTTGTTTTGATTAGTTGAGGAAATATGTGATGTACACATGGGGCTTTAGCATATTAGATGACGACCACGACAACAAGAAAAATGGATCATGTTGCAGTGGTGATATGCTAAAATCTATCAGCGAAAAAGGATCATCACAAAAACATAGGCAACAGAGCATAACAGATTCTAAGGTAGCCATGTGTGTGTCTATTCCCGAAGTTAATTAATTTTAATCTTATCTTCTTCCATGTCATTTTATTTTGAATTTTTTTCTGTGTAGATTCCTGCTCCAAATCATTCCCACACTTGTAGAACCAAGTCTCTGATACCACGAACTGCTTTGAGTCTTGAAGAGAAGTCAGATTCTCGGGGTGAACATGTGAGTTGCTTTTCATGTTTGTATTTCAGTTAACGCAAGGTCTATTATTCACTACATATCTTCAAGTAAGAGTGTTCTACATACTTCGATATCATCTCTCAATATTGCCAATCTATTTACCTCTAGTTGACTATTCTAATCAAGTTACTTGACAACCATTATTTGATAGTCGCTACTACGTATGTTAGAAAGTTTGATGAGAAAGCACTACTGGAATTTGAGATGGTACATTCACTGTTGATGTCTGTCCTTAGTCTCTGGTCCCATCTTAAGCTGCCACTGGAAGGTCCAATGTTCTCCACAAGCTTTATAAATAGACAATGTGAAGTTAAACCAGATTCCATAAGTTTTCGCTGTAAAAGCCAGTCCAAAATATTAACTTACTGTGGTGTTGCTCAAAATATGGTCCATGTCACTCTTAGTTTGCAAACCTATTAGAGATATTTT
Source organism: Humulus lupulus (assembly GCF_963169125.1). Lineage (NCBI taxonomy): Eukaryota > Viridiplantae > Streptophyta > Magnoliopsida > Rosales > Cannabaceae > Humulus > Humulus lupulus. The sequence goes on from NC_084796.1 coordinate 37,072,966, forward strand.
GCATATCAACCTCTTTTTTAATGATATTTTGATATAAATAACTAGCTCATTGCCTCCTTGTTTGGGTGTTATTTTCTTTATATTTTCTGGTTTAAAAATGTATATGTAATCACATCTTTGTGTATCAAGTACTCGTGAATTTTATAATTTTGAAATGCTCATCTTTTCTAGTCACAGAAACATGAGGAAGAACAACAATCCGGTGGATCATGCAAGGAAAGTTCATCCCAGCTTGTTTCATTCTATTTATCTCATGCCAACATTCCTCTTCCACCTACCTTAGGTAACAACTTACTCTGAATTTTTTATCGCTAGTCCATTTCTTTGCCATCCTATTTGAGGCAAGGACGGGTGCTGTGAAATGTTATTTCGAAAGCCATAAGCCTGAGAGCAAATGTTTTTTCATTCTTTATGGAAATTCTTCTAACCATTTTTGGATTTACATTGCCTTGGTAGTTATTCCATTTTGTTGCTGTTTGCTACAAAGTTGAAGGATTCTTCAGAAATGGATATGTCTGATGTTCAAAAGAATCTCAAATGTTTGTACGAGTACAATGTCATGCTGAGGGAGAAATTTTTATCTGTGCAATCTATGCTTCATGAGTTAGCAACAAAGTCCTTGCCTCCTGCAAATGATGACATTCCTAACACCTCAAAGTTTTTCAAGCAAGTGTGAGTATGCATCAGTATGTTTTTCCAGAAGTCCTTTTTTTGTCCAGTTTCCTTGATTTCTTGAGTCATTGGTGTTTCTAGGATGCTAGTCCATATTGTATATTAATTGGAGAGAAGCTTCAAAATCAAATTCTTGATTTATGTTTCCCTGATGCAGCTGCAATTATATTTTAACTCCAATGGTTCTAGCAGTGTTTCCCGAAGATTTAGTGTTACACTGTTGCTTTTGTTACTCCTTATTTAGGATTTATTTATTTTTTAAATGTTAAGGAACCTAAACCAATATGTGTCTGTTGTTACATTTTCAATATCACACATATATTTTCTATAAATTTTCACGTCTTAAAAAAATAGATGTTAAAGGAGATAGCTTCTGACTAGACAATCTCTAGAAAAAGGTTGAGATATGACTTTACTTGTCCATTCAGGCCATTTTTTCCAAGTACTTCTTATTTTTGTTTTCCATGGTTGGACTATGTGCTCTTTCTTCTACATTGCTCATATTTTGATGCTTCTCTGAATTTTCATAATGTGTACCAGGAAGGCAATGTTGCCAACCAGAGGGAACATCTAATTCTTCTCCTTGCCAATATTCACATTTAGAAAGCTAATAAGCAGTCGGTCTTGAAGGTATTCTGATTGTTAATTAAGGTTGTAAAGCTTTGGCTTTAACTAATCCTCTTATATAAATTTGACTTTATGATATTTGGAGTCTAATGTCAAAACTGGATATTTATGCAGCATTGTTCCTTTGTAAATTTCTATTTAATTAGCATTTGAAACATTAGTGGTGAAATTTGGGTTTTCAATAAGGTCTTCTATTTCTTTGAAACTCTTTTATGACTCTTTAATTTAAGGTCAATCACTAAAGTCTTGCTTGGTTTCTCACCAATGTTATTGGTACTGCAGAGTTATACATAGTATATCCCTTTGCCAATCAGTGACCTTGATTCTTGGTTGAAGACACCCTCCATATATGTTTTTGATTGCTCTGCGGCTAGGGGAATATTGTGAATGCTTTTATTGAGGTAAAGCTTTAACTCAAAACATATAATGAATTGATATATGTATTGATAATTAAGGTGCTACGTGACATGAATTCATTATCTGTAATTCAGATATTTATATATAAATATATTTGTAAATATAGTGACTTGATTTGATGGCTTGGCAGCTTCATGATTGGGTTGCTTCTAGCTCCTCTGGATCCACAAGGGATTGCATTCTACTTGGAGCTTGTGAAGCACATGAGATTCTTCCACAAAGTGCTGAATTTCCTGTAGATGTGTTTACGTCTTGTCTCACAACACCTATTAAGATGGCTTTGAGATGGTGAGCTTCTTTTCTTGTTCGTCTGTTAGGATCGCCTATCGCGTTTATGCATCTTTATTTGAGATCATGTAGTTTTCTGGTTTTGCCTTGTGGTGTTTATTCCATATTGGTTGCTTCCTAGTTATTTTTAGTTTTCTGGTTTTGCCTTGTGGTATTTATTCCATATGCCTTGTGACGTGATTGGTTTGAATAGATGCTTTGAAATATACACAAGTTAGCTAATCTCTGCCTCTATTTTTGGTAGTAAATGCTTTTTCTTATGAGACTAAATTTTTTTTGTTGTATTTTAAGTTGTGGATAACAATTGGTTTTTATTTTTTAAGATAACAATTGGTTTTTGTGCTGTGGATCATTAGATCTGTTTTATTAACATAAGGATGTAATATTTGCTTCTACATTTTCTATCATTCTAGTCATAGAAATTTAGTATAGTTTAGTTACAAGTAATTTAGTTGCTGCTGTTGACAATTTGTGGTATCTAAAAGATGGAATACATAATGTAGTCTTGAAAAAACTTTCAGAAAATGGTAAGAGCTATGTGGGTTTTATAGTTTTATTTTTGTATGATACTTCAAACACTGATCTGTAGACTTATCTCAGTTTTTGGTGGATCCTACTCCATTTTCTAGGATCTTGCAGGCAAAGGACACCAAGTGAATTAGATAGAGAGGTTAAGAACTTGAGGGTGGCATTTACTGACCTATTTTTGAAGCATAACACTTTCAAAGAAACTGCAAAGCCATCGAGATATTGATGCAAAGAATGGAAGAATGTATTTCACTAATTTTTGTATACATTTCTTGTTTTGTATTTAGTGATAAAGGAATCTGAATTGGGCATAAATTATGTTGTAATATGATTTCTTAAGCCTAGACTAGTAGACTAAATATTGTAATTACATTTGAGTAATTAATAAAAATCTATTTATGTTACCTTATTTGGCTTCAACTTTCATATTTGTTTTCCTAGTTTTGTGTAATTAAAAAAAGATTATGTTTCTCTAAGCTAATATAACACATGTGTTATACTAAAGTGTAGTATAACACAAAAAAAGTGTTATATAATCGACTATAAATAACATAATTCAACACTTATCTATATATTAAAATAACACAGAAATTGTGTTATCGTTGACAATACTATAACACATCTGTATAACACTGATAAAGTGTTATGTAAAGTACCCTAACCTACGATAACATAGTCGGTCTTAACACATCAGAAAGTGTTATTGTATGTTTTGATAACACATTTTCGGTGTTATTAAAAGCATTTTTTCTTGTAGTGAATCATAGTCATCCACTGTTCAGCCTTCAGTGGATCTGGTCCTCCCTCAAAGATCGAGGGCTGCTACTTCTTGAACCGCTCATACAACGATTCCCACTTGTTCCCAACCTCAACTGGCTGCACTACCGGTACCACTGCAGGTGGCATAATTGGGGCAACACTCCCAGATGGAGCCTGCTGCCGCATAATTCGAATCTGTTCATCTTGGCTCTGAAGCCGAGCCTGTATGTCTGTCATTAACTGCTGCCAGTTCTCAAGGACTAGTGCAGGGGTCTAGCCCTGATCATCATCTCTAGCCCCAGACCTGCCGGCTAGTCGCGTAGATTTCCTTGGACGCATACCTATCCAAGTCAATCTGCAATCAACGACTCGGCAATTAGGCTATGATGACAGGGTAATAATCCTTTTATGATCCATCACTGGAACTCCAATCATTCACAAGCAATCAAAATATAGCAATTTATCCAGATATTCATCCACATGCACAGCAATGCTAATAAGCATGCCTCAATAGCATCATTCAATATTCAAGGGCCAGGCCCTATCAGTATCTCATGCTCCCTATTAACCAAGCAGATATCAACAGTCATATCTTATTCAAATCATTTAAACACATAATCAAGTGCACACAATTACCAAACCCTGAGTTGAGCTTGTCTCTCGTGGAAAATGTACATATCCAGCCAGTCTTCAGGAACCCATAAACCTAGGACGCTCTGATACCAAGTTGTAATGCCCTGGATAGGCAAGACTGTTACACTGTGTGTTCATAAAGTGCTAGACTTGCTAATCAAGTCGTTTAGTTTAAATCATGCTATTGAAACTATAAAGGAACTAAGGTTAAAATGTTTTGGTCTCAAAAGTCACATTTTCATAAAGAAACATTTCCTGTTTGTACGAGATCCCAAAAATGTTAAGTTTGAAACTGTTTACAAAAGATTCAAGAACTAAATACAGTGTTAGCCATATTAAGGAAAAACAGATAATTAGGCAATCTCTGTCCTGATCCACTCCTCGGTCATGGCGACCGAACAGCTGGCTATGTACATTCCACCCCATAGCCCCCCATCTCAAGATTGGTCCAACTTTCCCTTGCCTTTACCTGCACCACGTAGCACCCGTGAGCCAAGGCCCAGCAAGAAAACACAACAACAAAGCATAAGCAATCAACAGACAAATCAATATCTCGTATTGCATCACATATTCTTAATCATATCAACATTCAGAATAGTCAAGTATTCAGTATACTAAACATATCAATTCATAACATACACCAAATCACATACGATAACTACTATTAACACCCTCAGGCCGCACCCTCCGTTATCCCATTGACTCCAGCCCGCTTAAACCGAGCTCAGTGAATATTAAGCTGTCCTCACCTACCAGTGGCCAAGTCGCGCCCTGTGCGCAAATATTGTGTATGGCACCCTTAGGCCGCTATCACATGTCCCATGGCATAATACTATCATTGACATAATACAGATATCGGGAGCACTTAGTCCCATCACAAACATATAACCGGGTGCAGTTTTCTTACCTTTCAATTCGCTAGCTTTGATCACTTGACTTTTTGAGCACGATCCCTCTCGAGCCCTAGCGCTCACCTAAACACAACCATAGGTCAAATTCATCACCAAACCTTAACTCCAAAACCTAGCCTCGGTACCAATCCCTAGCCCCCGGGAAGTCCTAGTTCCACCAAACAAGGTGGTGGAATCGAACCCCGAACCCTTGGTCAAAAACCCTTGTAAATAACCCTAAAATCCCTTTCTGGAAACAGGGCAGCGTTACAGCGCTCTTAGGAGGGCGCTACAGCGCTACAAGCAGAAGAAAAATCCCCCAGGAAGCATGGCCTAGTGCTACAGCGCCCAAAGGCTAGCGCTGTAGTGCTAGTCACAGACAGGCAACACCTCAATTTTCCTTCTTGCGATTTCCTCGAACCAAACTCAACCAAAACTTCTCCAAACCTTCACCAAACTCAAAAACAAGCTTATTAACACATTATACTCATCCCAAGAACCCCAAATACTCAAAATCCAAGCACATGCATCCCTAATCTCAAAATCCACCGTAGCCACTTCTAGACTTCAAAACTCAGCAGAAATCAGTCAAAACATCAAAGTTAAAACTCAGAGTTTATACCTTTGGTGGAATTTCGACCTCAAGTTGCCTCTAGGCCTCCTTAAGTTTCTCTTCCTCAATCCTTGGCTCCAACTTCCCTAGAATTCCCCATCAACACAGCTTAGATATCTTAGCTAAAAACCAAAACCAGAACTGAAGGAACTACAAAATCTTACCTCAAGCAAATGTCCTATCCTTGCTAAACCCTTGCCAAATCTTCAAGCTTAGCTCAGAAACCTTATGGCTTAGTTGACCTAGCTCTCCTCTGAATTTTTCTCCAAGAAGAATGAAGAGAAATGATGAGAGAACCACAAACCGACCCTAGGAAAAGCTGTTATATTTTTCCTTCCTTTTTTTTTTCTTTCTTTTCCTTCTTTCTTCAGACTTCTATATTATTCTACAATTCCCACTAAGTATAAAGCCTTAACTTACTTATCTCTGAGAAGCCAATTGACCAAAATGCCCTCCCTATTAATTCTAAATCCTTTAATCCACTTAGGGCATTTTAGTCATTTTACCCAATTCCTGCTAATTCCTCGAGTGTCTCTAATATTTCCTGCTTACCTCCTGATACCTAATTAATCACCAATTATATTCCTCGATGTCAAAATAGACTCCAATATACTCACTAAATTCCCATTTATACCCCTAGGCTCACCCCGAGCTGGGTATAAATTCCCTCCATAACTTTTCCGCTAAACCGCTCACTAGGATCGTCTCGAGTCACAGATCACAAATATATCCACATAATAATGTTGGCTCAACAATTATCACATATATGTACATAGTTATGCCCATAATGGCCAAAATTATGATTATGCCCTTCTAACCTAATCAGGGCCTACATGCGTACTAATACACATAGTCATGCATCTCAAATATTCAAATAGTCATATAACATGCTTTAAATCATAATCATGCATTTTACTCATTAAAGTCACACATAATTCTCATTATGCCCTCCAGGCACACTAATCAAGGCCCTTAAGCCTTATTAGCGAATTTGGGTCGTTACATTTTCAGCATAATTTGAACTGGATAAACTGCTTTGACTGAGTCATAATACGATCCTAACAGCTACTGAAAGGTTCTAAAGCTTCTAGATCTTTCTTTTATTAAAACTATTCATCAAAAATACTTAATTCCTTAATAATCATGATTATGACAAGTGTCGTGCTCTTATTGGCTCTATCTAAACCTTAGGTTATATTAAATATATATCTATGACCAGCAATATTAATCAAACCTTATGTTATAATTAATATTCTTAAACTATAGGTTAAACTTATAAAACCCACAACTATTGCTATGAGTTTCCAACTAAGTCCCGGCTTGAGCCAAAATCCACAGTAACTAACATACTAATAACTAATACTAACTACTACAACTATCTAGCTAGCTAAGTAAATATTCTGGGACACTAAAATTCTCCCATACTTAAAAGAATTTTGTTCCCACAATTTTCTTACCAAACAATTCCGGATACCGAGCTAACATATCTTCCTCCAACTCCCACGTTGCCTCCCGTTCTGAACTGTTACTCCATAGGATCTTGACTATCAGAATACTCTTAGACCATAATTCCTTCATCCCTCTATCTAGGATGCTAACTGGCCATTCCTCGTAACTCAAGTCTTTCTGGAGTGCTATCGTATTGTACTTGAGGACGTGAGATGGGTCTGACACATATCTACGCAGCATCGAGATGTGGAACACATTATGGCTATCTGCTAGAGCTGGCGGTAGGGCTAATCTATATGAAAATGTTCCTACCTTATCCAATATCTCAAAAGGACCTATAAACCAGGGACTAAGTTTGCCTTTCTTCCCAAAACGCTTCACACCTTTCATAGGAGATATCTTTAAGAAGACTTGATCTCCGACTTTGAATTCCACATCACGCCACTTGGCATCCACATAACACTTCTGATGGATCTGAGCAGAGAGCATACGCTTTCTGATTAGCGCTACTGCATCTTGAGCTTCTCTAACAGCTTCAGGTCCAAGAAGTTGTCTTTCTCCTACCGCGTCCCAATGTAACAGCGATCAACACCTCCTTCCATAAAGCAACTCATAGGGTGCCATTCCGATCGTTGACTGGTAGCTATTGCTGTAGGAGAATTCTATCAGTGGCAAATACTTACTCCATGATCCTCCAAAATCAAGTACACAAGCGCGCAACATATCCTCTAAAATATGTACGGTACGCTCGGACTGACCATCGGTCTGAGGATGAAATGTCGTACTAAGACTTAACTTGGTACCCATGGCTTCCTGCAAGCTTCCCCAAAATCTCGATGTAAACACTGATCCTCTATCGGACACTATGGTCTTAGGGATTCCATGCAGTCTTACTATTTCTCAGACATAAACGTCTGTGTATTGATCTGTTGTGTACGTAGTCTTAACAGGTAGGAAGTGAGCTGACTTGGTTAGTCTATCTATTACTACCCAAGCCGAGTCGTGATACTTATTTGTTTGTGGCAATCCCGTCACGAAATCCATGGCTATGTCTTCCCACTTCCATTCTGGAATACTAAGCGGTTGCAATAAGCCTGCAGGCCGCTGGTGTTCTGCTTTCACTTGCTGGCATACTAAGCATTTAGACACATACTCTACATCTTTCTTCATTCCTGGCCACCAATATAACGCCTTAAGGTCGTGAGTCATCTTAGTCGACCCTGGGTGAACTGAGTATGGGGTATTGTGCACTTCTTCTAAAATCTTCATCTTAATTCTATGATCATTCGACACGCATAGCCGGTCCTTATACCTCAAGAACCCCTGTCCTGAGATAGAAAAATCTATGGCCTAGCCTTCTTTAACTACATCCATATGTGCTACTAATATTTCATCATGCCCTTGTCTGATCCGTATATTTTCTAACAGACCTGACTAGATGGACAAGTTAGCCAGTTTACCAATGACTACTTCTATTCCGACATTGATTAGCTCCTGTTGTAGCGCCTTTTCTATTCCAGCTAACGCTACTAGACTTCCATAACTCTTCCTACTTAGCGCATCAGCAAATACATTAGCCTTTCCCGGGTGGTATAGGATTTCGTAGTCATAATCCTTCACTAGTTATAACCACCTGCGCTGCCTCATGTTGAGCTCCTTTTATGTGAAGAAATACTTTAAGTTTTTGTGGTCCGTATAAATCTCACACCGTTCTCCATAAAGATAACGGCGCCAGATTTTCAATGCAAAGACCACCGCTGCCAACTCCATATCATGCATTGGATAGCGTATCTCATATTCCTTCAACTACCTTGAGGCGTAGGCTATTACCTTGTCATTCTGCATCAGCACACAACCCAATCCTTGCTTTGACGCATCACAATAGACTACAAACTTTTCATTAGGTGTCGGTACACAAAGTAATGGTGCTAAGCATAGCTTATCCTTAAGCAACTGGAAGCGCTCTTCACATTTATAAGTCCAGTTGAACTTCTGTTGTTTCCGAGTCAAGTTGGGGAGTGGAGTGGCTATCTTAGAAAATCCCTCTACAAACCTCCGATAATATTCTGCTAGTCCCAGAAAACTTCTTACTTCAGACGCGTTCTTTGGTCTTGGCCAATCCTTCATAGTCTCTACCTTAGATGGGTCTATAGCAACTCCTTCTTTGGATACTATGTGCCCGAGGAACGCTACTTGTGACAGCCAAAATTCACACTTCTTGAACTTGGCGTAAGGTTGATGCTCCTTTAGTCATAACAAGGTCATCCTTAAATGTTCTTCGTGCTCAACTTCATCCTTTGAGTACACCAAGATATCGTCGATGAACACTATGACGAATTTATCCAAATAATCATTGAAGACCCTATTCATTAAATGCATAAACGCGGCTGGAGCATTGGTAAGACCAAAAGACATAACTAGAAACTCGTAATGTCCATAATGAGTTCTAAAAGCTGTCTTAGGAATATCCTCTTCCCGTACCTTGAGCTAGTGATACCCGCACCACAAATCAATCTTTGAAAACATGGTCGCTCCTCGGAGTTGATCAAACAAGTCGTCAATCCGGGTAGCGGATATTTATTCTTTATTGTCACCTTATTCAGCTCGTGGTAATCTATGCACATCCGCATGCTTTTGTCCTTTTTCTTCACAAATAGAACTGGTGCTCCCCATGGAGAATGGCTTGGTGTAATGAAACCCAAGTCTAAGAGTTCTTGTAGCTGCATCTTCTAGTTCTCAGACTCAATTTTGATCGGTATGCCTCGTACTATCCGTGATGATAGGACTACTTCACCCGAAGGCAATTCTATCACAAACCTAGTTCTAAATCTTTCACAAGGTTTGTCTAATTTGTCTATCATTCCTAACGAGATATACGAGTGAGTGGCTCCCAAATCAAATAATACTGAACATACATTATTGAGGATAGGAATATGACCTGTGACCACTTTATTACTAGCTTCAGCTTCTTCCTGGGTCAAGGCAAAGACTCTGGTAGGAATCATCTTGTTGTCCCTTTTCTCTTCTGGCTTGAGTTGGGGACATTCTCTCTTCCTGCGACCTTCCTAACTACAATTGTAGCATCCCTTGGTGTTTGCAAAACACTCACCAGGATGTTTCTTTTAGCACTTAGAGCACTGCGGGTATTCTACATAACCCGACCTACTACCTCCATTGTTCGCCCGTGCTCTTTTATCATTGTCGGATTGCTTATTGTCAGGATGCCTTCTCTTCCGACCATTATTTTTGCTAGGCTGATGGCTGTTGTGGTGGTTGTTCCGACCATTCTGAGGTTGACTCTGCTGCTTAGGCTCAGGCTTACTGGTCTCCTCCTTACTAACATTTGCCTGAAGCCTTTCTACTTTTATAGTCGTTTCTAGAACATTGACATAAGTAGTATTTCTAGGATTTGGATAAACAGCTTTGACTGAGTCATAATACGATCCTAACAGCTGCTGGAAGGTTCTAGAGCTTCTAGATCTTTCTTTTATTAAAACTATTCATCAAAAATACTTAATTCCTTAATAATCATGATTATGACAAGTGTCAGGCTCTTATTGGCTCTATCTAAACCTTAGGTTATAATAAATATATATCTATGTCCAGCAATATTAATAAAACCTTATGTTATAATTAATATTCTTAAACTATAGGTTAAACTTATAAAATCCACAACTGTTTCTATGAGTTTCCAATTAAGTCCCGGTTTGAACCAAAATCCACGATAACTAACATACTACTAACTAATACTAACTACTACTACTACTATCTAGCTATCTAAGTAAATATTCTGGGACACTACAATGGAGACTTGGACACTTCTGTTTTGATCTATTGGCACCATTTACCTTTGAGTGTGTCATATACTGTTTAGAGGTGAAAAGGTCAATACACTTCTGCCAACTATCATTATCCATCCCCCTCAGTGGATTCTTCTTAGTTGTCTCGATATCATCATATATGTTATGTTCATCGAAATGTTTTTTCTTTCGACCTTTTCTGTCTTTGTACTGATGCTGAAACTCTCGTTCAATGCCAGTCTCTATCACTCGCCACTCGGGGAGATGTTTTGGGAGAATGAAATACTCCTTCAAAAAAAATTGTTAGAATTTTGAAATTATAAAAAACATCACATGTGAATATCTTTAAAAATTTACCTCAATTTTAGACATTAATTATGTCTTGTGCTCAATAAGTCTCATGAACAATGACCTACACGTACAAACTGTCTTGTAGGTTCCCTCTTTTAGATCAAATTCTAGAGTCAACTGACCTTTATTTTCTTGCACAAGTTCCTCTAAAATTTTGGATCGAGACTTACCTCTTTTTCTCAGGGGAGGCACTGCATATTTTAAGTGAACAATAAAATTAGATTGAATAAAATAATAACACTTTCTCATCTCTTGATAAAACATAGAGTAATTCACCATTAATGATTATTAATTTATTTAATAATTGTAAAATTATTATTTTAATTTCCATTTTTTATATTTTTCAATAGGAAGGAAATAACAATAAAGTTTTATATTTGTAAGATTATTATTTTATCAACACTAATTTTAAAGATTAATATTTTATTAACTATTTCATTATTTTATTAATTTTTATTAAGTGCTTTAAAATTGATTAAAGAATTTATTAACACTAATTTTAAAGACTATAATTTAGTTAACAATAAAAAAAAATTGTAATGTTTAGTTCTTATAAATCTACCAAAATTTCAGCAACATAACGGCTATAATCTAACATATTTCAAAAATTAAAATCTACATAAAACTTAAAATCAGTCCTAGAACATACATAAAATGGAATAAAAATATTTAAATTCTCATATCAACAACATAAAACATATTAAAACCATCTAACATGGATTTTTCTAACCTAGTTTACAATTTAAAAAAAAAATTATAACACCTAACTTAATACTTTTTAAAAACCTAATATTTAATTTTATTACAATTAAAAATTAAACAACCATCAAACTTCTTTATGTCAAATTAATTTTTCTAGTACCAAAATCAAATAAAACTGTAATATTCAGCACATGCACATTCATCTATGAAAAAAAAATTTAACAACACATACAATCATCATTTTCTTAACAAAAACATATACATATAAACACAATCACATTTATATTCCTATATATATAATAAACATATACAAATACAACCCAAAAATTAATATAGAAAACATAAATTACCAACCAAATATTGTTATGGTTTATGTCCTAAAAGCATATAAAAAGATATTTTATTGATTTAAATAAAAATACAATTTACTTATGTTTGAATGTTATAATTATTGTTTCAATAATTTGCATAAATATCAAGAAAATTCCATATTCATTTATGAGGATATGGTCTTGTATTTGTACGAGAAAATTAAGATTATATACAATGAATAAAACAGTTAGTAAGATATTATAGTATAGAATCTTTAATGAATGGTTTCAAGTACGGTTTAATAAACATATAGAATGCAAAGTAGTCTAGATTCAAATTACTGATGTGGATAGACATCTTGGTAAATGTGTTGTATATAATAGTGATTATATATGATAGGACTGATATGAATTAACTATTTTATAAACTTACTGTTTGCCAAAAAGATTTAATTCTTATCATAATAAATGATCATTTGTAGATTAGTCTAAATTCTTATTGATCAATAACTATTGTTTGTTTTTATTGGATCTTTTGATTCATTCGTTAGGGTCTCTTAATATAATGAGGCTAGTGACTTTTGTTTTGGAGATTCAGTATCATGAATGGCTGAGAATATGATTTTATAATAATAGAATCCATGATTTCCTAACGGATCGAATATTGGTTCCCTTAAGGGTTAATTCTGGAACTGAATAGTTATTGAGCTCAAATCTATAATTTGATTATAGATTAATGGGAATATAGCACTTGGGGTCCCCAAGCTTTACCACTTGTATCACTTAGGTCCCTATTCTTTATTTTGTAGCAATTAGATCCACAATCTTTACTTTTAGGCTCACATAAGTCCCCAAAGTTAATTTATTAAATAAATTCTAACTTATAAGGGTAAGATAGAATTTTTTTTAAAAAAAAAAATTGTTTACATATTTTAAATTTTAGAAGCATGAAATTTATTAAGAATGTTGCTATGTATAACATCGTTTTCTTCTCACTGCAAATATTTCTAATTAATATTTATTACATTAGTGGAGACAATAAACTAATTAATACTTTTAATTTAATAAATTTAGTACAAATTCAATTTTAATTCAATTTTAAATAATTAATCAATTAATTTAATTTAACATAAACAATACATGAAAATTTATTATTTATAATTTGTTTTAATTTGATAAAATTAAATATAAAAAAAAGTTAATATTATTTTTCCAGTGCAAAATTGCGACAACAAAAAATTGAGTCGGTAAAAAGCACCAACTATTGTCGGCGCAATTTTGAAACCCTATTTACTACTGTTTCATATTAATTTAGTCTATCATAAATTAAGTAATAATTTTTATTTATAAAAAAATAATTTAAATTATCTAAAATAATTATATTATTTTTATTGAATTTAAATTATAAATTTCTTTCTAAATTACTCAAATTTTGAATATTTTAAAAAGTATAAATAAAATAATTGAAGTGGGACTATTTTTGTCAATTTATCACTTATTCCATTTCATTCCCACACCAAACCTAATAAATAATCCTGCTTCAAATGTACATTCCAACAACAAACCAAACATATTCAATTTTCATTACCATTCTATTACCATTATCATTCCATTCTACCAAACCAGACGCCACCTTTTTGCATTCCATTCTCATTACCATTACCAATTCACTATTTTCATTACCTCGAACCAAACAGTCTTAAAAGGAAGAAAACCATATGCCAATGGGTTTTTTTCAGCTGCAGCCCCCATTATTTACATTTTGTAACACTTCAGTCTAAAAAGTTGTTTTTTGTATCAGTTAGGTCCCCAACCTTTTCAAATCATATTATTTAGGTCCCTAAATGTTATTTTTATTTCTTTTTCTTTTAAAATACAAAATAAATGGTGAATCATTCTTAATTTATTTGGACATTTAATTTATGACAATAACAAACATAACATGTAAAAAATATATTTTCATGACATTTTTTAAAATACATAATATTTTTTAAATTAAATTAATGTTTCATTAAAAAAAAATAGCATTGTCTACATTGTTGTTTTATAGTTAATTTTAATAACTATGTCATCTCAATTATCACAACATTATCAATTTTTATTATGTTTATGCATGTTTATTTCATACTTTTTAAAAACTTGATAGTGTATATAAAGTTATTTATGTGCATGTATATATGATTTGTTATAAGTTTTATTATAGAACAAAATTACAAAATAAAAATAAATATGTACATGATAAATATGTTAGAATATTTATTTATATGGTATATAAAATCAATTTGTTACAACGAATTGATTTAAATTGATTTAATATATCAAATTCAATATTTTATTTATTGACAAATATGCTAATTAATGGTCAACATTATTTGTTGCCCAATTTTGTTTATTACTCGATTTTGCATATCCCAATTGAATGAGAGAATATCTCAATATATGGCAGAGACTCTGATGGAATGTCTCACTCTATAAATATAGAGTACATGTCCTCAAGCTCGTTGCTCATTCTGAATTTCAATAACTCCATCTAAAAGAGTTAGTGAGAGCTTGGAAGCCCGTGTACTCATTCTAATTTCTCTTCTTTTCTTTTGTAGATCTAAAGCTTTTAGATCGAGGTTCACCAAATCAATGGCTGCAGGTATATATATTCGATCCAATTAATTTTCACATAACAATCTGTTTATTTCGAATTAGGATGGTTATGCATCTAGATTAATTTTTTCTATCATTTGGTATCAAGAGCCAGGTTTATCTCTGCCTTGTTATTTTCGTATGCATATATACATATATATATATATATATTTTTATGAATTATATATTCCTATGTATTCATATATACACATATATGTATTCGTGTATGTTTCTATTGCTGAATGATTAAAATTTTTGTTTGGATTGTTTAACTGCATATTTATGTTAGGATTATTCTAGTTTATCAATTTCTAACATATTTTTGTGCATTAAAACTATAGCATAAATATGTGTTAAAAGCTATGAGTTTGGCTGAGAGTTTTTGATGCCTCAAAGGTTTGGCTTTTTTATTCAAAACCAATTTTCAATATAAATACCATTGGAAATCCTTAACCATATATTTTTCTAATGATTTGTGCATAAAAAAATTGAGTTTTTTCCAATCAAAACTGTTTTGAAAAGCTTCTTGAACATGTTTATGGCCGAAGGATAATTTGATATTAAAGTTTGATTTTTAGTTGTTGTTTAATTAAACTAATACCATGGATCTCTTTATCTCTAAATTTCGATGTGATATGGGCTTTGAAACATGTTTTTTGGTCGTCGGAATGCATTTTTTCGTCCGGGTTTTAAAACCGAGTCGCAAACCCACTTGCAGAAAAATGAGTCAAAATGACCTAGTTGGCTGAAGGAGATGACCAAAATGACATGTCATTTTCGGTCATTACTAAAGAAAAATGACTCGTCGTTTAACAGGTCATACGACACAATACAGGGGAAAACGACACCATGGCATAATTAAAAAAAAATAGAAGAAAATTTGATAAAAATTCTAAAAATTACATTTTTTTAATTTATTTTTGGAATTTTATTATTTTCTTGATTTAATGCTTATTTAGACGATAAATTTTATTTTTTAATTTTTTGCCAATTCAATTATAACATATAATTTTGGTAATTTGTATGTTATTTGGAAATTAATTAAAATGTGTGAATATTTGATTTTGGTGTATTTATTGTATGATATATTTCTTTTATTCATGCAATATTAAATATTTGTGTTATTTTAAGAATGTAATTACATTTTTTTACAATTAAGTTTGTGCAATTATGTTATTAATTCACCAAATCAATAAATGATTTTACTGTCTTATTTAGCATGGATTTTTCTGCCAAGTGTATATATGGAATTATTGTATTTATTTTCCTACATATGAATAACTATGCTAATTTGTATGATTATTTTGTTATTATTCATGCAAAATTTATTTTTAGTATAATTATATTTAATGTTATATGTATGACTTTATGATTTTAAATATGTTATATATTCTATTATTGTGGTAGATATATTTAGATTATATTCAAACATTAAGATAGGTTAAATAATATTTAGCACATTGATATTCATAAAATATTCACATTAATATTCATGAAACATTCATAAAATATTTAGGGTGAATAAAATTATGAATAATACATAAACAATTTTGTGGTTGACATAAGAACGCATGAAACTCAGACAAATGCTCAATCCATAACGGATTTTAATGATCTTCGGACGACCACACTAGGAGCACTACTCTCTGTGATTGCTTATTATGTCATAACGAAATTGTTCTTAGGTCTTCATAGAGGCTAAAATATAATATCTAGTGAACCATACAATTTTAAATAATTAGGGAGTAGCCACAACATCTTTAATTATATAAAATTATATATTAATATGAAAAGATCATGTAATGGACATAAATTGTGATTGATTATATAGATATAATAATTTTACCCCACAGAGATTTTATTATATTTATATAATTAATTAGGATAATACATTAAATTAATTTTCTTAATTTACCCACAGGAGTTACGATAATTAATTTTAATAGCTTTATCATAAAGTCTAATTTAGATAGAAATATCAAACCTTAATTTATCCCAAATAATTTGTTTGAATAATCTTTCATCATGTACATCCAATTTTTTTAAATTAAAAATTTAGCCCACATGCAATTTTTGTTTAATAAAATTTCATCCTTCAGCATGTTATACATTGGTAAAACATTACTTCATTAAGCCTCAATCTTTAAAAATCTAAGTTTGTAATCCTATTCATGCAGCTTCTTCATCCTCCTCTAGTTTCGTTGAAATCCTTACCAAAATTCCTGAGCTTAGGGGTGATAATTTCAAAATCTAGAAGAAACGAGTTCTTCTTCACTTAGGCTGCGCCGACATGGACTACGCAATAAGGAATGCCAAACCTGCTGCAATCACTGTGACTAGCACTGCTGCTGAGATCGCACTATATAAAAAAAAAATTGGAGTGATCCAATCGCCTCAGCATCATGTTCATTATGTCCAAGATCCCTATGAGAATGCGTGGATCGATGGAGCAACATGAGAAAGTCAAAGACTTAATCAAACTGATCGATGAGCATTTCTGCTCAACTAAAGAAGCTCAATGTAGTCATTCCTGAAACCTTCCTGGTCCACTACATCCTTAACAATCTTCCACCTCAATATGGGCCTTTCAAAATTGCATACAACACACATAAAGACAAATTGAGTATCAATGAACTGATAACCATGTGTGCTCAAGAAGAAGCAAGGCTCCTACAGGAACACGATGAAAGTGCTCACATGGCCACCCAAGGAAAGAAACGCAAACTATCCAAGAAGGACAAGGGGAAAAATAAAGTGCCTCCCCAAGGACAAATAAAGAAGGATTCCATCAAGTGTTTTTTCAGCAAAAAGAAGGGACATGCGAAAAAGGAATGTGCCAAGTTCAAGAAATGGATGGACGACAAAGGTAATCCAATTTCATTCGTATGTTATGAATCTAATATGGCTAATGTTAATATTAACACATAGTGGATTGATTCTGGATCAATAATTCACATTTCAAATTCCTTGCAGGGTTTACAAAACCTAAGGAAGCCAGTGGGAAGTGAGCAAAGCATCTTATCCGAAAAAGACGGGCTCACATGTGGAGGCTATTGGAACATGCCATTTGATTTTAAGTAGTGGTTTTATTTTAAAGTTAGAAAAGACCTTTTATGTACCGAGTTTCTCTAGAAACTTGATTTCAGTTTCAAGACTTGTACCTTTTGGATTTTCCTTTTCATTTTCAGACAAATCTTTTAATTTATATAATAAATCTAAATGTGTTAGAAATGGTATTTTGTCTGATGGTCTTTACTGCCTAAAATTACAAAACAATACTGCTTATAATACTGTACATGTTCACGCTGGCAATAAAAGATGCGTTATGAATGAGAATTCCTCTACATTATGGCACCGGAGATTGGGACATATCTCCATTGATAGAATTAAAATATTAGTGAAAGATTGGGTACTCAATACCTTAGATTTTACTGATTTTGATACTTGTGTGGATTGCATTAAGGGAAAGCATACCTCCAAGTCTAAGAAAAGTGGTGTCCATAGGAGTTCTGAACTATTAGAAATCATACATACTGATATATGTAGTCCAGACATGGATTCATATGGTCAGAAATACTTCATCTCATTCATAGATGATTACTCACGCTACATGTATATCTACTTACTTCATACAAAAGTGAAGCGTTAGATGTCTTTAAGATATTTAAAGCTAAAGTAGAGAAACAATGCAACAAGCAAATTAAGATAGTGAGATCAGATAGAGGTGGAGAATATTATGGTAGATACACTGAAGATGTACAAGCACCTGGTCCTTTTTTAAAGTTTCTTCAAGAAAATGGGATTTTTGCCCAGTATACCATGCCCGGTACACCCGAGCAAAATGGTGTTGCAGAAAGGAGAAACTGAAAATTGATGGACATGATGTGGAGTATGCTTAGTATCAACCCTAATCTTCCTAAATCCTTGTGGAGTTAAGCTCTAAAGACATTCGTGTACACATTAAATCGAGTTCCAACTAAGGCAGTCTCAAAAACTCCTTTTGAATTATGGAAAGGTTGGAAACTGAGTTTGCAACATGTACACATTTGGGGATGCCCATCTGAAGTTAGGGTATACAATCCACAAGAAAAGAAACTAGACCCAAGGACCATAAGTGGATACTTTATTGGATACGCTGAAAGGTCTAACAATTACAAGTTTTATTGTCCATCTCATAGCACTAGGATTGTGGAATCAAGGAATGCAAAATTTCTTGAAAATGTCTTGATTAGTGGGAGTGATCAACCCAAGGACTTAGGTCCTGAGAAAGATCCTTCAAAACGCTTCACCTCAAGAGCAAGAATGATTGTGATTGATAATACCCCTGAAGTCCAAATGGATGTTGAACCATCACAACCAATTGTTGAAGATCCATAAGTCAATGATGAAGTTCAAATGGGTCAAGTTGTTCACGAGTTGCCTATAATTGTTGAACAACAAGCTGAACCACCCGCTCCCCAAGAGCCTGCTGGTGTATCCTTAAGAAGATCAACTAGGACAATAAAATCGACGATACCTAGTGACTACGTTGTGTATTTGCAAGAATCTGACTACAATATTAGAGCCGAAAATGATCCAGAAATGTTTTCACAAGCTATAAATAGCGAAGAATCGAAACTGTGGTACAATGCCATGAATGTAGAAATGAATTCTATGAAGAGCAATGGAGTCTAGGATCTTGTTAAGTTTCCTAATGGGGCGATAGCTATTGGGTGTAAATGGGTCTTCAAAACAAAGAAAGACTCATTAGGAAACATTGAGAGACACAAAGCGAGACTCGTTTCTATGGGATTCACTCAAAAAGAAGGAATTGACTACACTGAGACCTTTTCTCTGGTATCTAAGAAAGATTCCCTCAGAGTTATCCTGGCATTAGTTGTTCATTTCGATTTAGAGCTGCAGCAGATGGATGTGAAAACTGCCTTCCTGAATAGTGACCTAGAGAAGGAGGTACATGAAACAACCAGAATGATTCTCCTCTAGTGATGGTGAGCATTTGGTATGCAAGCTTAAGAAGTCCATTTATGGTTTAAAACAAGCATCTCGCCAATTGTATTTAAAATTTCATGATGTCATCTCTTCTTTTGGATTTGAAGAGAATGTCATGGATCAATGTATATACCAGAAGGCCAGTGGGAGTAAGATTTGTTTCCTTATTTTATATGTGGAAGATATTCTTCTTGCAACCAATGATAAGGGTGTGCTACATGAGGTGAAGCAATTTCTCTCAAAGAACTTTGAGATGAAGGATATGGGTGATGTGTCTTATGTCGTTGGCCTTAAGATCCATCAAGATAGATTCAAAGGTATCTTAGGTCTATCTCAAGAAACCTACATTAACAAAGTTTTAGAGAGATTTCAGATGAAAGATTGTTCACCAAGTATTGCTCCTATCGTTAAGGGTGATAAATTAAATTTGAGCCAGTGTCCAAAGAATGATTTTGAAAAGGAAGAAATGAAGAACATCTCATATGCTTCCACTGTCGGAAGTTTTATGTATGCTCAAGTGTGCACAAGACCCAACATTGCTTTTGTTGTCGAAATTATAGGAAGATTTCAGAGTAACCTGGGGTTAGACCACTGGAAAGCTGCAAAGAAAGTTATGAGGTACCTTCAGGGAACTAAGGATTACAAACTCATGTTCAGACGAACCGACAACCTAGAAGTAGTTGGCTACTCAGATTCAGACTTTGCTGGTTGTACTGATTCACGTAAATCAACCTCTGGTTATGTGTTTATGTTTGTCGGTGGAGCTATATCATGGAGGAGTAACAAACAGACCTTGAATGCTACTTCTACTATGGAAGCTAAGTTTGTTTCATGTTTTGACGCTACATCGCATGGTGTATGGCTACAGAGTTTCATTTCAGACCTTAGAGTTGTAGACTCCATATCTAGGCCATTAAGAATGTTCTATGACAATTCAGCTGCTGTATTCATGGCTAAGAACAACAAAAGTGGTAGTCGAAGCAAGCACATCGGCATAAAATACTTAGCCGTGTGAAAACGTGTTAAAGAAAATAAAGTAGTCATTCAACACATTAGCACTGAATTGATGATTGCTGATTCTATGACGAAAGGCTTGCCACCTCATAAATTCAAGGATCATGTAGTGAACATGGGATTTGGTTCCCTTATGTAAATTTATTGTACAAACTGAAGTTATTATCAATGAAACTCTTATTTTGATGTTTTCTCATATTTATGCGTGTTTTAATTTTATTTGAAAAAAATTTGTAGGACCTGAATAAACATAGGGTTTATTCGTTTAAGTACATAGCCACATAAAGTACATTGTTATGTAATAAATATATTGTAATACATGGAAGATAATACTCGCCATAAAAAGAGGACCTATCGCCATGATTCATGTGCTTATTATCTAACAGGGATAATCATCGGGCTTAAGTAATACATTAATTTAAATGTTGACCAAGTGAGAGAATATTAGAATATTTATTTATATGGTATATAAAATCAATTTGTTACAACTAATTGATTTAAATTGATTTAATATATCAAAGTCAATATTTTATTTATTGACAAATATTCTAATTAATGGTCAACATTATTTGTTAACCAATTTTGTTTGTTACCCGATTTTGCATATCCTAACTGTTGACGCCGTTTTTCGTCAAACAGTGAAAGAAGAGCACGTAAACAATGAATGACAATGGCTAAACGAAATAAAACAAATCAAACACGTTATTTTTACGTGGTTCAGCAGTTAAATCTACCTAGTCCACGAGTCTCTGTTATTAATCTCAAGATTATCTCTGAAAATTCTTAAGCATGAATTCTTCAAAGTTTTCTCTCAAGGATCAGAATTTCAGTCCATTACAATGGTGCATGGCTTCTCTATTTATAGAGAAGGATGCAGAATACTATCCCACATATTTTGGGTAGTTACTCTTTTGTGAATAAAATAAATGGCTTTAAATGCCTATAATCAGATATAAAAGGAAACGTCCCTGAAGACCACGAAACGCATAACTGACCAAAATATATCCCACGATTCTTGGGGATTTACATTAATAAATGAGGATTACATCTCATATTTATAATACTTGTAGGTATTCAAGGTGGTTATCGCGTATCTCTAAGGCTTTAGCATCCCAGGTCCCACGTCATTGTGCGAGCTAATGACATCTCTCGAGATCACGTGTCTTTCGAGATCGTACACACATCGAGCTCGAGACCCCCGATCCGAAGTCGTCCTCGAGGATGAGTGTGTTCTCGGAGCTACCCTTCAAGATCGAGATCATTTCGAGGTCACCATATTCGAGATCATATATCATACTTTGCAGGCTCGATATACAATCCTGGAACATACTCTAATCCTTACGAGACCATTCGTTGCGAATCCAACTTTCGAGGTCACATTTACCATGGCTCGAAATCTGGGTATAACATCTTGCCCCCTCAAAAGTATTTGTTCGAATCCTAAGAGAAGGAAACTTTTGAACTACTTTCTTTGAGAACTGTACCGTCATACACTCTTGAAAATGGACACGCGTCAGCCGGGTATTGCTCACTTTAGGTACTTGAGTACCGTGGAAACACGCCCACGATCGTCCGTCTGACAACTTTTCGGCGCCTTCTTGTCATTGATCCCCATCCGTTCGATCTAGTGAGGACTTCATTCGACACTCCTGATTAATTCCTTTTCCCCGCCTATATATATACAAGACCCCACTCTTCATCTTCTTCACTTTTATCTTCATTCGCCATAAGCAAGAAAAGAAAAACCAGCCCAGAAACCTCTTTGCAAAGTTCCTGTTCCGTGCATGTTTTCTCGACCAAAGAAGCAAAGGAATCCTGGTCTGTTCGAGTCAGTGAGTTCTTTCCTGCAACCTCTTCTTCAATCGACGATCTCTCTGCAATCACCATTACTGTGTAAGTATGCCATTTTTGTTCTCCACTTAAAATGTTCTTGCTGTGTGTGCTAGTTTACGTTCTTAGCATGATACGATATGAGGTTTTGAACCGATAGGCTTTTATGCTTCCTAGATTTTCATTCTGGATATTCGTCTCTGGTTTATACCCAGTTTTGACGTTTTAGTGTGATTCCCATTTTCTGGGTTTCGAAACCCTTAGGCAGTGTTTCTTATACATTAAGTTTCCGGATAAAAACATGGGCTTTGACAAATGCACGAAACCCAAAAACGCTTTTCCTGGCTAACCGTCACTCTTCTTTCCCTTGAATTTCGGGATTTTCAAAAAATTATCCACACTCCTTTTCTTTTTCGTGGAATACACGCCCCTGAATCCTCAATAAGGGTCTTAGTATTTAGTCTCGTTCCTAAATCTCCGAGTTCATTCCATCGAGCTCGTGACTCTTGCATGCATGGCCCTCACCATTTTTTCTTTCTCGCTAGATGTCACAGAATTTGGAAAGACGGTGGGGGTCATTGCTGGCAGTCCCTTACGAGCCGAAATCTCCGAGCCCGGAATCGCTCTTTGCCCGGAACCAATGTCGGATAAGAGAATACGAGCTTGCACGCGAGCGAGAAGACATTCGAGCTCACTACCTCCACCAGATAGACGAAGTCATCGAGGGGAAGAGAAGAGTTCTTCGGGAGGCCATCTATCCGGAGCCCAATTCAGGACCTAGGCCTATCCCCCTCGACCCTGCCTAAAAGTCACTGTTGCGTATCACCCAGGGGAACTCCAGTTTTCATTAATGGGGGAAACTTCATCTTCGCAGCCGAGGAAGGAGATGTTCGAGGCCGAGCTCTACTGGAGCACGGTTACCACAACCAGCCAAATATCTGAAATATTGGCCTTCCATGGCCTTAGCTCGTCCGACGCCTTTAAGTGTCGAGTTCCGACCAGCCATGAACGGAGCTGTTTCGCTCCTGGCGGCCGCGATGCCACAGTGAGATACGCGGCATGGAGCCAGAAGCACATGAGGGCAGGAGCTTTGCTGCCCTTGAAGTCTTTTTTCAAAGACTTTACTGATTTCGTTGGGTTGGCACCGTTCCAGCTCAACACCAATTCGTACAGGGTGCTGTCTGCCCTGAGGTCCTTGTATCACGAGCTGCAGTGGAAAGGACCCTCACCTCAAGAGATTTTATATCTCTTTTGTTTGAAAAGTAATCCCTCCCGAGCTCGGGGAGGGGATGGATTTTACTACCTCTCGAGCAACCCCAAGGAGACGAAGGTTTTTGGGGATCTTCCCAACCACCCGCCTGATTTTAAAAAGGCCTTCTTCTGGACAGATGGTCTGTCCCCGTCTCGGCATTATTCGTTCAGGCGGATTCGTATGTATTCTCGTTACTTTTATTCCTGAGCTCGAGACTTTAGTTCTTAAATCCATATTTAGTTGAAATGTGTCTCGCCTTTCAGCTAATTTCCAGCGTCCCACCCCCGATGAGGCAATGAAAAGGCACAGAGAAGCCTTGCTCCGACTCCCTTATGGCAGGAGATCTCTTTCATATTTATTGCATGAGGACAAGCTCCGAGCCTGCGGGTTGTTGGGAGAGGGCCAGTCAACCTCTGACTAGTCCAGTAAAAAATATGAACGCTGGGAGGAAGTGCCACTGCCCACAGGCGCCCTTCCTCTGAGGAGAGAAAGGATACCATCACTCCCAGTTCGCCTGAGGAGTCCGCGATCGGGGAATGAGGCCAATGACGAAGCCTCGAGCTCGGATTCGGATGGAGGTAAAACCCTTCCTACTTCGTGAATGTGGTCCCCCACTTTACTAAAACACAGGCCCAATAGGTTAGTTTCGTGCCCACAGGATAGATACCACTTCTACATATGGAGTTGGGTAGATGACTGTGTCCATAGGTTTGATAGTGGGCTCGGGAAATACGATACCATGTACACCACGGACGAGGTGTGGAATGGGATAGTTGTGCAGTACGGGACCAATGGCATGGAATATCCTCTTCTGTATAGCTTTCCGTCCAAAATGGTGTAACGAGGAAGTTGATACATCAACTTTCGAGCTTGATTTCGATCTTTTGGAAGAATTCCATTTTCGAGATAATCAACTATTGGACTCATCCAGGTTGGTTCTGTTTCAATCATACACACATCTTCCTCGTCGGGCTCAGTAATGCTGGGTGCTGATAGGTGTTCTACGGGTACAACATTCAGCTCTTCATTTTTGGTGGAAGTGGCGAGTCGAGCTAAGGCATCTGCATTTGAGTTTTGTTCTCGGGGAACCTGTTCGATTGCATAAAACTCGAAATACTCCAATGCAGATTTTGCCTTCTCCAGATAAGCTGCCATTCTTGTGCCATTAGCCTGGTACTCTCCCAAGATTTGATTAACCACGAGCTGGGAGTCGCTGTAGCAATGTATAGCTTTGGCCTTGAGCTCTTTTGCTATTCGTAGTCCCACGAGTAGAGCCTCGTACTCAGCTTCATTATTAGATGCTTTAAAGCCAAATCTTAAAGCAGAGTGAAATTTGCTCCCTGCAGGAGTGATCAGAATAACTCCTGCCCCCGCTCCATTTTCATTTGACGAGCCGTCGACATAAAGTTTCCACAGCTCATGGGTCGTGGTTATTACCTCGTCGTTGGCTATACCAGTGCAATCCATTATGAAGTCTGCCAAGGCTTGTGCCTTAATGGTCGTTCGTGGATGGTAAGTGATCTCGAACTGTCCGAGCTCAACAGCCCATTTAAGAAGTCGACCTGACGCCTCTGGTTTAGACAGGACTTGCCTAAGTGGTTGATCTGTCACTACATGGATGGGATGTGCCTGAAAGTAGGGGCGGAGCTTGCGAGATGAGTGGATTAAGCTGAGGGCGAGTTTCTCCATCAATGGATATCTTGACTCTGCCCCCAGTAATCTCTTACTGATGTAATAGACGGGTTTCTGCACCCTCTCTTCCTCTCGAACGAGCACCGCGCTTATCGCGTGCTCGGTGGTTGAGAGGTATAGGTACAATACTTCTCCCGTTTCGGGTTTTGACAGGATGGGTGGTTCAGCGAGGTGTCTTTTGAGCTTCTGAAAGGTTAGCTCGCACTCTTCTGTCCATTCAAATTTCTTACTTCCTTTTAATAAGTTGAAGAATGGAAGGCCATGATCCGTTGACTTCGAGATGAATCTGCTCAGGGCGGCCATCCTGCCAGTCAAGCTTTGGACATCTTTATGCTTCCAAGGTGAAGGCATATCAATCAGGGCCTTTATTTTGTCGGGATTAGCCTCGATTCCACGAGAGTTGACAATGAAACCCAAAAATTTTCCCGAAGATACCCCAAAAGTGCACTTCTGAGGATTTAACTTCATGTTGTACTTTCTGAGCACGCCAAAGCACTCTTCGAGGTCATCAACATGGTTCTTGTTAAGTTGAGACTTTACAAGCATGTCATCAACATAAACTTCCATGCTGTTCCCTATTTGTTCTGAAAACATCATGTTTACGAGCCGCTGATATGTAGCTCCAGCGTTCTTGAGTCCAAACGGCATAACATTATAACAGTATAGCCCTTTATCTGTGATGAAGCTGGTATGTTCTTGGTCAGGGGCATGCATGGGAATCTGGTTATATCCAGAATATGCATCCATGAATGACATCAAGCCATGCCCCGCCGTGGCATCCACGAGCTGATCAATTCTCGGCAGTGGAAAACAGTCTTTTGGGCAAGCCTTGTTGAGGTCCGAGTAGTCAATACAGGTTCTCCACGTCCCATTGGGCTTTGGGACCAACACTGGATTGGCTACCCAGTCAGGGTAAAAGGCATCCCTAATGAAATGGTTTGCTTTTAATCTGTCAACTTCCTCCTTTAATGCTTTCTTTCTATCCTCGTCTAGCTATCTTCGCTTTTGTTGCTTCGGGGGAAAGCTTTTGTCTATGTTTAATGCGTGGCTCGCAACATTCGGGCTTATCCCCACCATGTCTGAATGTAACCATGCGAAGACATCCTGGTTTTTCTTTAGAAAGCAAATTAATTGCTATTTTGCTTCGTCTTGGAGGTGTTTTCCGACCTTCACCTTCTTCGAGGGATCAGCTTCGTCGAGCTGAACTTCTTCGAGCTCTTCCAATGGTTCAAGGTCAACTTTCTCCTCAATCCTTGGATCGATTTCCTCGTCATTTTCTAAAACTGTTCCATCTTTATTTTGTATGATAACGAGTGCTTGAGCGCTCGTTTGTTTCTTTCCCCTCAAAGAAATGCTATAGCACTCCCTTCCTGCCAATTGATCTCCTTTTAATGTCCCGACCCCGCTTGGGGTTGGGAACTAAAGGGCCAGGTGCCTCACAGATGACACTGCCCCCAGCCCGACCAGGGCGGGTCTCCTGAGCAGTACATTGTAGGCAGACGGTAAATCTACCACCACGAACTCCATTATCTTGGTCACCGAGACTGGATAGTCTCCCAAGGTCACAGGGAGTTCAATGGATCCCATACAGGCAGTCCCTTCTCCTGAAAAGCTGTACAAAGTAGTTGCACATGCCTTCAGGTCGCGAAGGGAGAGTCCCATTTTCTCGAGAGTCGCTTTATAAAGAATGTTGACTGAGCTCCCATTGTCTATGAGAACTCGGCGGACTCTCTTGTTGGCAAGCTGAAGAGTAATAACCAATGGATCATGATGAGGGAACTGAACATGGGAAGCGTCCTCCTCAGTGAAGGTTATCGGTTGCGTTTCAATCCTTTGGCTTTTTGGTGCCCTAGGTTCGGGTTCATAAGGAGACACGTCCCCTGTCTTCAGCTCGTTAACGTATCGCTTTTGAGCATTTCTGCCCCCTCCTGCGAGATGAGGCCCTCCTGAGATGGTTATTACGTCCTCTCCATCTATCAGCGGGGGCCTGTCTTCTTCCCGAGATCGGGAGTTATTATTTTGTGCCGTCGAAGGCGCGGCTACTCTCTGGCTCGCAGTAGTCTGTCCAGTACTCTGGTTTTTGACATACTGCCGGAAATAACCTCTCGAGATCAACCCTTCAATCTCGTCCTTCAGCTGTCGACATTCATCAGTTGTGTGTCCGGTGTCTCTATGGAACCGGCAATACTTACTGGAATCCCTTTTGGATTTTTGATTCCTCATTGGGTCCGAACGCCTGAAGGGGACCTGGTTTTCATTAGCCAGGTATATGTTTTCCCGAGACTCGTTGAGCTCGGTGTGCACTTTATATACGGAGAAATACCTTTCTCCTTTCTTTTTCTTTCCCCCTTCAGCCTCGGGGTTATTTCCCTCGCTCTTTTTCCTCTTGGAGGGATTCTCCGAGGTAGGCTGTGGAGCTGCTGGGTCAGCCGAGGTTGAGGCGGAGTTAATGTTTATCGTTGTAGTTTCGGTCTGCGAGGTCGCCTTGAGCGTTGAACTCGCCTCCTCTACATTGACAAATCTCTGCGCCCGTCTGTTAAACTCGGTTATTGACCTCACCGGTTTCCCTTGCATGTCATCCCAAAGGGCACTTCCGGGTAAAACCCCCGCTCGGATAGCCATCAGGTGCCCACTGTCATCCACATCTCGAGCTCGGGCGACCTCTAGATTAAATCTTGTCAGGTAGCTTTTCAGTGTTTCGCCCGGTTGTTGTCGGACGTTAGTCAAAGTGGATGCCTCTGGTCTGACTCCCATCATAGCTCGGAACTGCTTCTTGAAGTCTCTAAACAACTGATCCCATGAAGTTATCGAGTGTCTCTTGTACTTTTCGAACCAACTCTTGGCAGGTCCGGCCAATGATGTTGGAAACAACATGCATCTGAGCTCGTAACCCACGTTACTAGCTCTCATAATAGTGTTGAATGTACTCAGGTGACTGCATGGGTCGGTTTTTCCTTCAAACGCTGGGACGTGAGGAATCAGGAACCCTTGAGGGAATTGAGTGTTAGAAATATGTGGAGCAAACGGCTCGAGCTCCTCGTCAGAGTCCTCATATCGACCATTCCCTTGTTCATTCTTTAAAAGCCTAAAGGCTTTTTCGAGCTGTTCGATCCTTTCTTGGACTGGGTCCTTAGGTGGTGTCTGGAATTGACAGTCATCGATCATGATTCCAGGCTCGCGTCTCCGTGAGGGATATCTACGCCCATTCAGGTGATTCCTTAGGTCCGGATTTGTCTGATCTCCCTTCCCCCTGCTCTGATTTAGATGATTTCGCAGGTCAGGACGATTCTTGCGGCTTCCAGTATTTTTACGACCTCGGTCGTGTTTACTGACGGACCTGGTCTCTCCGGACTCGTCACTGGTGAAACTCATCGATCGGTCATTTCGCGATGAGTTCTTCCAATGTCGCCTCGTCTCCGCAGTGCGAGACCGGTGTAGTGCACCAAAATTTTTTTTTTTAGATTATTTAAATTTTGTGCTTTATTTGATTTAAATGTTAAGTGTGATGAATTGTTTTATTTAAGTGTTGTTATTTTATTTAATTGTTTATTTGTTTTATTTGATTGTTTGTTATTTTATTTAATTGTTAGAAATGTTTTGGTTAATTAATTTAATAAGTGATTAATTGTGTAACATGTTATCTTACTATTAGTGTTACATTTTATTTAAGTGTGACAAATGAGGTATTTATGTGAGCTATGGTGGAATGCACTAAGGTGCATGATAGATAGTAATGCACCCTAGTAATTTAGTGTGTGCTAGTGCATGGTAGCATGGTGCACATGTGTAGATTTTCTACACATTTTAGGTTTCCTTATTTTAGATTTAATTGAGTAATTTATTTATAAAAAAAAAAAAAAGAAGAAAAGAAAAGGGAAATGAGGAGTGGGCGTGTGACCTAGTGGGAATGGAATATTTCCTTAAAATGGTAAAAGAAAATAAAGACTTGAAGACCATGATCATTTGGGGATAGGCATGATCATATCTTATCCCTTTGTATCTTTTTGAAATAAAGAAAAATCAAGGAAAATAAAAGAGAAATGGAAACTTACCTTAATATTGTTTGGGGAGACTTTATGAGAGGATTTGTGATAAAGGGGCTAAGAAAGGAGAGAAGAGCCATTGCTCTTGTGTGTGTGTGTGGCTGCCGTGACCTAGAGAGAGAGAGAGAGAGAGAGTGGCGTGTAGAGAGAGAGAGAGAGGAAGAAAGAAAGAAAGGAAGAAGGAAGAAGAAAGTGAAGAGGAACCCCCCTAGAGTATGTCTTCTTGTTTTCTCTTTTACATAATCTTTTTATTTGATAATATGATTTTGATTGTGTTATTTTCTTGTGTGTGTTTGGGTCTTTCCTTCTCTTCATGGTGGCTTTCCCATAAAAACCCTAGGCTTGAACAAGGGTGTGGAGTTTGTGGTATTGATCTTTTGTGTTCTTGATTCTACAATCAAGAGAGGTAATGGTCTTTTCCTTAGCCTTATATTGTTTTTGGTGGGTTGTATATGAGGTTTTGCTAATGGTGCTAATGGTTGATTTTGGGTAGGATTGATGTATAGGATTTGGATTTTTGTGAGGGCATGATTTGTGTTTAAGGGTTGTGATGTTAATTTTGCTATGCATAAAAAAAAATTGTTATAATCTATGAACACTTGTAAGGTGATTTCGGCCTAGGTACACCCAAGGGTGTTCTTGATATGTTGTGTGATTTACAATATGTTTGATCCATGTTTTAGGATCTATGATATATGGGTAAGAGAATAAGTGGTAATCTTGATATTTTGATCATGAAATCTTGTTAGATGCATGGTATATTTTGAATGATTAAATTATAAGATGCATGAAAATGATGATAGAAATATGCTAGGTTAATAAAAGGCATATGTGAATATGGTGCTTATAAATTTACTATATGCTATTTTTATTGTTAATTTTTTGTTGGTTTTCATAGAATTGCAACAAATGATTTTAAAAGGATTCATGTGATTATGTTAGTGGAATCATGCATATTATAAGAGCATAATGAGATTATAGGCATGAATGATTTTATGTAATTTTTGAGACAAAAGTTGAGTTTTACAAAGAATTAAGCTTGCTGTTTTTTTTCAAATAATTGGGTAAAAGTTGATAAAAAGATGAGTTGCGTGCATAAATAATGTTCTTGATGAATATGTTAATTTTTATGAAATTTAAAAGAGGATTTTAAGTCTCATGTTATGATATTTTACTCAATTAACTTCCTACAGAATTTTTATTGAATTTTGAGAAAAAAAATGAGTTTATAAATTGAATATGGTGATTTTAATGATAAAAAAATTGTTGCTGGAATTTTGTAATAAAATGTGAAGTAAGTTTCACTACAAATGAATTTGATTAATTTTTGGAATAAATTATTTTTCCTAAGTTATGGTAATATTGAAAAATGATATTTTAATGGTATGAATGCATATTTTGATAAATAATGATTTTTCTTTATTTTGATTGAGAAAAATATTTAAACTCTATTTATTTGTGATTTTTGAATAAAATAAATAGTGGCTGAAAGTTTGTTTTAAAAAGGTTAACAATTATTATTAAATTGTCACATATGAGTTTTTACTACTTAAAAACTAAGTCTTAAATAAATTAAATCAAAATGTATTTTTCCACACTTAAAATATATTTTTCACATCATTTTTGTAACACAATAATAAAATATATTTTTCTAAAGAAACATGTTAAAATAGGTATTTTAATTAAATCCAAGCTTGTTGGTTAATTCTTGATAAATTAATATTTATTTAATGAAAATGTCACATATTTTATTTTGAGCTAAAATAAAATAAAGTTTTGAGAAATTTAATCAACTTAGAAATTTTAAGAAAGCATGTAATATGTCTATTGATTTTCAAACAATAAAAGCAAGAAATGTAGAATTATCGTTTTTGAAAACGTCTTTATTACGCAACGTTCCCACGTATGCATGTTACATGCAAATCAACTTTTGCGTCCAAAATCATGATTATTATGCAACTATGTAATTTTTATAAAGCAATCATGTTAGTAAAATGGGTAGAACGAGCATTATTCTTTTGGCGATAATTGCATGTTTTAGTGTAACTATATTCATGAGTGCATGGCCCATGCACACATGAGTTGTATGGAAGGGCAAAATAGTAATTTTATGAACCTAAGAAACGTTATTTTGATTATGATATAGGCTCGTTGAAAAGATTGTGAAATTCTTAGCTTGGACCTGAGGTAAGGAAGTTAGATAGATTTTATGATTTTATGCTATGAATGGTAAGACTGTTATATGAATGAACTGTTATGAAATTATGAATGCCTTAATGTGATGATCTGTTGAATGTGATATGTGTATGGATGTTAGATACATCAAACAGAATGTGATGTTAGATACATCAAACAGATTTCGATGTCAGATACATCGTACGAGTTACTAAGGACATTGAGACGTGACTCCTAGGGCGGACGCGCCGAGGTTATTCAAGGACCAGTGATCTCCTGTTTACCTCATAGGGTGACATGGACAACTAGCGTTCCATGCTCATCATGTATGCTGTATGATTGTGATATGATGATATGTCACATTTATGTTATGATATGTTGATATGTCACATCTATGTTATGATATGTTGATATGTCACATTTATGTTATGATATGATGATATGTCACATTTATGTTATGATATGTTGATATGTCACACTTATGTTATGATATGTTGATATGTCACATTTATGTTATGATATGTTGATATGTCATATTTATGTTATGATATGATGAAATGTTACGATTATGTTATGCTATACCATGATGTGTTAGGTGAACGTTAGTGTTTGGTTGTTTGTTGTTTTTCTTACTTGCTTATTTGCTTGTACTTCCTTACTGGGCTTTTAGCTCACCCCCTTACTTTCCTTCCAGGTAGCAAATAGGATTTCTCTATGGCACGCGTGGTGACGTGAGGAGTTCTTCATCATGGGGTGTATGGCGTGGGGCAATCCTATGGACGATAAAACGATCAACGTAGAACGCCATTTAAATTATGTTTTGTTTTAAGGGACTTTTCCTAAATTATCAGTGGGACTCTGTTATTTAACTTAATTGGTTTTCTTTGAACTTTGCATAAAAACCTATGTTTTATTTTAAACTCATGGCGCCAACTTGCATGATTTTAAATAAGTCCCCTGAGACTTTAATAATGGATGGTATTCTTTATAAGCTATGTTATGCGAATATTTTGTAAGTATTAGTCTAGGGCGTTCTTTACAACCGAGACGTCTGACTTTTCTCAGATTGTGCACCTCTCCGTTCTTGGAAAGTCTCCCTGTGTCCTTGTCTATCCCCCGTACGCCCTTGATCCTGATCTCGAACAGGTTGAGCGTTTCTGCGGGGAGGTGAAGGATATCTTATGGGAGACGGAGGGAACCGTATAGGCGACAGTGGCTGCCGCCCTTGCCTCGGCCTAGAGGGTCCAGAATTTGCCCGAGATGGGTCAGTCGCATTCGATGCACTACCAGGAACCTGAGTCCGAGCCTCGGTAGGAGCTCGGTTATTCTCAGTTCCTGCAGGCACTTCCACAGGTGGATTAGGCGAGACCCGAGCTCGGGTACTCCTCTGGGGCCTAGGAGGAGCAGATGGCTCTGCTGGTATCGGAGGTTGAGTCGGCCTCCTTGTGGAAGCATCTTTTCGTGGACGTCCACGGGGCCTCCGGGGAGGAACATGCACGTCCCTTGGAGGAGGGACTTGGTTTTCGCGCGGAGGCGGGGGCTGAGCAACCTGCGCCTCTGCGGCCATCCTAGTCAACTCCTCATTCTGTTTGTTGGCTTCTGCCAATAGCTGTTTCAATTGCCGGTTTTCCAATTCTACAATAGGAACGTAACGCTCAGGATTGTAGTACATATCCTCATCCCTCGGTGGAGGCGGTGGTCCCCGGGAATCGGAGGACCCACTTCTCTCCTCAGCATCCGGGTTCTCCATTGGTTGTTTTCCAGGACGCCTTGGGTAGCTTTCATCAGGGGTGTTCTGATTGTTTGTAGCCATGAATCTCTCAGGGATGAATGCTTAAGGCTCTCAATGAAAGCACCAAACTGTTGACGCCGTTTTTCGTCAAACAGTGAAAGAAGAGCACGTAAACAATGAATGACAATGGCTAAACGAAATAAAACAAATCAAACACGCTATTTTTACGTGGTTCAGCAGTTAAATCTGCCTAGTCCACGAGTCTCTATTATTAATCTCAAGATTATCTCTGAAAATTCTTAAGCATGAATTCTTCAGAGTTTTCTCTCAAGGATCAGAATTTCGGTCCATTACAATGGTGCATGGCTTCTCTATTTATAGAGAAGGATGCAGAATACTATCCCACATATTTTGGGTAGTTACTCTTTTGTGAATAAAATAAATGGCTTTAAATGCCTATAATCAGATATAAAAGGAAACGTCCCTGAAAACCAGGAAACGCATAACTGACCAAAATATATCCCACGATTCTTGGGGATTTACATTAATAAATGAGGATTACATCTCATATTTATAATACTTGTAGGTATTCAAGGTGGTTATCGCGTATCTCTAAGGCTTTAGCATCCCAGGTCCCACGTCATTGTGCGAGCTAATGACATCTCCCGAGATCACGTGTCTTTCGAGATCGTATGCACATCGAGCTCGAGACCCCCGATCCGAAGTCGTCCTCGAGGATGAGTGTGTTCTCGGAGCTACCCTTCGAGATCAAGATCGTTTCGAGGTCACCATATTCGAGATCATATATCGTACTTTGCAGGCTCGATATACAATCCTGGAACATACTCTAATCCTTACGAGACCATTCGTTGCGAATCCAACTTTCGAGGTCACATTTACCATGGCTCGAAATCTGGGTATAACACTAACTAATTGAGAGAATATCTCAATCTGTGGCAGAGACTCTAATGAGATGTCTCACTCTATAAATATAGAGTACCGATCCCCAAGCTCGCTGCTCATCCTGACTTTCAGTAACTCCATCTAAAAGAGTTAGTGAGAGCTTGGAAGTCCATGTACTCGTTCTAATTTCTCTTCTTTTCTTTTGTAGATCTAAAGTTTTTAGATCGAGGTTCAACAAATCAATGGCTGGAGGTACATATATTCGATCCTATTAATTTTCATATAACAATATGTTTATTCCACATTAGAATTGTTATGCATCTAGATTAATTTTATTATATCAAATTATTGGCAATCTCATGATAGTTCAGTTATTAACATTTAAAATATATATATAAGTAAGAATTTTTTTTAATGAAAAAATAATTTAATTTGTAAAACTATTAAATATTTTTTAAAATGTTTATGAAAAATTTTAAAAAAAATCAATGTCATGTTTGGTATTATAAAAAATTAAGTGGTCCAATTTTTTTTAAAGATTGATTCATTTTTTTTTATATTTTATTTATGTATTTTGAAAGAAAAAAAATAAAAATAGTATTTAAGAACTTAAATGATACAATTTGAAAAAATTGTGGACCTAACTAATACAAAATCAACTTGTTACAAAATAAAGAATAAAGATTGCACCCCAAAAAAACTCTATGTCAATATAATAAATTCACCAATACGGAGAACATGTGTTCAGAAATACAGACTAATTAGGTATTTTGTCCTAAGCATTTCTCTTGTAATAATGAAAAAGAAAGCTCTCCAACATGTATCCATCTTTAAAGCACAAGCGCAAGTAAAAAAAAAATACCAACAAGCCAATAGTCACTGATCGTATCCATCTTGAATTTGTTAATTGATTATTAATTTAAATATAATTAAAATGTCTTTTTTGTAATTTTTAATTACTTACAAAATTTTATATAATTTTGAAATATTTAAATAAATTTTATAAATAAAAAAAATGATATAGACCTATTAAAGATTGTCATGACATTTAACAACAAACTTAATGTGTGTGGTACCTAAATTGCAACTAAATATTGATAGAATGTATTTTAGCTGCTAAGAACAAAATTTGGGTATTTAACTTCTATAAAGTATAAATCTTAAATATTTTTGCTACCAATTATTTTATATATATATATATATTAGTAACATATTCAAATGCAACTAAAATTAAATATTGTGATACCTTTGATCAAATGTCACTAAACTAAATCAATAATGACATTTTTTTTTTAAAATATTACTAATTTAAATATCATTTATTCTCAGTAAAGTGATATTTTTTTTATCAAATATCACTAAAATATTTTTATTATTATGACAATTTTTTATAAATGTCAGTGATTCAATATTTTATTGTTGATGATATATATATATATATATATATTTGTACCAGGTAAAAGTAAGGTGAAATACATGTTTATTTAGTTTCAAAATTATAAACATGGTTTATAATTTTAATAAAAACTGGTTTACTTTTAAAAATATATATATAATAGAATAAATTATATTTCTATATTATATATAAATATTTATATCAATAATCTCTACATATATGACATCTAAACACAATGTCGATATAGATATATATTTACATAGCTACATGACATATATATAAAATACAATAATATTTAAAAAAAATTAATAATAGAAATAAAATAATAATATAAAAAGTCATAGTATAGACAGTAGTATATATGCATCAATTATTTTTAGTTTCTAATGTATCTCACAATGTCCTTTGGTGAATTTGATGAAGAAAAAGAGCTTCAATTACTTGATAAAAAATAAACTATCACACAAATGATTAAAAAAATGATATGTACATTTATTATTTTTAAATAAATATGATTTAATTATTTAAATTATTATAAAATATCTTTAAAATATCCTATTTTAATTCATTTATTTAATTATTTTTGTTTAAGTTTATGTTTGTTCTAATTTTTTAATTTGACTGTGACAACAAAAGATTATATATTATATGTTTAATATAATATTAAGTTTAAGTTTAATTAAATTTTATTTAAGTTATAAAATATATTGTTTTGTTATTTTTTAAATAATTATCATTGTAAAATATCTCAAAGATATTTTATTTTAATTTGCTTAATTATTTATTTATTTAATTTGATTTAACTTGAAGTTATATTTACAATCTACCCTTAAATATAAGAATATTCTATTAAATATAATAATATTCCATTAAAGTTATAAAAAATAAAAAATAAAAAACCGTTTGAACCAATAATTTTCATTATCTACACATTATTTTATATAAAAGAGATATTAATTTGCTTTATACTCATCGACCAGCTAAATATTCAAAATAATTACGTAAAAGTAGAGTATAAGTAAAAGTAAAAGTAGAGATATTAACATATGTCATGACGATAATCGATTGGTTATAATTAACATTTTCTCTCTTTTTTATTTTGCATTATGTAGAACATAATAAAATTTTAATGAGCAATCTTCCAAAAATCTACTGTTGACGCTGGTTTTCATCAACTTAAAATGTAGAGCAATTAAACAATATGAGCTATGGTGCAGATGAATAGTATGGTGGAACAACAAGGGTTTTGCGTGGTTCAGCAGTTAAATCTGCCTAGTCCACGAATCTATTTTATTAGAACTTGGAGTTTTCTGGAAATCTTTCATAGATGAATTCCCCAGAGTTCTCTCTCAAGATATCAAAAGATCCGTCCTTTAGCAGTGTTCATGATCTCTATATTTATAGAGAGTTTTCAGAGTTCATTCCCACATATTTCGGGAAGATACTTCTGCATATTAATTGAAATAATTATACTAAATATTGTAACTCCTATATACAAGGAAACGTCCCCTGAAGACTAGGAGATGGATAACAGACTTGTTAATATCCCTTTAATGTTGGGATGTTAAAACAATAAATATTTTTAAACATACAGAACGCGTTACATTAGATGACTCATCAAATCTCCGAGGTCAGCAACCACCATCGTGTCAGTCAAGGTTTACGGACAGGTTACGCACTGGCCGTCTTATTCCAAAACCTGCTCGGAGCAGATAGATACCATGGAGGCTGTCACATTTCGAGCTTGTGCTCTTTAAGCTCGGACTACTCGGTCTGAAGGCATTCGCTAACGGATGTATCCCGATGCTATGCTCTTTCGAGCTTAGAAAGAATCTCGAGGTTACATCTTCGAGATTTTCGTCTTGCTTCGGGGGTTTTATAGCTGGACCATAAACATGCGTTTTTATATATCTCGAACTCACACTCGTCGAGTCCAGCCTTCGAGGTCATAATTTCTTATCTCGAAATCTCGGTGTAACAGTTTGCCCCCTCAAAAGTATTAGTTCGAATCCTATGAGAAGGAAACTTTTGAACTACTTCCATTGGGAACCGTACCATCAAACATACTCGAGTGTGGACACGCGTCAGTTGGGTATTGATCACTCAAAGTACTTGAGTACCTTGGAAACCTGCCCACGTCTATCGTCTGTCATTCTTTATGGTATTATCAACTCACGGGTTCCTAGCCATTTGATCTGATACGGAATCTGGCCAATGGCCCACATTAATCCGACCCTTTACATTTCCACAGGCTTATAAATAGGACTCTAGTCGTCTTCTTCTTTTTTACTTTCACGTTCAAAATTACAGAGAGAAAAATGAAAGAAAGAAAAACCAGAAACCTTCCTTGCCCATTTCATGCATGTTCTCCCTGCCGAGAAGACAAAACAACGTTGGACTCTTTGATTCTGTGAGATCGTACTTGCAGCCGCTTATACAATCATCCATTTCTCTGTTTTCGGCGATCATATTGTGTAAGTTTTATGTTCATGGCTTCGTATTTTTGTATCTTTGCATTATTTTTTCCATGTGTGTTTCTGTTTCACCTTGGGCATTTTGTTGGTACATTCATTAGTTTAATGCACTAGAACGTTTCGGCTGAAAAATATTAGATTTAGGTTCTAACATTATTGGCTCCAAACCTAGTTCATGTGCAAAGAGACCCAAATATGGCTCTTTCTTTGGGTTTTTGAATTTCGGAGGACATATCTTGCACCCCAAGATATTGGATACAAAATCAGGGTTTTTTTTAAGAATGCACGATTCCCAAAAATATCACTTTTTGAATAACTGCCACCTTTCTTCCCTGATATATCGAGATTTCCAATAACATGTCCACCTTCTTTTCTTTCGGTGGACTACACGCTCTGAGATTGGCCTCATCCTTTGGATCGAGCTTGCCTTGTAGCCTCGATCATTCGAACTTAGGTCTTCTATTTATCTCATTATTTCATGTTCGCTTGGCCCTCACCCTTTTGCTTTCTTGTTAGATGCCACAGAACTCGGGAAAGTGGTGGGGGTCAAACTCGTGATTCCTTATTCACCAGTAGCTCTGAGCCCGGAGTCTCCTTTTACTCGGAACCAACGCTTGATTCGGGAGCACGAACTGAGGTGTGAGTAAGAGGACATTCAAGACCACTTCCGACGTCAGATACACGAGGTCGAAGAAGGGAAAAGGAAAAAAACTAAGGGTCGCCCTTTATCCAGTTTCGGACACCGAGCCTAGGCCGATTCCTCTCGACCCTGCGCTCAAAGTGACAATCACCTTCAAGCCGGGAGATCTTCAATTCTCACTGATGGGGGAACCTTCTACCTCGCAGCTGAGGAGAGAATTCTTCGAGACCGAGCACTATTGGAGCTCGGTCACATCGTTAGGTCAAATAACTGACATTT
Source organism: Humulus lupulus (assembly GCF_963169125.1). NCBI lineage: Eukaryota > Viridiplantae > Streptophyta > Magnoliopsida > Rosales > Cannabaceae > Humulus > Humulus lupulus. Next base: position 37,112,059 of record NC_084796.1, read on the forward strand.
TGGTCTTTCACGGCATAGGACTGTCGGGCTCGCTAAGGTGTAGAGCTCTCTCCCACGAGCGAAGTTGCCGCGCTCTAGGATATGGAAATCCCGACAGCAAGCTGAGATACGAAACTTGGAGCCAGGAACACATGAAGGCAGGGGCAGTACTGCCCTTGAAGTCTTTTTCAAAGACTTCACGGACTTCGTTGGGCTCGCCCCCTTCCAACTCCACACCAACTCATACAGGGTTTTGTCAGCCTTGAGGTCGCTCCACCACGAGCTAAAGTGGGCAGGACCTTCACCAGAAGAGATTTTGTATCTCTTTTGATTGAAAAGCATTCCCTCCCGAGCTCGGGGAGGAGACGACTTCTATTACCTTTCGAGCTATCCCAAGGAGCCAAAGATCTTTGGGGATTTACCCAATCATCCACCAGACTTCAAGAAGGCCTTCTTCTAGACGGATGGCCTAGCTCTATCCCGGTACTATTCGTTCAGGCGAATTCGTAAGCATCCTAAACTTCTTTCTTTTTTATGCTCAAATTTTTTTTAGGCTCGTGCTTAGTTAAGATGTGTTTAATGTTACAGCCAACTTCCACCGTCCTACTCCCACCAAGGAGATGAGAGAGCATAAGGAAGCTCTGCTCCAACTCACTTATGGCAGGAGGTCCCTCTCTTATCTCTTGCATGAAGATAAACTCCGAGCATGCGGCCTCCTGGAGAAGGATCAGTCTACATCTGACTGGTCCAATAAGAAATATGACCAGAGGGAGCTTGTGCCTCTCCCAACCGGCAACCTCCCTCCGAGGAGAAATGCGAGGCCTCCATCTCCAGCTCATCATCGCAGGAGTCCACAATCGGGGAATGAGGCCAATGATGAGGCCTCGAGCTCGGGCTCGGATGAAAGAGGTACAGTCATCCTTAGCTCGGATTTATGGTCCCCCTCCCTACTAAAGCATAAACTTGATAAATTAATATTATGTGAGGAAGATAGGAACCATTTCTATGTATGGTCGTGGGTAGATGAGAGGGTACATAGGTTCGATAGCTGGCTCGGGAAATACGACACCATGTATAGTCTGAACGAAGTATGGGACGGAATAACCGTTCAATATGGGACTAATGACTATAGGGACCTTTCAAGGTTGACTTCCACCTATAGGGAAGGTACTCCCCCCGCCTCTTCTGAAGATGGGGGAATTACCTGGTCGTCGAGCACGAGCTCGAGGGAGAGTTCCAGTTAGGTTTCTCTCCACTTGTCTTTTCATTCCTTGTTCGATTGCATCATGCTAACTTATTTTGTTTTGGGGATATCTCATAATGCGATATGAATGTGCAGGTGATATGGACTCCTACCTTGACAATGTATTGGCCAGCGGAGGAGCTCAAAGGAGTAAGCACCCGAGGGGGTCGCGAAAAACAGACAGGCCTGCTAAGGTCCTTAAGAGGACCGAGAAGACGCCTCCTCCCCCGGCTCCGGTTGCTCCGAGCAAAGTTTTGAGTCCACCTGCTCAGGCCGAGACGTCCTCTTCAACCTTACCTCCCGTTCCTCCTGCAATCCAGGTCCATCCCACGCTTGGCCCACCTTTGAAGAAACCCTCAGCCTCAAGAACACAGTTGCTTTCGATTTCTACTCATGTCGATGAGTATGTGATCAACAACGCAGCTGGACCCCATGGGGCTACGCTAGGCTCGGACGTTCTATCTTGGGTGGGCCAAAGTTTTGGCAGCTTCGACGCCCCTCGCTGGCAGTTCTTGAACAATGCTCAAGATTGCAACACTCTTTACAAGAAGAGCATCGAGCTTACTGCTGCGGTAACCTTTCTTCTCTTGCTTCTAGCTGTATTTATACTTGGTTCATATGCTAATTTGATTTCTTTGTATGCCAGACTCTTGTTGTCTCTGCTCAACTTAATTACAAGTTGAACAACGAGGTCCGCTCGAGTATGTCTTTTGCTCAGGAGGCGAGGGACCTCCAACTCATGTTGAGTGACGAGCTCAAGGCCACAAAGGCAAAGATGGAGGCAGAAGCTGAGCAGCTAAAGGCCAAGACAGCCGAGCTTGAAAAACTGAATGCCTATCTCGTGGAGCTCGAGAAGGGAAGTGCTCGGGCCACGAAGCTTGAGAAGATCAATGCCAAGCTTGAAGAAGAGAAGGCTGCCTCTTTAGAGATCATGGAGGGTGAAAAGACTCGTCTTCTTGAAGAGTTTAAGGAGAAGAAGGATCGAGTAGTCGACCTGGCCATGTATAGAATCTGGGCCAACAATGTCGACCTCGACACCAGTTTCTTAGGCCCTCTTGAAGCAAAGCTCGTGGCTAAATGGCAAGCTCGGCTTGATGAGGAGGAGGCTACTTGGGATGAGGCAGAGGGAGCCAGGGATGATGCTGATGCTGAGAAGGACAAGGAAGATGCTGAAAAGGCCAAGGAGAATGCTCCTTCTTCTTAAATCTCACCTTGGGGTTGCGTCCCTCTGAATTTCTTGTAATAGTCTTTGTGTTTGATTTTTTATTTTTTATGCCCCTGGGGCCAAGACAATTCTATAGCTCGTGGAAGAGCTATGATATATGAAATACCATTCTCGACTTTATTTTAATATATTTGCTTTACATTTCTTGGGTCGAAATATTTCGCGCATTTTATATTAAATTGTCTTGTATGCCTATTTATTCATACAAACATATGGTGGATTTAAGCTCGAGGTTCAATGCATTCATGCACAGTTTGCTCGAAATATCCGCATCCGATCTCGTTATTTGTCAAGGTCAGAGATTACTTTTACCATGCACCCGAAAGTGCTTATATGGTGTGTAATGCAAATGGTTTAGTTATATCTTACTCTTTTAGTTACTTTTTCTCGCCCTCGGGTAGTTCCCCAAGGTTATGAGATCGAAACTATCATTTTGCAAGATACTCCAGCCTCGATCTCGACTTATCGCGAAGCGGGTTTATGTTCCAACTTACTGTCGATTAGTTTTAGCTAGTTTGTTCCAAACCTATTAAGGTCGTGTTTGGTTTGTAATCCATACACTTATATTTTTAATCTAGTTCGCATATTTGGTTACATCCAAACATTTTTATCTTTTGATGATTTGGTTATGTCCAAACTTTCGTAGCTCGCGCGTTTGGTTACGTCCAAACACTTATATGTTTTTGATAGTTTGGTCATATCCAAACTATTTTAGCTCGCACATTTGGTTATATCCAAACACTTATATGCTTTTCGTATATGTTATTTTATTTTTTCAAGCTGATGGTATATGTACCACTAATGCCCCCTTAATATCCTATGAGTGTGACCATAGGATATTTAATTAAGAGAGATTGCAAAAAATACAGCATATTAAAACAAAATCAAACTTTATTTGAATAATTAGATAATAGGAAAATAGTACAGACAAATAAGCATGGTTATAGGCGACACCATTCCTACACTATTGATAGTAAGGTCGTAGATGTTCGCCATTCCATGCTCGTGGTACCGAACTTCCATTCAATCTTGCCAACTTGTATACGCCGGGTCGGATGAATGATTCTATTTGATAAGGTCCTTCCCAATTTTGCCCGAGCACGCCAACTGCTAGATCCCGTGTTGCCAAGAATACACGCCTCAGCACCAAATCTCCTACGCCAAATTTTCTATCTCGAACTCTTTTGTTGAATTATCGGGTAGCTCGCTGTTGGTATGCAGCATTTTTTAGCTGAGCTTCGTTCCTTCTTTCTTCGATCAGGTCCAAAGTTTCTTCGAGTTGGGATTGGTTCGAGGTTTGGTCATAAGCGAGGGCTCGAATTGTGGGAATTTCAACCTCGATTGGCAACATAGCCTTGCAACCATACGCCAGAGAAAATGGGGTATGTCCTGTTGATGTACGGGTCGTGGTCCTATATGCCCATAGGACTTGGGGCAATTCTTCGAGCCATCTTCCTTTAGCTTCTTCCAACTTTTTCTTTAGCGAACTCTTTAGGGACTTAATTACAACTTTGACCTGGCCATTCGCCTGGGGATGGGCCACCGATGAGAAACTCTTTATTATCCCTTTTTTTTTTTTGCAAAAGTTGGTAAATAGATCGCTGTCAAATTGAGTACCATTATCGGACACAATCTTCCTTGGCATCCCATATCGACATATGATGTTCTTCACTACGAAGTCGAGGACATTCTTCGAGGTGATCGTCGCCAAAGGTTCAGCTTCGGTCCACTTCATGAAGTAATCTACGATGACTACTGTGTATTTCACTCCGCCTTTGCCAGTCGGCAATGAACCTATGAGGTTGATTCCCCAGACCACAAATGGCCAGGGGGAGGTCATCATAGTTAGTTCGGAGGGTGGAGCTCGAGGAATTGTGGTGAACCGTTGGCACTTATCACACCTCTTGACGTAGTCGAACAAATCTGTTTTGATGGTAGGCCAGAAGTATCCCTGGCGTATGATCTTCTTGGATAGGCTATGCCCCCCAGTATGGTCTCCACAGAACCCTTCATGAATTTTCTCCATGATATTCTTAGCTTCGGGTGGGGTCACACATCGGAGTAGCGGCATGGAATATCCTCTTCTATACAGCTTTCCATCTATAATGGTATACCTGGGGATCTGATACATCAGTTTTCGAGCCTTGGTCTGTTCTTTTGGGAGAATGCCAGTCTCAAGTTATTCAACTATCAGAGTCATCCAGGTTGGCTCGGAATTGATCATGCAAACATCCTCCTGCTCAGGCTCGTGAATACTGGGCACCGTGAGATGTTCGATTGGCATGACATTCAGTTTGTCAGTCTCAGTAGAGGTAGCAAGCCTGGCTAAGGCGTCCGTGTTCGAGTTCTGCTCCTGGGGGACCTGTTCTATCGCATAAAACTCGAAATGCTCAAGTGATGATTTTTCCTTTTCTAAATATGCAGCCATTATCGTACCACGAGCCTGGTACTCACCTAAAATTTGATTAACCACCAGCTGGGAATCGCTGTAGCAATGTATCGCTTTGGCCTTTAGTTCCTTGGCTATACGAAGCTCTGCCAGTAGGGCCTCATATTCTGCTTCGTTATTTGACGCTTCGAAGTCAAATCTCATAGCAGAGTGAAATCGACTTCCTGCAAGGGTGATCATAATTACACCTGCCCCCTTTCCATTCTCATTGGAAGACCCATCAACGTAAAGTTTCCACATCTTGTGGGCCGGGGTTATAACTTCATCGTTGGTCACACCAGTGCATTCCACTATGAAGTCTGTCAAGGCCTGTCCTCTTATGGTCGCCCTAGGATGATAAGTGATCTCGAATTGTCCGAGTTCAATGACCCATTTGAGTAGTCGACCTGAGGCTTCTGGCTTGGACAAGACTTGTCTTAGTGGTTGATCGGTCAGTACATGGATGGGGTGCACCTGAAAATAGGGTTGGAGCTTTCGAGATGAGTGGATTAGGCTGAGAGCTAACTTCTCCATCAAGGGATATCCCGATTCTGCCCCCAGTAACCTTTTACTGACATAATACACAGGCCTTTGCACTTTTTGTTCTTCTCGCACGAGTACTGCGCTTATGGCGTGCTCGGTCGTAGCAAGGTATAGGTATAGAACTTCTCCAGTGATGGGTTTTGACAAGATGGGGGGTTTTGCGAGGTGTTTCTTGAGCTCTTGAAAAGCCAACTCGCATTCCTCCGTCCATTCGAATTTCTTGCCTCCCCTCAAAAGGTTGAAAAATGGAAGACAGCGGTCTGTAGATTTCGAGATAAATCTACTTAGCGCCGGCATCCTGCCAGTTAAACTTTGGACATCCTTATGCTTTTGAGGTGAGGGCATATCAATTAGAGCCTAGATCTTGTCTGGATTTGCTTCTATTCCCCGGGCATTTATAATGAAGCCTAGGAATTTTCCCGAAGATACTCCGAAAGAGCACTTCTGAGGGTTGAGCTTCATGTTATTTCTCCGTAATATGGCGAAGCATTCTTCAAGGTCATCAACATGGTTATTGTTATGTTGATATTTAACTAACATATCGTCAACATAAACTTCCATGTTATTACCTATTTGTTCGGAGAACATCATGTTTACGAGTCGCTGGTAAGTGGCTCCAGCATTCTTGAGCCCGAATGGCATGACGTTATAGAAATACAGCCCTTTGTCTGTCACAAAACTCGTATGCTCTTGGTCAAGGGTGTGCATGGAAATCTAGTTATATCTAGAATAGGCATCCATGAACGACATGAGTCCATGCCCTGCCATGGCATCCACGAGCTGGTCGATCCGAGGCAAAGGGAAATAGTCCTTAGGACAGGCCTTATTGAGGTCCCAGTAATCAATACAGGTTCGCCATGTCCCGTTAGGCTTCGGGACCAGCACTGGGTTGGCCACCCAATCGAGGTGAAAAGCGTCCCTGATGAATCGGTTTGCTTTCAACCTGTCGACTTCCTCTTTAAGGGCCTTTTTCTTGTCGTCATCCAGTAGTCTTCAATTTTGCTGCTTTGAGGGGAAGCTTTTGTCGATATTCAATGTGTGGCTCACCACATTCGGACTTATCCCTATCATGTCCGAATGTGACCATGCGAAGACATCCCGGTTCTTTTTTAAGAAGCAAATTAATTGGTATTTCGTTTCTTCGGGAAGGTTTTTCCCTACCTTTACTGTTTTTGGGGGATCTGCTTCTTTGAGCCCGATTTCTTCGAGCTCTTCCAATGGTTCGAGATCAACTCTTTCTTTTATTCTTGGATAGATTTCTTCATCTATTTTGAAGATTGTCCCATCCTTATTCTGAATAATGACGAGTGCTTGTGCGCTCGTCTACTTCTTTCCTCTACTGGAAATGTTATAGCATTCCCTTCCAGCTAGTGGTCTCCCTTCAGTGTCCCGATGCCACTAGCAGTCGGGAACTTGATGGCCAAATACCTTACAAACGAGACTGCCCCCAGCCCTACTAGGGCGGGTCTCCCAAGCAGCACGTTGTAGGCCGATGGCAGGTCCACTACTACAAATTCCATCATCTTGGTTGTTGAGACTGGGAAGTCTCCCAAGGTCACAGGGAGTTCGATGGACCCCATACAGGTAATCCCTTCTCCTGAAAAACCGTACAATGTTGTTGCACAGGCCTTTAGGTCACGAAGTGTGAGTCCCATCTTTTCTAAGGTGGCCTTATAGAGAATTTTCACTGAGCTCCCATTATTAATAAGAACTCAGTGAACCCTCTTGTTCGCGAGCTGAAGAGTGATGACTAGTGGGTCGTTGTGAGGAAATTGAACATGGGGCGCATCGTCCTAAGTAAAGGTTATAGGTTGTGATTCAACCCTTTGGTACTTTGGAGCTCTGGGTTCGGGTTCATAAGGGGACCCGTCGCCAGTTTTTAGCTCATTCACATATCGATTTTGGGCGTTCTTACCCGATCCCGCGATATGAGGCCTGCCCGAGATGGTTACAACATCTTCTCCATCAATCGGAGGGGGTCTCTCATCTTCCCTAGCTCGAGAATTGCTGTTTTGGGCAGGCGGCAGTGCAGCTACCCTCTGGCTGGTAGAAGCCTGATTATTTTTCTGGTTTCTGACATACTGTCTGAAGTACCCTCTCGAGATCAAGCCTTCGATCTTGTCCTTCAGTTGCCTGCACTCATCAATAGTGTGTCCAGTATCTCTGTGAAATCGACAGTATTTACTGGAGTCTCTCTTGGATTTTTGGTTTCTAAGGGGGTCTGGACGTCTGAAAGGGACCTGGTTTTCATTAGCCAGGTAAATATTCTCCCGAGACTCGTTGAGCTCGGTGTGCACCTTGTACACGGAGAATTACCTTTCCCCTTTCTTCTTCTTTCCCCCTTCCGCCTTGGGGTTACTTCCTTCATTCTTCTTTCTTTTGGAAGGGTTTTCTGCAGGGGGTTTCGAGGCTGATGGGTCTGCTGAGGTTGAGGCAGAGTTTACGTTTGTCGTTGTAGTTATGGGCTGAGAGGTCATATTCAGCGTTGACCTCGCCTCTTCTACATTGACAAACCTCTGAGCTCGTCGATTAAACTCGGTTATGGACCTCACAGGCTTCCTCTGCATATCTTCCTAGAGGGGACTTCCTGGCATTACCCCAGCTTGGACGGCCATTAAATGACCGCTGTCGTCTACATCACGAGCTTTGGCGACTTCCAGATTGAATCTTGTAAGGTAGCTTTTCAGCGTTTCATTTGGTTGTTGCCGGACGTTGGTCAGGGTCGATGCCTCGGGCCTTATCCCGATCATGGCTCTAAATTGCTTCTTGAAATCCCTTGACAACTGATCCCAAGAAGTGATTGAATGCCTCTTATATTTTTCGAACTAGTTTTTTGCTGGTCCTGTAAGCGATGCTGGAAATAGCATGCATCTGAGCTCGTAACCCACATTACTTGCTCTCATAATAGTGTTAAATGTACTTAAGTGACTGTACGGGTCAGATTTCCCTTCAAAAGGTGGGACATAAGGAATCTGAAACCCCTGAGGAAAGAGAGTGTTAGAAATGTGGGGAGAGAATGGTTCGAGCTCCTCATCAGAATCTTCGTCTCGATTCCGGCCTCGCTCATTCTATAAAAGCCTAAATGTTCTTTCCAGTTGATCAATTCTCTCATGGACTGGATCCACGGGGGGTCTCGCCTGAAATTGGTTGTCGTCGATCACAATTCTAGGCTCACACCTTCACACGGGATCTTTGCGCCCATTTAGGCGATCTCTCAGGTCTGGGTTCGAGGGGTTGCCACTACCCCGATTTTGATTCAGGTGTTCTCGCAAGTCAGGGTGGTTCCTAGTATTTCTGCGGCCTTGATCATACATATTGACTGATCTGGTGTCCCCCGAGTCATCCCTGGCGAGGCTCATTGCATGATTGTTTCGAGGTTGCCTCATTTCTATAGTGTGAGACTGAGACATTTGGCTTCTCGTAAGCTGGGCGCCTCTCCGTTCTCTAGCAGTTTCTCCATTCCCCTGTTTCCGTCCAACCCACCTTTCCCTATCACCCTGAGTCGGTTGTGTGTTTCTCCGAGAAGGTGAGGGATACCTTATTGGCGATGGAGGGTGTCGAATGGGTGATGGTGGCTGCCACCCATTTCGAGGTCTGGATGGTCCTGAGTTCGCTTGTGCTGGCTCGGGAACATTCTGCGCATTACCAGGATTCTGAGTCCGAGCCGCTATAGGGGCTCGGTTATTCCCAGTTTCAGCTGGTAACTCAGCAATTGAGTTAACAGGAGCTCTAGCCCAGGTGTTTCTTCGGGGCCTCGAGGGAGCAGGCTGTTCTGCTGGTGGCGGAGGTTGCTCCGTTCTTCTTATAGCGGAATTTTTGCGAGGTCGCCCACGAGACCTGCAGGGAGGAACATGAACGTCCCATGGAGGTGGGACTTGGACCTCAGACGGAGGTTGAGGCTGAGCTGCCTGTGCCTCCGTAGCCAATCTAGCTACTTCCTCATTACGCTTCTTGGCCTCAGCCAACTGTTTTCTCAACTGACAATTTTCGAGTTCCACAATGGGAACATATCGCTCAGGATTATAGTACATGTCCTCGTCATCCTTGGGGGCCGATGGTGCTAGAGGTCCTCGAGAGTTGGAGGACTCACTTCTCTCCTCTGGTTCTGGATTCGTCATTGGATGTTTCCCAGGGCGCCGCAGATAGTTGACTTCTTCTTCAGGAATATTAGGATCATTTGCGACCATAGCTAATCAGGGAGGCTTTTTCGAATGACTAGACTCAGATTCGTACTGCTTAATGCTCTCAATGAAAGCACCAAACTGTTGATGCCGTTTTTCGTCAACTTAAAATGTAGAGCAATTAAACAATATGAGTTATGGTGTAGATGAATAGTATGGTGGAACAACAAGGGTTTTATGTGGTTCAGCAGTTAAATCTGCCTAGTCCACGAGTCTATTTTATTAGAACTTGGAGTTTTCTGGAAATCCTTCAGAGATGAATTCCCTAGAGTTCTCTCTGAAGATATCAAAAGATTCGTCATTTACCAGTGTTCATGACCTCTCTATTTATAGAGAGTTTTCAGAGTTCATTAATGATATTAAATGTTGTAACTCCTATATACAAGGAAACGTGCCCTGAAGACCAGGAGACGGATAACAGACTTGTTAATATCCCTTTAATGTTGGGATGTTACAACAATAAATATCTTTAAACGTACAGAACGCATTACATCAGATGACTCATCCAATCTCCGAGGTCAGCAACCAGCATCGCGTCAGTCAAGGTTTTACGGACAGGTTACAAACTGGTCGTCTTATTCCAAAACCTGCTCGGAGTAGATAGATACCACCGAGGTTGTCACATTTCGAGCTTGTGCTCTTTAAGCTCGGACTACTCGGTCTGAAGGCATTCGCTAACGGATGTATCCCGATGCTATGCTCTTTCGAGCTTAGAAAGAATCTCGAGGTTACATCTTCGAGATTGCCGTCTTGCTTTGGGGTTTTTATAGCTGGACCATAAACATGCGTTTTTATATATCTCGAGCTCACACTCGACGAGTCCAGCCTTCGAGGTCATAATTTCTTATCTCGAAATCTAGGTGTAACATCTATCTACCTCAACGTTTTTTTGAACCTAATCTAATTAATAATTATAGTGAGACCTCTATGTATTAATAATATTGGGACCGGACTATTTTTATTACTATGAAGAGTTTATAATAGCTGAATAAAAATATACATATTTAAGTCTAAATTAATTAATAATTAATAAAGTCTGACAAATTGAATGTATAACAATTTATAAATGAAATGATATAGTATATCTACATAATGTTGTGTCTTAGAAGTCAAATACTTTTCTCTCTATGTAAAATCTACATAGAATTACATTTTATATAATACAACTTTTGAGCAATCCTTTTTTTTTTTCTGGAACATTCCTTCGTAGAAACAAAATATGCTACAAAATATGATTGGGAACCACAGGGGTACTCCCTCCCTCAAAACATCATCTGTAAGACTATAATTGCCAGAACATCAGTGGTCATATTGTCTTGTCGGTTAATAAACATAAAACAACAAAAATTGAAAATGTTAGATAACTCTAAAACATTAATATAATTGCTCCATAGTGTCCAGTGTGGCGGACCATTCTTCTTCTTGATTGCATTGACAAGGATTTGAGAGTATGAGAGTATAACAATGTTCTGCCATTCTAATTAATAATTATAGTGAAACCTCTATATATTAATAATGTTGGGACGGAACTATTTTTATTACTATGAAAGGTCATAATAGCTTAATAAAAATATATTTATAACACTACTACATAAATAGACTTTAACTTCGGTTTTTATACATAGAATTGTTGAGAAATACATAAAAAGCAAAGTTAAAGCTTTTAACAGATTTTTAACTTCGCTTTTTGGTTTGGCACTCAAATAAATTAACATATTACTTCGGTTTTATTGAAAATAAGTAGAACGGAGCTTTTAACTTCAGTCTTTTTAAAAAAAACCGAAGTTTAAAGGTACCATTTAACTTCGGCTTTTTAAAAAAACCGAATTTGGTACCCTTAACTTCGGTCATTTCATAATAACCGAAGTTAAAAGTCTTTAAAACCATTTTCCACCTGCACGTCTCCTCATTCTGAAACGCAAACAGACCCGAAAACTCATATTACCACTGTGAGAGAGAAAATGGTTTCACTTATTTTCTATCATTTTTCTTGTTTTCTTCCAATTTCTTCCATCATTTTTTCTAAAAAAACTCATCTTGATCATTGAAAATTGATTATATTTAGTTTTGAGGGGAAAAAGTTGTTCATTTTATAATGGGTATGGGTAGTGGTCGAAAATACCCATTGTTTTGGGTTTTTGAATGGATTTTCAACATCCAAACACGTTTTTGAACTTTGAAATAGGTATGGATCGTTAAATGTTTATTCGTATGATTTTTATATTTTTGTTGCTTATTATTTCAGATTTATTATATTTTTGATAATATATTGGTAATGTATAGGTTTTTAAGGTTGAAAATCTTGATTTAGAGTTGCATTTGACTATTTAAAAAGGTATGAATCTTCCAATTATGTGTTTATGATAATTTTCTTTATTAATCCAAATTTAATATTATTATATTAATAAATTGATAATTTTCTTTATTAATCCGAATTTAATATTATTATATTAATAAATTGATAATTTTTTGATATTATATTTGGTGTATTAGTCAAGTTAATATTTTGTAGTTGAAAAAAAACAAATTAATATGTTGTTATTATAAAAAAAAATCAAGTTAATATTTTGTTCAAAGAGTCATTTGTATAAATATGTTTTAATGTTTAATTTGTATTAAATTTTTAAAAAAATATTTAATACATAAGAAATTTTAATATTTCAAATAATTACTTAGGTGAACTTCACATGTTAGTTGTATGAACATTTTAGATGTTTATATGGTACTTAGCTTTTATTTTTGTATGAATGTGTGTATATATGTACATTAAGTCTATATAGTTTATGAATTTATTTATTTTTTAAGTTTATTGGAATGTTCAAATATAGTTATTAATATTAAAATAATTGTAAATTAGAATTAAAAAAATAATTATGAAAATATTTTATAAAAAAACAAAATAATAATAAAATTAAAATTAAAATATTTTTTTAGGAAAAAATACATTTAACTTCGGTTATTATGTAATAACTGAAGTTAAAGGGTACCATTTAACTTCAGTTATTATGTAAAAACCGAAGTTAAAGATGTTGGGAAAACTTATTCAATATCTTGTTTATTTTCATGTAAATCGTATATTAAACATATTAATATAAGAAAACATATAACATGTTTCTAAAATTGAATTCATACTGAGATAGAGATAAGAACACTTACATTATTGTGAAGTGGAGTGATTGAGTCATTCATTCAGTTTCTCTAACCCTCGTATCCTTTCTGTCACAGGGTATCACCAAGAAACTAAATTGTTCTTCAATTTTCTTCACAGTGTTCCAAAGTATCGTTAGAATCACATAAACTAGAGTGTGCAATTCTCAACACATGAGACAGATACAGAGAGGAGGAGAGAAAAGAATATTGAGGCTTCGAAAATGACTTATGATGTAGAGAGAATCTAAAACCTAGAGCATCAAGAATAGATCTTCTGATTTTCTGTAAGATAGTCCTTTTGTAATCCCAGAAACATATGTTTTCAACTCTCACTTAGCATTCATTTTATAGGCTCAATTAGGTTACTTATTTAATTAAAAAATCAATAAAATAATAGTCAATTATCAACCTAAGTCGAAATTATCATGGGCCTAATTTCCCTTTTAATTATAAGTTTGTTGGACTTAAAATCAAGACTCGTATTATTTTCTATTGATTGATTAATTAAATAATTATTTAAATCTTTTATCAGATTAATTCTTTATATTTTGAAACTTGTTTTAAACTTATTTATTAATTTAGACACCAATTTATCTTAATTAATAAATCTACCATAATTTCTCTTTTCTTCTCTAAATTACATAACTCTGTGAAACTATCCAAAATTGACCTGGTCAGCTTTGATAGCTCTAATTATTAATTAAATCAATTAATTGAGACTATCTAGAAGATTTTATCCAAGGTACAGTGGGGACCATAGGCCTATCAAATCAAGTTCCAACCATAATTGTCACTCAATCGTCTATAGACGGTCTACAATGAGATGGGACTAAAATATCGTTTTACCCCTCATTGTACTTTATCCTTAAAACACTTAGTTCCTTGTAAATGATATTTTAGTAAACTAATATTAATTACTGAAATGAGATCTCTATCATTTAGCACCTTGAACCAAACTAAAAGGAAACCATCGTTTCACTTCTTCATCAGAAGCTATAGATGTTCATATCTATGATTAACACTCCTACACAATTATACTACCGAGTTCCCAAGATGAAAGTATGGGCTATTCCGTAGGGTAAGCTAGTAATGAACAAGTCAAAGAACTCAAATAATACAATCAATTAGAATACTAACCACTCAGAATTAAGATTGAATTGACTATGGTCAATTATATGATATGACTAGAATAGATAATAACGGTATGTTTACTTATCATTTCTACTGTCAATATCGGTCCAATCCTGTAACAAATACATCTGATCTTGTCTACTGTGCTAATGTTCTGGAAAAAACATAACACTGTGATGTGTAAGTAGATGATATCAAGGATTGGCAAGTCAGTGTAAATCCTATGCATTGACCAATCTTAGGACTAACTTATTTTGAACAAATTAACCATATTTATATTCCACTGTGATTACGTCACTATAAATATAATTAGCTATATGCTCGAGATTCAATATAAGTTTATATTAAACAAATTATCATGAAAATAACACATGTGAGCAAAGTGATTGACTAAGTCAAAAATTGATTTCTATTCTTTTATTGATAATAAAATGAGATTACAAAGAAATTGAGTTTTAATTAGGGCATAAAACCCCAACAAACTCCCACTTGTACTAATTGAAACTAATGTCTTAATTCTACCAATCTCATTTCCTTGATATGCTTATCAAATGTAGCTCCTAGTAGTGTCTTCGTAAACGGATCTGCAAGATTGCCTTCAGATGCAATCTTCATAACCTTCACATCTCCCCTGGCCACATCTTCTTGAATTATGTGATACTTCATTTCTATATGCTTACTCCTCTTGTGACTTCGAGGTTCTTTCGAGTTGGCTATCGCTCCTGTGTTGTCACAAAACAACACAAGTGGTTTATCCATTTCTGGAATAACACCAAGATCTGAATAGAACTTCTTTAGCAAGACTATTTCCTTAGTTGCATCTGACACAGCTATGTATTCAGCCTCCATGGTGGAATCTGAGATTGCAGATTACTTTACACTTCTCCATATCACAGCTCCACCCCCAAGAGTAAACAGCATTCTAGAAGTAGACTTTCTGTCATTGACATCAGTCTGAAAATCTAAATCGGTGTAGCCTACATGGTTCATAACACCACCCTTGTAGACTAACATATATTCCCTAGTTCGCCTTAAATACTTCAGGATATGCTTAACTGTTATCCAATGTTTCGGTCCTAGGTTTGACTTATACATGCTCACTACTCCCACTGCATAGCAGATATCTAGTCTAGCACACAACATAGCATACATCAGACTTCCAACTGCAGATGCGTAAGGAACTTTTCTCATTACATCTTCCTCTTCACGAATCTGGGGAGACTGCTTCTTTGAAAGATGAATTCCATGGTAGGACGGTAGACGTCCTTTCATGGAATTTTTCATTGAGAAACGCTCAAGCACTTTATCTATGTAAGCTGCTTGAGATAGAGCTAAGAGTTTGTTCTTTTGATCCCTAATGATCTGGAGTCCTAGAACATAACTTGCTTCACCCAAATCCTTCCTCTGGAATTGAGTGTTCAGCCGATTCTTCACATTTGAAAATTTCTTAACATTGTTTCCAATGAGTAAGATATCATCTACATAAAGAACTAGAAATACCACTATTTGATTTTCCTTCAGTTGTTAAACACGAGGCTCGTCAATATTTTGTTCAAAGGCATAGGTTTTGATTATTTCATCAAACCTAAGATTCCAGGAACGAGAAGCTTGCTTAAGTCCATAAATAGACCTATTCAACTTGCAAACTTTTTTTTCTTGTCCAGCTATTTTTAATCCTTCTGGTTGATCCATACAAATGACTTCGTCAAGCTTCCCATTAAGAAAAGTTATCTTGACGTCCATTTGCTAGATCTCATAGTCGAGAGAGGCTACTATAAATAGGAGTATGCGAATGGACTTGAGCATGGCTACCGGACTAAAAGTTTCCTCATAGTCCACACTTTCTCTTTGGGTATAACCCTTTGCCATTAATCGAGCTTTATAAGTTTTGATATTTCCATCAACGCCTCATTTCTTCTTGTAGATCCACTTGCACCCAATGGCCCTAAAGTCACTAGGTGCTTCCAGAAGATCCCAGACGGAATTTGAGTACATGGACTCCATTTCCTATTTCATGGCTTCGAGCCATAGTTCCTTTTCAGGGCTTTCCATTGCCTGTTTGAAAGAAAACGGATCATCGACACCAGTGTCACCAACAACCATATTGGTTTCACCATCCAAACCATAGCAAACTGGGTTCCTGGAAACCTTCCCACTACGACGAGGCTTTGTGACTGTTTGCTAAAGAACAGTGGTAGTTTCTTCATTTAAATCGACTTGCGTTGGTTGGACATGAAGAGTGGGAATTTCATCATCAACTCGCGTTGATGACGATGGAACATTGGTTGGAGTCAATTCTTCAACCATCTCCTCTAAAATTACATTGTTGTGTGGTTTGAAGTTATGGACATAGTCATTTTCCAAAAAAAGTAGCATTCGTAGAACTAAACACTTTCTTTTATGAATGACTATAGAAAAGTCCACTGCGAGTACCTTTAGGATAGCCAACAAACATGAAAACTTTAGTTCACGGTTCTAGCTTTCCTTCCTTTTTCCTCAAGACGTGGGCGAGATACCCCCAGATTCTATAATGGCATAAACTAAGTTCACGACCATTCCAGCGTTCTAAAGGTGTTTTGGGGATTGATTTGGATGGCACGATATTGAGAATGTCGTTTGTGGTTTCAATTGCATGTCCCCAAAACGAAGTTGGTAGAGTTGAGTAACTAAGCATGCATCTAACCATTCCCAATAAAATTCTGTTCCGGCGTTCCGCTACACCATTCTGTTGCGGAGTGCCTGGGGCAGTAAGTTGTGATAAAATCCAAAGTTCAGTTAAATGATCTTGGAACTGCATATCCAAATATTCTCCACCCCTATCAGAATGCAATATCTTTAACGTTTTACCTAATTGGTCCACCCCTGGCTTGTACATTCAAAGGTCCACAAACATCTGAATGAACGAGTCCAAGTGGTTCCTTGGCCCTACCACCCTTTGTAGATGGATGCTTGGTCAATTTACCTTCTAGACAAGTAACACATATAGGTAATTCACCTAAGATGAGTTCCCTCAAAGGCCCTTCCTTTGTAAGTCTTTGAATTCTATCATAGCCAATGTGACCTAGTCTCAAATTCCATAAATACATCATGTCATCGTTATCGGTCTTTCGACATTTATTTGTCCTAGGTTTAGCTACTTTTAATAAATCATTGTTAAGAGCGAGGGGTTTGTTAGGTCGCATAATATAAAGTCCGTTTTCCAAACATGCAATACACAATTGTGATCCATTGAAAGAAATAGATATATTAGAACTTGTGAAAGTCATAACAAATTGTTCTAATTGCAACATGGAAATAGAAATTAAATTTCTACTAAAATCCCGAATAAAAAATATGTTTTTCAAGATTAAATATTTATTTCCGAAATTTAGGCGAGCTCTTCCTCTAGCTTGGACCGTAACGAACGCTCCGTTCCAAACTCTAAGCTTTAAGCCTGTTTATCGAAAAAACAACTGTGGATGACATGGGAAGAATTTTCAACACGTGGCAAAGATGCTGCTCGCCTATCGATCAGAGACACTTCCATATGCGAGGTTCAAGTTTTATATACGACCAGCCTGGTCGTATACTCCGCTTATTTATGTATAAATTTGTATAGTTGTAATGATAGCCGAGAATATCTCTTCATTATAACCTGAATATCCATTTATTAAGGAAAGATATGATTAATTGACTCATGTAACCCTCCTTGAGCCTATAAATATACAAGAAATAGCTCAAGGGGGGATCTTTTTTCCGAATCCTCTTTTCTGATCTGAGAAGAAGAGAATTGTATTGCTATTATCCATCGTCTGTATTGTTTCTCCTTCTAAGGTTTGTGAAACTCAAGAACCCTAGTTCTTCGATCACACCTTTGAAGCTCAACATTAATAATAGTATCAATTGGACGTAGGTCATTACCAATCTTTGTGGTCGAACCACTATAATTCTTGGTGTTCTTTACTTTCCATTCGATTTTATTTTCAAGCATCGTGCTATTTTCCTGTCGTACATTTGACTCCGCGTCGTTGGCTAATTTGAGGGTCAACATTCTGATGCTTTCATTGAGAGCTTGTGAAAGAATCCAATGGCAAAAACATCCAAGAAGACCGGACAGGCTGCTGGCGCTGCATCATCCCAGCCTCCTCCCCCAAATGTGGCTGAGGACGAACCGCATTTGGAGTTTGATGAGGCGGAGTTAGATTTTGAGACCCTGAAGACAACACTGGGGGTGTTGCAGGATGAGTTGGCCAATCAAGAGAATGCTGCAGAGATAATGGCGTCACAGCAAAGGGAAATAGAACGCCAACATCAAAAGCTGAGCGAGAGGCGGGCTGAGATGGACCGTCGACAGAGGGATTCCATGGCTGCCCTTGAAGCAGCCATCCAGCTCGCTAGGAATCAGGCTGTGCCAGCCTCTCAGCCAGATTAGCCACCAAACGGGCCACCTTAAAGGGGTCCCAATCCTAGTCCTCCGCTCCAACCAGTAAGCCCTCAAAGGCCGGAGCAGCCACCTATGGCTCAGGATGATGTCCCACCTAGGGATCCTGAGCAGCAGCCTCCATCTCAGGTTGGTCGAGGCAATCCCCCGCGCCCGAGGCAGAATAGGGCCGGGCAACTGCCCCGCAGCCCTAGACGCCCAGGGGATGAAGAGCCGCATCCACCGAGCAGGGGGCAGCGTCAACTGCCAACAGGAGGAACTCAGAGACAGGCTCTGCGGTCAGGCCCCCCCCCCCCACGGCATAACAATGCACGGGGACCCACCGACCAGCGCAGGCCTCCCCCTAACGCTCGGGAAATGCCAGCCCAAGGAGGCAACAAAGTGAATAGCCGGTCGCACCATAGTCAGCCACGATTCAGAGACGGCCATGGCTACAATGAAGCTGACTCTGGCAGAGGAAATGCTGGTCGGAGGGATGAAGAAAGAGGTGGAGGCAGGAGCCCCCCACCTAGAGAAGATCGACCAGTGGGTCATAACGCTGGGGGGCAGCCCAGGCAGAATAACGTCTTTAGTCGGCTCGGAGCCAGCGAGCAGCGACGAAGAGATGATAATTTGAGGGACGTACTTAACGACTACCAAGAAAGGCACGATGAGTACATTCCCCCAGCACCAGAGGCCCCAGCAATCCCAGAAGCTGTTCAGGCTCAGATTGATGCCCTGAACCAGGTGGTGCAGCAGCTGGTTGGGGGGCGAACATCCCACATTGAGTACGATCGAAGGAGAGGCACCCCATTCGTACAGAGGATTGTTGTGGCTGAAACCCCCAGTAAGTTCAAGATGCCAACACTGCCAAATTTCAACGGGTATGGAAACCCGGTATCTCACGTTAAGAAGTTTGAGATACAAATGGATATACAAAAGGTGTCAGAAGATGTCCGCTGCTGCATCTTCCTGGAAACACTGTCTGACACTGCCCAAGAGTGGTTTTTTAAGTTCCCTCCTGCAAGTATAGTATCATGGGAAATGTTCGTAAAGGAGTTTTATGGACAGCTCTATGCGGGTTATGTGCACCCCATTGAGGCAAACCAACTGGTCGAGATACGCTAGAAAGAGGGGGAGCCCTTGAAGGAATATGTTCAACGCTTCATGCGAGCTGCAGCTGGAGCCAAGACTGTGGGCGATGAAGGTAAGATGATGGCCCTAACTGCTGGAGTTAGACGCCATTCACCCCTTTGGAGCAGCCTCAGAAAGAATGGGGTAATGAGCACCCAAGAGTTCTTAGATCGAGTTGATTGGTACATCAAGCTCGAAGACGCAATTTCCAAAGAAGGGAAATCGCCAACAAAAGACAAGGGGCCTAAGGAAGAACCCACCAAAGCCGCCAATGGGTCCGAAAAACCCAATGGCAACGGCAAAGGCAATGGGAATGGAAATGGAAGAAATGGTTGAAAGCGGACAAACAACGAACCCTCGACCTTCAAGAATAGGCGCCCCAAAGGTAATCGGTATGAACCAAGATTCACCAACTACACGACCCTTGTTGAAAGCCAAGCTGAGGTCTACCAGGCGACCAGCTCAAGCGTGCCCTACAAACGACCCGCACCTATAAGAAAAGATATCTCCAAGAGAGATGCAACAAAGTTTTGTAGTTTCCACAATGATTACGGGCACGACACTAACGAGTGTAACCAGCTGAAGGATGAAATTGAGTTCCTGGTAAGGCAGGGACATTTAAGAAGATTTGTACGAGCCGCAGCAGGTTCTCAGCGAGAGGCTCAAGGTGGCAAAGAGTCGGCGCCTGCACGCCAACGCTCGCCACCTTTACAGCCAGCTCCTGTGGCAGGTACCTTACTCACCATCTGTAGAGGCCCACATCTTGCAGGAGATAGTGGGAAAGCAAGGGAACGATATGCTCGAACCCTACGCCATGACCAGGACATCGAGATGACGAGTGTTGAGGATTGAGCACCAAAAAAGGCTCGAATAGATGAGGAACTGATCACCTTCTCTGACGACGACACCCAGCACGTGCGATTCCCACACTCAGATCCGCTAGTCGTGGACGTACAGATCGTAAACATGATGGTGAAAAGGGTGTTGGTCGATACAGGAAGTTCGGTCAACATCCTATACAAGTCTTCGTTGGAAAGGATGAAGTTGTCCGTGAAAGACCTGGAGCCATGCAACCAAACCATTTATGGTTTTTCCAGAGAAGGGCTCGCCCCAATAGGGTCAATTAGACTCCCAGTCACAGCAGGCAATGCACCTGCTAACAGGACATTACTCACTACTTTTATAGTAGTTGATTGTCCTTCGGCGTACAACACTGTGATAGGGAGGCCAATTTTGGTCGACCTATGAGCCGTCACCTCCATATGGCACCTCGCTATGAAATTCCCAACGGACGCAGGGATAGGATGCGTATTGGGAAACCAGAGGGAAGCAAGGGAGTGCTACAACGCCTCGATCACCAAGGCTAAGAAGGGTGTTGTAACGCCCTACTACCTTAGAGCCATTACCAGGTGAGTTTAAAAATGTGCAATCACTCGCTAATCGAGGCTTTTAAAGCAACAGTGTAATTAAGTCATAAACAAAGTAGAAATTTTAGAAATAACCCTATTTCATTGAAAATCATAAAAGTTTAACACCTGGGATCCCCAAAATACAGTTTAGAAATATTTACAACATATAAATACAACCAAGTCGACTAAACGACAAAATCTAGGTTCTATAACAACCATCTCCCAAAATCCACTGGCTGTGGCAGCCAGGCAGGCCAAACATGTACACGCCGCCTTATGCTTGCTACACTCATGGTTGGTTGGCTTTCTCCTTGCCCTTACCTACACCACAGAGCACCCATGAGCCGAAGCCCAGCAAGAAAACCCACAAACAGATAACATATGCAAAACAAACACTTAGCATATAACAGGCCATTAATAAGTTAAACATACACGGCCAAGCCGTCCCAGGCGCTTTACCAGGCCTTGGGTTCGTGGCCCATGCCGTGAGGATATCCCAGGTATCCTTTAGGGTCTCGCCCTGGAAACTCCCACTCTACGTGCTCAATGCTGCTCCTGGCCCCTTGCCGTACTCGACCTTGCACTCAATGTGCCTAACGTCGTTCCCGGCCCTTTGCCATTCCCGGCCCCTGTCGACCTCGGTCTGCGCCGTTCCCAGCTCTTGCCGAACATTTACACAATAGCATTCATAGCATAATAAACAAATACTAAACACTAACAAATTCAATCAAAGGGCTACACCCAGTAATTCAAACATATTGGGGCTTAATCCTGCATACAAGCTCTATGGGAACAAGGGTTCTCTTACTTGTGTCCCGAGCTCTCCGAGCACCGAAATCCTGAGCACAGTCCTCTAACTTGAGCCTCGCCAAATCCCTAGTCACAACACATTAACAATATCCATCCATCTAGTTCTAGTCCATAAAGTAACTTTGAATCATAACTTTAATCTCCGAAACCTTGGATTCTATCAATCCAGGTGATAAAATCCATCCCGAGCCTTAACCTTTGAGTTCCCAAGCCTAAACACACATTATTGCACAAACTGGCACTAAGAGTCGCGGCCCTACCCACAAGCGTCGCGGCTAGCCTCGAAATAGAGGCTAGCACCTCCCTGTAACACACACGGGCTGCGGTGCACATCACCAAGCGTCGCGGCGCGCCTCTAGCTTCTCAGCCTCCCATGGCCGTGGCATGCCCTTCCTAGGGCCGCGGCCCTAGCCTCCAACCCAGAAATCTTCATCCTTTTCCTGCATTTTCTTCAAACCAATTCACCCAAAACCAAACTAGCAATCCTAGATAATCATCACAAAGGTTCTAGCCCAATTTTAACATCAAAACCTATCAAGAACCAGCCCCCAAAACTCAGCCTAACAATCAAATCCCAATTCAAACTTAGCCCACATGCAACTTCAATATACAACCTTAAACTAGCTGCAAAATTGGCTCAAATCAACATATTAAGAACTTACCTTGATGAATTATACTTCTGTGCAGATTCTCTAAATCCTAAGCTTAGCTTCAATCCTTAGTTCTTGACTAATGGCCACCCAAAGCTTAATTCCCTTGAGTTTGTCTTAGAGAGTGAGAGAGAGAGAGATGAGAAACTATCTTCAGCTGGGAAGGAAAGGTGAATGTCGGTTTCTAAGGCTCCACTAACTTCCTAAACTTTGTTTTATTTAACTTAAGCTTTAAGGTTACCTCAAGGCTCGGGGTACTAAAACGCCCCCGAGGGCAAAATGGTAAATTTCCCCAATATTCCTTCCTAGACATTCTATCCTCAAATATATCTCCAAATATTTATTTCCATACCCAGATAACTCAATATAATAACTAATGCCCAAATTACCCCTCGACTCGCCCTGAGTCGGATTCTCAATCCCGTTGTGACTTTTTGGCTAACCGCTCCCCAGGACTGTCTTAGGCCGTGCTACACAGATAAATCACACACGTATCACATTTATCACAGTTATATCCATACTATCCAAACGGGGCCCACATGCACATTTAACTCCACTAAACATGCATCTTTATCATATATTCACATAAATTCACATATTAGCATATTAATTCATTTATTGCCCTCTACGCACGCTAATCAAGGCCCTAAGCCCTATTAGCAAATTTGGGTCGTTACAGGTGTATCGAGAGATGCCACCGAAAAGGAGTTGCAAATGGCGACTGATGTTCAGGCCCACTCAGGTGATAATCTCACCAAATAAGGTGTTGCCCAAAGTGAGGAAAGGGACTTAGATCCTCGCTTTGGGGATTTTGAAGAAGAATTGGGACCCATCGAGGACCTTGAAGAGGTCCAACTCGATGAGGAAAATCCGACCAGAGTTGTGAAAGTCGGTAAAAACATAGAAACAACAACAAAACAAGCACTGGTGGAGTTCTTAAGGAGAAACCAGGAGGTCTTTGCCTGGTCGCACAAAGACATGGTCGGGATAGATCCTACAGTCATCAACCATGTCCTGAACATCGACAAAAGCTTTCCACCAGTGCAACAAAAAAGAAGGCTACTCGACAAAGATAGATCAAAGGCCTTGAAAGAAGAAGTTGAGAAGCTGAAGGAGAATGGGTTCATCAGGGTGGCGTTTTATCCATCGTGGGTCTCTAATCCCGTACTAGTGCCCAAGCTGAATGGCAAGTGGCGTACGTGCGTCGATTTTACAGACCTTAATAAAGCCTGCCCCAAAGATTATTTCCCATTCCCAAGGATCGACCAGCTGGTCGATGCCACAGCAGGGCATGAGATCCTCTCATTCATGGATGCGTACTCCGGGTATAATCAAATCAGTATGCATCCCCCTGATGAAGATCACACTAGCTTTCGGACTGATACAGGGCTCTACTATTACAAGGTGATGCCCTTCGGTTTGAAAAACGCTGGTGCAACTTACCAGAGACTCGTCAACCACATGTTCAAGGAGCTAATCTGCACAAACATGGAGGTCTACATCGACGACATGCTGGTCAAGTCGAAGAAAGCAGAAGGGCATGTAAGGGATTTGCAGGAATGCTTCAACGTCCTGAATAAATATGGGATGAAGTTAAATCCCCTTAAATGCTCCTTCGGAGTAAGATCAAGGAAGTTCTTTGGATTTATAGTTAACTCAAGAGGAATTGAAGCCAATCCCGAGAAAATTAAAGCCCTGATCGAGATGAAATCGCCAGTAAAGATTAAAGATGTTCAAAACCTGACCGGGAGGATTGCTGCTCTCAATAGATTCATTTCGAAATCGACAGACAAGTGCGTCCCATTTTTCAATCTACTAAGAGGCAATAAGAAATTTGAATGGACAGATGAGTGCGAACAGGCCTTTCAAGCACTAAAAACACATATGGCACAACCACCCATCCTGTCAAAGCTGGTCGATAAAGAAACTTTGTTCATCTACCTGGCAATCATGGAATACGCTGCTAGTGCTGTTTTAGTAAGAGAAGAATAAGGCGTGCAGAAGGCTATCTACTACGTGAGCAAAAGGCTGATCAGAGGAAAACAACAGTACCCGCCCATCGAGAAACTATCCTATTGCCTAGTTTTGGCCTCTAAGAAGCTGCGGCCTTACTTCCAATCTCATCCAATTACGGTCTTAACCGACCAGCCTCTTCGACACGTCTTGCAAAAGCCAGAGGCTGTGGGTAGATTGCTAAAGTGGGCAGTCGAACTCGGGCAGTTCAACATATCTTACTTGTCGTGAACAGCAATAAAAGGACAAGCCTTGGCTGAATTCATCGCGGAATTCACAGAGCTCACGAGTGGCGAGCAGAATGAAGAGCCCAGCGAGCCTGAATGTCAAATCCAAGCTCCCGCGTGGAAATTATTTACGGACGATTCTTCTAACGAGTCCCACGCTGGGGCAGGAGTGATACTGATAACGCCAGAAGGGCATCGATTTCACTGTGCAATCAGATTTGATTTCACTGCTTCTAACAATGAAGCCGAGTATGAAGCACTACTCACTGGATTGCGGTTAGCCAAGGATATGAACATAAAAGTGCTTGACATCTATAGTGATTCTCAGCTGGTGGTGATTCAGGTCCTGGGAGAGTATCAGGCATGAGGCTTAAAGATGGTTGCCTATCTGAACAAAACAAAGGATCTGTTAGCCAAGTTCGACAAGTATAGTCTCCAGCAAGTGCCTCGCGATCAGAATTCCAATGCGGATGCTTTGGCAAAATTGGAAAGTGCGAAGGATGCTGATACTTTGAACATAGTGCCAGTCGAGCGACTATCTGTACCGAGCATCCAAACAATAGAGACCATTCTGGTAATCCAGATGGCGGACACGTGGATGGCACCATATGTAGAGTATCTATCGAACGGCGTGTTACCAACGGACAGAAACAAAGCCAGGATCCTTCAGCGGCAAGCTGCTAGGTATATCCTGGTCGATGGAATCCTGTACCGGAGGGGATACTCAATGCCACTCCTCAGATGTATTACAAAGGAGAAAGCCAAAGAGTTGATGAAAGAGGTGCATGAAGGCTTTTCCAGAGACCACGCTGGGGGGCAAAGTTTGTAAAAAAAGATCCTAAGGCAATGATATTTCTGGGCAACGATGAATGAAGACTCGATGGAATACGTGCGGAAGTGTGATAAATGCCAGAGATTCTCCAAAATCCCACGAGCAGCCCCTAATAAGCTTAAACAAATGCAAAGCCCGTGGCCGTTTGCAGTTTGGGGTATCGACCTTATCGGATCTTTGCCCACAGGAAAAGGCGGTGTCAAATATGCGGTGGTTGCCGTCGACTACACCAAATGGGTCGAAGCTGAACCGTTGGCAACCATAACGACCAAGAAGGTGCTAGATTTTGTGATCAAAAATATTATTTGTCGCTATGGATTGCCAAGGAAGATCGTCTCGGATAATGGCACCCAGTTTGACAGTGATTTATTCACAGATTTCTACGAGCGGCATGGTATTATCAAAAGCTTCTCTTCAGTCGCTCATCCCCAAGAAAATGGACAAGTTAAAGCAGTCAGTAAAACGCTGAAGGATACACTGAAGAAAAGGCTAGAAGAAGCTAAGGGGGCGTGGCCAGAACAATTGCCTGAAGTACTCTGGTCGTATAGAACTTCCCACCGAATAGCAACGGGTCATACTCCTTTCTCTTTCGCTTACAGATATGAAGCCATGTTGCCTGTTGAGTTAGATCCTCCTTCGCATCGCAGAATAACGTACGATCAAGATTCGAACAGCCAGCTATTAATGGAATCCCTGGACTCAATTGATGAGAAACGTGAACAAGCCCAACTCCGAGTATTTGCGTACTAGCAAAAGGTCGCCCGGTATTTCAACACTAAAGTGCGAGAAAGAAAGTTCAATGTTGGAGATCTTGTACTCCGAAGAGTTTTTCTAAACACCCGCGACCAAGCTGCTGGAGTACTCGGACCTAATTGGGAAGGGCCATACCAAATTGATGAAGTCCTTCACCCAGGCACTTATAAACTTGCACGCTTAAACGGAGATCTCGTTCCTCACTATTGGAATGGAGAACACCTACGCAAGTATTACCAATAAACAATTCTTCTTAAAGAATTGGCTTGTATTAATTTTACTTTTTACAAGTTTTGAAAAAGGGTTGGTCATTTTATGTGACTGATCGCTTATAAGTGTAAGATCTTATTGATCACTCGTACAGACATGTTTAGTCCATTTATTACGAGAAATATAAGGGACTGTGCGCAGCCAGTCATTTCTTGCCAATTATTGTATTTATTACAAGTATTTGCTCATTACGTGTGTTGTTTTGCTGTATTAAAATTCTAACCATATTGCTACGAGTAGTAATGTTCGAACAGGTTCTGGTCAAGGAAAGTGACCAAGGACCTAAAGCTCCTTGATCACTTGGGGGCATATAAGGTACAAGTAAGCAAAGCATATCGTTAAAAGGTATGTAAACACATGAGCAAAATAAGTGAAAGCATGCTAAGGTACTTAGAGTATTTTTTTCAAAATTTTGTTATTTTGTTAAATCAAACCAAAGTGCTATGCTAAGTTCGGTCATGCGAACAGATATTATAATAAAATGAAAACATATTATAATATCAAAAATGAATTCTTTTACACCACGAGCAGTATTGCTCGGATGTAATTGTCCAATTAAAAGGAAAATAGCTGCCCATGCAGCAATAGAAAATCGATGTCTTTACACTACGAATTGTAGGTTGAATACGTGAAATAATAAAAGAAAGAGGCTAAGGGGCCGAAGGATCTTGAGGGGCCAGAGGATCTTGAGGAGGGCTCTAATCGACGACGTCTGCAGCTTCATTGTCTGCCCCATCCATGCCAGTTGCCAAGGAGATTTCGAGCGAGGCAGGTACCCTTCCCCTCTCCTCCTCCGCCAGTCGAGCCACGCAGCGGGCTATTTCGGCCTGCCTTGCGCGCTCAGGAAGGTAGTTGAAGTCCGCCCCTTGGTTGTGTTTCCAGAAATCATAAAAACACTTACTTGACCAATCTGAAGGCGCGACTAGTTATGTCGCCCCCAGTCGAAGCACGACCGGCTTGCTGAGTCTGGTCAGTTGGGACAGCTGGAGATGGAGTCGACCCGGCTAGAGCAAGGGGAGTCTACTGCTAGTGAGGAGAAGGTGGAGTTGCGTTGGTTAAGGGCCCGTCCTCCGGGAGGCCTGTATTGCGAGGCTTCATAGCCTGAGGCGCTTTACTGCTTTCCCCAGGATGCCTCTTGCTTGTTTTCTTTCTGCTCGAGGGAGCCGCAGGAGCCTCAGGGGCGCTGTAAATGTCGAACACGTTTTTCGGAGTCCATATCTGAAACGGAAGCAAACATTCGAGCAGTGAGACAGTATAAACAATTAAATATGTCATGTCAAGAAAAGAAATGGAAAAAATTGTATGTGAAATACCCGAGCTATTATTACTGGTCGCTATACTATAGACTCTACTAGTCTTATACTCACTTTCTGGCATGAAGAAGGATGAATCTAAATTTGGAGGGTACTTAAAATTGTCGTCCCCATCAAATAAGTGACAGGGAATGGGCAAGCTATCTAAGAGCAAGAGATCAGTATCGTTCTCATCTGAAGATTCGTTGAGGGGCTCGGGGGTTTCGGTAGCTTTCTTTTTCCCTTTTCCCTTTGGGATAGGGGGAGCAGCAGCCCGCGGGGTGCTGGAAGGTTCCCTGATTGTCACTCCGGTGGCCTTCCTTGGAGGAGTTTGTTCCACATCCAGGTGCTGCTCGGGAACTTCTCCGCCAGTAGCACTCCCCGCTGTCGACTCCCTCATGTCCTGATGAGGGGCCAAAAGGCCGACCAGCCTAAGGTTAGCCTCTGTGACCAGATGTTTGACGCTTTTTTCTACGTCAGTCATGCTGGCCAAGAGGGTTGATCTCAACTCCATATCTGGAGTTGGGTCTGGTCGCAGCCATGGGCCTGAAAAGCATTAAAAGTCTAAGAAAAAGTGAAGGATACACTAAATAAATATCAACAGCCAGTGGTACGAAGGTTTTACCTCCTTGCGTGAAGGCCAGATTGTGCGCAACCATGTCGATCGTGAGGAAGTACTCTTGGTAGCACCTCCCCACATTCGATATATGGGTGGTGTTAGTCAGGAAGGTGTGCCCAGTTTCCTGATGACAGAAATGAAAAAACCCCGTACCTTCTTGGTTGGGGTTAGACTTGAGGTCAAACAAGTAGTTAACCTCATGAGGAGTTGGCACGGGCCATTTTTGGTGGCTGTACAGGATATAGAGTGTTGCAAGCATTCTATATCCATTTGGAGTTATTTGAAAAGGGGAAAATCCGAAATAGTTGGCCACCCCTTGAAAGAATGAATGAAGAGGCAAGGTAGCCCCTGCCTCAATGTGGTACCCGACCAGGCGCTGAAGGCGCCTCCGGGCATATTCGCCCGTTGGTCTTAGTTGGGTCGGACTAATGTTACCCCCATGAGGCCATACTTCCTGATGTAGTTGGAAATCATCCTGATCGCCACTCGGCTCTCAGGTACTAAATACCACTCAACATCTGGCTGAATGGCATTTCGGGGCTGGGCGTGAGTTTGGATATTAGGGTCAGGAATATTTTTTGCTAGACCACTGGTCGAGGGAATTTCAGCCTAAGGAGCAGGCTGATGTGAAGGATTGGGGGTTTTCTTTTTCTGGGCTTTGGTTTTAGCTCGAGCCATATTTTGAGTAATGACAGGTGAAGTGTTTGAAGTGACACGAGAAAATGGAATGTCAGGTATTAGTGACGATGGTTGCTCCTCTTCCTCAAGTAGTTGAGCCAATAAGTCATCGTCGATAGGTCTTTCTCCTCCCCACGTATCTTGCATGAAAGCTCCGAACAGAGAAAGGAGAAGATAAGATGCACAGCTTGAGAGCTTATGTTGAAAGTTGGAATAACGTTGCTCGTGTATACGACCAGCAGCATTCTAACAGAAACACTAAGTTCTATGCGAGCAGTTTGGAAAACATATTGAAAAGCGAAAATAAAAAGGTTTTTGTAAAAAAAAGCTTTTTCGACTCCGAAGGGGCGGGAAAAACCCAGTTTTTCAACTAGCCTAAAAATCGAATTTTTACTTCAATTTTACACCCTAAACTCACGATCTTGACTATCAAACTGGCTCCTAACTCCTACAAAGCAAAACTACGCTACCCTATCAAGCATCAATCGGTATACACACAATCCTCATGCATTTCTACCCAAGAACATGAAAAATTTAAGAACTAAAAACAGGCATGTAACAGTATGCATGGCATGTCAGAGAGCATGAAAGTTGAAGAAATTTACCTAGATGAAGATTGGAGGTTCTGAAATGAAGAAACTTTGGGCGTGCGAACAGAGGATCTTTAGAACAAGCGACGGATGATCTTCAAAGTTTCTGAGCTCTGGGTTGAAGTTCTTGAGGGTTCTTAGCAAGAAAATGGCAAGTAAAAAGTGAAAAGGTAAATTTGGGGATTATTTATAATGGCTGAAATATGATAAAAATGGGTAATCATGAGTTACCTTTTTCAAGGCATGAGGGAGCGTAATAGCCGTCAAAAGGGTTACTTGGAAATCGAAAAGGCATGATTGGACGTGATTAGGTCACCTTTTTCGAGGAAGCACGAGTGACTCTGACAGATTTCGTTGGGTATACGAAAGGTTAGTTTCCCAAGTTTACTTATTGCTGGTCGCAATAAATAAACTTGGGGGCAAATGTTTATCCAAAAAGCAGCTGTGGATGACGTGGCAAGAATTTCAACACGTGGCAAAGATGTTGCTCGCCTATCGACCAGAGGAACTTCCATATGCGAGGTTCAAGTTTTATATACAACCAGCCTGGTCGTATACTCCACTTATTTATGTATAAATTTGTATAGTTGTAATGATAGCCGAGAATATCTCTTCATTATAACCTGAATATCCATTTATTTCCGAATCCTCTTTTCTGATCTGAGTAGAAGAGAATTGTATTGCTAGTATCCATCGTCTGTATTGTTTCTCCTTCTAAGGTTTGTGAAACTCAAGAACCCTAGTTCTTCGATCACACCTTTGAAGCTCAACATTAATAATAGTATCAAGTAGACGTAGTTCATTACCAATCTTTGGGGTCGAACCACTATAATTCTTGGTGTTCTTTACTTTCCATTAGATTGTATTTTCAAGCATCGTGCTATTTTCCTGTCGTATATTTGACTCCACGTCGTTGGCTAATTTGAGGGTCAACAAAGCCGCCTTCATCCACTTCCTCCCACAATTCAAGAAGTTGTAAAGAGTTACAAACATGGTTGGTATATCCAAAATCAATAATCCAAACAGATTTATCATTCTCTAAACACACATGTTTCTAAGATATATGAATTATAATCATTACCTTTGTTTTTCGCTACTAGAAACTTGGGGCAATCTTGTTTCCAATGCCCCTTCTCTTTGCAGTGAAAGCACTTACCTTTACTTTTCTTGTTTTTCTTGTTCTTCCCCTTAGGCATCTATGCATTTGGTTGTGCACTCGTCTTTGCAGCCTTTGCAAGCCTAGAGTTGTTGTTTTGTCCATCTTTCCTCTTGTTTCCAGCTTTCGAAGATGAAGCTTGGTTAGCTTCAGCCTTAGCTGGATCAACAGCAGCAGTAGTCCTCTTTTCTCCTCCCTTACTTAGTCCACCCATGATAGACTCGAAAGTCTGAAGCTCATTCCTGAGTTGCGTCAGACCATAGTTGAATTGATCACGAACGTGTGGAGATGGTGCCATCCAAGCATTGGCATATTTCTTGGTGGCTTCAAAATGAGTCTGCACAAACTTTGCACCGAACATTTCTTGGAGTTGATCCATGATTTCATAGGTCATCTCGATAGCCTCCATCTTTGTCTTGAGAGTGTCGACCATACAAGTCAACATGTAGTGTCGTGCCTTGTTATTAGTCGCCTACCAACGCTCATATTTTTCTCTTACAGACATGGGAGCTCCTTCAACTGGAACTTCTTGGGATTCCTCAGTTATGACAAACTCGGCGTTTTCACCAATCAACACTATGTTGATATTCTGCTTCCACTTAAGGAAGTTTTCTCCAGTGAGTTTCTCCATCGAAAGTTGAGAAAGGATGGGAGTAGTGTAGGAAATACTTATTGCAAGATCTTTATTTATTTTCATGAAATTTACATATTATCAAACAAACATAAAAATTCCTAAAACATGCTCCTATGAAATTGATATAAATACAGAGTAAAGTAAAAAACTTACATTATGCAGCGGAACTGGAACAACTTCTTCCTTCAATCTCTCTAACCCTTGATTCCTTTCTGTAGCAGAGTATTATCAAGAGATTGAACTAGATCAACAACACAGTCTTCCTCACCAAGCCTTTGATCAACCTAGAATTAGTGTGGGCTGGTTCTCAACATATGAGATAGAGATCTAGAAGAGAAGAAGAAGAGATAGTAGCCAAGAAAGGTTAGACTGTCTAGGTTTTCACTTACCAATCAACTGAAACTCACTTCCTTATGAAAACCCTAGATATCATATTCCTTATATAGGCAACTTAATGGGCTTTATTTAAATTTAAATTAATTAAAATAATAAACAAAAAGATAAAAGCCTCGAGCTCCTACAAATGAACTTGGGTCCAATCTCTTTGTTTTGAATTTAAATCCCAATTGGGCCTAAATTCAAAAGCTTTTATTTTTTTTTATTAATTAATTAAATCCTTATTCAAAATAACTAATTATAATTTGAAACTTGATTTAATTTTATTTATTTATATTGACACCAATTTATCAATATTAATAAATTTACCCAAAGATTCTCTTTTATTCTCTAAATCTCATATCTCTATAACTTTTCCAAAATTGACCTAGTCAACTTTAAAATTCCTAATTGATAATTAAATCAATTAATTGAGACATTCTTGATGATTTACTCAAAGGTGATACGGGGACCATGAATCCATGAAATCAAGCTCCAACAAGTTACCGTGAATTTATTTATGAATAATTTCACTACCTTATTAATTCCTCGTGACTCCACTATAGACTCGGAATTGAACTCTTGAATTCATAGAACGTATTTTCAAAACCATAAATACCTTATCCATTGTTATAACCATTACCGTTAGTCAATCATCTATCAATGACTTACTAACGAGCTGGGTGAAAATTACCGTTTTACCCCTCATCAGTATTTTATCCTTAACTCCCACTAAGTTCCTTATAAATGATATTTTTGTGAACTTAATCACAAAAATGAGATCTCAATCATTTAACCTTTTGAACAAAGCAATTAAGGAAATCATCTTTTCACTTGTCATACAGAAGTTATAGATTTCAAATCTATGAATAATACTCCTACTCAATTACACTACTAAATCTCTAAGATGTAAGTATGGGCTAGACCATAGGGTAAGCTGGTAACGAACAAGTCAAAAGATTTAAATAATATAATTAGCAGAATATTATCACTCAAAATTAAGATCGACTTAACCTATGGTCAACGTTGTGACATTGATTAGATTAGATAATAACGACACTTATATATCAATCAGTAATCAATATCAGTCCTAGTCCGATGTAACCAAATACATCTGATCTTATCTACTTGGTCAATGCCTTGGAAAAGACATCACACCCTGAATGTGTAAGTAGATCATATCGTAGATTGCTTAATCAGTGAAAATCCAATGCACTGATCTAATCTTAGGACTCGTTCTTTTGAACATATAATTAAAACTATAATCCACTGTGACCTAGTCACTATAATTGTAACTATCCATATATTCAGGATTTATAAATGTTTGTATTATTTCAATGATCATGTAATAAAGCAAGCAATACACACGGTTGTCAAACTACTTTTATCAACAATATAAAATCGTGTTACATGTCCAACATGGTTTTATAAGGGCATAAAACCCAACAAACTCCCACTTGCCCTTTTAAAACAAATGGGACATGTTTCTCAAAACTATGCATTCTACATGCTTCACAATTATGCTCTCTGTTTATATCATCATAAAGGGATATGAAAGATTGTCTTCCAATGCTATCTTCATCACCTTCACCTCACACCTTTTCCACAAA
Source organism: Humulus lupulus (assembly GCF_963169125.1). Lineage (NCBI taxonomy): Eukaryota > Viridiplantae > Streptophyta > Magnoliopsida > Rosales > Cannabaceae > Humulus > Humulus lupulus. The sequence goes on from NC_084796.1 coordinate 37,145,390, forward strand.
TTCTCGATAATGTGGTACTTTCTCTCTATATGCTTTGCTCTTTTGTAGCTTCGAGGTTCTTTCGAATTCGTTATTGACTTATTACTGTCACTAGACAAAATGAGTGGTTTATCCATTTCTGGAATAACACCGAGATCCGTATAGAACTTCTTCAGCTAGACTATTTCCCTAGCCGCCATAGACGCAGCTATGTACTCAGCCTCCAAGGTGGATTCTGAATGGCAGATAGCCTAACACTTCTCCAAATCACAGCTTCTAAGATGGTAGATAACCTATCGCTTCTCCAAATCATAGCTCCACCCCCAAGAGTAAACACATTTTTCAGAAGTAGACTTCATGTCATCAACATCAGTCTAAAATCTGAATATGTGTAGCCTAACAGGTTCAAAGATCAACCTGAAAAGACTAACATATAGTCTCTAGTCCATCAAAGATACCGACCCCTTCTATTGTTCATTTCCAAAGTTTTACTGACACTTTCTCACAACTCCAACTGCATAGCAGATCTTCGGTCACAGCATACAACATAGCATGCATTAGATTTCGAATTGCAAATGCATAAGGAATTTGTTACACATTTTCTTTCTCTTGAGGAGTCTGTGGAGACTGCTGCTTAGAAAAATAAACTCCATGTCAAGATGCTAAACGTCCTTTCTCGGAATTTGTTACAGAGTAACGACCAAACACCTCACTAAAGTAGGTCACTTGAGTTAGAGCCAAAATTCAGTTATTTCTATCTTTGATGTTCTTGATACCAAGAACATGACTTGCTACAATGAAATCTGGAATTTTGTTTCCAGCCAGTTCTTTATGTTTGATCATTTCTTGACATTGTTTCCAATGAATAAGATATCATCTACATAAAGGATTAAGAACACCACAATGTATTTTTCCCTAAGTTTTCAAACACAAGGGTCAACTACTTTTTGTTCAAAACCATAGGTCTTAATGTTTCCATTTAACCTTAAGTTCCAGGAGCGCGAAGCTTGTTTAAGTCCATAGATTGACCTACTCAGCTTGCCAACTTTCTTGTCCAACTACTTTAAATCCTTCTGATTAATCCATGTAAATGGTCTCATCAAGATAACCATTAAAAATTCTTATTTGATGTCCATTTGCCTTACCTCTTAATCAAGAGTTGTGGCTATGGATAAGAGTATACTAAATGAATTTTGACAAGGCTACCGGAGAATTTTTTTTCTCTAAGTCAACTTTCTCTCTCTGCCACGAATCAAGCCTTTATTGTCTTGACCTTTCCATCAGCTCCTCTCTTCTTCTTATAGATCCACTTGCACCTCATGGGCCTAAAGTCCAATGGCACATTTACAAGATCTCAAACAAATTAAGAGTACTTAGACTCTATTTCCTGGTACTTGTCTTCGAGTCAAATTGGTGGCTGCGGCCACTACCCGATTTTTTTTTTAATAAAATTTGTGTAATTTTCAACTCAAAAGCGTTTTCTAAATAATTTTTACCATGTTTTACATCAAATAAAACATTTATATAAAAATTATTTGCAAAAAAACGCAACAAAATAACCCAAATATACTAATAATCACATAAAATTCAATATGCATCATAGAAATCATGAAATCCATCCAATTACTCAACACATCAAATAATTCAATTTTACCATGTTCATGCATAAAAATAAAGATTACCAAAGGCTCTGATGCTAGTTGATGGGAAAACTTATTCGGGATCTTGTTTATTTTCATGTAAATGGTATATTAAACATATTAATATAAGAAAACCTAGAACATGTTTCTAAAATTGAATTCATACAGAGATAATGATAAGAACACTTACATTGTTATGCAGCAGAACGATTGAGTCATTCCTTCAGTTTCTCTAACCCTCGTATCCTTTCTATCGCAGGGTATCACCAAGAAACTAAACCGTTCTTCAATTTTCTTCACAACCTTCCAAAGTATCCTTAGAATCACCTAGACTGGAGTGGGCAATTCTCAACACATGAGATAGATACAGAGAGAAGAAGAGAAAATAATATTGAGGGTTAGAAAAGGACTTATGCTGTAGAGAGAATCTAAAACCTAGAGCATCAAGAATAGATCTTCTGTTTTTCTGTCAGATAGCCTTTCTGTAATCCCAAAAACATATGTTTTCAACTCTCACTTAGCATTCCTTTTATAGGCTCAATTAGGTTACTTATTTAATTAAAAAATAAATAAAATAATAGCTAATTATCAACCCTAGGTCGAAATTATCATGGGCCATAGGCCCGTGAAATTTCCCTTTTAATTATAAGCTCGTTGGACTTAAAATCACCCGTATTATTTTCTATTGATTAATTATTTAAATCATTTATCAAATTAATATTTTTAATTTGAACCTTGATTTAAACTTATTTATTAATTTAGACACCAATTTATCTTAATTAATAAATCTTCCATAATTTCTCTTTTCTCCTCTAAATTACACAACTCTGTGAAACTATCCAAAATTGACATGGTCAACTTTGATAATTCTAATTGATAATTAATTGGGACTATCTAGATGATTTTATCCAAGGAACAGTGGGGACCATGACCTATGAAATCAAGCTCCAATAAGTTATCATAAATTTAACAAATAAATTTACTAACATATTAATTCCTCGTGACTCAACTAAAGACTCAAAATTGCACTCTTGAATTTATAGATCGCTTTATAACAAATATAGATACATTATTAATTATCCATTGTTGCAACCATAATTGTCACTCAATCCTCTATAGATGGTCTACAATGAGATGCGACTAAAATATTGTTTTACCCCTCATTGTATTTTATCCTTAAAACACTTATTCCTTGTAAATGATATTTCAATAAACTAATATTAATTACTGAAATAAGATCTCTATCATTTAGCACCTTGAACCAAACTAAAAGGAAACCATCATTTCACTTCTTCATCAAAAGTTATAGATGTTCATATTAATACTCCCACTCAATTATACTACCGAGTTCCCAAGATGTAAGTATGGGCTAGTCTGTAGGATAAGCTGGTAACGAACAAGTCAAAGAACTCAAATAATATAATCAGTTAGAATACTAACCATTCGGAATTGAGATTGAATTAACATATGGTCAACTATATTATATGACTAGAATAGATAATAATGGTATTGTAACGCCCTACTACCTTAGAGCCGTTACTAAGTGTGTTTAAAATGTGCAATTGACTCGCTAAACGAGGTTTTTAGAACAAAAGTGTGATTAAACAGAAAGTCAAGGCTGTAATCTTTAAAAGTACTCTATCTCATTAAAAGTTCCAAGAGTTTAACATTTGAGATCCCAAAACATGGTTTGTAAAATATTTACAATTCAAAATAGGTTTAAAGATGACTAATTATCAAAAACATAGTTTAATACAGCCATTTCTCAAAATGCCCCAACCAAAGTAGTCGGGCAGGCCAAACATGTACGCGCCGCCCCACGCTCTCCGTACTCATGGCTAGTTGACTTTTTCCTTGCCCTTACCTGCAACACAGAGCACCCGTGAGCCGAAGCCCAGCAAGAAAACTCACACAGCACATAACATATGCATATCATACAACCACTATAGCAGATAGCTCACAGATAAATAGACAGTCCATAAGATTTAAACACACATATACGTCATGCCGTCCCAGAAGCGTTACCAAAGCCTGGGTTCTCGGTCCACACCATAAGGATATCCCATGTATCCATTGGGGTCACACCCTAACCATAAGCACTCCATGTGCTAAGTGATATTCCCGGCCCCACTGCCGTTCTTGGCCTTCACCGTTCTCGGCCCCTCGCCGTTCTCGGCTCCTTTGCCGTTCATTCTACTATATCCACACATATAGCATACTTAAACAGCATTCAAGCATCTAACAATTCAATCAAGGCTACACCCTAACAATAATGCAATCTAGGGTCGTGCCCTGCAATAACACTATGGGCCCAAGCCCTCCTCTACGGGTGCTACAGTTTTCTTACCTGTATCCTGAGCTTCACAATGCACCAAAGCCATGAGCACGATCCTCTAACCCGAGCCTCCCCGAAGACCTAGTCACAACACATATAAAACATCCTTTAATAATAACCAATCCAACACCACTTCCCGGGACCAATCCTGTACTCTCGGGACCTCTAATTTCCTAAAACAATGTAACGGAGACATCCCCCGAGCCCCTGGGAAAAAGCCCTAAAAATGCAAAATTACACTCTCAGAAATTGCCTAGGGCCGTGGCACTCCCCATCAAGGGCCGCGGCGCCCAGAACCCTCTCCTGATCCTGATGCATGCCTGCGCCGCGGCACCAAAGAACAGGGCCGCGGCGCCCCTACGCGAACCCAGAATTCTGGGTTTTCCCCTGCATTTTTCCCAAGCCAAAACACTTCCAATTCAACCCAAACAAATACCTAAACCCCAAAATCAATTTAAAACCCCAAATAACCCATTTAACAACCTATAAACATAAAAAAAACAAGCTCAATTACACAATCACACCCAAAATCCACACTTTGAGTTTCAGATTTCAGAAACTCCAACCATGGCTTCTAAGACGTAAACCAGAGCTTGAAAAATATAAACCATGCCTCTAAAATCTTTAACCACACCAGATACGAAATTCAAACAAAATAAAAACTCTTACCTCAATCAAGAATTTAGCTTGAATTCTCCTCAATCCCAGCTTCATGCCACTTCCCCCTTGATTATCCAACTGAATTTTCCAAACCAAACCAGCCATATTTCCTTTAAATTCCCACACTTAATCTCTGAAAATCAAACTTAAATTTAAACAAAACAGAGCATAACTCTTACCTCTGAATAATCCTAGCTTAAACTTTATTTTGGTTCCCTTAAACCCCTTGATTCTCCTCCTAGGTTTCAAATTCAGCTTTCTTCTTTTTCTTCTCTTTTCTTCTAGCTTTCACTTCCAAATTCCAGCATAAACCATCTATGACCAAGTGTAATACGTAATTCACCCTTTCCTTTAGCTGAAGTTTATCTAACCCTTTCCAAATGACCACTCTACCCCTCCATAAAAAATATTTTCCTAACTAAACCTCAAGGGCATTTTTGTAATTTCACCTTTCTTACAATTCTACCATTTTCCCATCTAAACTTGTTACTCTTAATAACTATCAATGGTTACTCAAGTTACTCAATTACCATTAACCATTAACCACTAATTCTCAAATTTACAAAATTCTCAAAATACCCCTAGGCTCCTCCCAAGCTGGGTATTAAAATCCCGTTGTGACTTTTGAACTAATTAGCTCCCTAGAACCGTCTCGGCACGTGCATCACCATCATATAACCACTCACACGTGGTACAAATCATATAATACAATTATCACATTTATGCCCTCATCGGGCTAAAATTACCAATTTACCCCTATCATACAAACGGGGTCCACATGCATATTTATACCACCTAAACATGCATTCTAATCACATACTCATTTAAATTCATATATTATCATGTTAATTCACTTATTTCCCTCCAGGCACGCTAATCAAGGTCCTAAACCTTATTAGCAAATTGAGGTGTTATAGGTATGTTTACTTATCCTTTCTACTGTCAATATTGGTCAATTCCGATGTAACAAATACATCCAATCTTATCTACTTTGCTAATGTTCTAGAAAGAACATAACACTGCGATGTGTAAGTAGATCATATCGTGGATTGGCAAGTCAATATAAATCTTGTGCACTGACCAATCTTAGGATTAACTTATTTTGAACATATAATCATATTTATATTTCACTGTGATTACGTCACTATAAATATGATTAGCTATATGCTCAGAATTTAATAGAAGTTTGTATTAAACAAATAATCATGAAAATAAAACATGTGAGCAAAGTGATTGACTATGTCAAAAATTGATTTCTATTCTTTTATTGATAATAAAGTGAGATTACAAAGAAATTGAGTTTTAATTAGGGCATAAAACCCCCAAAAAACTCCCACTTACACTAATTGAAACTAATGTTTTACTTCTACCAATCTCATTTCCTTGATATGCTTATCAAACGTAGCTTCTAGCAGTGTCTTCGTAAATCAGTACCTTTAAAGTTCTTGGAGGCCTCTTCAATAAATTCCAGCAAGGAGATCGCTTGTATGTTTGAAGTTGTCAATGCATACGGACCTCCAAACCACACAGCTCTAGCAAGGGGGCATTCCTTGAAAATGTGGAAGGTGGTCTCGAGGTGGTCATGACAGAATAGGCCTTGCTTGTCACAAACGAAGTCCAAATTCTGCCTTGTTGGGAGAGCATCAGAGAGGACACCCCAGAGGAAAAGACTAAGCCTCATGTGGATGACTGGTGCCCATATCTTCCTCCAGATTGGTTTCACTACTACAAAAATAGGATTGCCCGACAATTTTTAACTGTCGCTATTGAGCAATGACGACAGTCAACTAACTGTCGTATTTGCCTATTCCAGCGTAGGGGTAGCTAAGCCAACAGTTATTAGGTGTCGTCGTTGCTGGCTACGCCGACAGTTATTAAGTGTTGCTGTTGCTGGCTACGCCGACAGTTATTAGGTGTCGCCGTTGCTGGCAACGCCGACAAATTTTTTTAGGACGTGCAATGCGTGCCTTTAAAAATTATATTTTTAATTTTTAAAAAATTAATATATATTTATTTTAAATTAAAAATTATGATTTAAATGAAACTTTTGTATACAAATCTAAAAACTTATAGATTATAATAACAAAATTTTTACAAGGAGCTAATTATATTAACAATTTAATTGTCTTCTTTTTTAAAAAATTTAACTTTTACAATTGAAATTAATCTATCTATTACATACAATGTTAGAACACAACAAAACAATATACATAAATAAAAACCTCATTGTACATAATTCTTACAAACAAGAAAGAAAATAATACCCAACAACTTGAAGAATAATTTCTTGTTGCCTTGGTTCTCTTATATAATTGTCCTGGTTCTCTTAAATATCCAAGTAGAGTTTTAGCCTACAATACAGAATAAACACCATTAAAGTCAAACCAAAACTAAAATAAATAAAAAACTTGAGGTTGCAGAAAATATAAAAAGAATGACTGGTTTTCAGTCACAAAAATGATTTATATAAAAGAAGTTGTAGTTTTCTTATCAAACTGGATAGCCTCAAACATAAAAGACCAAAATTTCTACATTTCTATTGAAAAATAAAATAAATTAGCAATACTAAACAAAAACAAAAAGGATCGGACAGAGTTAAGCTTTTATTGCTTTGCATTCCCACAAAAAACATAATCAAATATTGCAGAAATGTTTTCCAAATACGAGTTGGCTCTTCAAGCAAAAAAAATAAAAAAGAATTCATGTATAATGGATTACCATGGCATAACAAGTTGCTGGATAATCCAACATTGCATCCAAGACAATTTGCTTTGCAATATCCATGTTTAGCAAATATCAATAAAAATATGGCAGATTCCATCTTAGTTGCAAGATAAAAACAAAGGCTATAAGAAAAGCTATAAGAAAAAAGAGTAAAATGTTCAAAGATTTCTCTGAACATGGAACATTTCATAAGTTAGAGTAGTCAAGTAACAAGAATAAATATTAAGAGTATTTAAGCACGTTGTAACACCAACAATGAGCAATGTTTAGTTTAGAACACATATATTAATATGAATATATTTATATGCAACAAAAATTAGAAACCTAGTGTAAGGCTAAAACTTGTTCACATATCTGCTACAGATGGAGAATAGTTGATAGAATCAGTGGAATTTGGAGAGAAAAATTGTTTAACAGATAGAAAGAGACAATCAAAACAATTTGTTATTTCATCAACAATTTGATAAATTATATTACACATAAATAGACAACTAACAAGACCTAAATCAACACGGAAACCAATTCTAGAAATTTAAAGCATAGTTAAAAGCTCTTAAAAATGTGAAAAAGAGATCAAACCTACTAATATTATTATTCATAAATAATCTTCTCATTCATTCTCATCAACATTATTTTATTTTTAATATATAGCATCATCTAATAAAAACCACCAAAATTCAAAGAAACAAATAGGAAATAGATAATGATCTTCAATTTCTTCATCATATTTGCAAAAAAAAAAAATCATAAATACTAAGAAACAGAAAATAGGTCTCCTCTTTTTTCTGGTATTATAATACCCCTAAATTACCATGAAAAAACCAGGTCATTTCTACTGTTGTTGAGATGACCTATTGCTTGACATATAAAAGATACTTATCATTACAACCAGCTCAAAACTAGTTAGCAAAAGTAGTCAACGAAAGAGGCAGAGGTAAAATGAATAGAGCCTTTGGGTTTACACAAGCCTTATGTTATACATAAATCTGTAATACCAAAAACAAAAAAAATTACTCTATTATCATTATACATACATAATTACCATCATATTTGTGTGTATAAATAATAAATCAGTTATATACTAGAGTTAAATATCTAGTCACTTAAAAATTTATATACACATATCAGTCTAATAAATGAAGGATATTAAAACTTGAAGTTCGCAACTGCCAAATTCCCATAAACTTCACCCAAAAATAAGGCACAACTCAGATACCACTATACCAACACAGCAATATAGAAACATTCACACACACACATATATAAATATATTAAAATAATGAAACCAAAGACAATGATTAACAGTAATTAAAAAAAAACACTAGAAAGAGACGATCTTAATTTATAAATGAATAAAAAGAAAAAAAAACCAGTTACCTATTTATGTGAGTGCTTTAAGAAACTCAGATTTGTGCAATGAGTTTCATTGTATTTGATGGTGATAAATAACATCATGATTCTTATTACAATATATACACACAACATTATATGACAAGTTGTACTAAATAGAAAACATAATTTTTTTGCACAAATATACCAATGGCACTCCAAGGGCATGTTAAAATCATATAGAAATTGTTTCTCTTCTAAACTAATTAGAAAATAGCTCAAAGCTTAATACCATAAATATGAGATGGTGAGGGACTATATTTTAGTCACATAATATTGACTCTTTTGAATAGAATCGTGAATCCAACAATAACTCCAAGAAAACTTCATAGATTTTAGAATCTTTTTTAAGGATTATAAGGACAAAAGTTATGATTACTAAGTCAGGAAATTCATCAAACAGATGGCATGCAAGAATATTGAAGAGCATGTCATTCAATCATACGAGTGAAATAGTTGCACAACTCTAAACGACATTACAAAAGTATCATTTCAAATCCTAAACTACCCATTTCACAAAAAAAAGCCTCAAACAATAATCAATACCGGAGAAGCATATTTAGGATTTAGAACAAGATGATATAATTTCAAAGATTAAAAGAAAACCAACCAAGTGCCGAGCCTTGTTTCTCTGAACCCCAACAAAAGCGTCCATGCATCACCCTTCACTGAGCCTCACTAGGAAGATGAGCTCAGCCATATATGCCAAGCCTCACTCCGTTGAACCCCAACGAGAAAGAGAGATGGCTGAGAACAGGAGCCTGCCCAACCCTGCTGCGCCGTCAACAGGAGCTCTTCAGTTGCGCGCCTCTCTCCTTACTTTTCTTCTTCTTCAATTTTGTGGCTGATGAGAAATGAACCCTAGAGCCCCAATTTGAATCCCCAAATTGTTTTTATCCCAAGCTTCTCAGGTGTTGTCGAGAGAGAAAGCGAGAAAGTGAGAGACTGTGTGCGGCTGAGTGAAAGAGGAGCCGCGAGGTGAGGGTTTGAGAGGGAAAAATGAGGTTATCCCAAAATGATGGGCTTGGGGCTTTTTTGATTTGGGCAATTTTTTTAATCTTTAATTTTTCTATTTTTAATTTATAAAATAAAAAAATTACAACTAATAAATTTATAGAAATTTTTAATTTATTTTATAATATTTAACCAATCAATAGAATAAATCAATTTCAATTAATACTAATTTTATCAATATGATAAAGAATGATATAATTAAATTAAAATTAAGTATATTATTCTTTATATCATAACTAATTTAAATTTTAAATAAAAAAATTAATAATATTAAAAATTTAGAAACAAAAAAAAATCTAGTTTTAAAACTTTTTAACAAATACATAATTTTTATCATTATATATATATTTACATAATTTAGTTTATTTTTAAAATTATACTATTCATTATTTTTTTTACAATATTTTTCCAATTAATAAAACAATTCTTTTTTAACTAATACAAAGTTTATAAATATGTTAAAGAATAATATAGTTAATATTATAGTTAATTTTATAAATATGTTAAAGAATAATAAATTTAAATTTTGATATAAAAATTATTATAAATACAAAAATTAATAATATGAAAAATTTAGAAACAAAAAAAAAATCTAGTTTTAAAAGTTCTTAATAAATACATAATTTTTATAAATATATATTTACATAATTTAGTTTATTTTTAAAATAATAATATTCATTAATTTTCTTACAATAATTTTCCAATTAATAAAACAACTCTTTTTTAACTAATACAAATTTTATAAATATGTTAAAGAATAATATAGTTAATTTTATAAATATGTTAAAGAATAATAAATTTAAATTTTGATATAAAATTATTATAAATACAAAAGTTAATAATATGACAAATTTAGAAACAAAAAAAATCTAATTTTAAAAGTCTTTAATAAATACATAATTTTTATAAATATATATTTACATAATTTAGTTTATTTTTAAAATTATACTATTCATTAGTTTTCTTACAATAATGTTCCAATTAATAAAACAACTCTTTTTTAACTAATATAAATTTTATAAATATGTTAAAGAATAATATAGTTAATTTTATAAATATATTAAAGAATAATAAATTTAAATTTTGATATAAAAATTATTATAAATACAAAAGTTAATAATATGAAAAATTTAGAAACAAAAAAAATCTAGTTTTAAAAGTTTTTAATAAATACATAATTTTTATAAATATATATTTACATAATTTAGTTTATTTTTAAAATTATACTATTCATTAATTATAATTTTAGAATTTTTATTTAAATTTTGGCGAGATTTTATGACTATCGGCATTAGACTTTTATTAAATGTCGGCGTTTGGGTCAATAGCGACACTTTTTAACTGTCGGCGCTGGGGTCAATAGCGACACATTTTAACTATCGGCATTGGTCTTGAATTAACTATCGGCGTTGGGGTCAATAACGACACATTTTAATTGTCAACATTGGTCTCGAATTAACTGTCGGCATTGGGATCAATAGCGACACATTTTAACTGTCAGCATTGGTCTCAAATTAACTATTGGCGTTGGGGTCAATAGCGACAGTCAAAAGCAACGGTGACAGTTATTAGCTGTTGGCGTTGGTCTCTATGCCTACAGTTTTTAACTTTCGGCGTAGAGTCTCGCTAGGCAATTACGACAGTCAACAAAGTTGAATCTGTGCTTTTGATCCTCCAAATAGGCAGACTTTACAGAGAATTTCCCAGTGGTTGTTGTTATACAAATGAGTTTGTCTTGTTGATGTTGGGGTAGTCTTTCAATATTCAGAATTCTTTGTCCCTTTCTTCTCCAAAGGTACGCATGACCAAGTTGTGGTTCCATTCACTATTGCTCATGGAGAGATCATCCAACGTTTCAATGGTCAGGTTGTTTACTCTGCACCCCTCCATTTTATCCTTGCTTTCCCTATAAGTCAGCTTCGGGATCCACAGTTGGTGCCATATATCAATTGATGAGCCTGCACATGCAAGGGAGAGGCTTCCTCTTTATATTATTCCTCGGGCCTCTAAGATACCACTCCACGTTGGGGAATTCGTTGGCTGGCTGCTAACTGCCCAAAAAGATTGACGAAGGCAATATTTTTGGGTTACACATTGTACCCATGGTTTGTCTTCATTAAAGGCTATACTCCAAGCCAGTTTTGCAAGAAGGTGTTGGTTTTTATTGATCAAATCAGAGATTATGCGCAGCGGAACAACAATCAAATTGTCAGATTAATCTCATAAGATTTCTAGATCTACTTCTTCACACTCATATATATATTGAATCAAGGACAAGAATAGAAACATTACCTCAGGTCCTTCCTTGCTGCTATCTTTTCGTATGGCTGAATCCTTGAGATCTCACACCAAGATCTTCCAAAATGTTCTCAGTCACCCAAAGAACGAGTGTGGGCTCGCTATACAAATAATAGGCAATAACTATTTATCAGATATTCTCAACACATGAGACTGATAAAGTTTGGACCTAGGTTTTGTGAAGAACAATGACCTTTGTTTTGTCATTGATCTTTTTCTCTGAGAGAATCCTAGATATATTTTTCTATCCCTGAAAACTTACGTTCTGTGAAAACTGATATCCAATATTTAATAATATACAATATATTAAAATATTTGTTATTTTAAACAAATTCAAAATAACTGATCAGTTATCAGATTTTTGTTTAAATAATAATATTTAAATCAAATCAAAATATCTCATTATTTATTTAATAATTAAATAACTAAAATTGTGGAATCAAGAGACCAAGTCTATCTCTTATGCGTGTAGCACAGTGCATGTGCACTGTGCCACACGTGTACCACATGCATGTGCATGCATGTGATTTTTCCCAATTTTTATTATTATTTAAATACCAAAAATCCCAAAAATAAATTAATTCAAAATTAATTATATTTTTGTTAAATCAAATAATTAATTAATTCTTAATTAATTAATTACACATAATTAAACAATAATTATGTTTGATACATAGAAAAATATTTTACTTATCACATAAGTCCTTTTTACCCATTTTTGTATTTGCCTTTGACAGTGATTGTTTGAGCCATTCTGGGGACCATGGACCTATAACATTAAGCTCCAATAAATTAAAACTAAATAATTAAACTCTTTAATTATAATAGTTAATTTATTAATTCTGATATTACTCCACTATAAATTCAGAATTGCACTCTTTATGTTATAGATATACTTTTACATAAAAAAATTTCTTAAGTCGTCCATTGATATAACCATATTACAATAGTTCAACCCTCTAATTAATTAGTTCATAAATTAGAATGGAAGAATTACCATTTAACCTTTCTAATTTATTTCTTATTCCTTAAGTACCATTAATTCCCTAGTGAATAATTAATCTATAATCTAATTATAGATTTGAGCTCAAAATTATTCAGTTCCAGAATTAACCCTTAAGGGAACTAATATACGATCCGTTAGGAAAGATTAGATTCCGTGTTGTTGATACATGTTCCCAGCCATCCATGATATTAAATCTCCAAAACAAAAGTCATTAGCCTCATTCTTTGAAGAGACCTTAACGAGTGAATCAAAAGATTTAATAAACATGAACAGGAGTTCATGAACACTCAGGATTTAGGTTGATCTATAAATGATCATCTGTTATGATATGAATTACAAGTCTTTATTGTTAAATGGTTTTTGGATAAAGACTTTAATTCACATCGATCCATGTCATATATAATCATATTATATAAAGCACATTTACTGAGATGTCTTACCACATCAATAATCCGAATCTAGATTATTTGTATCATTATGATACTCAGTAAACCGTACTTACAACTCCAATTAAAGAATTCCATAACTTTAATTTGTCGTTGTTGACCATTTTTATTCATTCATGTGATCTTAATTCTCTCGTACTAATACAAGATCACATCCTCAATAATGAATATGGAATTTTTCTGATATTTACAAAATTATTCAAACAATAATTTAACAATCTAAATATGACAATAATAATAAACCATTGTATTTATTTATTCACAGAAAAAACAAATGTCTTTACATGCTTTTAGGACACACTCCTAACAGAATGGACCGATTAGTGTCCTCAAATCTTTTGAATCCTAGACCTCTCGAGGCCTTAGGTTTGCAAAGAATATCCCAAGCCTTGGATGCTTTGTAACATTCCCCATCAAGTTTTTCCGTCCACTGAAATTTGCGGACTGCCACACCCATTTCTCTGCAGTTTGTTAGAGGTATATGGCATGTGGACATAGTGTAAATTTGCATGTTCATGGTCACTGATTTGACTAGTGTGGTACGACCTGCATGTTGGGAACTGTGCCCTTAAAGCAATTGTAGTATATAATTGTTTTAATGAAATAAATAAATAAATGAATTGAATTGGTGTATATATGTAGCTTATGTACTATATTATTGCTAATAATATTAAGTAAATATCATAAAACTCTCAAGTTCATCTATGTGGTCTCAATCACATATTGGTATGAGAGGATCGAGATTGAGATAATGGACTTAAATGGTTCGTAGTAAAATAAAGTTATGGAATCTTTAGATTAATTACTGCTAGTACGGTCCACTAGTATTATGAATACATGTGACCTAGATCCGGGTTACTAGTGTAGTAGGACACTTTAGTGGAGGTACTTTGGATGCTGAGAGTATGTAGAACTGGACCAGATGTGATTTAATAATACCTATTTAAATACTGTTTCGTAGTATTATAAAACACATCAACTGATGATCATATACAAACTGATCTTAATCATGAAGTTACTATGAACTCCTATATATGTCACTTGATCCTTTGATTCATGCGTTACGGTTTGTCAAAATGATCAGGCTACGAACTATTATTTTGGGGACTCAATGATGTATATGGCTGGGGACATTGCTTAACCGATATGGAATCTATACTTTCTTATAGATTGAATGATGGTTCCCTATTGGGTTGGCTTTTGGAACTGAAAATGTTATTGACGTCAAATTCATAATCAGATTATGAATTAACCTTCACTATTAAAGTCAATGGTACACTAGGAATCAAGATATATTTAAATGGGTAAAACTGTAATTTTATTCTAATTTAATTATGAATCATCAATAGAGGATTATTTTGTATGTAATGATTATATCAATGGACACTTTATGGTTACAATAAAGTACTTAGTAAATATATGTTTTTAATTCTCAAGAGTTCAGTCTCATATTTATAGTGGAATAATCATGAGATTAATAAATATGATTATTGATTCAAAGAGTTTTGGTTAATAATTTTTTATTTATTGGAGCTTGGAATTATTGGTCCATAGGTCCCCAGGGCGACTCTATCGACACTAATCAAGGCAAGAGTTGATACAAGAGTTAAATTGTGAATGAGTTATTTGAGAGAATATTTATTTTAGGGGATAAATGTGCAATTATGTGATAATTGAAGTTCCACAATTTATTAGTGCATTTGTGCAACTCTAATCAATTAACTCCAATCAATTGTGTCGAAATTGTGTAGAAAAAAAAATTAACTCTAATCAATTATTTTATTTAAGTGTGAATAAATAAATATGGATAGTCAAAATTGATTTTGATTATTATATTTATTTAATTAATAATAAGATGATAATGGAAATTCAAATTTTGAATTTTGAAATTTAAGATGTTCTTTTTTTTCTTAAAAAGATGATACTTTATTTAGATATCTAATTATTAATTAATTAAAATAAAAAAACATGAAGAAAAAAAATCAAAATCTCATTTTTCATGGATAGGCCACACGCATAGGGCTTGGACTGCTTTATGCGTGTGGCACATCTGATGTTATCAGATATTGGTTTTTAATTTTATTTTTAATTAATTAATTAAACATTTTAAAATGGATTTTAAAATGGAATGTTAGATTTTTGTCTATTATCATTATTATTATGTAATGACTCAACTATTTCTAAGATCTTAAACCATTAAAACTACTAGACATGGATACTATTTTGGGAAAGATATATAAGAAATAATATAACTTTATTAAAACTTAAAATATTGTATCAAATACATAACAATAGAAATATATGGCATGGGTACCCATTGTTTAAAAGAAAAACATAAAACATAACTTAGATTTAATTGTTAAAAAAACTAAATGCGGAACTACAAAAGAAACATAATTCAAAAGACTAAAATAAACGTCATCCTCGATCGACACGCAGTCCACTCATTCCATTCATCCTCAACACACAAGCCAAACTACCAAGAATCATTCCGCCTTCCATATCATTTTCATGCATCACACTAAAAATAAAGGAATGAGTCTAATGCCCAGCAAGGAAAATCTACTAAAAACATACATCATAAATCATAAGACTATAATATAAACATACACTATAAAACATAGGACTATATAAAAAAAACATATATCATAATGGCCATCATTCTTCTTGGGGCTTGCTAGCTAGGCAAATATGCCCATAGATTTACGGGGCTTGTTATCCAAACAAATCATATAAATTTATGGGGCTTGTTATCTGAACAAATCATATGCCCAAGGAATATACTCTTGGGACTTGTTGTCTAAACAAGTTATATGCTTGTTATCTAAACAAATTATATACCCAAGAACTAAAATCATATACATATCATAGCATAAACATATCATAATATAAATATAACATATAAGCACATAAAATCTATCATATTTTCCTTACCAAAAGCCGGAATATTTGAGAACAAGAACGGGATTAGAATACTCCTATAAACCAACAGTAGAAAAGGTGAGAATCTCTACAATAAAGATGAATATGAAAACTAAACCATCAAGAAGAAAATTACCAAGAAGGTCCTTAAGTTTCAAGAACTTAAATACTTAATCAAGAATCATAAACAAGAGTTAGGATCTAAATAAAAGAAACTAAAGAAAACTAAAGGATTATAAAGAACTGAACTTAAGAATTGGAATACCTTGGTTGATCTTATAGAATGATCTAAACCCCAATACTGAAATCACAATATATCTCACTTCCCAAGTGTTTAGAAAGCTTATAATGATAAAGCTTTTATCTCAAACCCAAGTGTATCTCTCTATACTAACACTAGCACCTTGGAAGCTCTGATCAAGTACTTGAAGAATGAAGAAAATGGCTGAGCACTAGATCCTATTTATAGAGTTCAAGGAGTGAAACTAACCCATTTTAATTTGAATAAATAAATGATTAAACAAAATGAAAAAGAATTGAATTTTCGTTCAACAGCCGGCCAGAACTCGGTCAAAATAAGTCAAAGGCAGGTCTAAGTGGTTAAGGATATTTTTAAAAATCAAAAACCCAAAGTTTCAAAAAAACTATACTAAGGGCGATATATCACCCCCTATGGTGATAAATCGGCTCTGCCCTAATCTCGAGCCTTTGTTCGTACGTTTGTGCAAAGTCAACGTGTTTTTTCGTATCTTCCATTAGGCGATATATCGACCTCTATGCTGCGATATATTGGCATACATAGATATTTTAAATGCGTTTTTGCACTAATTTAGGATAATTAGAATTGAATAAACAGCTTTGACTGAGACATAATATGATCCTAACAGCTTCTGGAAGGTTCTAGAGCTTCTAGATTCTTCTATTATTGAATTATCCATTCTAAATGCTTAAATCCTTGATAATCATGATTATGACAAGTGTCATGCTATTATTGACTCTATATAAACCTTAGGTTATAATAATAATATATCTAAGACCAGCAATATTAATCAAACATTATGTTATAATTAATATTTATAAACTATAGGTTAAACTTATAAAATCCATAACTGTTGCTTGAGTCTCCAACTAAGTCTCGACTTGAACCAAAATCCATGGTAACTAACATGCTACTAACTAATACTAACTATACCACTACTACTATCTAGCTAGTTAAGTAAATATTCTGGCGTAAAGTTGATGCTCCTTTAGTCGTAACAAGGTCATCCTTAAATGTTTCTCATGCTCAGCTTCGTCCTTTGAGTACACCAAGATATCGTCGATGAACACTATGACGAATTTATCAAAATAATCCTTGAAGACCCTATTCATTAAATCCATAAATGCGGCTGGAGCGTTGGTAAGACCAAAAGACATAACTAGAAACTCGTAATGTCCATAACGAGTTCTAAAAGCTATCTTAGGAATATCCTCTTCCCGTACCTTAAGCTGGTGATACCCGGACCGCAGATCAATCTTTGAAAACACGGTCGCTCCTCGGAGTTGATCAAACAAGTCGTCAATCTGGGGTAGCGGGTATTTATTCTTTATTGTCACCTTATTCAGCTCGCGGTAATCTATGCACATCAGCATGCTTCTGTCCTTTTTCTTCGCAAATAGAACCGGTGCTCCCCATGGCGAATGGCTTGGTCTAATGAAACCCAAGTCTAAGAGTTCTTATAGCTGCGTCTTTAACTCCTTGAGTTTGGTCGGTGCCATCCAGTATGGTACATTAGAGATAGGCTCTGTGCCCGATACTAGCTCGATTGTGATGTCAATTTCCCGTGTCGGTGGCAACCCTTGTAAGCTGTCAGGAAATACCTCTGGGAATTCCTTTATAATGCGGACGTCTCCAACCTTTAGTGGTGTTTCCTATACCACATCTGTGATGCTGGCTAAGAATGTGTGACATCCTTTCTCTATCATTCTCTAAGCTTTGAGAGATGAAATAAGTAGCGTACGTAGTCCTAAAACCTTTCCCACAAAGCATAGTCTTTGACCGTCAGGAGTCTCGAACATCACTTGCTTGCGTCTACAATTGATGGTTGTGCCATGCCTTACTAGCCAATCCATGCCCATTATCACGTCGAAGTCTTTGATCTCTAACTCTATCAAGTCTCCTTCTAGTTCTACGTCCTTAATTCTGATCGGTACACCTTGTACTATTCGTGATGATAGGACTACTTTACCCGAAGGCAATTCCGTTACAAACCTAGTTCTAAAGTTTTCACAAGGTTTGTCTAGTTTTTCTATCATTCCTAATGAGATATACGAATGAGTGGCTCCCAAATCAAAATATACAAAACATAAATTATTGAGGATAGGAATATGACCTGTGACCAATTTATTGCTGGCTTCAGCTTCTCCCTGGGTTAAGGCAAAGACTCTGGTAGGAACCATCTTGTCATCCCTTTTCTCCTCTTGCTTAAGCTGGGGACATTACCTCCTTTGGTGACCTTCCTGACAACACTTGAAGCATCCCTTGGTGTTTGCACAACACTCACCAAGATGTTTCTTTTGGCACTTAGAGCATTGCGAATATTCTACATAACCCGACTTATTACCTCCATTGTTTGTCCATGCTCTTTTATCGTTATCAGACTGCTTGATGTCAGGATGCCTTCTCTTTTGACCATTATTGTTGCTGGACTGATGGTTGTTGTGGTTGTTGTTCCAACCATTCATAGGTTGACTCTGCTGCTTAGGCGCATGCTTACTGGCTTCCTCCTTACTAACATTCGCCTGAAGCCTTTCTACTTCTATAGTCATTTCTATAACATCGGCATACGTAATAGTTCCAGGATTTGCTAGCTTAACCCCTAGCTCAATCTTTGGTCTAAGTCCTCTAACGAACTTAGTAACCCTCAGAAAGTCAGTTGGAACCATCTCTGGTGCAAACTTAGCTAATTGGTTGTACTGCCGAGCATACTCTACTACCGTCAAGTTGCCCTGCTTCAGACTAGCGAACTCCTCGACCCTTGTAGCGATGACTGCCGAGTTGTAGTATTTCTTGTGGAACAGCTCCACAAACATGTTCCATGTCATGGTGGCGACATCGTGAGTCTGCTGAACTAAGTCCCACCATATTCTAGCATCCTTCTTAAGCAGAGACAAAACGCAAGATATGCGGTCTGCATTTCCAAGGTTCATGTGCACTAGGATCGGCTCTACATTTCTGAGTCATTCTTCCGCTTCGAAGGGGTCGGTTGTCCCTTCAAAGTTTGGAGTGTGTTGCTTACGAAATCGCTTGTAAATTGGCTCCGTGTGCTGAGATGGGTAGGGCGCATAGTTTGCCATTGGCCATCCCCCATAAGGACCTACTTGATGGGGTGCTGGATCCATTTGCTGAGGTTGCGGTTGTGGCGGAGGCTGAGGCTGAGTCTGAGTCTGAGTCTTTTGTTGCTGTTGCTGTAGTAATTCCTCCTCTTGCTGTCGAAGTCTGACAATTTCTGCGGTGTTATCAACCGGCGGCAGCGATGCACTTTCATTAACGACAGCATTGGTTGCACGCCTTCCCCTTCTTCGAACTGGAGGGGCTTCATTAGTCTCAGGAGCAACGTTGGAGGCATTGGCGTTGGTGCGTGCAGACCTTCTGAGCGACATCTTCAGCAAAGTTATAATAGTCGAGAAAACATGTTAGAACTTACCCTAATAGGATCTAAGGCAAAAACTTAATCTAAGCAAACATAACTCGAACCTATTAATTATGACTTCTTATGAAAAGAATTATATAAGCCTTCTTTATAATTAGGGTCTGTTTCTAAACTTAGAAAAATAAGTCATCTTTATTATTTACTAAGTCTATTTCTAATCATCCTATATGACTTAATTCTCAGGCTCGAAACACGCTGTTGTTCCAAAGTTAACCATATTGAGAGAGGGTTAGGATCAGTAAAATCGTTCCCACTACTATGGCCCCTTAAACTCTCAATATAGAACTCGATCCATTGATTGTATCCACCCTCACCGAACTTGGTCATTATGTATTAAATTTATTATTTATTATGATTGTAAAAAAAAATCAAACTCATACATGTCATTCAAAAATAACAATGATATTCATTTGGAAAAAAGTTTTCACTAAGTACAATCATAAATGCAAAGATAATAAATCAAGAAATAAACTATAACACATAAACACAATAACTATAACTAAAACATAATAACTATAGCATAAACACTTACATTGGCGGTTAGATTCGGAGCTTCAGCGTGTGTATCAAGGAGAACTTCATGGATATGGACCGTTGCTCTGATACCAACTGTAATGACCCAACTATTTCTAAGACCTTGGACAATTAAAACTACTAGACATAGCTACTATTTTGGGAAAGATACATAAGAAATAATATAACTTTATTAAAACTTAAAATATTGTATCAAATACATAATAATAGAAATATGGCATGGGTACCCATTGTTTAAAAGAAAAACATAAAACATAACTTAGATTCAATTGTTAAGAAAACTAAATGCGGAACTACAAAAGAAACATAATTCAAAAGACTAAAATAAATGTCATCCTTGATCGACATGCAGTCCACTCATTCCATTCATTCTCAACACACAAGTCAAACTACCAAGAATCCTTCCGCCTTCCATATCATTTTCCTACATCACACTAAAAATAAAGGAATGAGCCTAATGCCCAGCAAGGAAAATCTACTAAAAACATACATCATAAATCATAAGACTATAATGTAAACATACACTATAAAACATATGACTATATAAAAAAACATATATCATAATGGCCATCATTCTTCTTGGGGCTTCCTAGCTAGGAAAATCATATGCCCATAGATTTACGGGGCTTTTTATCTAAACAAATCATATAAATTTATGGGGCTTGTTATCTGAACAAATCATATGCCCAAGGAATATATTCTTGGGACTTGTTGTCTAAACAAGTTATATGCTTGTTATTTAAACAAATCATATACCCAAGAACTAAAAACATATACATATCATAGCATAAACATATCATAATATAACATATCATAACATAACATATCATAACATAAACATATTATAACATAAACATAACATATAAGCAAATAAAATCTATCCTATTTTCCTTACCAAAAGCCAGAATATTTGAGAACAAGAACGGGATTAGAATACTCCTATAAACCAACAGTAGAAAAGGTGAGAATCTCTAAGAATAAAGATGAATATGAAAACTAAACCATCAAGAATAAACTTACCAAGAAGGTCCTTAAGTTTCAAGAACTTAAATGCCTAATCAAGAATCATAAACAAGAGTTAGGATCTAAATAAAAGAAACTAAATTAAACTAAAGGATTATAAAGAACTGAACTAAAGAATTGAAATACCTTTGTTGATCTTATAGATTGATCTAAACCCTAATACCGAAATCACACTATATCTCACTTCCCAAGTGTTTAGAAAGCTTAGAATGATAAAGCTTTTATCCCAAACCCAAGTGTATCTCTATATGCTACACTAGCACCTTGGAAGCTCTGATCAAGTACTTGAAGAATGAAGAAAATGGCTGAGAATGTAACGACCCAATTTCGCTAATAAGGCTTAAGGGCCTTGATTAGCGTGCCAGGAGGGCATGATGGGATTTATGTGTGATGTGATGAGATAAATGCATGATTATGAATTAAAGCATGTTATATGACTATTTGTTTATCTGAGATGCATGACTAGGTATATTAGTATGCATGTAGGCCCGGATCGTGTTAGAAGGGCATAATTGTAATTTTAGCCCGCTGAGGGCATATATGTGATAATTGTATTCCGTGATTTGTACCATGTGAGTGTGGTGTTATTATTGTGATGCACGTGCCGAGACGGTCCTAGAGAGCAAATTAACTTAAAAGTCACAACGGGATTTTATACCCGGCTCGGGAGGAGCCTAGGGGTACCTTGGGAATTTTATGGTTAAGTTGAGATTTAGCGGGTAATGGTTATTGGTGATTGAGTAACCTGGGTAACCATTAGTTACTGCTGTGAGTAACAAGTTTAGGTGAAGGAAATGGTAGAATTGCAATATAGGAGAAATGACTAGTGTGCCCTTGAGGTTTAGTTTGCAAAGGGTTTTGATGAAGGGGTAAAATGGTCATTTGGCAAGGGGTTTAGACAAATTTGAGCTGTGTTATAGGGGTACTCGGTTTGGGCTTGGCATATATGTTGGGTTTTGATAAAATTAGAAGAGAAGAAAAAGGAGAAGAAAAGTTAGGGCATGAAGAAGAAGAAGATGAGTGGAGGAGCTGAAATTGGAGACTTAGAGGATGAAGGAAGCTTAGGGTTGGATTCTCTACTTAAGGTAAGGAATTTATGCATAATTAAGTTTGATTTATGTTTTGATTTGTGAAATTTGAAGCATGGTTTAAGCTTTTTCAAGCTTTGGTTTATGTTTTTGGTTTATGGGTTTAGATCTCTTAAGTTGAGATCAAATGGGTGGATTTTGAGTATGATTGTGTTATTGAGTTGGGTTATGATGTTTTGAGATTGAGATATGTGTTTGGGATGGTTTAAGGTGAGGTTTAGAGATTAAAATGGTGGGTTTTTCTGGGTTCGAAAGGTCGGGCCGCGGCATGGTTCTTGGAGGGCCGCGGCCCTTGAAGGCTAAGATGCGCTGAGGATGGAGGGCGGGCCGCGGCATGGTCCTTGTAGGGCCGCGGCCCTTACCTGTTTCTGGGCATTTTGTGGCCCTGTTTGGGGGCCATGCCGCGACATGGTTGGGCCATGCCGCAGCGCTTAAGGAATTTTGGGATTTTGAGAATTTAGGCTTGGGAATTTAACCTAGGGTGCTCGGGGTTGAGTCTTTTACCATGTTTGGTGAATTTCAACGTTCCGAGTACTAGAACTTGGCCTGGAAGCTCATTTAAGGTTGTTAAAAGTGTCTTTTGTGTGTTGTGACTAGGATTTCGGGGAGGCTCGTGCTAGTGGACCGTGCTCGTGACCGTAGTGCATCGGAAAGCAAGGGATACGGGTAAGAAAACTATAACACCCGTAGGATAGGGCGCGGGCCCATAGTGTGATTGCCGGGCATGGCCCTATATTGCATGTTGCATGATGAGATGATTGCAGGGCATGGCCCCAGATTGTGTTGTGTGCAAATGTTTAACCTTAAATGAATCATGATGTGTGTGAATGATTATTTCGAATGTACTATGTGTGTGATTATGATGAAATGAACGGCAAGGGCCGAGTGCGGCGTAGGCCGGGGCGGCCGTGGGGCTGAAAGTAACACACAGCACATGGGATGCTTATATTCAGGGTGGGACCCAAGGGATACATGAGTTATCCTCGCGGTGAGAACCGATACCCCAGGCTTCGGTAAGGCTCTAGGGCGGCATGGCCGTGTTTGCTTAGTCTAATGGTTGACTTGTTTATTTGTGGATTATCTGTTATGATAAACTGTATACATTGCATATGTTATGTTCTGCATGAGTTTTCTTGCTGGGCTTCGGCTCACGGGTGCTCTGTGTTGCAGGTAAGGGCAATGATTGAGTCAACCAACCATGAGTACGGAGAGCGTGAAGCGACGTGTACATGTTCGGCCTGCCCGACTGCTTTGGTTGGGGGTTTATTTGAAAATGGCTGTAATAATCTATGATTTTGTAACTGATCAACTGTAAACTTATTTCAAGATGTAAATAGTTTTCAAACCTTATTTTGGGATCCCAATTGTCTAATACTAGAAGTTTTTATTGAGTCAACGCATTTTCAAAGATTACAGCCTTAACTTTTATTAGTCACACTTTTGCTTCAAAACCTCGGTTAGCGAGTTCATTGCACTGTTTTGTCTTAAAACTCACTTAGTAACGGCTCGAAGGAAGTAGGGCGTTACATAATGGTATCGGAGCCTTGACCCAGCCGGAAGTGTGGCCGACAGGGACGTCGGGCCCGTAAGGGGGGGTGATTGTGACAGTCAGAATCCCGTGATCCGTGAGGGGAAAGACCGGGTAAGCTGTGCAATCCCACACCGCCTGGGGAAGGTCAAGTGTGATGATTCTAAGACTGTGTAGGTATGGGACTACACAGTTGAAGAGGGCTTAAATGGATTGATGGGTACTACCTATATCAGGAAGGTGCATCTTCTTTTCGGTAGCCCATCACTTGAGAACTCCATGGTTAAGCGTGCTTGGCCTGGAGTAATTTAGGGATGGGTGACCTCCTGGGAAGTTTTCCCAAGAAGTGTGCGAGTGAGGACAAAGCATGCTGGAAAGACTTGTCTTGGTTTGTAGGGCCAGTCGTCATTCCAGAAAGCAGCCATAGTGACGTGGGGCGTCACAGAGAACTAGGTCATATTTATAGAGTTCAAGGAGTGAAACTAACCCCTTTTAATTTGAATAAATAAATGATTAAAAAATTGAAAAATATTTGAATTTCCATTCAACAACCGCCTAGAGCTCGGTCAAAATAAGTCAAAGGTAGGTCTAAGTGGTTAAGGATATTTTTAAAAATAAAAAACCCAAACTTTCAAAAAAAATTATACTAAGGGCGATATATCGCCCCCCTATGGAGATATATCGGCTCTGTCCTAATCCCGAGCCTCTGTTCGTATGTTCGTGCAAAGTTGACGTGTTTTTCCGTATCTTCCGTTAGGCGATATATCGGCCCCTATGCTGCGATATATCGACATACGTAGATATTTTAAACGCGTTTTTGCACTAATTTAGGATAATTAGAATTGAATAAACAACTTTGACTGAGTCATAATATGATCCTAACAGTTTCTGGAAGGATCTAGAGCTTCTAGATTCTTCTATTATTGAATTATCCATTCTAAATGCTTAAATTCTTGATAATCATGATTATGACAAGTGTCGTGCTCTTATTGACTCTATCTAAACCTTAGGTTATAATAATAATATATCTAAGACCAACAATATTAATCAAACCTTATGTTATAATTAATATTTCTAAACTATAGGTTAAACTTATAAAATCCATAACTATTGCTATGAGTCTCCAACTAAGTCGCGACTTGAACCAAAATCTACGGACATACTACTAACTAATACGAATTATACCACTACTACTATCTAGCTAGTTAAGTAAATATTCTGGGACTCTACATATTATTATAAAAGATGGTTGATTTTATTAATTATTATTATTATGGTAATAATGCCTATATATTCTATATGATAGAAAATAGAAAGAAAAAGTCTAAAAACAAAAAATTTACAGAGAAGAAATACTATCATTTTTTCACAAAGCAAAAACATTTTCTCTCTAGCCTATAATCAAAAGTCTCATGTGTTGAGAATACTTTTGATTCACAAAATTGATCCTTGTTCTCTATGTTCCCACCCACATCTTGAGGTGTAGAGAACGTCTTGGAAGATCTAGGTGTCAGTACTCTAGCAATGATAGGAAGATCGAAACATATACGAAAAGATTCAAGAATTCTTGATAGGCTACAAGAGGTAAATCGTTTCGTATTATTTTTCATATTCATATTATATATTGATTAACATATTGCTTATTAAAGGATCCTCATATAAAGATTGTTTATATGAAATGTTTTATTGTATACCATTACCACAATTTTCGCTGCGCACTAGGAACCATTCCTAACACTGCATAGGATAGGACTTTATTCCTCCACCCCTCAAGTCTTGTCAAGAGTTTGCCCTTAATAGTTTCGTACATTGCCCTTTTCCTTCTAGGGAAAATGAATAAGTTTCCCAAGTTTCTTTCCTCAAGTGGTGTCTCAGGGACCTATAGCAGGTGTTGGATAACCTTCAGCCATGCACTGGGAATGTTTTTGGAGATTAGCATACTTGACTTCTATTTGCTGCATTTTTGCCCAGACCACTTCTCAAAAGTCTGGATGCACCGAGCAAGGCATCGAGATTCATTCTCATTTTCTCTTGTGAAGAGTATCGTGTCATCCACAAACTTTTGAGCAATCTTTAACCAATTCAATTGATACATACATTTCTTTCTTCATCTATTAAATTAACCATGCTACCCAAAGTTAGCACACAAAGTTAATTGACTGAAAATATTCATATTGAGTTGTACAAAGAGAGAGAATCAAACTCTTAAGTTCTAAAGTCGCTTGAGAGTTTCAACAATAATATGCTTATAAATTTCAAAGAATTGATAGCAACTCTAAATAATACATTATTGTCTCAAACTAGTTTGGATAAATATTTTATTTCATATTATATTTTATTTCATATGTTTATTTGATATTAAGGTAATTTTTATGACTATATGAAAGTTATTCATATACAGTAATGATATGTGCATCCAAATATTACACACAGTAACGTGGTGTTATTTTTTAAAACAATAGATCCTAGTTTAAATCAATATAATTTGTTTAAGAAAAACAAATACATAAATGTGTGTAATATTTGGTTATATATTTTGAATGCACGTGTTATTACTCATTATTCAAATGTAGGATACTTTATGAAGGTTTTACTCTATATAACATATAGAACCAAGGGCTTAAATATTATCGCTCTACATCGGTGTGACCAAAGGCGTGGACTCTCGACTCATAATTATGATCCACACCAATAGGCATGTCAAAATGGGGCGGTGAGGTAAGGCGGGGCCCCGACCCGACGGGGCGGGACCCCAACCCCACGAGGATTCTTTGCCCCGGTAAAAACATGGTGGAATTCGGGGCGGGGCAGGGCGGCTATTAATTCAAGCAAGGCTGACTATTAATTCAAGCGGGGCAGGGCTGCCCCACCCCACTATTAATTCAAAGGGGGTAGAACTACCCCGCTCCGAAAACTTTTTTTTTTTTCTATACTCAAACCCAATATTAAAAAAATATTATTTTGAGATATATGCAACTATTATACATTTTTCTTAACATTATTATTTATAGGATGTCTTAGTGTTGGTTCTAAAACAGTGAAGTGTCTTTATATGTATTTATGGCACTATTTTATATTAGTATTCTTTTTTCTCTTTAGTCAAGAAAAATATATTACAAATTTTCAGATATTCTGTGATTTTACAAATGGGATAATATATATTTGGAATTTTTTTTTTTGAAATGATGTCATATAATGTATACTGTATATACTATTTAGAATTTCATTTTTTATTTTTAATATAAATTAATTATAATTCACATTTTCTTTTAAAAAAAATTAAAGACAGACCCGCTCTAATTAAGACTGAGTGGGTCGACCTGACCTGCTCTAAAAATCTTACCATGACATGACAGAATATTAGCAAGGCGAATGCGGGGCTGGGACCTACTCCATTTACATGCCTACACACCAATATATCTAAAATACTTCTTTTCCGTTGAATGTTGAGTCCGTCATTCTATAAATACTTTTTTTTGCGTTGAATGTTGAGCCCGTCAATGCAAAGCAAAAACTTTATGAAGAAAAAACAAGAAGACGCGACAAGAATGACATCGAACAAAGTTTGGCTTATAAATAGAAGAGATTACGTCCCCTCAAACATATATCTCAACTAATTCTATTTGGCTTTCATAACTATTAATTGTTGTTGCTCGAATTCCAAACTATCATTCTCGTTATTCTACTCTTACTCATGTAGTACGGAAGAAAATATTATCCATTCTTCAAAGAGGAGTTTAATATAAAGACTACAGTATTATAGTAGGCTATTGTTTTTTTTTTTTTTCGCTTCAACTATAACTTAGCTATATAGCTTTTACTAGATATTATGTGCGTTTATATATTTACAATATATGTATAGCTATATATATCTATATTAATTATTATATTAATCATAAAATTGATTGGATATATAGTGAGAAGGCCGAATAAAAAGAAGATGAAATCTTTGATAAAATGCAACCTGGGCAGGATCACATTGATTGTTGCTTTGATCCCGTTCAAAAAATTTCCCATAGATTTAACCACTTTCTCCCCAATAAATTTCAGTAAGAATAAATATATATATAAACAACATATATTTATTTATTTACTTATACTTAATATCATTTATAATGTTAGAAGTTAAAATTAATAAAACATCAGCCTAATGGATTATCTTATTTGATGGGATGATTTTACCGTAAGTATCCATGCTTGTTTAATATTAGACTTATAACAGCTTTAGTCAGCTAGGATCCGTTTACATCTGTTAGTCTTCTGTTTAGTTAGTCTTAGTCTTGATATTCTGTTTAGTTTCTGTTAAGGGCATTCTTTATTTAAAGAGTGCCCAAGTCTCTTCTTTAGTGTAATATGAGTGACCTTAATGCATTGATTCGTTTTTGGTTCATTTTCCTTCAATAAGATTTCTTTCAATTTTTGTTCCCTTTCTTTTCTTGATATCCTGATATGGAATCAGAGAAATATTTTTTTTTCATGGCTCGAACTAGATCTGGCAGATCCACTCCAACTGTTTCAACTCCGCCTCCAAAACCTCCCATCTACACTAATGGCGAATCCACTTCCTTTGTTCCCACTACCCAAAACCCAGATAACACCAACTATGAGAATCTCTATTTTCTTTCTCATTTTGATCAACCCAGTGTTGTCCTTGTTTCCGACGTTCTTCAAGGAAGCAGCAACTACAACTCATGGGTTAGGTCGATAACTGTACGTCCTAAATATCCACAAGTTATTAGCGAGCTGGAAAATGGCATAATCCTACCAGCCACGTGGAAGCCACCTACCCGGAGTTGCTGTTAAGAGTCTCTACCTCTTTAGCTCGAGGTAGCCAAAGGTTTAGTAAGAACACTCAAAGGCATCGGGTCAGCAGTGTGGACACCACGAGCTGAGACTACATCAGGCTCGAGGTTAGACTTGGAGCTGACACGTCCGACCCTTTATAAAGTCAACCACCCAATGTAAACGTGCGCATATCAAACATCACGTGTTTACTCCATTCCTGAAATCTTGGACACGCAGCATAAACGTGCATGTTCAGGTACCCCACGACTGGTTTGGGCCATGCGGCCCATTATCCCCTTTACCTATTGATTAGACCATACTTCATTGTCAGGTTTTAGGAATTAATCATGAATGTCACAGAAGTGACATGATGGGTAAGAAGGTCACAGGATGACCCCCTTTGCCAACACCCAGGTGTCCTCTCCCTATAAATATGGAGACCCTGGGTGTTGCAAAGGGTTGGTTTCTAATTTGTAAAGAAACATCCTGTAAGGAATACCAGAGATATATCAATAATATTGACTGGTGGACTAGAGGGATTTTAACCTTCGAACCACCTAAAAAGAGTACACGAGTTATAACCTTCCTTTGAGATTATTCACATATTACGGTTCATCATTTACCACTAATCCATCCCATTTATTCATATAATTATCTTTTGCCGAAGAACCGTGTCAACAGTTTGGTGCTTTCATTGAGAGGATTTTAGATTGGTGCTATGCAAAAAACCCAACCATGGTGGTTACTCGCTCAAGGCATGGTAACGAAGCGGATCAACGTGATGGGCAGGAGGCCCACCATGCCGCCATATCCGATGAGCAAAACCCTGATGTTCAACAGCTATCGGGAAAGCAGCCAATGGGCCAAGACGACACTGGAAGTTCGGCTCCCCAGCCGCCCAATCTGAACCTGAACTTCTACACAGCAGTAGAAATGGAAAATGCACAGTTGAGGAGTCAGGTGGCGAAAGCAAACAAGCATATCGAAGTGGTTTTGGCCCGATTACCCCCTCTTACAACCGACGCTAACGTCGGAAAGAGGCATGGTGGGACTCATAAGTCTCGCCGGGGTAACCGGTCCAGGCCTAGTCGGTCGGTCAGACCCTCGACATCAAATTCTGCTCCCACGTCACACCACCAGGAAACTGTATTTGAGGAACTTCCTAGGGACGATCAGCAATTCAGCCGATCGGTCCGGACCTCAACTCCTAGCTCAGTTCCACCCTCAAGTGCACCCAGGGGGGCCCGAGGTAGCTCGCGAAGAAGATCCAGGGAGGGCTCGCGACGATAGCCCGCCCCGGCCAGCCGTCTTGCACCACGATCAGACTGCCGAGCGCAGGGCGCAGGGGATGGTAGAGCGGAGAGGCCGCGACCTAGCTTAATTCGCCCTGACGGGACTAGGATCGCGTCACCAGTTAGACATCCTCCGTCACCAATAAGTTACCCATCTCCTTCCCGTTTAGTCCAAGACATTCCGGCTCATGGGAGCAGCATGAGAAATCCTCCTTCCGTCGGACCTTCCCATCGCAGCAGGGCGCCCAGGGAAATCCCAGATCCTCACCCTCAGTGGCGGGCTCCGAGTTTTTCAAATGGAAGTTACTGGACTGGGAGTAATCGAAGTGGCAGGTCCAGCGAAGACCTGCGCCATCGTTTGAGTTCGGCTCAAAGCCCTCAGGCCACCCCAAGGGCCGACCTCCGAGATCGCCTCAACTCTCAGAGGGGAGACCCAGCTAGACATAGTGGTCATGCTCACCAAGGGGAGCATCTGTTGGAAGTACGTGACAGCGGGAATGTCCCACATAACCTATCTCAAGACAGGAGGGACAATAACCCGCCTAACGCGTACAACGGAACTGGAGCTGTTGAACAGCCCCAGAACAACCAAGGAAGCAAGGACCAAACCCTGGAGCGGTTGGCTCAGATGGAGGAGCTGATGAGGAAGCTCCTACCGGAAAAAGAAAAATATGAGTACGACTCGGGGGACGAACTCGAGCTCTTCGCTCCCAGCATAGCAGCCACGACATATCCACCTGGTTTCTGTATGCCTCACTTGTCCAAGTTCAATGGAGACGGGGACCCGTCAGATCATTTGGGTATGTTCAACACCCTGATGATGGCCCACAACATTGGTCCCGAGCTGAGGTGTTTAATATTTCCTTCCACCTTGGCTGGGTCTTGCAATGGTTCAAACAGAATAAAAAGCAGTCCATCAGCTCGTGGAAAACCTTTTCTGCCGACTTCAAGAGGGCATTCCGAGCTTCTCAGGCCGCCCACATCAAAGCCGACACCCTGGAAAATGTAAGGCAACACCCTGGCGAACCTTTGAAAGCTTACCTGAGCAGATTCGCAAACGTCGCGGCTCGAGCCAGGGATGCAGATTATAGTTCCAAACTTATGGCCTTGAGGACTGGGATCCCCGTTGGAGGCAGACTCTGGGAAGAGATACAAAGAAAAGGTGTCAGCACCGTGAACGAATTCTTAAATAGGGCCCAGGGATGGATAAACCTGGAGGAAGCGCGAGCATCGGCCGCAGGAACCAGCCACGCCCCTGATCAGCCCGCTGGAGTGGGAACGGATGTCGTAACAGCGACCCAAACCGTTACATAGAATAACCAGTTGGGTGGAGGCAAGAGAAAAGGGAGCAGCGAAGGCGGCCAACACGACCCAAAGAAGAACAAGTCCGTAGAAAAGTTTAAGCCAATCTACGTGACTTACACCGAGCTCACCAACACTAGGGAGAACATTTTCCTAGCGAACTCTGCTCGCCTCCCCTGGAAGAAGCCGAAGCCTTTGAAGCATCAGAAGGCTAAGCGAGATCCCTCCAAGTTTTGTCGATTCCACAACGACATCGGCCATAACACTGATGATTGTAGGCATTTGAAGGATGAGTCGAGACTCTCATCAGAGCTGGACCCTTGGCTCAGTATGCGCGGAATAGAGTTTCCGCCAGTCAACCAGCTCCAGAAGCTCCGATAGGTCAGCTTGGGTATCGCATAAATCAGGACACCCCTCCTCCTGTGATAGAAGGAGAGATCTCCATGATCTCCGGAGGCCCCCATCTGGCCGGCATGAGCAGAGGTGCCCAGAAGAGATATGTCAACGAATTGAAAGCTCATAATGGAGTGGAGTTCATCCTAGAGCAGCATCTACCCAAACAACAACGATTGGAGAGGCAACCAATCATATTCCACGAGGAAGATGCCAGTCATGTCCAGTTCCCTCATAACGACCCTCTGGTCATAACCGCTCAACTCGCTAACCGGAGAGTTAGGAGGATACTGGCCGATAATGGGAGCTCGGTGAACCTGCTGTTCCAGTCTACGCTGGAAAAGATGAGTTTATCTATCACCGAGTTGAAAGCCACCTCCATGATGCTATATGGATTTTCTGGAGAAGGGTCGACAGCAATAGAAACGATCGAGCTGGTGATTACCTTGGGAGAGGGACCCCGGACTGTCTCAAAACTCCTCGAGTTTGTGGTCATCGATTGTCCCGCCACGTACAATGCTATTTTGGGCCGACCTACTTTGATAGCTATCGAAGTAATAACTTCCATCCACCACCTCGCGCTAAAATTCCCCTCTTCCTCGGGGATATGCACGGTCTGAGGTGATCAGCTCGCTGCCAGGGAATGCTATAGCATTTCTATGAAGGGAAAATCAAAACCCGGGCAGCAGACGACGACCATCCAGGGCGGGAATGAGGAATCTCAGGAACTTGTGCCTAGTCCTGAGATTGAAAAACCTCAGAATGCCAAAGGGGAGAATATCATCTTAAATAATGATATCGACTCCAGAGTAGGCGAGGATAGATTCGAGCTCCAGGCCATCAAAGAGCTCGAGGAGGTAAACATAAACCCGTAAGACCCCTCGAAGGTGGTAAAGCTCGGGAAAAATCTATGTAGCGAAAGGAAGGCGGAGCTGATTAAGTTTCTGTGAGAAAATCTAGATGTGTTCGCCTGGTCTCATGGAGACATGATAGGGATCAATCTGAGCGTCATCATGCACACCCTCCACTTGGATAAAAGCGTGCCTGCAAAATCCCAGAAACAAAGGCACCTAGGAACAACTCGAGCTGAGGCCCTAGAGGAGGAAGTAGCCCGGCTCTTAAAGTGCGGCTTTATCCGCGAAGCAAAGTTTCTGATCTGGGTCGCCAATCTTGTGTTGGTCCCGAAGCCCAACGGGAAGTGGCGGACTTGCATCGACTTCTCCGATCTGAACAAAGCCTGCCCCAAAGATTGCTTCCCCTTGCCAAGGATCGACCAATTGGTAGATGCCACTGCGGGGCACGAGCTTATGTCTTTTATGGATGCATACTCGGGCTATAACCAGATCGCCATGACACCAGCAGATCAGGAACACACTAGCTTCATGACCCCAACCAATGTTTATTGTTACAAGGTCATGCCCTTCGGGCTGAAAAACGCAGGAGCTACGTACCAGAGGTTGGTAAATAGGATGCTTACCAATCAGATCGGGAAAAATATGGAAGTGTATGTTGACGACATGCTGGTCAAGTTGAAAACTACCGATAACCATGTCTCCGATCTGGAGGAATGCTTTAAGATATTGAGAGAATACGACATGAGGCTAAACCCCCAAAAGTGTACTTTCGGGGTCGCGTCGGGAAAATTCCGAGGTTTCATTGTCAATACTAGAGGAATAGAAGCGAACCCTGATAAGATCAGGTCGCTGCTCGAGATGCCCTCACCCCACTCTTGAAAAGACATTCAGAGTCTAACAGGAAGGGTGGCGGCCCTTAATCAGTTTATTTCTAAATCTACCGACAAGTGTTTGCCATTCTACAACCTGCTCCGGGAAAATAAAAAATTCAAGTGGACCGAGGAATGCGAACGCGCCTTCCTTGACCTGAAAGCACATTTGGCCGAGCCACCCGTATTATCCAAACCAACAGCAGGAGAGCCTCTTTTCCTTTACCTAGCTGTCACGGAAGATGCAGCCAGCACCGTATTAGTTCGAGAAGAAGACCGATCTCAAAAGCCATTCTATTACATCAGCAAGAGGCTTCTCGGAGTTGAATCCCAGTATCCGTTGATGGAAAAGATGGCTTTCTGCCTTATTACGGCATCCCGAAAGCTCAGGCCGTATTTCCAATCCCACTCAATACACGTCATAACTGATAAACCTTTAAGGCAGGTTTTGCATAAACCTGAAGCATCGGGGCGTCTGCTGAAGTGGGCTATCGAGCTAAGCCAATTTGAGATACTGTACATACCGCGAACTGCAATAAAAAGCCAGGCCCTGGCTGATTTTGTGGCAGAGTGCACAGGGTTCCGAGAAGATCCTGTAGAAGAGTCAGCTCAGGCTTCATGGAAGGTCTTCGTAGATGGCTCGTCTAACGAGAATGGCTCTGGGGCTGGAATCATATTGATATCCCCAGAGGGACATCGATTCCACTCGGCGTTACGATTCGGATTCAAAGCTTCCAACAACGAGGCCGAATAGGAAGCTTTACTGGCTGGGCTAAGGGTCGCCCAGGAGCTGAGGGCCAGCTCCGTCCAGTGTTACAGCGATTCCCAGCTCGTGGTAAACCAAGTGTTAGGGGAATACCAAGTATGAGGAACCAAGATGTCTACTTACCTGGCCAAGGTAAAGAAAGAACTATCCGCATTTGAGCGCGGCTCAATCGAGGTATACGGTGATAGATGGGATATTATACCGGCGTGGACACTCTTTACCTCTCCTACGGTGTGTTCTGCCAAGTGAGGCGAAGACCATTTTGCAGGAGGTGCACGAGGGTTTTTGCGGAGATCACACTGGGGGGCAAAGCCTGGCCCTGAAGATACTAAGGCAAGGGTATTATTGGCCCACTTTGTCAAAGGACTCGATATCCTACGTCAAGAAGTGTGACAAGTGCCAGCGATTCACCACAATTTCCCTGGCTCCCCCAGTCGAGCTGAAGATGATCTCATCCCCATGGCCGTTCGCGGTCTGGGGTATTGACCTGGTTGGTGCCCTCCCTACTAGAAATGGAGGAGTTCCCTACGCGGTGGTGGCTATCGACTACTTCACCAAGTGGGCAGAAGCAGAGCCCCTGGCGACGATCACTTCAAAGAGAGTCCTCGACTTCGTGGTCAAGTGTATTATCTGCCGATAAGGCTGCCAAAGAAGAACGTGTCGGATAATGGAACGCAGTTCGATAGCTACCTCTTCACCGAATTCTGCGAGAGGCACGACATTGTTAAAAGCTTCTCCTCCGTGGCCTATCCCCAGGCCAATGGGCAGGTCGAGGCTGTCAACAAGATGCTAAAGGCAAGCCTTAAGAAAAGACTGGATGAAGCCAAAGGAGTCTGGCCCGAACAGCTCCCCCAGGTACTGTGGGCATACCGGACCTCACATCGAACGTCGACGGGTCATACTCCTTTCTCCCTAGCTTTCGGGAGTGAGGCAGTCCTTCCTGTCGAAGTAAAGGTAGCCTTGCATAGAAGAGTCCAGGCATTTGACCAAGACCGGAATGACGAACTGCTTTGCGCGTCCCTCGACCTAATTGACGAAAAATGAGAAGCTTCACAGCTGCAGCTCACGCATTATCAGCAAAAGATCACTCGTTATTTTAACTCAAAGGTCAAGAAATGCGTCTTTAGCGTTGCCGACCTGGTACTCAGAAGAGTCTTCCTGACCGGTAAGGATCCCAAGGACGGAGTGTTGGGACCAAACTGGGAAGGGCCCTATCAAATAACTGGGGTCGTGAAGGAAGGAACCTTCAAGCTAGCTCGGCTTAACGCAGAAGCAGTCCCACGGACTTGGAACGCTATACACTTAAAGAAATATTATCAATAATATCTTCGTAAGGCTTAGTTAGAAAAGCCATCTTTTGTTTATTAAGTAATAAGAGTTAATCTTTTTGCATTATCGTATATGTTTGTGGATGTAACGTCAAATAACCACGAAAGACCCGTTCCTGATTACTTGGGGGCATATATCCTGGATATAACCAGGTCCGAAAACTTAAAAGTTGATTCAAATTGATTGATCGATGTTTTTCTTAAAAAGCACGAGATATCGATAAAGGATTAACACGAACTAAGTTTTTAAAAAATTAATGTCCTGGATACAACCAGGTCCTAAAACTTAGAAGTTGATTCAAATTGATTGATCGATGTTTTTCTTAAAAAGCACGAGATATCGATAAAGGATTAACACGAACTAAGTTTTTAAAAATTAATGTCCTGGATACAACCAGGTCCTAAAACTTAGAAGTTGATTTGAATTGATTGATCGATGTTTTTCTTAAAAAGCACGAGATATCGTCAAATGATTAACACGAATTAAGTTTTTAAAAATTAATGTCATGGATATAACCAGGTCCTAAAACTTAGAAGTTGATTTAAATTGATTGATCGATGTTTTTCTTAAGAAGCACGAGATATCAATAAAAGATTAACGCGAACTAAGTCTTAAAAATTAATGTCCTGGGTACAACCAGGTCCTATGACTTAGAAGTTGGTTCAAATTGATTAACATATGTTTTTTCCTAAAAGGCATAAGATATCAATCATAACACCAACAGAAACTAAGTTAAACCACAAATATATATAAATAGATTAAATAAATCTAAGGAAATCAATTGTCTGGAGGATAAAAAACCTCGTAATATAAAGTTACAAATGAAAATAAAAGAGAAAGGAGCAAAAGTCCTAAGCCCCGCCAGGCCGCTCCGATGAAGTCACCCCCTCGGCATCCTGCTCGGTTGTAGTGGAAGTCTCCCCGATCTCAGAGGGTGCCTCTTGTTGATGGCAAGCTTTGAACTTCTCCAAGAAGGACTCCCACATGTCCGGCCCCAGGAAGGAAAAGTCGCCATTCTGGTTGAAGGCCCAGCAATGGTACAGCATGGCCTCCATGGAGGAGCTGGAAGATGCCCTCTCCGCCACAAGGGCTGCCTTAGCCTTTGCAAGTTCAACCTTCGCAGCGTCCAGGGCGACCTTAGTAGCCTCGGCCTCCAGCAGCTTGGCTCGAGATGCCTCCAGGTCGGCTTTCGCAGCAACCGAGGCGGCCTACGCGACCTTCTCACTTTCCCGGGCAGTCGCCAGGGCAGCTTTAGCATCCTGCTCCTGTTGTCGAGCTGACGCGAGGGTGGCCTGGGCAGCCTGGTCCTCACCCCGGATCTCGTCAATTCTGGTTCTGGACCGAGATATGCTCCGATGGAGAGCCAAAGTCACCTGCAAGACAAAAATATGATAAGGCAAGTGCCTTAGAAAAAAAAACAACAAAGAACCAGTGGTAAAGCAAACTTACCGTGAGGGTCATCCCTAGTGAAGACTCCATCACGTGCTCGGGGCTCCTCGTCTCGATCTCCTGCAAGTCCCTCGAGGTGGCGTTGTAGCAGTGGTCCACCATGTAGGTTGCGGTTTCGTAAACCGTCCCCCTAAAGACCTCGAGGATTTTCTCCAAGGCCTGAGGGTTGACCAGGACGTGCACGCCAGGAGTCAGAGCTGACAAGGTCCCAGTTGGTACCTCCTGTTCCCGATTAGGGACAGGAGGTCGCGGGGGAGGTGGAGCCATCTTCTCCACTGCAGGAGGGGGTGGAGGCACCTTCTCTATGGCAGCAGGACCTTGGTTTTTCCCCTTGGCAGGAGACTTGGAGGAGGTCCCAGCGGTTTTCTTGGCCAGTCGAAGCCTCTTCACCAAGGGGCCAGACGATCCGGAGGAAGGATTTCCCCCCTAGAACATAGAACGCAGAACGTTGTCCCCGGGCTGCGACATCTCCCCATTTGAAACAAAGAGTGAATCATTAGTATCCACGTAAAAATACTTTGACAACAAAAAAGCTAAAGTATGTATTGAAAAAGGTCCTACCCTCCGAGCTAGAGGAGGAATCTATTGTCAAGGCAAGGCTGACCTAAAAGCTAGGGTATTATCTACTACTACAGTACCCCTAGGGCGGCCCATGTCATAATGCAACACTAGCTGGTCAACACATTGGAGTAGAGTGATGTTGCGATCTGGGTCCTTTTGATGGCGGTGAACGAGTTGGCTGGGGTTAAACCGAGCAAGCCGTAGGTCTGCGGCGGCCCTGTCTAAGTCCCTAAACAAGTAAGGGTTACCTTGGCCGGAGGGGCCGGCTGCTGCCCTGGACTGGGTCCGCTCTGCGTTGACCTCCTGGGCAACCTCAAGAGCCCGCTTCCGGCGCACGAGGGGCACCTCGTCCTCCTCTTCCTCGTCCTCATCCTCGGCCTCCTCAACGGGGATGGGCGCCATCTCGCGAGCTGCGGGGATGGTCCACGGCCTCCTCAAGGCCAGAGTCTGGCTCGGGGAAATCAACTTACATGCCAGCATCATCTCATCAGACATGAGCTGGCGGTAGTCTTTTTCACATGGGGGGAGCCCCGCCAAGGTTTCATATTGACCCCCAAGGGTCATCGACTTAGCCGTCCTCGCAAAAATAGCTGCACGATAGTTTTCAAGTCAGTAACGAATGGAAAGAAACTAACCAACGACGATCTTGCGAGCTAGAGTTAGAAGGAACTTACGAGGACAGTTGAAGTAATGGTATTCGCAGTTGCGAAACTCTATTGACATGAAGAATTTATCCTTGAAGTCATTGGGGTGGCTGGGCAGCTCGATGACCGCGACCGAGTTGGGA
Source organism: Humulus lupulus (assembly GCF_963169125.1). Lineage (NCBI taxonomy): Eukaryota > Viridiplantae > Streptophyta > Magnoliopsida > Rosales > Cannabaceae > Humulus > Humulus lupulus. The sequence goes on from NC_084796.1 coordinate 37,184,055, forward strand.
AAACGGGTCAGGTAGTAGAACCTGTCACCTCGCCCCCGTTGTTCTGGGCTGGCTTTGAGGCAGAAAAAGTATAGGATGTCCGCCGGTGTGGGGACCTCCCATTCCTGCTTCAGGAACAAGTACTTCAACCCCGCTAACAGACAGTAGGAGTTAGGGGGGAGTTGGAAGAGGGCCAGCTTCACGAAATTTAGGAAATCTGCGAAGTACTGGTCCAGGGGGAGAAAGCCCCCAGCTTTGAGGTGTTCGTCGCTCCAGGCCACAAACTCCTCATCGAGCAGTGTATAGCTCCGTTCTCCCTCAAGGGGAGGACGGACAATCAGGGCGCCCTTCCCTATCTCGATGTTGTGGGAAAACATGATTTTATTGACTTTCCCCTGGGTTGTAACCTTCGAGGCAATCTTCTCGGCCTCGAAGAAGGCGTCATGTCCCACCTCGACCTCCTTCTCCACGGTGAGACCGAAGTGGGGGATTGGGGAGTCTGTTGCCACCTCTTTCCCCTTGCTGGTCTGCTAGGAGGACGAGCTACCAACACTCTTCTTAGGCATATTCTTCCAGGGTCCCATCTGGTCGCCTAACGAACAAAGATGAAGAAAGTTTAGAAAAGGCGACCTAAGCATAAGAAAGAATCAAGCACGAAGAATGGTTTCCTTTACATGGGCTGAGGTAATCTCAGCCCGCGGCGAGTGAGACCACGCGATTTTATGAACACACGCCTATGCTCCCAACGGGTCCTCGATTGCTCGGGATCCGTGTGTCAGGAGGGTCAGGATCAAGTTTTCCTTGGAGGGAAAGTTTCGAAAGGCAAAACCGCCTGTGAAGCGTGGCCCCTAAGCTACCCGGTTTTTGCACCCCAGAAACTTGTTTCCTTCGCCTCTCCAAACAGGCATTTAAAAAGATAACCTAGAAAAATCACCCCAGAATTTTTTCCTATGAGTCATTTTCCTAAGCATTCTCTTTCCTACGGTCGATACCCCTAGGATAAAAACCTACTCACAAAATACCAGCAAAGAAAAACAACCTACAATATGCGACTAAGAAGGAAGTTTACCTAGCAAAGAAAAATGGAAACATTTAAAGCATACAACAGACAGAGGACTTATAGAAGTTTTTTGCTGCGTAAAGACTGAAAAGAGCGTAGGAGTTGGAATCCTGGTGGAATCTTTGGAACCGGAGTCACGAAAGAACCCTCGTGTCTGGAACTCAGGAATGTCTGGAACAATGACCGGAAGAAAAAAAAAGGGTTTTGAAACTGAGAAGAGAGAAGAAAGAAGATGAGAAAAAAATTCAAATAAAAAGGTGGCTCATGCGAAAGGTGGCCAACCTTATATATACGTAAAAGGCAAAAGAATGAGGGCCATTCGATCGTCTTGGTGTGGGATACGAGGATCACAACTCGAAAGATGAAACGACGGCCGAAGATAGGCTAGGCCATTTAATGCGGTTCTCAGAAGATGGACCATCTCCAACCACGATGCTCCACGTATCCGATACCAGCGCAATGGACGGGACATGAAGAGTCGACAAGGAAGCCTAAAAGCCCCCACTGTGGCCACAGGTGACGTCATATGCCACGAGCAGGGGCTTGGGGGGCAAATGTACGCCCTAAATATCCACGGGTTATTAGCGAGCTGGAAAAGGGCATAATTCTACCAGCCACGTGGAAGCCACCTACCCGGAGCTGCTGTTACGAGTCTCTACCTCTTTAGCTCGAGGTAGCCAAAGGTTTAGTAAGAACACTCAAAGGCATCGGGTCAGCAGTGTGGACACCACGAGCTGAGACTACATCAGGCTCGAGGTTAGATTTGGAGTTGACATGTCCGACCCTTTATAAACTCAACCACGCAATGTAAACGTGCGCATATCAGACATCACGTGTCTACTCCATTCCTGAAATCTCGGACACGCAGCATAAATGTGCGTGTTCAGGCACCCCACGACTGGTTTGGGCCATGCGACTCATTATCCCCCTTACCTATTGATTAGACCACACTTCATTGTCAGGTTTTAGGAATTAATCATGAATGTCACAGAAGTGACATGATGGGTAAGAAGGTCACGGGATGACCCCCTTTTCCAACACTCAGGTGTCCTCTCCCTATAAATATGGAGACCCTGAGTGTTGCAAAGGGTTGGTTTCTAATTTGTAAAGAAACATTCTGTAAGGAATACCAGAGATATATCAATAATATTGACTGGTGGACTAGATGGATTTTAACCTTCGAACCACCTAAAAAGAGTACACGAGTTATAACCTTCCTTTGAGATTATTCACATATTATGGTTCATCATTTAGCACTAATCCATCCCATTTATTCATATAATTATCTATTGCCGAAGAACCACATCAACAATAACCATTTCTCTTGTGGCCAAAAATAAATTTGGTATTGTTCTTGGCACCATCCCCACACCTCCAATCAATGACCCAAATTTCAACTCTTGGACTCGATGCCATTCTATGGTCATGGGATGGATAATAAACTATGTGGCTCCACAAATCGCAACAAGCATTCTGTACTGTGATAGGGCATCAACAATGTGGCAAGATATTCATGATAGATACTATCAAAGTAATGGCCCTCGCATCTTCTAACTGAAGCCATCTATCTCCAATATCATGCAAGGTGACAAAGACATAACCACTTACTTTACTCAGTTGTAATCTTTATGTGAAGAACTTGGTATTTTTTCGCCCTATCACTGTTTGTTCTTGTGGAGGATCTAAAGAAACCCTTGACTATCAACATCAAGATTATGTGATCTATTTTCTAATGGGACTCAATGAATCTTACACTTCAATCCGCTCAAATATCTTGATGATGGATCCGTTGCTTCCCATCAACAAAGTGTTCTCTTTAATCATCCAAGAAGAGAAACAACGTCCACTCTCCAACATCCCTTTACCTCTTTCGGCTCCTGTTCATTCTTCCAAGAACTTCAACAAGAAATATTTGCTCTACACTCACTGTGGTCTTCAGAATCATACTCGTGATCGATGCTATAAACTTTATGGCTTCCCACCAGGTTGGAAACCTAAACCCTGTGATCCCCTTAAACCAGAACACCAATCCAAGAGTTCATCATACAAAGGAACTGCTGCAACTGTCTCAAATGAAGCCCCTAATGCAGTCTTCACTCCTGACCAGTGTCAACAACTGCTCACTTTCTTAGCAAATCAAATGTAGTCACATTCCACTGAGGCCACAGCATCTGCTTCTCAAATATCTGGTATCATCTCTAAACCCTCTCCTTGGTTAACTGACATCGGTGCTAGTCACCACATTTGTATGGATCCCAATATGTTCTCTTCCTTTGATTACACCATTTATCCCAACTCTGTTTTTATGTCCAATGGCTTATTTTCTTCCGTGCTTAAGGCTGGAACCATTAGACTTGCACATTCCTTAACATTATATAATGTTCTTTTTGCTCCTACATTTCATGTCAATTTAATTTCTGTTAGTGCCCTTTGCAAACAATCCAAATGTACTGTCATATTTGATTTAAACAAATGCATCATCCAGGACAACAACTTAAATTCTCTGATTGGGAAGGCTGAATGTCATATGGAAACCTATACATGATGGGTTTTGTTTATTTTACTGCTGTCAACCCTCATATATGGCATAACAGACTTGGCCATCCACCTTTACAAATCACAGAATCCACTAATTCTTTGTTATCTTTTACTACTAACAATAAAACTAACACACATTGTAATATTTGTCATCTTGCTATACAAAGAAAGTTACCATTTGTTTCTAATAATAATGTTTCTAAGTGTATTTTTGATCTTATTCACATAGACATTTGGGGTCCTTTTACCCAAGAAACAATAGAAGGCTATAAATATTGTCTTACTATTGTGGATGATCATTCTAGATTTACATGGTTATTTTTGCACAAATCCAAATCGGATGTTCTTGTCATTATTCCTAATTTCTTTCGCATAATTCTAACACAATTTGATAAAACAATAAAGGGAGTTAGGTCAGATAATGCTAAAGAATTAGCTTTTGAAAATTTCTTAAAAACTCAAGGCACCCTACACTATTTTTCTTGTGTTGATTGCCTTGAACAAAATGTCGTTGTTGAAAGAAAGCATCAACATTTTATCAATGTAGCAAGAGCCTTGATTTTTCAATTGGGTTTCTCTCTAATATATTGGGGCGAGGCTATTCTCACAGCTACTCACATCATTAATAGATTACCCACTAAACTATTGCATAAAAAGACACCTTATGAGGTACTACACTCTACTCTTCCTACTTATGATCATTTGCATACTTTTGGTTGTTTATGTTTTATATTTACACTAAAACATTCAAGACATAAGTTTACTCCAAGGGCTGCTCCTTGTGTTGTTCTAGGCTATCTGCAAGTTATGAAAGCATACAAAGATAGTAGCACTAATAAAATAATAATTTCTCATGACATTATTTTTTATGAAAGTGTATCTCCCTTTCTTAATAATGTCTCTGAAACTGAAATCAATTTGTTTCTTTCTGACTCTTTTATGCCTTCTTTTGTGCAAAATCAATCTGGTCCAACACCTTCCAACACCAACCAACATTTGGATGCAGCTCACATACCAAATTCCAACATTGCAGAATCAATTTTGACTCATGCCACAAAGGACTCAACTACCACCATCACACGCATAGGGAGAATCACTAAACCACCATCTTATTTACAGCAATATCATATGCTAATACTGCCACTATTTCTAACTCTATTCCCTCTATTTTTTCTACTTGTCATCCTATTTCTAAGCATTTGAATTATTCTAAGCTTGCTCTTGCATTTCATCATGCTATATGTAATGTTAGTAGCACACCTGAACCTACTTCCTACTAAAATGCTAGTCAACATACAGAGTGGAAACAAGCCATGTTAGAAAAACTTTTAGCCTTTGATAAAAACAACACTTGGACCATAGTTAATTTACTTCTGGGGCACAAACCCATAGGATGTAAATGGGTATACAAAATAAAGAGAAAACTTGACGGTACCATCGATAGATACAAAACCCGCCTTGTTGCAAAAGGGTACACTCAACAAGAGGGTGTCGACTATTTTGACACTTTCGCCCCTGTTGCGAAAATGGTTCTTGTCAAGTTATTATTATCCCTTGCTGCCCATAATGGTTGGCACTTACACCAACTAGATGTTAATAATGCCTTTCTAAATGGGGATTTAGATGAATAATTATATATGACCATTCCTCAAGGTTACACAATTCAGGGGGAGTTTGAATCTCTTGATAAACCTGTTTGTAAACTCAACAAAAATTTTTATGGCCTTAAACAAGCCTCAAGACAATGGAACACAAAATTTACTATTTACTTGCTTATGGTTTCATTCACTCATACACATATTACTCTTTATTTCATTAAAAATGATTCTCATTCTTTTCTAGCTTTACTTACATATGTTGATGATGTGATGGTTGTTAGTAACCTATGGAGACCATTCAAACTCTAATTCTATATTTATCTTCTTGTTTCCAACTTAAAGAGCTTGGGTCACTAAAGTTTTTTCTTGGTCTTGAAATTGCTAGGAATCCATCAGGAATTTTTCTTTCTCAAATAGGATATGCTCTTCAAATTCTCGAAGAAACTGAAAACATTGGTTGTAGGACTGCCTCAACACCCATGGAAGCTAATCTGAAGCTGTCAAATGAAGATGGAGAACTTATTGAAGACCCCACTGCCTATTGAAGACTTATTGGGAAGCTCCTATACCTGACTATTACTCGGCCGGACCTGTCCTTTGCTATTAATCGCCTCAACCAGTTCCTTGCCACTCCAAGAAAGCCTTATTTCATAATAGCTAAGCGTTCTGCACTATTTGAAGCAAACTCCAGGCCGTGGACTTCTATACAAGGTCAACACAAGTGACAACTCCAAAAAACATCCACCATGGGACATAACGTACATCCTACAAACATTCTAGAATGTTGATTGGGCTGCTTGCCCTGACACAAGGCGCTCCATAAAAGGATTTTGTGTCTTTCTTAATGGATCTCTCATCTCTTGGAAATCCAAAAAGCAGCAGACTGTTTCTATAAATCTGAGTATTTTAATAAAACACGAGCCTATATGATTATCTTATTTGATAGGATGATTTTGCAGTAAGTATCCATACTTGTTTAATGAACTTGCTGAAATCCAACATCCCAAAGTTCGTACATACTCTAATCATTATATACATGTTTTTTTTTAAATAATAATAATACACATTTATTTGTTGAAATATATTTAATTATTCTTAATTGATTATTATTCTGTTTCTTTAATATCTTTTAAATTAAAATTTTAATGTTTTTTGGGGGGAAGTTTTAATGTTTTCAATAAACTACTATTTTAATACAAGAATAACAATATCAAGGCAGCGTTGATGTAGAAAGATGAAGAAAATGTCATGATTATAAATAACTTAAAAATTGATGATGACGAATTAAAGAGAGATAGACTAATATAGTAACACAAATAAAAAAATAAAAAGGAGAAAAACTAGATAAGTAATTTTTTCATAATAATTTTTATAATAATCCGGTACAATTATTAGTAATGAGACAATTTCGATCCATTCAATACTTTTCAAGGTTTCATAGAAATAAAAATTTATAAGAACATCGAGGTATAATTGAATTATATATATGTATCTTCTATATATTAAGTGTGTAGATAACGGAAATTCTTAGTGTTGACTGCCTTTTTCGCTATCAACCCTAATAGGAGAGATTAAAGAAATAAACTGTAAGAACACAATGAGTTTTACTTGGTTCAGTTAATAAAAGAACCCTAGTCCATGAACATCTGGTATTAAGAGGATTGCAAGCTAGTGGTTGCAAGCTTCAATGGAGTATTCTCAGGCAGCGTTTAGATTGCTCTGAATACAAGTAGTTTTCTCTCTTTCAAAAACCCCACCCTTTACAATGAGACTCCCAGCCCCATTTATAGAGGCTGGGGTCATTAATGTTAATCATAAGTAATTAATACATATTCTCCCCATAATTGGGGGATTAATACACTTCAATGCATTGGGTTGTATTGAATAGAGGCCACGACCCAAGCGAGATTTGTGGGGCCCACTACAGAAAGGTAACCACTTTACGGGGAACATGCCCCTGGGATTGTTGGGGCATGCTATATGTACTTCTGTGTCAGGTGGCGTAGTGGGAGTGCGAGTTGTCGAGTCGTACCATCGATAACACTGTAGGCAGATCACTCAAAAAGGTTGTCAGGTCTTCCTCTGAGGCAGCTATTCTGCATTGGCTGACACCTAGCCTATCCCTAAGATTCCGAGGACTGGGTCTTTGGCCTGAAATGTAGTTGAGGGCAAGGAAAAATAGACTACCAAGCATCCCCGGGAAGTAACCTTATGAAGACATTCACAGCTCTTGGGACATGGCCCAGGAGAGATGTCGAAGCCTTCTCATTATCCGAGGAGGACAACCTCCTACTGTGGGACTGACCACCCGAGAACATATCCTTTGTGCGTTGCATCATAAAAGAGGCACGTGCCTTACTTGGAAGATCACATGTTCTTGGGTGAAAACACAGACAACATTTTCCCCCAAAGTCTCTACTTGTCCTCAGACAGTGGAGACTTAGAACTGATGAAGGCTTCGAAAGGTCCTCGAGCAGGAAACGTTTGGACTTCCACTGATGTCACTACAAGATTTGCTGCCATGTGCCCTAACCCCATTGCTGGGCCCATCAATTGGTGCAATTAGCGAAAGGTCAATTCCATATCCTGAAACATCTTTTCCGTACCGTAGGCGTCCTTTCGACTTATGCTCGAGATTTTTCTTTTCTAATGCCAATGATCACGACCTGCACCACTCTAATTTTAGGCCCTTGGATCGTCCTCGAGTACCCAGGTCCTAGATAATCCAGCGGTTGGGGTGAACTTGCTTCGCCTCCAAGCACTGGGTCTATAAAAGGTTGAGGACCAAATTCCCAACGTTACTTTAGCTTATTTCAAATTTTTTTGTGCCTTCAAACTCTTTAAAATATCTACCTCTCTTAAACCCTTTTCCGGCAGTGCCTCCTCCCCAGTTGCTTCTGTCATTCTGGACAATTAGCGCGAGGCTTCATACTTCTGGGTGAACGACCAATTGTTCTTCAAAGTTTGCACTTAGTTCAACACAATCGGATGCATCATTTCGAGTAAGTATCCTCAAACTGTGATTTCTAGTTTTCGTGCGTATTTGAAAGTTTAGGGCGCATGCTTATGAGTTTTTTTTGCCTTTTTTTGATATCATAAATGGCATAAATGGCCCAAATGGCCCATTTGACCACTTTGTAGTGTTTTGGGGAGTCTTTCCCTAGCCTGCTTCCTTGGCCGGAATCTGGAATTCTGGTGATGTTCATCATCTCCGATGGTGTTCATATTTTTCAGTGGTGCCTCCAGTGTCCATTACTTGGCTCCAAGGACACCGCAGAGCCACTAGTCTATATTTTTTTTTTCTTTTTCTTCTTCTTCCCCAAGAAATTTTCTTAGGGGTTCTCGTTTTGGCCCAACTTCCTTCGGGTCAAGGCGCTGACTACTTGGTGTTTTTTTTCAGATGTCCGAGGAGCTTCATTAGCTCCACCAACAAGGATTCTACGCCTTTGACAACAAAATCCTCTAGATGCCTTGGGAGGTAGAACATCGTTTTGAGAAGGGGAAATGTGTGGCTAGCAGTAGCCAGGATTTTATTGTTCAGGGGAATCTAGGGTTGACGGCGGAGAGGCCTTGCGGAGCTGGCCTCTCGGAGGAGGAGGCCAACGCTAGCCCAATGCTATCAGATACCCCATCCCGACATCGGATTTGAAGCTGAGGACATTCCAAGCAAACTTTGACATCGGGGGCCTAAAATAAAATACTCATCAACTACGGGGTGTATGACAGTGAGATATTAGTGCGCCTGGCTCAAGAGGATGAGAGGGCACACGAAAGCATTCATGGGCTCAAGCCGTAGAGCGCCTCACACCTTTAGGTGGGTGCAGCCCTGCCGCTTTACCAATACTATGTCGACTTCTTCAAATACGTCAGCATAGCCCCATTCCAACTGTCCTTGAACGGCTATCAGGTGCTGGACGGACTTTACGTCCTATACAAAAACAAGGACTGGCCTACCCCTTCTCCCGCTGAAATACTGTATATCTACAGTTTTCGGCAATGCTCGAAGAAAGGGGAGAAATGGGGATATTGCACCTTGATGAAGTACACCAGTCCGGGGAAAGAAAGTTATAAAGCCCCATGCGGCAATGAGAACCATGCCCGGGCACACAAAGATTAGTTTTTTTGGGCGGACGGCTTCCCGACGAGGAGTAATCCCACCTTACTCCTGGACTTAACCACCGTCGGTAAGTATCAAACCTTCATAGGTTAGCACGATGGCACTTAGCTCGTAATTGACTTCCGTACATATTTTCCCAATCAGGTCTGTACCCCCTTCGTGGACTCCTTTGAGAAGAGGCTTCGGGCGATGGGCTCCCTCAATGACAAGGAGCTAGATCTCCCCCGCTTCGTCACTGATGCCCGTCTTTGACAGTGTGGGCTGATGCGGGTGGGGCAAAGTGTAAATATTGTGGTCCTCACCCCATTTTGAGACTCGAAGAGGTCTCAGATAGAAGCAAAGCTGCACACAGACTTCATGGCAGCCAAGGCGCTCCAACAATACCAATAGTGCCTTCACGAGGAGCGCGTGGAGAGTGTCCTTGCCATCAAAGTCGTCGAGGAGTCAAAAGAAGACAAGGAACTTGAGGCGGAGCTAGAAGCAGGGATCGAGTCATCCTCCGCACACCAAGGTAAATCTCTGATCCTTCTCCATTATGTTATGCGCGTAGGGGAGGGAATTAGTCCCGACCATATCTTAGTCTCTCTCCCCCCCCCCCCCCTTCTCTGAGTGAGGCCAAGTTTTGGAGCGTTGCTGGTCTGCAGAAGAGTATCAAGATTACCAGGATCTCATCGACGTGTTCCTTCACAACCTGAAGAGAAAAATGAACCTTCCCGGCTTCATACCTCTCGACAAATCAACGGCCATGTATGCGTCTTGGTTTTGTCAGTACGAGACCAATTTGACACAAGAGATGGGTCATCTCGTATGTGACTTTGCTAGTACCCTCCTCCATTCAGAGGAGTCTGAACATGGTGGGGATCCTAAGGAGTTTTACCTTTCTTTTCATGCATGTATTATCATGTTATGGTTTTTTTCATTTATCGTGACTAACCAGGGTGTTTCCTTTGCACAGATAGCATGGGCCTTTCTGATTTGGTGCACTCGAAGAGTCAAAGGGTGTCGGGCCTTTCCGAGATCAACCTCCCTACGGCTGCGACACCCGTGCCACCGCTCCCTCCATCTGTCCCGACATCCTTAGCCACTGCTCCAATGATCCCTACCTCGGGCGCAGCAGTCACCGGCGAGGTCATAGACCTTGAGGTCTCCCCCCCCCCCCCCCCCCCCGGCTTGAGGGGTTCTCCGGGAAAGGTAGAGAAATCCCTCCCAATCCTCCTCAAGCCAAGGAATCCCATCTGGTTATCTTTCTGGAGTACTACGATGACAACGGCTCGGGTCTACACAGGGAGGTCACCAAGTACTACAATGCTCGCATCGGCAAAGGCAACGAGAATTTCTGACTACTGACCGAGTTTCTGCACGAGGACTGACTGAAAGAACTTTTCTCTACTCCTCACTAGGAAGAACTTGAACCTCTCCTTGCAAGGAGAATAGGAAAGAGGGCCATACCACTCGGCACGAAACTCCTATAGGGACTAACGACATCCTTGTGCGAGATGACCGCAAGCAGCTTCGCCTATTACGGTGGTGACAATGAGGTGGCGATGGTGGCAACTAGCCGCCATGCTTCCACTAGGGTAGGTCTTCGTTTCATCTTAAGTCTGATGACTATCTTGTATTTTGGCTGACTAATCATCCTGAATTTACAGGTTGCTGCTTTTAACCAATGACTCGCGAACCTGGTGTTGACTCGGTCCCTTGAGTTGAGGAAGACTTGGGAGGAGCTGGCTCGTGCCAGGTGGAGCTTGCTTGAACCCAATAGACCGCAGCTCCTCTGGAGGAACATTCGCGGCTTCAGAAAGAGGTGGAGGATACCAGGAGTCACGTTCAAGAGGTGGAGGATCAGTTGGTCGTGGAGAGGTTGAAATTGTTTGCCTTGGAGGAGACATCCGCCAAGTTAATAGAAGATGTCGCGGTTCAGAAACGGACCGTGGAGGAGGAACTGGCTCGATTCCGTGAGGAGTTTTGGATAAGTCGGATGGAGCTCGAGACCCGTGTTGGTGAGCTACCAACAGGGACTTGTCCAAAGACCTCGATGTGATGGCCGAGGACATGCTATTTATCGCTTAGCAGAGCAATAAGGACATGGACCTCTCCTTCACAGAGGATTTTGATATGAGGACCAAACTCGAAGCACGTCTCAAGGTAGAAATTGCCCGCAAGACTCAAGAAAGAGAGGCCTCGGTAGCAGGTTGGATTCCCGAAGACAACCCAGTGGTCGAGCTAGTGACAGAGGTGCCATCATGCGAAGGTCCCCAGTAATTCCTTGAGTAGAAACAGGCATGCGTGCCATACTTTTTAGGGGTATAAACATTTAATGCTCGAGACCCTGAGCACACTTGTACTTATTTTCCTATTTATTTACGCATCTTTTCTTTCACTTGATTTGGTTCTTTGAATTCAACGTAACCTAAGTTCCCACGCGAATAAGCAGTTAAACCGTCTTAAACACTTGGTTCTGTAAATTCAACATAACATGAATGCTACAAGAACAAGAAACTCATACTTGTTATACAACACTTGGTTCTATAAATTCAACATAACGTGAATGTCACGAGAACAAGAACACAAATCATTTTTAAACTCTTGGTTATATAAATTCAACGTAACACGAATGTCATGAGAACAAGAACTCAAATCGTTTTTAAACTCTTGGTTCTATAAATTCAACGTAACACAAATGTCACGAGAACAAGAACTCAAATCATTTTAAACACTTGGTTCTATAAACTCAACGTAACATGAATGTCACGAGAACTAGAACTCAAATCGTTTCTAAACTCTTGGTTCTATAAACTCAACGTAACACGAATGTCACATGAACAAGAACTCAAAGTCTTTTTAAGCACTTGGTTTCCACGTTTAGTCTCCTGTAGGCCCATAGTCCTAGAAGTAGCTTTGACACAAAATCTAATGCAGGTTTTTACTCGTCGCCTCATGCCCTAACAACTCGAGTATGCACTACTTGAGAGATCGGGGGTTTCGACACTGCTCCTCAAGTGCATAGCTACCTTCTAGGCCATCTTCTCGGGAGGTGATGTTAACGATACGCCCAGGTGTAATTCGCCTGTGTATCCATTTGTATCGCATAGATTAGGATTTGGTTATTACTCTCTGGGCGCGTGCTGTCATTGGGAGGTACCTAAATTCTTGTCTGTTATACTGGATTTTCTATATATGGGATATAGTGATACTAAGGGCGCTTCGCTCGTCGACTAGCCAAGCTTCCCATATCACGGATTTCCTGAGGCCAAGTATGGGTACTCAGCCTTCCATTCGCATCTCGAGACCAAGAGACTTGTTCAACGCTCCTCTGGCTCGGTGTCCGCGGGAGATGACAATAGTCTACTCTCGCGCTACTTGGGTTATCTAGCTCTTAGGTACTAAGCTTAGTTCTGCCTAGAACAAGCTCCCTTCTAGGCTAGACTTTGTTAGCTTCCTAAGACTTTCTATTCTTGGGATGGCGATGCTAGACTTACTCTTGGCTATTTACAAGTTTAGTTTCCTAGGTCGTTCCTTGCGAGGCACGAAGCTACCCTAACTCCATGCCCCCCAAGTGATCGGAGACTAGTCCGCAGTCACTTGTCCAAGCGAGCGGGTGCTCTTTACATAGCATTAATATAATATTACGGAAACTAAAGAACATAAGCAAAACAAACGAACTTCTTACCGTGTTTTATATACACGGTTTCCATTATATGTGCCCGAAGGCTACAGAGGATATTACAGAAATAAACAATGTTTGTTGCAGATGCTACTTGTACCGGCGAAGATGCTTGGCATTCCAAGCGTGAGGAATCAACTCCCCACTAAGTCGGGTCAATTTATATGTTCCTGGACATACAATGCTCTTGACTTGGTATGGGCCTTCCTAGTTGGGCCCCATCACTCTTGCATATGGATCTCGGGTGGCTAAGAAGACACTTCGCAACACTAGGTCTCCGACCCCGAATTTTCTATCTTTCACTTTGGAGTTGAAATATCTGGCTTCCTTCTACTTGTAGGATGCTACTCGTAGCTGAAAAGCTTCGCATAGCTCCTCCACGAGGTCCAGGGACTCCAAAAGTAAGGCATGGTTTGTGGTCGGATCATACGTATCCCGTCGGTGCGTGGAGATCGCTGCTTCAACCAGGAGCATAGCCTCATACCCATAGGCCATAGAGAAGGGAGAATGGCTGATTGAGGTCCGGGCAGTGGTGCGGTAGCTCTCGGGCCAAGCTTTTTTTGCATGCTCCAATCATTTCTTCATAGTGGACTTGAGTGTCTTATTCACTGCTTCCACTTGGCCATTGGCCTACAGATGGGCTATGAAAGAGAAGCTCTTGATGACACCATGTTGTTGACAGAAGTCTGTGAACACTTCACTGTCGAACTGCAATCCGTTGTCAGAGACTATCTTCCTCGGAAGCCCATACCAGCAAACGATATTTTTTATGACAAAGTCCAAAGCCTTTTTGGAGGTAATTGTGGCGAGCACCCACTTCGTGAATAAGTCCACGACCACTATGGCGTATTTCACCCCTCCTTTCCATGCAGGCAAGGAACCGATAAGGTTGATGCCCCATACAGCAAAAGGCCATGGGCAAGTCATTTGAGTAAGTTCATTTGGAGACACTCGGGGGATGTTGGTGAAGCGTTGGCATTTGTCGCATTTCCTGACGTAATCAATCACATCTTCATTCATGGTGGGCCAGAAATACCCTTGCCTTAAGATCTTCTTAGAAAGGCTTTGCCCCCCGACGTGATCACCGCAGAAAACTTCATGTACCTCTCTTAGTATTAAACTGACTTCTTGTTTGGACACGCACTGAAGCAAGGGAAAAGAATATCCTCGCCTGTAAAGCCTATTATCCATAATTATGTAACTCGGCACTTGGTACAACAACTTTCGAGCTGCCTTCTAGTCTTGGGGCAACTCCCCGGAGACGAGGTATTTAACTATTGGCTCCATCCACCCATATTTGGGTTGTACTGTTTCCACCTCATCTGGAGCCAAGATACTCGGAGTCTCCAAGTAGTTAATAGGGACCACATTGATTAATTCAACGTCTTTGGTCATAGCCAGCTTTGCCAAGGCATCAACATTATAATTTTGCTCCCGCAACACTTGCCGAATAGTGAAACTTCGGAAGTTGTGCAACATTTCTTGAGCCTTTGCTAAGTATGCTGCCATATTTGTTCCCCGGGCCTGGTATTCTCCAAGAATTTGGTTCACCACAAGTTGGGAATTGCTGAAGATCTCGAGTCCTTTGGCCTTGAGCTCTAGTGCCATGTGAAGCCCAGCGATTAAGGCTTCATACTCCGCTTCGTTATTAAAGACGCTAAACTCGAAGCGAAGAGCACTATGCAACCTATGCCCCTCGGGGGAAACCAAAATAAGTCCTACCCCGACACCATTCTCGTTTGAAGACCCATCCACAAAAAACTTCCATGTTGTTCCGACTGTTGGGATGCACTCAGTTCTCTCCTGATTCCCGATACACTAGGTGATGAAATTGGCAAGCGCTTGACCTTTTATGGCAGTCCTCAGGTGGTAGGTGATGTCGAATTGACTCAACTCCACCGACCACTTCAAGAGCCTCCCGACGACTCAAGCTTCTGAAGGACTTGCCTGAGTGGGTGGTTCGTGAGGACTTTAATTGGATGCGCCTGGAAGTAGGGTCTTAGCTTCCAAGAGGCAATCATCAAGCAGAAGGTTAACTTCTCCATCAGCGGGCACCTAGATTCTACCTGGAGGAGTCTCTTGCTAATGTAATAGACGGGGTGTTGAACGCAGCTTTCCTCCCTTACCAGCGCGGCACTGATGGTGTCTTTCGAAATAGCCATGTAGAGTAGGAAAGGTTCTCCGTCTATTGGCTTGGACATGATCGAAGGGTTTTCCATGTGCGCCTTGAGCTATTGGAACGCCTATTCACATTCTTCTGTCCATTGAAATCTATGACTGCCTCAGAGAACATTGAATAAGGGGACGCACTTGTCCGTTTCCTTGGAGAAAAAATGGCTCAAAGCTGCGATCCTTCCTGTCAGGCTTTGAACATCTTTATGCTTCCGGGGAGAAGGCATTTTGATTAGAGCCTTAATTTTTTCGGGGTTCGCCTCAATCCCCCGAGCGCTTACGATGAAGCCTAGGAACTTGCCAGAGGCTACCTCAAATGTGCAATTTTGGGGATTGAGCTTCATCCCAAAACGGCGGAGCACCGTGAAGACCTCAGCCAGGTCGCCTACATGATCTGGGGCAGTCATGGACTTAACCAACATATGTTGGATTAGCTTATATAGGATCTTTATTGATTTTCATGTATATCTAATATTAAACAAATTAATACGAGATAGCGTAAAATATGTTTTCTAAAATTGAATTCAAAGAATAGAATACTTACAGTATACGCAGCGGAATGAAAGAGTCATTCCTTCAGTTTCTCTAACTCTTGTATCCTTTCTGTCGCAGAGTATTATCAAGAAACTGAACCAATCTTCTATTTTCTTCACAATCTTCCAATGTATCCTTAGAACTACCTAGACTAGTGTGGGAAATTCTCAATACATGAGATAGATATAGAGAGAAGAAGAGAAAATAACAAAGAGGCTTAGAAAATGACTTGTGTTTAGAGAAAATCTAAAACTATCAGAAAACCAGTGATTAAACTTATCTGTCATCTCAGAATTTCTGGACTTGTGACTTCTCTCTAAGCACTCCTTTTATAGACTCAATTAGGCCATTTAATTTAATTAAAAAATCAATAAAATAATCTCCATTTTAAAGCCCTAGGTTGAAATTATCATGGGCTTTAGGCCCGTGAAATTTCTCATTTGATTATAAGCCCATTGGACTTAAAATCAATGCATGTATTATTTTCTATTAATTTAATTAATTAAATAATTATTTAAATCATTTATCAAATTAATTATTTATAATTTGAACCTTGATTTAAAGTTATTTATTAATTTAGATACCAATTTATCATAATTAATAAATCTACCATAATTTCTCTTTTCTTCTCAAAATTACACAACTCTGTGAAACTATCCAAAATTGACTTGGTCAACTTTGATAATTCTAATTGATGATTAAATCAATTAATAGAGACTATCTAGATTATTTTACCCAAGGTACAATGGGGACCATGGGCCTATGAAATCAAGCTCCAATAAGTTATCATAAATCTAACAAATACATTTACTAACTTATTAATTCCTCGTGACTCTACTATAGACTCGGAATTGCACTCTTGAATTCATAGAATGCTCTATAACAAATATAGATACGCTATTAATTATCCATTGTTACAACCATAATTGTCACTCAATCCTCTATAGACGGTCTACAATGAGATAGGACAAAAGTACCGTTTTACCCCTCATTGTATTTTATCCTTAAAACACTTAGTTCCTTGTAAATGATATTTTAGTAAACTAATTTAATTACTGAAATGAGATCTCTATCATTTAACACCTTGAACCAAACTAAAAGGAAACCATCGTTTCACTTCTTCATCAGAAGCTATAGATATTCATATCTATGATTAACACTCCCACTCAATTATACTACCGAGTTCCCAAGATGTAAGTATGGGCTAGTCCGTAGGGTAAGCTGGTAACGAACAAGTCAAAGAACTCAAATAATACAATCAGTTAGAATACTAACCACTCAGAATTGAGATTGAATTGAACTATGGTCAACTATATGATATGACTAGAATAGATAATAACGGTATGTTTACTTATCTTATCAACTGTCGATATCGATCCTGTCCGATGTAACAAATACATCCGATCTTATCTACTTTGCTAATGTTCTAGAAAGAACATGACACTATAATGTGTAAGTAGATCATATCATAGATTGACAAGTCAGTGTAAATCTAGTGCACTGACTAATCTTAGGACTAACTTATTTTGAACATATAATCATATTTATATTCCACTATGATTACGTCACTATAAATAAGATTAGTTATATGCTCGGGATTTAATAGAAGTTTATATAAACAAATAATCCTGAAAATAAAACATGTGAGCAAAGTGATTGACCAAGTAAAAAAATAATTTCTATTCTTTTATTGATAATAAAATGAGATTACAAAGAATTTGGGTTTTAATTAGGGCATAAAACCCCAACAAACTCCCACTTGAACTAATTGAAACTAATGCCTTAATTCTACTAATCCCATCTCCTAGATATGCTTATCAAATGTAGCTTATGGTAGTGTCTTTGTAAACGGATCCGCTAGATTGTCTTCAGTTGCAATCTTCATAACCTTCACATCTCCCCTGGCCACATATTCTCGAATAATGTGATACTTCCTTTCTATATGCTTACTCTTCTTGTGACTTCGAGATTCTTTCGAGTTGGCTACCACTCCTGTATTCTCACAAAACAACACAAGCGGTTTATCCATTTCTGGAATAACTCCAAGATCCAAATAGAACTTCTTTAGCCAGACTATTTCCTTAGCTGCTTCTGACGCGGTTATGTACTCAGCCTCCATGGTGGAATCTGAGATTACAGACTGCTTTATGCTTCTCCAAATCACAGCTCCACCCCCAAGAGTAAACACCATTCCATAAATAGACTTCCTGTCATCGACATCAGTTTGAAAATCTGAATTGGTGTAGCCTGCAGGGTTCAGAACACCACCCTTGTAGACTAACATATAATCCCTAGTCTGTCTCAAATACTTCAGGATATGCTTAACTGCTATCCAATGTTCTAGTCCTGGGTTTGACTGATACCTACTCACTACTCCCACTGCATAGCAGATATCTGGTCTAGTACACAACATGGCATACATCAGACTTCCAACTGCAGATGCGTAAGGAACTTTTCTCATTGCATCTTCCTCTTCAGGAGTCTGGGGAGACTGCTTCTTTCAAAGATGAATTCCATGGCGGGACGGTTAACGTCCTTTCTTGGAATTCGTCATTGAGAAACGTTCAAGCACTTTATCTATGTAAGCTGCTTGAGATAGTGCTAAGAGTCTGTTCTTACTATCTCTGATGATCTGGATACCTAGAACATAACTTGCTTCACCCAAATCCTTCATCTGGAATTGAGTGCTCAGCCAATTCTTCACATCTGATAATTTCTTAACATTGTTTCCAATGAGTAAGATATCATCTACATAAAGAACCATGAATACCACTATTTGATTTGCCTTCAGTTGGTAAACACAGGGCTCATCAATATTTTGTTCAAAGCCATATGTAACACCCCAAGTTGCTAATAAGGTTTAGGACCTTGATTAGCGTGCCTGGAGGGCAATAAGTGAATTAATATGATAATATATGAATTTAAAAGAATATGTGATTAGAATGCATGTTTAGGTGGTATAAATATGCATGTGGGCCCCGTTTGCATGATAGGGGTAAATTGGTAATTTTAGCCCGTTGAGGGCATAAATGTGATAATTGTATTATGAGGTTTGTACCACGTGGGTGTGGTGATATTAATGTGATGCACGTGCTGAGACGGTCCTAGAGAGCTAGATAACTCAAAAGTCACAACGAGATTTTATACTCGGCTCGGGAGGAGCCTGGGGTACTTTGGGGAATTTTTGTGAGTTGAGTTGAGGATTTGTGGTTAATGGTTATTGGTGATTGAGTAATATGGGTAACCATTAGTAACTGCTGAGAGTAACAAGTTTAGGTGGAAGAAATGGTAGAATTTTAATATAGGGGAAAGGACAAGAGTGCCCTTGAGGTTTAGTTAGGAGAGGATAACAATGGGAGGATAGGATAGTAATTTGGCAAGGTAAAGAACCTTCAGTTGAGGGAAAAGAGTCATTCACATTTTACACTTAGGCATTATCATGTTCTTGTTGAAATTGAAAGGAAACCTAGAGGAGGAAAGGGAAAACTAAGGGCAAACCTCTTGGGATCAAGAAGAGAACTTAAGCTAAGGGAACTTGAGGTAAGTAAAATTATGTGTATGTGTTGTGGGATTTAGCTAAGAGTATTATGGAATTGGAACTGAGTTATGTGCTTTGCTTGGAACTTTTGGGATAAATTGAGGTTAGGTTCAGCAAGAGGTTGTGGTTTGAGCTTGGGACTTGATTGGGAAGAGCAGCTCAAAGTTGAACTCTTGATTGAGGTAAGGATTTTAAATATGTTTGAATTTTCATATCTAATAAGGTTTAGGAATTTGGAGGTTTGATTTACATCCTACTCAAATTCTGGTTTGAGTTTGGAGAGTTAATGTTAAATTTCTGAAATCTTAAACTCAAGTGAGGATTTTGAGTGTAAGTGAGTAATTGAGCTTGTTGTTGAGGTTTATAGTTTGTTAAATGGTTTGTTTGGGGTTTTAAACTGATTTTGGGGTTTGGGTATGTGTTGGGAGTGAATTGGGAGTGTTTTGGCTCGGGGAAATGCAGGGGAAAAACCTAGATTTCTAGGTTCGCGAAGGAGCGTCGTGGCCCTGTTCTTGGGCGTCGCAGTGCGAGGCTGCTTCAGGATAGGGGAATGCTCTCTGACTTGCTGGGCGCCGCGGCCCTCTAGGGCAGCGCCGCGGCGCTAGGCTAGTTTCAGAACATGGAATTTTGCAATTTTGAGCTTTTGCTCCGGGGGTTCGGGGGATGTTTCCGATGAATTGTTTTAGGAATTTGGGGATTCCGAGAGTGTGGGATTGGTCCCAGGAAATGGTTTTGGATTGGTTAGTATTAAAGGATGTTTTATATGTGTTGTGACTAGGTCTCCGGAGAGGCTCGGGTTAGAGGACCGTGCTCACGGCCTTGGTGCATCGGAAAGCTCGGGATACAGGTAAGAAAGCTGTAGCACCCGTAGAGCAGGGCTTGGGCCCATAGAATTGTTGCAGGGAGCGGCCCTAAATTGTATCATTGCTAGGATATAGCTTAGAATGAATGATTATATATTTGATTGTTATTTGAGAATGCTAAATGTGGTAATAGCAGAGTGAACGGTGAAGGGCCGAGAACGACAGTGGGGCCGGGAATACCACTTGGCACATGGAGTGCTTGTGGTTAGGGTGAGACCCCAATGGATACATGGGATATCCTTACGGTGTAGACTGAGATCCCAGGTTTTGGGTAACGCTTCTGGGACGGCATGGCCGTGTATGTGTTTAAAACTTATGGGTTGTCTGATTAGATATGAGTTATCTGTTATAGTGATTATATGATATGCATATGTTATGTGTTGTTTGAGTTTTCTTGCTGGGCTTCGGCTCACGAGTGCTCTGTGTTGCAGGTAAGGGGAAAGAGAAATTCAATCAGCCATGAGTACGGAGAGCGTGGGAGCGGCGCGTACATGTTTGGCCTGCCCGACTGCTTTGGTTGGGGGCACTTTTGAGAAATGGTTGTACTAAACTCTGTTTTTGATAATTTGTCAACTGTGTATCTATTTTGAGTTGTAAATAGTTTACAAACCTCGTTTTGGGATCCCAAATGTAAAACTCTTGGAACTTTTTGTGTAATGGAGTACTTTTAAAGATTACAGCCTTGTATTTTTGTTTAATCACACTTTTGTTCTAAAATCCTCGCTTAGCGAGTTAATCGCACATTTTAAACTCACTTAGTAACGACTCTAAGGTAGTAGGGCGTTACACCATAGGTCTTGATTATTTCATCAAACCTAATATTCCAGGAACGAGAAGCTTGCTTAAGTCCATAGATGGACCTATTCAACTTGCAAACTTTTCCTTCTTGTCCAAATACTTTAAATCCTTTTGGCTGATCCATATAAATGACTTCGTCAAGCTTTCCATTAAGAAAAGCTGTCTTGAAGTCCATTTGCTAGATCTCATAGTCGAGAGCGGCTGCTATGGATAGGAGGATGCGAATGGATTTGAGCATGGCTACCGAACTAAAAGTTTCCTCGTAGTCCACACCTTCTCTTTGGGTATAACCCTATGCCACTAATCAAGCTTTATAAGTCTCGATATTTCCATCAACACCTCGTTTCTTCTTGTAGATCCACTTGCACCCAATGGCCCTAAAGTCACTAGGTGCTTCCACAAGATCTCAGACATAATTTGAGTACATGGACTCCATTTCCTGTTTCATGGCTTCGATCCATAGTTCCTTTTTCAGGGCTAGCCATTGCTTGTTTGAAAGACAACGGATCATCATCACTAGTGTCACCAGCAACCATATTGTTTTCACCATCCAAACCATAGAGAACTGGGTTCCTAGAAACAATCCCATTGCCATTGCCTGTTTCTTGTAGATCCACTTGCACCCAATGGCCCTAAAGTCACTAGGTGCTTCCACAAGATCCCAGACGAAATTTGAGTACATGGACTCCATTTCCTGTTTCATGGCTTCGATCCATAGTTCCTTTTTCAGGGCTAGCCATTGCCTGTTTGAAAGACAACGGATCATCATCACTAGTGTCACCAGCAACCATATTGTTTTCACCATCCAAACCATAGCGAACTGGGTTCCTAGAAACAATCCCACTACTACGAGGCTCCGTGACTGTTTGCTCAGGAACAGTGGTACTTTCTTCATTTAAATCGACTTGTGTCATTTGTTCATGAAGAGTGGGAATTTCATCATTAACTCGCGTTGATGACAATGGAACATTGGTTGGAGTCAATTATTTAACCATCTCCTCTAAAACTACTTTGCTGCTGCGTTTAAAGTACTGGACATAGTCATTTTCCAAAAAAGTAGCATTTGTAGAAGTAAACACTTTCTTTTCTGAATGACGATAGAAAAATACACCCCGAGTACCTTTAGGATAGCCAACAAACATGCAAACTTCAGTTCGCGGTTCTAGCTTTCCCTCCTTTTACCTCAGGACGTGAGCGGGGACACCCCTAGATTCTATAATGGCGTAAACTAGGTTCACGACCATTCCAGCGTTCTAAAGGTGTTGTGGGGATTGATTTAGAAGGCACAACATTGAGAATGTCTTTCACGGTTTCAATTGCATGTCCCCAGAATGAAGTTGGTAGAGTTGAGTACCTAAGCATGCATCTAACCATTTCCAATAAAGTTCTGTTCCGGCGTTCCGCTACACCATTTTGTTGCGGAGTACCTGGGGCAGTAAGTTGTGATAAAATCCCAAGTTCAGTTTAATGATCTTGGAAGTGCATATCCAAATATTCTCCACCCTTATCAGATCGCAAGATCTTTAATGTTTTACCTAATTGGTTCTGAGCCATTGCTAGGAATTCCTGAAACTTTGAAAATGTTTATGATTTCCTATGCATTAGGTAAAGACATGAGTATCTAGAGTAATCGTCAATGAAAGTGATGAAATACTCAAAACCACCCCTGGCTTGTACATTCAAAGGTCCACAAACATCTGAATGCACAAGACCAAGTGGTTCTTTGGCCCTATCACCCTTTGCAGAGAATGGACGCTTGGTTAGTTTTCCTTCTAGACAAGATTCACAGACAGGTAATTCACCTAAGATGAGTTCCCTCAAAGGCCCTTCCTTTGTAAGTCTTTGAATTCTATCATAGCCAATGTGACCTAGTCTCAAATCCCATAAATACATCATGTCATCGTTATCGGTCTTTCAACATTTATTTGTCCTAGGTTTAGCTACTTTGAATAAATCATTGTTACGAGTGAGGGGTTTGTTAGGTCGCATAATATAAAGTCCGTTTTCCAAACATGCAATACACAATTGTGATCCATTGAAAGAAATAGATATATTAGAACTTGTGAAAGTCATAACAAATTGTTCTAATTGCAACATGGAAACAGAAATTAAATTTCTACTAAAATCCCGAATAAAAAATATGTTTTTCAAGATTAAATATTTATTTCCGAAATTTAGGTGAGCTCTTCCTCTAGCTTGGACCGTAATGAACGCTCCGTTCCAAACTCTAAGCTTTAAGCCGCCTTCGTTCACTTCCTCCCACGATTCAAGAAGATGTAAAGAGTTACAAACATGGTTAGTAGATCCAGATCAATAATCCAAATAGATTTATCATTCTCTAAAACACATGTATCCAAGATAAATGAACTATAATCATTACCTTTGTTTTTCGCTGCTAGAAACTTAGGGAAATCTCGTTTCCAATGGCCCTTCTCTTTGCAGTGAAAGCACTTATCTTTACCTTTCTTGTTTTTCTTGTTCTTCCCATTAGGCGTCTGTGCACTTGGTTGTGCACTCGTCTTTGCAGCCTTTGCAGGCTTGGGGTTGTTTATTTGTCCACCTTTCCTCTTGTTTCTAGCTTTCAAAGACGAAGCTGGGTTAGCTTCAACCTTAGCTAGATCAGTAGTCTTATTTTCACCTCCTTTACTAGGTCCACCCATGATAGGTTCAATAAGCTGAAGCTCGTTCATGAGATGCGTTAGACCATAGTTGAGTTGATCACGAACGTGCAGACACGATACCATTCGAGCATTTACGGTGACTTCATGTATGTGCGGAGATGGTGCTATCCAAGCATTTACGGTACCATCACGAGCATTGATGGTGCCATCACTAACGTGCGGACACGGTGCTCGTTCTGGGGATTCCTCAATCATGACGAATTCAAAGTTGTCACTAATCAACTCTATGTTGATATTCTACTTCCAATTAAGGAAGTTTTCTCCAGTGAGTTTCTTTATCGAAAGTTGAGAAATGATGGGAGTAGACACAACCACTACTAAACTTAAAACTTCCAATTATCAATAAAATAGAAATCAATCACATTTTCTCAATAAAACTTCTATTCACACATGTTACAAGAAATAGTACAACATATACCAAAAAGATGTAAGATATGAGAAAAAAATACCAAAAACAATCATATCTCTATTTCTTTAGGTTTTTCACTAATCTATGATATCCTTGTCCTGGTTGGCGAGAGTCAAAAATACCACTAGTTAAATAGAGTTGTAAACTCATTTAATAATGGACACAATTATTAACAACCTACTATTCGATCAAAATAAGAAAACAAAATCTCTTATTTTATGAGCTAGACCCACGGTTTCAATAATCATAGATTTAGGGCCCGTTTGGAATGGCTTTTTGAAAAGCCCAAAGCACTTTTTAAAAAAGCTATTGACTAAAAAGTGTTTGGTAAAATAAAAAAAATAGCTTTTTTAGGAATTTAGGTTAAAATTATAGCTTTTTATCAAAGTTGGCCCACACCAACTTTGAGATTTTAGCTTATACGGGAAGCTGAAATTATGGTTTAATGATATTTTTTTTGGACCAAAATACCCTCATTTAAATTAGAATTATTAGGTCTTCTTTTTCAATCGTTAAATCTTCTTCACCTTGCCTCACCATTTCTTCTTCCTTCTTCCTCACGGTCTACACTTCTCTGTCAAAAACTCCAGCACAATCAAGTCAAGGTATTTCTCTAACTTTTTTTTTGAATGCTATATTAAACACAGATTTATTAAAGGGCATTTTATATATATATATATTTGTAAAAGTAAAGAAAAAAGTAAAAGTAAAAGATCCATATACATATACGAAGTATCGAAGATGATCAGGTTTAGGCAATATTTCATTCTTTATACATCACTTAAAAATAGAGTAAGCATTTCTGTAAAATTATATAATTTTACAGAAAAAGCAAGATCATAACTGGGAGTTGGAGATGATGATGAAAAAGGTTGAGATCTTTCTTTACCTTCTCCACAAGTTTAATAGCAGATTAGAAGAATTTATTTGATCTGGAACTGCTATTGTGACTAAAACGAATCATATACGATATGGTAGCCGAGAACATCAAACACTTCATTGCAAATCCAAAAGGTTTGGGCCAGTAGTGCTTCCACCATTTGTTGTTGGGTTCACCATCTTTAAAGTTGTGAAGAACTACAACATCATCATCATCACCAAAACATACATTTAATTCTCTCAACACATCTGGTGCCTTCCCTTCATAACTCCTCACCAACTCCATTAAAGCTGTTCTGGTTTCTTTCAAACGAATTACAGCTTCATTTTTCTCTCTCTCTTGCCAACACAGCAGCTTCTGCACATCACAACATTGATCATTATAATCTAATATATAAATATATATAATGTAAAAATATAATATTTTATGAATCTTATTACCTGTTGAAACAAAAGGGTGTTCTCAACTTGCTTCAATGAATCTCTTATGGCAATCAAGCTCTGCCTCTCCTCAACTGGGATTTGATCTGCAACATTGCACAAACGACCATGCTCTGAGCAAAACTTGCAGAGCTTAATACTCTGCTCAAGTTCGCAGTCGAGCTTACCATTTATAGCCCAAGCTCTCTCAATCAGACATTTCAAGTCTTTATTCAACTCCATCAATGGCCTTAAAAATGAACAATATTGCTCATTCATCTATAATAAATAAGTATAGCCACACCCTTTATAGCTTTCTGTTGCTATTTTATTCTTTGTCTCAACTTTTCTCAGATTTTCCCAACTTTTCTTTTCTTTTCTTTTCTGTTTTGCTTGCGTGTGGTTGAATGGTCAAGACATTAAGAATATAATGGAACAAATCATTCTAGCCACTTTTTCTCTTTTTAAAAGAGAGAAGAGTTGTTTGTTTAGCTAGAAAAATGAGGGTTAACATGTGAATAATTCATCATCATCAGACGTGTGTGCTTGTGTTTGTATATTATATTAAGAAAGGATTTTATGAGGATTAGTTTAATACTTTCAAATCTCAAACATATACAAATTTAAATAAAAAGGAAAGTAAGAGTAAATAGAAAGAACACACCCAGCAGTTTATTTATCCTTAGTCGAATTGGACACTCCATCTTATCTTACTACAACAAAACAAGAATCTTAATCAGTACAAAAAGTAGTGTATAGTATTTTGTCTAATGAAACAAACAACTTGAAAACCTTATACAAATCTATAATATATCTTATATATATATATATATATAGTCGAGTTGGGGATATATTTTGTCTAACAATATCTATAATTAAAATAATTTCATTTATGGTTGTCTGCTCTCTCAGCCGAGAAGTGGACATTAAAAATACAATTTTTACATTCAAAGATGAATCATTTATGGTTGCCATATACATAACAAAAATATCTTTTTAGTTCTTTTATTTTTACTTAATTTTCTCACTTCAAAAGTTGATTTATAGTAACCTTTTTACATGTATATGAATGTACATATGTGTGTGTTTTATCTTCTCCCAAGGGATTCTTTAAGAATAGTCTTGAAGTTGGATATGTTGAACTTTAGTTGAATTATTTAGTTTTACATAGATGGTAGTGATTGATAAGAGTTGTTGCGTATATGGATACATCATTTTACTTTTGTATTTTTTTTTATACTTATCATTTCACTTTTATTAGATGGAAAATGAAAATAATATTTGCACCAAGAGTGACATACCAAGAAGTAAAGCAATATGGAATTCAGAGAGTTTGAATTTTTTCTTAGACTTCTGTATCAAAGAGGTTGATGATGGGCATCGTCCTACTACTTATTTAGATAAAGTTGGATATGTAAACTTGATTACAAATATGAAGAAAGCAACTGGAAGAGATTACACTAGACCACAATTGAAAAATAAGTGGGATGGATTAAAAAATGAATGGAAGCTTTGGAAGCAACTCAAGGGAAAAGAAACTGGCTTAGGATGGAATATAAAAAAGAATACAATTGATGCAACCGAAGATTGGTGGAATAGTAAATTACAGGTACATTATAATCTTGTTAAATATTTATATGAAACTAAAAGACTTTTTTTTTTTCATAAATGTTACATTTAATTAACAAATTTTTTTTGTAGAGTCATCCCGATGCTGCAAAGTTTCGTATTCGGGGAATTGAACCAGAGGTAGAGGAAAAATTAGATAGGATTTTCATGAACACTGTTGCTACAGGAGAGTATGCTTGGACACCTTCATCTGGAATAATTCCATCTGAGTCTGAAAAACCTTTTAACAATATTGAAACCTTACATGAACAACTTGAGAGTAGTGACGATGATCTAGAGATGCCTAATACTGATAGATTTCTTAGAGAGAAAAATAACAAGAGATTAGCCGAGCCACTTGAGAAACAAAATAAAGCAATGAAACATGGAAAAGGAAAAATGAAGAAGACAGGGCCTTTAATGATATTTGAACAAATTGGTCGCCTTGCTGATGCTGTGGAGACAAGGAGTAGAAATATTGAAACAGCTAGAAAGGAGAATAGTATTACCGAAGTTATGAAAATTTTAAATTCTTTGCCTGGAATTGAGAAAGGGAGCAGCTTGTATTTATTTGCAACTCGCTTGTTTATCATGAAAGAGAAGAGAGAGATGTTTGCTTCATTGGAAGAACCTGAGTTGATGCTTGCTTGGCTCAAGAATGAGCATACTCTGGGATAATTATAATACTATGACTTATAGTAGTAGTAGTATTTATTTTCTAAACTTTGTGTTATGACGTTAGTATATGTTTATTATGTTATTTCTTTACAGACTTTTTTTTTAAATTGCTCTCAAGACTTGGTGTTGTCACTATTTAATATAAATATGCTTTATTATGTTTTTCACTTGCATTTGTTATGAAGACTTTATGGCTATTTGGCATGTATTTTATATACTCTTTAATATACACAGGTTTATTTTAAATTAGAAATAATGGCAGACACGGATGAGGAGATTGAGTTACAATCAGCGTCTATAGCTACATACTTTGTTCAACATTATTATACAACATATATTGACAAGACACCTTGTATGAATTCTTCTCAAACTGGTCATATGTGGTTGATGGAAATATTAAAAGGAAATGAAAGTAGATGTTATAGCATGTTTAGGATGGAGAAAGATGTTTTCATTAAATTATGCGATGAATTGGAAGCTAATTATGGATTTAAGGGTTCAAAGAGAATGTGTGCTCTTGAGATATTAGGCATGTTTTTATTTACATTAGGTCACGGTGCTGGAAACCGATTAACACAAGAGCGATTCCAACACTCAGGCGAGACAGTTAGTCGATATTTCAACAAGGTTTTAGATGTTTTATGTCATATGAGTGTAGATGTATTAAAACCACCAGACCCAGAATTTAAATATGTTCCTGAAGAGATATTGAAAGATTCTAGATATATGCCTCATTTTAAGGTAAGTCATACTTTAAAATTATACAATTTTTTAATAATTTTTTTTCTAACTAGAGTATATTTTCATAATCTTGTATTTTTTTTCTAGAACTGTATTGGTGCAATAGACGGTGTACATGTGAATGCTGTAATTCCACTTGAAGATCAAGTACCATTTGTTGGTAGAAAAGGGATACCAACTCAGAATGTCATGGCAATATGTAATTTTGATATGCAATTTATATATGCATATGCTGGGTGGGAAGGTTCTGCTCATGATACAAGAATTTTCTATACAGCTTTACGTGATTCAACTTCAAATTTTCCAAAACCTCCCCAAGGTTGTCATCTAAACACATTTATAAAATATTAAAGTCTTTATATTTTTGTAATTATATTTTTATATTTTATTTGACAGGAAAATATTATTTAGTGGATGCGGGATACCCACAAATTACAGGTTTTTTAGGACCATATAAAGGCCAAAGATACCATCTACCACAATTTCAACGAGGTAGAAAACCTACTAGTTATAAAGAGGTATTCAACCAGGCACATTCTTCTCTTCGAAGTGTTATTGAAAGAACTTTTGGAGTATGGAAGAAAAGATGGAAAATATTAAGAGATATGCCTAGTTATCCATATCAGAAGCAAGTGAAAATAGTGATTGCATCAATGACCTTGCATAATTACATTCGAAGGCATGCAAAACGTGATCGACATTTTGAGAAAATTAGAGATAATCCATATTATTGTGTAGAAGATCAAACTAATATTGAAGATGAAGATGAGACAGCTAGAGCTTCAAATTTAAATGAAATGGATAATACTAGAGATCTGATTGCTGCAAGTTTAATGGGATATAATTAAACTATATTCTTATCTATTTTATTTTATTTAAGTTTTGTATTTTGTCGTATCAAATTGACTAAATTTAAATTATTTGTTATGATCAAAATTTATATTAATTTAAAAATAGACAATATTTATGTTGATTTTTTATTTTTTAAAATTTAATTAATCATTTTATTATACGTATATATTAAAAGAATTAAATATTATAAAAAATAATTATTATTTTTAATAAAATAAAAAATAATTATAAATATGTTAATATGTATAAATTTATTCAAACAAAATTAGTTAAATACATATGATACCTATTTTGGTAATTCTGTATTTAACAACTATCTAATAATCTAGTTTACCAAACACTTATATACAACTTTTCCAACTCACAGTATTTCTAAAGTTATAATTTACCAAACACTCAGCAGCTTTTTCTCACAGCACAGCTACAGCTGCTTTTTCCCACAGCACAGCTATACCAAACTGGCCCTTAGTCCTAGTAGTCACCGTAGGAGTGAGTCTAGTAGAATTTGACCTATAATTATCTATCTTTTTAAATATAACCTTGTCAAAATGGCTAATGAACACCTTCCGTAGGGGGATGAATCAAAGCGCCTCGAGGCCCCATTAAACTATTGATTATGTTAAACCAACGGTGAAGATCGAATAAAATTCTTAAAATAAGCTCATTATAAAATTAAAAATAGTATTTTTATTATTTATTTTTAGAAAATTAATGACTATGGTTTTCCAAAAAAAATTAAAAAGATTAAAATTTTTAAAACCAAAGTCTTATAATTTCTTATTAATTCTAAAGTGTCACATTGAAACAAATTCAATTAATTTAGAATTAATTTATTGCTAATCAATATTTAGGTTTAACTAATATAATGAACCTATACAATTAAGTCCAACTTAGGTAAATGGGCCTTAACAATTGGGCTTGTATGGAGGAGGGCTAGGTCCAGTATGTCGTTCCCGCTACAAAGGTCCCCTTTCTTCCATACAAGATCCAAAAGATAGGAATTTAAACCTTCGTTTTATTAATTGTTATTAATTGATTAGTGCCACTATAGTCATGCAAAGCAAATGGACTTTCACAAGTGGAAACACCCACAAAGTGGAATTTAAACTTTACATTTTCTAATGGGCCCAAATAAAACCTATCATTTTATGAATATTTTATTTGGCAAAATACCATATATCTAACAAACATATGGTCCACTATATGCATCTAAGCCCAATTGCAAAAATACCACATATAGTGCAAACAGACATGTTATAATTGGATGGACCTAATCATGTTACTATATGAGCAATTCTATGAATTTATGCAAAAATACCACAATTTATTTCATTTGCAGAAATACCACAATTAATTATCTAGAATTTATCAAAAAATTCAAATTGATTAAATTTGTACAAAAAATAAGTCAATTTAAATAAAATTTATCAACAATTAACAATGGTTAATTTAAATTTCATTTATCAACAATCAACTTAGTTTTAAGTTAATTTGAAAAAAAAAATATTAATTTAATTTAAATAGGATTTATCAACAATTAACCAAAGTTAATTTAAATCTCATTTATTAAAAAAATATATTTTATTAATTGGCTGAAAAAAATAATATTTTTCAAAATTTAACCAATTTAAAATTTTAAAATTAATATTTTAACTATTTTCCAAAAATATCTTGTGTTGTTACAACTATTAGCTAATATTTTAATCATTTAAAAAAATATAAATAGTTATAACAACCCTAAAATATCTCAAAATAGTTAAACAAATTCAAATATCCATAAAAATATCTAACTAACAAGGTTCAAATTTCAAATAATTTAAATATTAAAATCTATAGAATAAAAAGATATTTATATTTTCAAATAAAAATTTAATAAAAATATCAACAATTTAAATGAAAATATCTTAAATATCTGATATCATAATTCTAATATTTTAATATATTAAAAGATTTAAAATTAAGTTGTTAGTCTATTTTTAAATTTGAATTTGAATGTTTGTAGAAAATATCTAATTATTTAAATCCCAACTAACAAAAATATCTTATTTTTAAAAAAAAATTAAATGATAAAACACAAAAAAATGGTTTTGATAATAAATAATGTATTTTCATAATTTTAATTTTTTTTATTTAAAAAAAAAAAAAACTGGATGAACAGTACCTGAAACGGGTACTGTTCACCCGAGCATGGTGGCTGGGCTGACGCGCGCGCGGGGTAGGGGTGCGCGCGCGTGTGCGCACGTGCATGGGAGCCAATGCAAAACAAAAAATAATTTAACCAATTTTTCAAACCAAAACTATTTTCTAATTAATTTTTAACATGTTTTACACAAAATAAAGCATATATAAAAATTAATAGCATAGAAAACACAACAAAATAACCTAAAAATTGCTCAAATTCACATAAAATCAATATGCTTAATAAAAACATGAAAACCATCCAATTATTCAAACATATCAAATAATTCAATTTTAAACATGTTCATGCATGAAAATAAATATTACCAAAGGCTCCGAGGCCAGTTGTTAGGAAAACTTATACAAGATCTTTATTTATTTTCATGTATATCTAATATTAAACAAATTAATACGAGATAGCCTAAAACATGTTTCTAAAATTGAATTCAAAGAGAAACAATGAATAGAATACTTACAGTATACTCAGCGGAATGAAAGAATCCTTCCTTCAGTTTCTCTAACTCTTGTATCCTTTCTGTCGCAGAGTATTATCAAGAAACTGAACCGATCTTCTATTTTCTTCACAATCTTCCAATGTATCCTTAGAACCACCTAGACTAGTGTGGGCAATTCTCAACACATGAGATAGATATAGAGAGAAGAAGAGAAAATAACAAAGAGGCTTAGAAAAGGACTTGTGTTTAGAGAAAATCTAAAACTATCAGAAAACCAGTGATTAAACTTATCTGTCATCTCAGAAATCTGAACTTGTGACTTCTCTCTAAGCACTCCTTTTATAGACACAATTAGGCTATTTAATTTAATTAAAAAATCAATAAAATAATAGCCATTTTAAAGCCCTAGGTCGAAATTATCATGGGCTTTAGGCCTGTGAAATTTCCCATTTGATTATAAGCCCATTGGACTTAAAATCAAGGCATGTATTATTTTCTATTGATTTAATTAATTAAATAATTATTTAAATATTTTATAAAATTAATTATTTATAATTTGAACCTTGATTTAAAGTTATTTATTAATTTAGATACCAATTTATCATAATTAATAAATCTGCCATAATTTCTCTTTTCTTCTCAAAATTACACAACTCTATGAAACTATCCAAAATTGACCTGGTCAACTTTGATAATTCTAATTGATGATTAAATCAATTAATAGAGACTATCTAGATTATTTTATCCAAGGTACAATGGGGACCATGGGCCTATGAAATCAAGCTCCAATAAGTTATCATAAATCTAACAAATAAATTTACTAACTTATTAATTCCTCATGACTCCACTATAGACTCGGAATTGCACTCTTGAATTCATAGAATGCTCTATAACAAATTTAGATACGCTATAAATTATCCATTGTTACAACCATAATTGTCACTCAGTCCTCTATAGACGGTCTACAATGAGATAGGACTAAAATACTGTTTTACCCCTCATTGTATTTTATCCTTAAAACAATTAGTTCCTTGTAATTGATATTTCAGTAAACTAATTTAATTACTGAAATGATATCTCTATCATTTAACATCTTGAACCAAACTAAAAGGAAACCAACGTTTCACTTCTTCATCAGAAGCTATAGATGTTCATATCTATGATTAACACTCCCACTCAATTATACTACCGAGTTCCCAAGATGTAAGTATGGGCTAGTCCGTAGGGTAAGCTGGTAACGAACAAGTCAAAGAACTCAAATAATACAATCAGTTAGAATACTAACCACTCAGAATTGATACTTCCTTTCTATATGCTTACTCCTCTTGTGACTTCGAGGTTCTTTCAAGTTGGCTATCGCTCATG
Source organism: Humulus lupulus (assembly GCF_963169125.1). Taxonomy (NCBI): domain Eukaryota; kingdom Viridiplantae; phylum Streptophyta; class Magnoliopsida; order Rosales; family Cannabaceae; genus Humulus; species Humulus lupulus. The sequence continues at coordinate 37,217,182 of NC_084796.1, forward strand.
TATTGTCACAAAACAATACAAGTAGTTTATCCATTTATGAAATAACAGCAAGATTCGAATAGAACTTCTTTATCCAGACTATTTCTTTAGCTGCTTCTGACGCGACTATGTACTCAGCCTCCATGGTGGAATTTGATATTGCAAACTGCTTTATGCTTCTCCAAATCATAGCTCCACCCCCAAGAGTAAACACCATTCTATAAGTAGACTTCCTGTCATTGACATCAGTCTGAAAATCTGAATCAGTGTAGCCTACAGGGTTCAGAACACCACCCTTGTAGACTAGCATATAATCCCTAATCCGTCTCAAATACTTCAGGATATGCTTAACTGCTATCCAATGTTCCGGTCCTGGGTTTGACTGATACCTACTCACTACTCCCACTACATAGCAGATATCTGGTCTAGTACACAACATGGCATACATTAGACTTCCAACTGCAGATGCGTACGGAACTTTTCTCATTGCATCTTCCTCTTCAGGAGTCTGGGGAGACTGCTTCTTTGAAAGATGAATTCCATGGTGGGACGGTAGATGTCCTTTCTTGGAATTTTTCATTGAGAAACGTTCAAGCATTTTATCTATGTAAGCTGCTTGAGATAGAGCTAAGAGTCTGTTCTTTCTATCCCTGATGATCTAGATACCTAGAACATAACTTGCTTCCCCCAAATCGTTCATCTGGAATTGAGTGCTCAGCTAATTCTTCACATCTGATAATTTCTTAACATTGTTTCCGTGGCAGTCGAGCAGCCGCATATGTACACATCGTCACCTAAGCTCTCAAACTCAAGGATTATCCAACTTTCTTTTGCCTTAACCTACACCACATAGCACCTGTGAGCCGAAGCCCATCAAGAAAACTCAATATCCTCATGAACAGTAATAACATGTCATCAAATCATAAGGCACACGCCTAGAAAATACAGCCCTATTCATGCAGGAAAATAAGTTCACGTAATGATGAATATAAAACCTCAACCGGTGATCATAATAATCATCCAAGAATTTTAGTCGAAAATAGAAGAGTGACAGTTGTAATAGTCACTAAGGTGGGTTTTGTTCCCATTAGCCATGTGACGATAGGGTCATTGGGGCTTTGCAAATAAGTGATCCTTTCACTAGCTTATCAAGATAGGTGTTCAATGAACTAGTCACCAATATAACCTACCGCATGACCATAGAGTCACAACCATGGGATTCCGCTCCCTAGCCACGTGACAAACAATCACCTAGGCCTTTGGCCCTGGCTCTGAGTAACTAGTCCTAGACTAGTCAAGCGCTTAGAATTTTCATCAACCTTCTGGTCGGTCCAGCATTAATGCTCCTAGAGCCATTCAAAGCTAATATCGATTAGATCTACTCTTTTATCGGCCTTGCGTTCATGACGCTTATGCTGTTTTCCAGCTCTTAGGTCAGTAATATGCGACTAGTGCCGACCTTGACTAGTCAGTTCCATACACAAGTAAGCAATGCTACCAAACATATATCATATGTCAAATATCTGAATACAAGGCATTCATCATGCTTACTTAACAATTACTAGCATAATTTGGATCATGCATAAACACAAAGACTTATGCTCTGAACCATCTCATATTCAATATTCATAGCATGCCCTAATCACATGTTTCTCGTGCAACACATGCATCACATTTAATCATTTGACATGCCTCAACAATAACCATGCATGTCACATTTAAACATCCAACATGCATCAAGAATAACCATGCATGACATATACACAGGGTGCAGTTTTCTTACCTTGGGTTCGAGCAAGAATTAGTAAAAGAACAACCCTTGAGAACGAATAATCCTTTGATTCTTTAGCGGTCACCTAGTCATAACCAAATATGGAATCCCATCAATAAAATAAATCATAAAAAGGTATATAATCTAAAACCTCACTCCCGAGATCCATCCCACACTCTTGGGACTCACAATTTACCCAAATGGGGTAAAGGAACCATTCCCCGGTCTCCCAAAGTCATCAAAAACCCCAAAATAGGTTTGCTGGAAAGTGCACTAGCGCTGGGGCGTTGCCTAGTGGTGCTAGGGCGCTGTCCCAAAATAGAGAAGCCCAGTTCCTGCCCTGCATAGCGCTGGGGCGCCATCAGCAAACCAGAGAAAATTCTGGTCTTCCCCCTTGCGACCTCCCTTGAAAACCAAGCATCCAAACCAATCCTAAACTTCACCCAAACATCAAATTCAATCCCTAAACTTCATCTACATCACACCCTCATCAAAACCCAAGCAATCTTACACAAAATCTTCCATGAATTCTCATAACTAACACCGCAAATTCTCAACTGAAAACTTACTAGAAAAACAGAGTATACTTATATTCATGGATGGATTCTTACCTCAAGTTGGGTTTGTGTCCTCTTCAATGGATGAACTAAGTTTATAAACTCAAATCCTTGATTTCCTAGCTTGTTTCTTCAAGTTGGCTTTCAAAAATCAAAAGGAAGAAGGAGGAAAGATGATGATCAAATGTGAAGGAGAAAACTCTGTTTTGTTCTGAAAGTTTCTACAGCCTTTGAATGATTATATATACCTTAGGGTGAAAAGACCTAAATGCCCCTAGGCTTATATTCTTTCCTAACATCCCTCAAGGGAAAAAATGTCCTCTTCCACCTATTTCGTTAATCATAATTAACACCCTCCAATTCCCGTTATTCTCAAAATTTTCAAATACCAATAATTCATATCCCGTTACCCTTTAATTCCCAACAACGCTCTAATCACCAAATTACCCTGAGACTCACCCGGAGCCTCAAACTTAATCTCGTTATGACTAAACCACTAACTTACATTCAAAGATCGTCTCATGCATAATGGCTCAAACAAATCCACATATAATGTGGTATTATTTGTAATTCACCCACATGCATGAAAATACACAATCACGCCCTCAACGAGCCAAATTACCAAAATTCCCTTATAATAGAATGTGAACCCATATGCATGCATTTATCATCATATAATAATATAATTCACATAAGCATGCATATAATCATTTAATAACATAATAAATCAATTATGGCCCTCCCGACCTCCTAATCAAGGTCCTAAACCTTATTAGGGAATTTGGGGGCATTACTTACAACTATCCCCTCCTTATAGAAATTTCATCCTTGAAATTTATCTTAACTGCCCGGAACATAAATTCCGCACAACTCATTCCAATTTCCCAGGTCGTTCCCTTAACCTTACGTCTCTGTAACATATCTTGACTCAAGATACAGCTTTATTCCTCAGAACCTTATTATTCCTGTCTCATATATCTGGACTGGCTATTCCTTATAGGATAACTTAGCCTCCAATCATCAAATTATCATAACTCAACTCATGAGTTTCTTCTAACCCATGTCCTCAGCATGGAAATACATAAACACTATATACAATTGACAGTGCCAAAGATAAGGCCGATCCAAAGTCAACCTAACCGATCTTATCCAGGATTCAAACTATCATAACCATCTAGGGCTCAACTTGCCCTCAACCTCTCACCCCTTTCCATGGTGATACTTTAGGAAGATACAATCTTCTACTTGGAACTTCATGTTCCCACTTTTCAATTCAGTAACACTTTTCCATTTACTCTGAGAAGTGAGCATCCCAGCTCTAACCTCTAATAATCTCAATGATCCCCTGAACTACCTCAGGATGTTGATTCTGGATCCTTACCCATCCCATTCCAATGAGCGGGTGATAAACATTCTCAAACATACCTCATCTCATAAGGTACCTTTCAAATACTGGATAACTTTCTTTCTCTCTCTGATTTACCATCAGTCTGAGAATAATGAACTGTACTGAATTCCATCTATATAATTATCGCCTTCCTTAACCTTTTCATAACCTGGAAGTAAAAAAATTAAGTCTTCATCTAATAAGATAGACCTTGAATTCCATTAAGGCGCACTATCACTCTCACATAGAGATCTGAACACTGATCAGCTGCATTACTTATCCTTATTGATAGAAATGAACATACTTGGAATACTGGTCCATAATGACCCAATGCCAACTCATACTGGCCCACTATCCTGGGCAGCCTCACTGCGAAACCCATCGCGATGTTTCCTTATTTCCAATATGGAATACTTAAAGGCTAAAATGGCCCCACTGATTTCTATTACGCTATCTTGATCTGCTGACAAGTTTAGAACTTTACCACGCATTCCATTATGGCCCTCTCCATCTTAGGCCATCAATAAAAAGCTTTCAAACTCTGATACACTGCCACGATGCCTGAATGAAGAGAATAAGAAGAATAGCACGAGATTCATCCAGAATCTCCCAATTAACCTCTGTTATCCAAAAATCAGGTGTGGATGACGTGGCAATATTTTCAATATGTGGCTGACACCTGGCAGAGGTTCTGTTCGACCATCGATCAGGGATGTTCCCCTGACACGTCATTTGAGTTTTATATACGACCAGACTACTCGTATAATCCGTATCTTTATGAGTAATCTTGTAAATTGTAGTCATATCCGAGATTATTTCCATTTATACCTGATTATCTGATTAGTGAGGAAAAAATATCTGTAACTAATTCATGTAACCCTCCTTGAGCCTATAAATAAAGAGAAATAGCTCAAGGGAGGGGTTTTTTGGCTGATTTTTGTTTATGCTTTAGAAGAGAATTTTGGCTATTATCTTTTGGTTGTATTACTCATCCCTCTAAGGCTTATGAAACTCGAAGAACCCTAGTTCTTTGATCACTCCTTTGAGAATCAAGATCAATAATAGCTTAAGTGGACGTAGGTCATTACCAATTCTTGGGGTCGAACCACTATAAATTGTTGTGTTGTTTATTTTTCTTTCCATTAGATTTTATTCAATACTTTCCATCACATCAAGCATTTGACTACGTGTCAGTTGACCGAAACGAGGGTCAACATTCTGGTGCTTTCATTGAGAGCTTGAGAAGAAATTGTTGAAGGTACTAATGGCAAAGACATCCAAGAAAACTCGACAGGCAGCTGCCGCTTCATCCCAGCCTCCTCCACCAAACATGGCTGAAGACGAACCTCATTTGGAGTTTGATGAGGAGGAAGTAGACTCTGAGGCCCTGAAGACAACACTGGGGGTGTTGCAGGATGAACTGACCGCTCTGAGGGCCAATCAAGAGAGTGATGCCGAGATAATGGCGTCACAGCAGAGGGAAATAGAGCGCCAGCACCAAGAGCTGAGCAAAAGACAGGCAAAGATGGACCGTCGTCAGAGGGATGCCATGGCAGCCCTCGAAGCAGCCCTCCAATTGGCTATGAATCAGGATGCGCCTGCCTCATAGCCTGACTAACCCTCGAATGGGCCACCTCAAAGAGGTCCCAATCCTTCCCCTCCGCTCCAGCCAACAAGCCCTTAAAGGCCGGAGCAGCCACCAATGCCACAGGATGATGTCCCACCTAGGGACCCTGAGACGTAACCTCCATCCCAGGCTGGTTGAGGCAATCTTCCACATCCAAGGCAGAATAGGGCTAGGCAGCAGCCCCGCAACCCTAGACGCCCAAGGGGTGAAGAGCCGCACCCACCGAGCAGGGGCAGCGTCCTTTTGGCAACAGAAGGAACTCAGAGACAGGCATTGCGGTCAGGGGCCCTCCATGGCATGATAATGCATGGGGACCCACCGACCAGCGCAGGCCTCCCCCTAACGCTAGGGAAGTTCTAGCCCAAGGAGGCAACCGAGGAAACAGTCGGTCCCACCATAGCCAATCAAGGTTTAGAGATGGCCACGGCTACAATGAGGCCGACTCAGGCAGAGGGAATGCTAGTCGAAGAAATGAGGAGAGAGGTGGAGGCAGAAGCCCCCCACCTAGAGAAGATCGACATGCAGGACATAATGCTGGGGGGTAGCCCAGACAAAACAACGTCTTTAGCCGACTCGGAGGCAGCGAGCAACGGTGAAGAGATGACGATCTAAGGGATGTACTCAATGACCACCGAGAACAGCACAACGAGTACATTCCCCCGGTACCAGAAGCCTCGGCAATTCCTGAGGTTGTTGAGGCCCAAATAGATGCCCTGAACCAAGCAGTGCAACAGCTGGTCGAGGGAAGAACATCTCATATCGAGTACGACAGGAGAATGGGCACTCCTTTCATACAAAGGATCGCCATGGCTGAAACCCCCAGTAAGTTTAAAATTCCCACACTTTCGAACTTTGACGGGTATGGTGACCCGGTATCTCATGTCAACAAGTTTGAGAGACAAATGGACATTCAGAAGGTGTCCGAAGATGCTCGATGCAGGATCTTCCCTGCAACACTTTCTGATGCTGCACAGGAGTGGTTCTTTAAGTTCCCTCCTGCGAGTATTGTTTCTTGGGAGATGTTCGTAAAGGAGTTTTACGGACAATTCTACGCAGGTCATGTGCACCCAACTGAGGCAAATCAGCAGGTCGAGATACGCCAGTAAGAAGGAGAACCACTGAAAGATTATGTCCAGCGTTTCATGCGAGCAGCAGCTGGGGCCAAAACAGTAGGAGACGAAGGGAAAGTGATGGCCCTAACTGTAGGAGTTAGGCACCGTACGCCTCTTTGGAGTAGCCTCAGGAAGCATGGGGTTAAAACTACCCAAGAATTTTTGGATCGAGTTGATCGGTACATCAAGCTCGAGGATGCAATTGCCAGCGAGGGAAAGACCCCAAATAAGGATAAAGGGACTGAAGACCCCGCCAAATCCGCCAATGGGTCAAATCCCAACAGCAACGACAAAGGCAATGGGAATGGCAACGGCAAGAATGGGGGGAAGAGGCCCCATAACAAATCCTCTACCTCCGAGAGTAAGCGCTCTAAGGGCAACTGTTATGAGCCAAGGTTCACTAACTATACTGCCCTTGCTGAATCTCGAGCAGAGGTGTATTAGGCCACAAGTTTCAATGTACCCTACAAAAGACCTGCTCCCATTCAAAAGGATATTTCGGAAAGGGATACAATTAAGTTTTGTCATTTTCACAACAACTACGGACACGATACGAATGAATGTAACCAACTGAAGGACGAAATCGAGTTCCTTATTAGACAAGGACACTTGAGGAAATACATGCGAGTCGCGGGAGCTTCCAACGAGAGGCGCCTGCACATCAGCGCTCGCCACCTTTACAGCCTGATCTCGTGGTAGGCACCTTACTCATTATCTGCGGAGGCTTGCACCTCTCGAGAAATAGCAGAAAGGCAATGGAACGATATGCTCGGACCCTACGCCATGACCAGGACATTGAGATGATCACTATGGAGGATCGGGCAATGAAAAAGGCCCAAACAGAGGAAGACGCAATAACTTTCTCTGATAATGATGCCCAACATGTCCGGTTCCCACATTCTGATCCACTGGTCGTGGATGTTCAGATTGCCAATATGATGGTGAAAAGAGTATTGTTCCATACAGGAAGTTTAGTTAACATCCTGTATAAATCTTCGCTGGAATGAATGAAGTTGTCCACAAAGGACTTAGAGCCTTGCAACCAAATAATTCATGGTTTCTCTGGTGAGGGACTCGCTCCAACAGGGTCAATCAGGCTTCCAGTAACTGCAGGTACTGCGCCCGCCACCAGGACATTACTCACTACTTTTATAGTAGTTGATTGTCCTTCGGCCTACAATGCAGTAATTGGAAGGCCAATACTGGTCGACCTTCGGGCCGTCACCTCTATATGGCACTTAGCCATGAAATTCCCAACAAACGCAGGGGTAGGACGCGTATTGGGAAACCAGAGCGAAGTAAGGGAGTGCTACAATGCCTCAATCACTAAGGCCAAGAAGGGTATGTCGAGGAGTGCTCCCCCAGAAAAGTTGCAGATGGCCATTGATGTACAAGCCCAATCAGGTGATGAAGTCACCAAATAGGGTGTTGCCCAAAGTGAGGATAGAGACTTAGATCCTCGCTTTAGGGATTTTGAAGAAGATATAGGACCTGTCGAGGACCTTGAGGAGGTCCAGCTTGACGAAGAGTTTCCGACCAGAGTTGTAAAGGTCGGCAAAAATTTAGAAACAACAACCAAATATGCACTGGTGGAATTTTTGAGGAAGAACCAGGAATTTTTCGCCTGGTCACATAAAGACATGGTTAGGATAGATCCTGCAGTCATCAGCCATGTCCTGAACATTGACAAAAGCTTTCCACCCGTGCAACAGAAAAGGAGGCTGCTCGATAAAGACAGATCAAAAGCCTTGAAGGAGGAAGTTGAAAAACTAAAGGAGAATGGGTTCATCAGGGTGGCGTTTTATCCGTCATGGGTCTCTAATCCAGTGCTGGTCCCCAAACCGAATGGAAAATGGTGGACCTGCGTGGATTTCACAGACCTTAACAAAGCCTGCCCAAAAGAATGTTTCCCACTCCCAAGGATCGACCAGCTGGTCGATGCAACTGCAGGCCATGAAATCCTCTCCTTTATGGATGCATACTCAGGGTACAATCAGATTAGTATGCATCCCCCTGATGAGGATCACACTAGCTTTTGGACCGATACAGGGCTATACTGTTACAAAGTAATGCCCTTCTGATTGAAAAATGCTGGTGCGACTTACCAGCGACTAGTTAACCACATGTTTAAGGAGTTGATCGGGATAAACATGGAGGTGTATGTTGATGACATGCTGGTGAAGTCAAAAAAGGTAGAAGGACATGTGAAGGGTTTACAAGAGTGTTTCAATGTTCTAAACAAATATCAGATGAAGCTAAATCCTCTCAAATGTTCCTTCGGAGTAGGATCGGGGAAGTTCTTGAGGTTCATTGTCAATTCGAAAGGAATCGAGGCTAATCCCGAGAAGATCAAGGCCCTGATCGATATGAAATCGCCAATGAAGATCAAAGATGTGCAAAGTCTGACTGGAAGGATTGCCGCGCTCAGTAGTTTCATTTCAAAATCAACAGATAAATGCATTCCTTTCTTTAATCTACTTAGAGGCAACAAGAAGTTTGAGTGGACTGAGGACTGCGAACAAGTTTTCCAAGCCTTAAAAGCCCACATGGCGCAGCCTCCCGTCTTATCAAAGCCTGTAGATGGGGAAACTTTGTTCATATACCTGGCGATCACCGAATATGCTGCTAGTGCGATGTTGATGAGAGAAGAAGAAGGCGTACAAAAGGCGGTGTATTATGTGAGCAAGAGGTTAATCGGAGCCGAATTGAGATATCCATCCATAGAAAGATTAGCCAATTGTCTAATTTTGGCCTCGAGGAAGTTACGTCCTTACTTCCAAGCCCATCCAATCACAGTCTTGACTGACCAGCCCATTCGGCAAGTTTTGCAAAAGCCAGAGGCTGCTGGTCGTTTGTTGAAATGGGTAGTCAAACTTGGGCAGTTCGATATAACATACTCACCGCGAGCAGCAGTAAAAGGACAAGTCTTGGCTGACTTCATTGCTGAACTCACTGAACTTCCAGATAACGAGCAGGGTGAAAAGCCTAGTGCGCCTGAGCCTCAAGTTGAAGCTCCTTCGTGGAAACTATTCACAGACGGATCATCCAACAAATCTCACGCAGGAGCAGGAGTGATAATGATAATGCCAGAAGGGAATCGATTTCACTACGCAATTAGGTTTGATTTTGCTGCTTCAAACAATGAAGCTGAATATGAAGCCCTACTCGCTGGATTAAGGTTAGCTAAAGACATGAACATAAAGGTGCTGGATGTCTACAGTGGTTCACTAGTGAATCAGGTCTTAGGGGAGTACCAAGCACGAGGCCTAAAAATGGTGGCTTATCTGAACAAAACAAAAGATCTGTTGGCATAATTTGAAAAATATACCCTCCAGCAAATACCTCGAGATCAGAATTCAAACGTAGATGCCTTAGCCAAACTCGCAAGTGCAAAAGATGCTGACACTTTAAATATAGTGCCAGTTGAGCGGCTATGCACACCAAGCATACAAGCAAATGAAACCAGTATGGTGATCCAATTAGAAGATACATGGATGGCACCATACTTAGAGTATCTCACGAAAGGCACACTACCGGTAGATAGAAACAAAGCCAGGACCCTTCAAAGATAGTATGCAAGGTATATCCTGGTCGATGGCATTTTGTACCGAAGAGGATACTCAATGCCACTGCTCAAATGTGTTACGCTAGAGAAGGATAAAGAGCTAATGAAGGAGGTGCGTGAAGGCTTATGCGGAGACCACGCTGGGGGCAAAGCCTATCAATAAAGATCCTAAGGGAGGGATATTTCTGGCCCACGATGAATGAGGACTCGATGGAGTTCGTGCGAAAGTGTGATAAGTGTCAACGATTTTCCAAGATCCCATGAGCGGCTCCCAATGAGTTAAAGAAAATGCAAAGTCCATGGCCCTTCGCAATATGGGGTATAGACTTGATCGGGTCGTTGCGAACAGGGAAAGGTGGTGTGAAATATGCAGTGATAGCTGTCGACTACTTCACAAAATGGGCCGAGGATGAACCACTAGCAACCATAATGACAAAGAAAGTACTTGACTTTGTTATCAAAAACATTGTTTGTCGATATGGATTGCCAAGAAAGATTGTCTCGGACAATGGCACCCAGTTTGATAGTGACTTGTTCACAGACTTCTGCGAAAGACATGGCATCATCAAGAGCTTTTCTTTAGTTGCTCACCCCCAAGAAAATGGGCAAGTCGAGGCAGTTAATAAAACATTGAAAGATACCCTGAAGAAAAGGCTCGAGGAAGCTAAAGGAGCATGGACAGAACAGCCGCCTGAAGTCCTCTGGTCGTACAGAACATCCCACTGAACAGCAATAGGTCATACCCCATTTTCCTTAGCATACAGGTACGAAGCCATGTTGCCTGTCGAGTTAGATCCGCCCTCACACCGCAGAATGACATACGACCAAGACCAAAATAGCCAATTTTTTATGGAGTCCCTAGACCTAGTCGAGGAGAGACGAGAAAAAGCCCAGCTCCGAGTGCAAAAAGTCGCTCGGTATTTTAACTCCAAAGTAAGAGAAAGAAAGTTCAGCGTCGGGGACTTGGTACTTCGAATAGTTTTCTTAAACACCTGTGACCAAGCTGCTGGAGTACTCGGACCAAACTAGGACGGACCTTACCAGATTGAAGAAGTCCTTCATCCAGGCACTTACAAACTTGCACGCTTGAATGGAGATCTCGTTCCATGTTATTGGAATGGAGAACACCTGCGCAAGTATTATCAGTAAACAATCTTTCTTACAAGACTGGCTTGTATTTATTTTTACTCTTTACAAGTTTTTGAAAAAGAGTTAGTCATGAGATATGGCTAATCCCTTATAAGTGTAAGATATTTTTTAAGATCACTCGTAAAGACATGTTTAGTCCATTTAATACGAGAATTATAAGGGACTGTGCGCAGCCAGTCATTCTTGCCAAACTTTGTAATTTTTTACAAGTATTTGCTCATTACGTGTGTTGTTTTGCTGTATTACAATTTTCATGTTCTATACCGAGCAGTAATGTTCGTACAGGTTTTGGTCAAGGCAAGTGACCAAGGACCTAAAAGCTCCTTGATCACTTGGGGGGCCATATAAGGCACATAGAAAGCAAATCATACCAAGAGGTATGTAAACACACGAGCAAAATAAGTGAAAGCATGCTATGGTACTTAGAGTATTTTTTCAAAATTTTATATTTTGTTAAATCAAACCAAAGTACTATGCTAAGTTCGGTCATGCGAACAGATGTTATAATAAAGCAAGAATATTATAATATCAAAATAATTCTTTTACACTGCGAGCAGTACTGCTCGGATGTAAATGTTAAGTTAAAAGGAAAAGCTTCCCATGCAGCAATAAGAATATAAATATTGTCTTAACATCATGACCTGTGGCTCATGTAAGAAAAAGAAAATAAAATAAGTAAAAAACAAGCTAAGGAGCAGCAGGAGGATCTTGGGGAGCATCTTGGTTAACTGCGTCTTCTGCAGCTTCCCCTCCATCCATCCTCGTGGGCAGTGAAATCTCGGGGGAAGCAAAACTTTGGCCCTTTCTTCGGCAGCCAGTCGAGTAGTGCAGTGAGCCAACTCATCTTTCCTAGCATCTTCTAGAAGGTAGCCGAAATTGGCACTTTGGTTATGCTTCCAGAAATCGTAGAATCATCAAAGTGTTGCATTCTTGTACCTTTCCAGGTCCTTGGCGTTCGTGAGCTTGAGTTGCTCCACTTGGCTCTTGAGGCTGGCAATGCTCTTGTCCTTCGCCAGATTTTCCTCCTAGAGCCTTTTGACTTCGCGCCAGTGGATTCGGCTGGCCTCCTGGTATTCCTCTCTCTATTTTCTAGCACTTTCCAGAGAGGCATGTTTCTCCACCAGATCCGCAGCCAAAGAGTCCTTCTACTGGGTCACCACTTCCAGCTCCCCCGCATGCCTTGCCTCCGCAGATTGAAGCTCCTCCATCAACTTCAACTCCCGAGCACGAGACTGCTCGATGCTGACACCCGAGCGCAGATGGGTGGCCGTTAAAGTCAGCATAGCCTACGTAAAAAATAAGTGTTAGACAGATTTCAGGGAAGTCAGATTGTATGTAAAGAGAAGTAAGATGCTTACACTGACAGTCTCGTTCATGGCCCTGTTGATGATCTGATCGACCCCCATTTCCTCTGTCCCAGCCATGGCCTCTTTGCAGCGGTCATGTTTTAGGATTTGGCCAGGCGGTCCTTGGCAGATCTCAGGGCACGGTGTGACAATTCCATTCCAGTTGAAGCCCCCCCCCCCCCCCCCCCCCCAGCCTGTTGTGTTTGTTCGGTAGGGGCTGGGGGTGATGGAGTTTTGGCAGCTGGAGCATTTGAAGGTGGAACCTCCTGCTCGAGAGGATGCTGTTCGGTATCTTGGGCAGGAGACCCCTCCGCTGGAGAGCCCGAGGCTCGGTTCTTCTTAGCCGAGGGTATTTGGCTAGACTCCCCATCATGTCGCCTGGACGACTTCCTCTTGCAAAACAGGGGGACTTCTTCCTCCTCCTGAGTGCTATAGATGTCGAAGACATTGGCAGAGGCCATTTCTGCAAAAGAAGTTAACATGCAAACAATGAGCCAAAAATGGGTAACAAATTATGTTGCATCATAAAAGAAATAAAGAAGTAAAGTCCAATACCCGAGCTATTACTACTGGTCGCTATACTATTGACTCTACTAGGCATACACTCACTCTCTGGCATGAAGAAGTCTAGCCCTAGGTTTGGAGTATATGTAAAATTTTCGTCCCCGTCAAATAAGTGACAGGGAATTGGCAAGCTATCTAGGAATAAAATAACTGTACCATTTTCGTCAGAGGACTCGTCTAAGTCTATGATGGGCTCGGTCGCCTTTTGTTTTCCCTTTCCTTTGGGGGCAGAAGACCTTTCTGCTGGGGGAGTGCCAACGGGTTCCTTGATTGTAACCCTAGTCGGTCTCCGTCGAGGAGGAGACGCTGGTGGTTGCTCCTCGGGATTTTCCTCGGCAATGGCACTTCCTGCCGCAGGTTCCCTCACATCTTGGTGAGGGGCCAGGAGGCCAACTAGCCTCAAGTTGGCCTTGGTGACCAGAGATTTGATGCTATTCTCAACGTCCATCATGCTAGCCAACATGGCAGACCTCAACACCATGTCTGGTGTTGGGTCTGGTCACAACCATGGGCCTGAAAAACACAAGAAGTTTCAGAAAAATGCAAGGAAAAATGCTAAATAAAAACAGCGACCAGTGGAAAAAGACTTTTACCTCCTCGAGTGAAGGCCAGGTTATTCGAGACCATGTCAGGTGTGAGGAAATACTCCTGATTGTATTTCCCCACGTTTGAAATATGGGTTGTGTCACTCACGAAGGTTCGGTTGGTCTCCTGGTGACAAAAGTGAAAGAACCCCCTACCAGATTGTTGGGGGTTGGACTTAAGGTCAAAAAGGTAATTGACCTCGTGGGGGGTAGGCTCTGGCCATTTCTTGTGGTTATAAAGGATATAGAGTGCAGAAAGCATTCTATATCCATTTGGCGTGATTTGGAAGGGGTGACTCCAAAATAGTTCGCCACCCCCTGGAAGAATGGATGGAGAGGAAGGGTAGCCCCAACCTCTATGTGATATCTTGACCAGGCGCTGTAAATGCCTCCAGGAAAATTCGCCCGCTCGTCCGCAGTAGGAATTTTGAGGGTTACCCCAGAAAGGCCGTATTTTCTAAAGTAGTTGGCTAACATCCTAGGGGTTACATGACTGAGTGGGGAAAGATACCACTCGACGTCGGGAAGAACTGAATACCGGGGACGGGCCCTGACTTGGAGGTGAGGGTCGGGAGCATTATTGTCTCGACCACTGGTCGAGGGAACCCCAGCCTGCAAGCCAGGCTGGGCTGGTGGATTTGAAGGGTTTTTCTTCTTGGCAGTAGACTTGGCACGACCCATGCTGGCAGAATTTGGTTGAGGTCTTGGAGGATAAATTCGCGAAAAGGGAATCTCTTGGATTCGCTGAGCTGGTTGCTCTTCGCCCTCGAGCAGCTGTGTGAGCAGGTCGTCGTCTATCGGCCTTTCACCTCCCCACAAATCTGGCATTAAAAGCTGCAAACAGAAAAATGGGTAGGTGAGGAAGAAGAGCCTAAGAAGTCAGTTAGAATAACGATGTTCGTGTACAAAAGTATAACTTTTATACAGCAGCATTCTAACGAAAAAATTGAATTTTTCATACGAACAGTTTGAAAAACAGATCAAAAAGTGAAAGTAAAAAGTTTTTTCTAGAAAAGCTTTTTCAACTCCAGTAAGGGTGGGAAAAACCCAGTTTTTCAACTAGCCTAAAAATTGAATTTTTACTTCAATTTTAAGTCCTAAATCTATGATTTCGACTATCAAACTGATTCATAACCCCTACAAAACAAGTATGCTCTACCATATCTAACATCAGCAAGCAAACGTCCAATTTTCCTTTATTTTTACTCAAGAGCACGATACTGTTTCAGAGCCTAAAAAGCTAGCATAAACAGACATGCAGATTGTGAAGGGTGCAAAAGTTCTGAAATTTACCTGTACGAAGATTGTGAAGTCTTGGAGAAATTTCGAGTCTAGGTGTGCGAACAGCAGATTCCTGGAACGATGAAGGATGAACTTCGGAGAAATTTCTGGGCTCTGTCTAGAGAGTTCTTGGAGTGTTCTTGACAGAAAGATAGCTTGTAAAAAGTGAAAAGGAAATTCTGGAAGCTATATATATTGTCTAAGATATGTTAAAAAGAGGCAATCATAAATTCCCCTTTTTCGAAGCATGGGGAAGAGTGATAGCCGCCAAAGGTTTGCTTGGGAACCAAAAAGGCATGATTGGACGTGGGTAGGTCACTTTTTCCAAGGAAGCACGAACTACTCTGACAGATTTGGTGGGGTAATCGAAGGGTCATTTTCCTAAAAGTTTATTTATTGCTGGCCGTAATAAATGAACTTGGGGGGCAAATGTTATCCAAAAAGAAGGTGTGGATGACGTGGCAAATATTTTCAACACGTGGTTGACACCTGGCAGAGGTTCTGTTCGACCATCGATCAGGGATGTTCCCCTGAAACGTCATTTGAGTTTTATATACGACCAGACTGCTCGTATAATCCGTATCTTTATGAGTAATCTTGTAAAATTGTAGTCATATCCGAGATTATTTCCATTTATACATGATTATCCGATTAGTTAGGAAAAAATATCTGTAACTAATTCATGTAACCCTCCTTGAGCCTATAAATAGAGAGAAATAACTCAAGAGAGGGATTTTTTGGCTGATTTTTGTTTATGCTTTAGAAGAGAATTTTGGCTATTATCTTTCGGTTGTCTTACTCATCCATCTAAGGCTTGTGAAACTCGAAGAACCCTAGTTATTTGATCACTCCTTTGAGAATCAAGATCAATAA
Organism: Humulus lupulus; assembly: GCF_963169125.1. Classification (NCBI taxonomy): domain Eukaryota; kingdom Viridiplantae; phylum Streptophyta; class Magnoliopsida; order Rosales; family Cannabaceae; genus Humulus; species Humulus lupulus. Next base: position 37,232,977 of record NC_084796.1, read on the forward strand.
TAGCTTAAGTAGACGTAGGTCATTACCAATTCTTGGGGCCGAACCACTATAAATTGTTGTGTTGTTTATTTTTCTTTCCATTAGATTTTATTCAATACTTTCCATCACATCAAGCATTTGACTCCGTGTCAGTTGACCGAAATGAGGGTCAACAACCTCAGTGTCCATCGGATTCCAAATCCGATCCTTATACCTCAATAAATTCACACCTGACACTGTTTAATCCTTAGCTAATCCAACTAAGACTCCCCACTTAATCTTTCCTATATGTGGTTCACTTAATCGTCTTTCCTTTTGATCTTCTCTGAGATAATAATTGCAAGCATACAACTGGCCACCTGGCCTACCAGAAACTCTACTCTAGTTCTGGTTAGATCCTTTAACCAACATGTTGCATAAGCAATCCTTTTTCCCTATCACTGAGGTGTCATAACCACCTACTAACTGATTCTGATTTGCAAGAAGACTCAGAACTCTTCCCAAGGTACATGTAATATCCTGCCCATCCAAGGAAACTCTTTCCTACCGAGGCGATCCTTGACCTTGGAAAATCTCCGCGGAGAAAACACCACAATACCATCATCCAAGACGATCACAAATCCCATTCAAATAAACCTTTGAATGCTCTGTCCATCTGACTCAACAAGACAACTCAACATTAATCAAACTCTCGAATCATAACTCAGCACTCCCAGTGCCCTTATCCATTATAATAGTCTTCTAATCATTCTTCTCCCTGGTCTCTAAATGGTATTTACCAGATCCAAGATCACCTTGGAGAACGCCATATTACCCACTAACTGAGCCTTTAGTTCTTACAACTCTGCTGAGCCATTCAAAATAGTGCCCTAAATCTGACTCCATTCTTGGCACTAATCCAATCACCATTCTATCTCTTCACATAAAGGAAACCCTAGTAGATCCCCTGGAAGCACATCCAGAAACTCACAGACTAGTCCAGTCTGTCCTGTCTCCACTGGCACAATCTAAGTAGTATCCACCACACTAGCTAAGAGTTCCATGCATCTCTCTGCCATAAAACTCTAGCTCTCACTATAGATGTCATAAGCATACCAAATCCATGCACAATGCCAACTGTCACAAGGCTTTCCACTCTCAAGCTCAAGAGTTACTATACTTTCCTTGCCATTTAACATTGCCCCATAATTACTTAACCAATCCATATCCTAGATCATACCCAAGCCTGTCATAACCAGCTTTATCAAAATCACTGATGAGTCTCTTCTCCTTTTTAGTCATAACCCACTTCATCTCTTTAAGTCACCAATATAGTACCACCTTCCCATCACAACATAACCATGTGATCTGTATAATAACTTTATGCTTCTCTATATGCAACAAACGAAGACACAGCATGGCACCAAAACCAGTCAGCATAATTTAAAAATCAGAACTAGAAAACTGACCTGCCACCCTGAGGAACTAGTCTCAGTCTCAAACTCTGATTGCCTTGCAATAAACACTCGAGCTGGAGTCGAGCTGTCTATCCTCTTTTGTTCATCCGTCTCTCGACTTAGGCAATCCCTTATGATATGTCCAACCATTCCACATAAGAAACATGTCTTTGGTCGACACCCCTTCAAATGACGTCTCTTGCACTGAGCACATACTGGATAAGTCTTCTAGCTCTCCTTCTTGCTTGCTCCAATAAGTGGAGGTACCACTATCTGAGCTCCGTGCTCCCTAGCACTCTTCTCATATTTTATGCTCTCAACAACAAGATCCTTCTCTACCACCTGAGCATAGGTAGAGATTTCATGCACTAGGGCAGCTCTAATGCCCCGAGCTATTTCATAATTCAATCCCTGAACAAACCTTTCCTTCCGAGCTACATCTGTGGGTACCATGTCAAAAGCAAACTTGGCTAACCCATCAAATCTGTTAACATACTTGGTTACTGATGCCTTTCCCTGAACGAGATTCACAAACTCATTCATCTTAGTAGTCTTGGCTGCATCACAGTAATACTTCTCATTAAACAGCTGCCTAAATTCTTTCCAATCAATCACAGCTGTGTCTCGTGTCTGGGATATTACTTCCCACCATGTCTGGGCATCATCCCGCAATACATATGTCGCACAGATCACCCTATCGTGACCCACCATCCCCATATTGTCAATAATGGAAATGATCATGCCCATCCATTGCTCAGCTCTGAATGGATCTAGGCCTTCCTCGAAGAGTGGAGGGTAATTCTCCTGGAATCTACCACAGAGAAATTTCACCTACTCTCAACCTTAGGCTGAGCCAAAGCTTATGCCACTCCTGGCATAACTAAGGAATAAGTGTTTCCCGACAGGTTCCGTTGTTGCTTCAGACACCTAATCTCTTCATCATGCCTCTGCAATATTGATTGCAAATCTGTGAACATCTGCTGAAAATTCATAAGAGCAGATGAAGAACTAGTACCCTGGCTGTAACTCCCAGCCTCTATATAACCACCACCAGGCCTCATTATCTGCCTTGGATATAAACCTGCTAATTGAATCTGTTGTCAATAACTTGACCCGTTAAACATGATGAGCATATCAAGAGTTTTCCCCACGGGATCAATCTTACCACACCACATTCATAAACCAATTGCAGTGCTATAAACATGCCCATAGAATTCATACATCAATCATAATCCCTGCTCTTCCGACATACCTACCATGCCTCCAACTCTAGCATGCAAATATCACAATTATATATTCATGGAGCAGGTAATCATATGATCACATTCATATATATATATATATATATATATTCACGGAGCATATAATCATATAGTCAAGAGCCAGGCTCTATCAGAATCTCATGCTCCCTAATACAATGTGCAGGTAAAGCATTTACATTCTATTTAAGCAGTTAAGCACATAACTACAAAAATAGTTACCATTCCCTGAGTGAAGCTATCTTCAATGACGAGTGTACATGCCCAGCTTGTCTTCAGGAACCATAAACCTTGGCTCGCTCTAATACCAAGTTGTAACGTCCTAAACTCCAGGGAATGTTACTGTGTGCCTTATAAACAGTGCTAAGCTCGCTAATCGAGTCATTTGGCCAAAATCGTGTAACTAAGTATGATTAGCGGTTTAGGAATTAATTTTTTTTATTAAGATGTAACGTTTCATTAGAAATTTATTATATAAATTGGGATCCCAAAAATATAATTTAAAGGTCTATTACAAGAAAATATTTACAACCAGCCGATCTAAGCGACAAAACAGGGTTTAACCCTAGTTCCTCTTTCAAATCTCGGCCGTGGCGGTCGAGCAGCCACATATGTACACATCATCACCTAAGCTCTCCAACTCAAGGATGGTCCAGCTTTCTTTTTCCTTTACCTGCACCGCATAGCACCCGTGAGCCGACGCACAGCAAGAAAACTCAATATGCTCATGAACAGTAATAATATGTCATCAAACCATAAGGCACACGCCAGCAAATACAGCCCTATTCAAGCAGGCAAATAAGTTCACGTAATGATGAATATAAAACCTCAACCGATGATCATAATAATCATCCAAGACTTTTAGTCCAAAATAGAAGAGTGTCAGTTGTAATAGTCACTAAGGTGGGTTGCGTTCCCATTAGCCATGTGACGATAGGGTCACCGGGGCTTTGCAAATAAGTGATCCTTTCACTAGCTTATCAAGATAGGTGTTCAATGAACTAGTCACCAATATAACCTACAGCATGACCATAGAGTCACAACCATGGGATTTTGCTCCCTAGCCACGTGACAAACAGTCACCTAGGCCTTTGGCCCTGGCTCTAAGTAACTAGTCATAGACTAGTCAAGCGCTTAGAATTTTCATCGACCTTCGGGTCGGTCCAGCATTAATGCTCCTAGAGTCATTCAACGTTGATTTCGATTAGATCTAATCTTTTATCGGCCCTACGTTCATGACGCTTATGCCGTTTTCCGGCTCTTAGGTCGGTAATACGCGACCAGTGCCGACCCTGACTAGTCAGTGCCATACACAAGTAAGCAATGCTACCAAACATATATCATATGCCAAATATCCAAATACAAGGAATTCATCATGCTTACATGATAATTGCTAGCATAATTAGGATCATGCATAAACATAGAGACTCAAGCTCTGAACCATCTCATATTCAATATGCATAGCATGCCCTAATCACATGTTTCTCGTGCAACACATGCATCACATTTAATCACTTGACATGCCTCAACAATAACCATGCATGTCACATTTAAACATCCAACATGCATCAAGAATAACCATGCATGACATATACACAGGGTGCAGTTTTCTTACCTCGGGTTCGAGCAAGAATTAGTAAAAGAACGATAAATCCTTTGAGAACGATCAATCCTTTGATCCTTTAGCGGTCACCTAGTCATAACCAAATATGGAATCCCATAAATAAAATAAATCATAAAAAGGTATATAATCTAAAACCTCACTCCCGGGATCTATCCCACACTCTTGGGACTCACAATTTACCCAAACGGGGTAAAGGAACCATTCCCCGGGCTCCCAAAGTCATCAAAAACCCCAAAATAGGTTTGCTGGAAAGTGCACTAGCGCTGGGGCGTTGCCTAGTGGTGCTAGGGCGCTGTCCCAAAACAAAGAAGCCCAGTTCCTGCCCTGCATAGCGCTGGGGCGCCATCAGCAGACCAGAGAAAATTCCGGTCTTCCCCCTTGTGACCTCCCTTGAAAACCAAGCATCCAAACTAATCCCAAACTTTACCCAAACATCAAATTCAATCCTTAAACTTCATCTACATCACACCCTCATCAAAACCCAAGCAACCTTACACAAAAACTTCCATGAATTCTCACAACTAACACCTCAAATTCTCAACTGAAAATTTACTAGAAAAATAGAGTATAGTTTATATTCATGGATGGATTCTTACCTCAAGTTGGGTTTGTACCCTCTTCAATGGATGAACTAAGTTTATAAACTCAAATCCTTGATTTCCTAGCTTGTTTCTTCAAGTTGGCTTTCAAAAATCAAAAGGAAGAAGGAGGAAAGATGATGATCGGATGTGAAGGAGAAAACTCTGTTTTGTTCTGAAAGTTTCTACAACCTCTGAATGATGATATATATCTTTGGGTGCAGCCCTCAAGGGAAAAAATGTCCTCTTCCACCTATTTCGTTAATCATAATTAACACCCTCCAATTCCCATTATTATCAAAATTCTCAAATACCAATAATTCATATCCCGTTACCCTTTAAATCCCGGAAACGCTCTAATCACCAAATTACCCTGAGACTCACCCCGAGCCTCGAACTTAATCTCGTTATAACTAAACCGCTAACTTACATTCAAAGATCGTCTCATGCCGAATGGCTTGAACAAATCCACATATAATGTGGTATTATTTGTAATTCACCCACATGCATGAAAATACACAATCACGCCCTCAACGGGCCAAATTACCAAAATGCCCTTTTAATAAAATGTGAACCCATATGCATGCATTTATCATCATATAATAATATAATTTACATAAACATGCATATAATCATTTAATAACATAATAAATCAATTATGGCTCTCCCAGCCTCCTAATCAAGGTCCTAAACGTTATTAGGGAATTTGAGGCATTACAACAAGTAGTTTTCTCTCTTTCAAAAACCCCACCCTTTACAATGAGACTCCCAGCCCCATTTATAGAGGTTGAGGTCATTAATGTTAATCATAAGTAATTAATACACATTCTTCCCATAATTGGGGGATTAATACACTTCAATGTATTGGGCTGTATTGAATAGAGGCCACGACCCAAGCGAGATTTGCAGGGCCCACTACAGAAAGGTAACCACTTTACGGGGAACATACCCCTAGGACTGTCAGGGCATGTTGTACGTACTTTAGTGTCACGCAGCATAGTAGGAGTGCGAGTTGTCTAGTCGTACCATCGATAGCACTCTAGGCAGATCACCGAAAAAGGTTGTCAGGTCTTCCTCTGAGGCAGCTATTCCAAATTGGCTGACACCTAGCCTATCCCTAAGATTCCGAGGACTAGGTCTTCGGCTTGAAAAATAGCCAAGGGCAAGGAAAAATGGACTACCAAGCATCCCCGGGAGGTAACCTTATGAATACATTCACAACTCTCAGGACATGTGTAATGCCCCGACTAATTCTTAAGACCTCGGACCATTAAAAACTACTAAGACATAGCTACTATTTTGGAAGACATGCATAAAATAATAGAACTTTATTAAAAAATCCAAAATACAGGATCCCATTGTTATTACATAAAAACATAAAGAAAACATAAACCTTTAATTATTTGTTCAAATACTAAATGCGGAAAATAAATAATTAAATTGAAAAGACTCAAAAATATAAACTTCATCCTCGATCTTCCAGCAGTCCATCCTTAATACACATGCCAAAGCTGTCATGAATCCATCCCGTCATCCAAGCTTATTTTCCTGCACCATCTAAAATAAAAGGAATGAGTCTAATGCCCAGCAAGGAAAATCTACTAAAACATAACATAAATCATGAGACTAAAAACATATACTTTAAAACATATAATGTAAAAACGTATATCATATAAACATAGGACTACAATATTAATGGTCATTAACTCATTATCGTAGTATGTGATAAAACCATCTAGGTCCTCTGTCTACTAATCGATTAGATCACAAAATAGTATATGATAAACCATCTAGGTCATATGTCTACTAATCGAGGTAGCTTTAATCATAACTCTAATCTATGATAATGATAAAAAAAATCTTGGGATTCATTTGCTATCTAAGCAACTACATTCCTCAAGTGACTACAACATAAAACATATACATACATATATACATAAACATAACATAGCATATAAACATATCATAACACATAAAATCTAACCTATTTTCCTTACCAAAAACCGGGGTATTGGAGACAAGAACGGGATTGGAAAACTCCTAAAACCAAACAGTAAGAGTCATAAGTTTCTAAAGAAATGGAGATGAAAATGAGATCTAAACCATCAAGATAGAAACTTACTGAAAAACCTTATGTTTCAAGAAACTTAAACACATAACCAAAAGCCATAATAACAAATTAGAATCTGGAAGAAAATAAAAGAACTATAATGAATCAAACCTGAGGATAAGAATACCTTGGATAGACTAGAACTTCGATCTACACCTCAATACAGAAATATCACTCTATCTTACTTCTCAAGTGTTTAGAAAAGCTTAGATTGAAAAGCTTTTAAATCCCAAAACCCTTGTGTTTTCTCTCTAGAATAAACTTAGCAGCTTGGAGGCTCTAAAGAATGCCTGAATAATAAATGAAATGACTGATTGAAAGGTCTTATTTATAAAGTTCAAGGAGTAAAACTAACCCGTTTAAAAAAATGAATATTAATTGAATAAATTTGAATTATCTATTCAACATATGCCCAGAACTCGGTCAAAAGCGTTCAGGAGCAAATCTAGGTTGTTGAGGGCTATTTCTAATTCGGTTCCACAAAGTTTCAAAAATACATAAGGGCAGCCGATATATCGCCTGTCCCTATATCCCAAGCCTTCTTGGTTTCGCTCATGCGAAGTCAATGTGTTTTTCGTATCAACCTTAGGCGATGTATCGGCCCCTAAAGCTGTGATATATCAGTATATGTTGATATTTTAAACACGTTTTTTCACATTTTCAGCACAATTGAAGTTCGGTAAACAAATTTGACTGAGTAAAATGTGATCCTAACAGCTGCTGGAAGGTTCTAGAGCTTCTAGATCTATTCTTTATAATTTTATTCATCTAAAAAGCTTAAATCCTCAGTAAACATACATATGACAAGTGTCACATTCTTAATTATTCTATCTTAACTTTTGGTCATAATAAATAATATTTCTAGGACCAGCTATATTAATCAAACCTTATGTAATAGAACCCAAGACGAGTCGTGTTGCTTATTTGTTCATAGTAATCCTGTCATGAAGTCCATGGCTATGTCTTCCCACATCCATTCCGGAATACTAAGCGGTTGCAATAAGCATGCAGATCGCTGATGTTCCGCCAAGCTGAGTCGTGTTGCTTATTTGTTCGTGGTAATCCTATCACGAAGTCCATGGCTATGCCTTCCCACTTCCATTCCGGAATACTAAGCGGTTGCAATAAGCTTGCAGGTCGCTGATGTTCCGCCTTCACTTGTTGGTATATAAGGCATTTGGACACATATTCTGCTACGTCTTTCTTCATTCCTAGCCACCAATATAGTGCCTTAAGGTTGTGAGTCATCTTGGTCGATCACAGGTGAACTGAGTATGGGGTAGTGTGTGCCTCATCTAAAATCTTCATCTTAATCCCATAGTCATTCGGCACGCACACCCGACCCTTATATCTCAAGAACCCCTGTCCTGATATGGAGAAATTCATAGTCTTGCCTTCTTTGACTGCAACCATATGCGATACCAATGTATCATCATGCCCTTGCCCGATCCGTATATCTTCTAGTAGACTTGATTGGATGGACAAGTTAGCCAGTTGACCCTTGACTATTTCTATCCCGGCATTAATCAGCTCTTGTTGTAGCAGCTTTTCAAGTCTGGATAATGCTGCTAGATTTCCGTAACTCTTCCGATTTAACGCATCTGCAACTACATTCGCTTTTCCTGGGTGGTATAGGATTTCACAGTCATAATCATTTACTAGTTCTAACCACCTGCGCTGCCTCATGTTGAGCTCCCTCTGCGTGAAGAAATATCTTAAACTCTTGTGGTCCGTATAAATCTCACACCGTTCTCCATAAAGATAGTGGCGTCAGATTTTATATGCGAGGACCACCGCTGCCAACTCCATATCGTGTGTTGGATAGCGTTGCTCGTATTCCTTTAGATGCCTTGAGTCGTAGGCTATTACTTTATCATTTTGCATCAACACACAACCCAAACCTTGCTTCGACGCATCACAATATACTACAAACTTGTCGTTGGGGGTTGGTACAAAAAGTATTGGTGTTGAGCATAATTTATCCTTGAGCATCTACAAGCTTTCTTGACATCTATCCATCCAGTTGAACTTTTGTTGTTTCAGGGACAGGTTGGTAAGAGGAGTGGCTATGTTAGAAAAGCCTTCTAAAAATCTCTGATAATATCCTGCTAGCCCGAGAAAACTTCTAACTTCTGACGCATTCTTAGGTCTTGGCCAATCCTTCACAGCCTCTACCTTAGTTGGGTCTACAGCAACTCCGTCTTTGGATACTATATGGTCAAGGAACGCTACTTGCGATGATGCTCTTTAGTCACAACATGGTCAGTCTTAATTGTTCCTCGTGCTTGACTACATCCTTGGAGTACACCAAAATATCGTCAATGAACACTACGACGAATTTGCCCAAGTAATCCTTGAAGACTTGATTCTTTAAGTCCATATATGCGTCTGGAGCGTTGGTAAGACCAAAAGACATAACTAGAAACTCGTAATGTCCATATCGAGTTCTAAAAGTTGTCTTTGGTATATGCTCTTCCCGTACCTTGAACTGGTGATAACTGGACCGTAGATCAATCTTTGAAATACAGTCGCTCCTTGGAGTTGATCAAATAATTCGTCGATCTGGGGTAGCGAGTACTTGTTCTTAATTGTCACCTTATTCAGCTCGTGGTAATCGATATACATCTGCATGCTTCCATCCTTCTTCTTCTTCACAAATAGAACCGGTGCTCCCCATGGCGAATGGTTTGGTCTGATGAAACCCAAGTCTAAGAGTTCTTGCAACTGCGTTTTCAATTCCTTGAGTTCTGTTGGTGCCATCTGGTATGGTGCCTTTGAGATAGGCTCGGTTCCCGGTACTCGTTCAATTGTGAAGTCAATTTCCCGAGTAGGCGGTAACCCTGGTAAGTCGTCAGGAAATATCTCTAGAAATTCCTTTATAATGCGGACGTCTCCAACCTTTAGTGGTGTTTCTTGTGCCACATCCATGACGCTTGCTAAGAATGTGTGACATCCTTTCTCTATCATCCTCTGAGCTTTGAGAGATGAGATAAGCGGTGTCCGTCGTCCTGAAACCTTTCCCATAAAACATAGTTTCTGACTGTAAAGAGTTTCGAACGTCACTTGCTTTCTGGCACTTGGAGCACTGAGGGTATTCTACATAACCCGACCTATTATTACCGTTATTAGATCATGCTCTTTTGTCACCATCGACTTGCTTACTATCAGGATGCTTTCTTTTCTGCCCATTATTGTTGTGCTGGGGGTTGTTGTTGTTTCTACCATTTTGAGTCTGATTTTGCTGCTTGGGTTCAGACTTGCTTGCCTCCTCCTTACTAACATTTGCTTGGAGCCTTTCCACCTCTATAGTCGTTTCTAGGACATCGACATAAGAAGTGGTTCCAGGGTTTGCCAGCTTGACTCCGAGCTCAATCTTGGGCCTGAGTCCCCTGGTGAACTTGGTAACCCTTAATAAATCAGTTGGGACCAACTCTGGTGCAAACTTGGCTAAATGATCAAATTGTCGAGCGTACTCAACTACCGTCAAGTTTCCCTGCTTCAGACTGGCAAACTCTTCCACTCTCGTAGCGATAACAGCCGAGTTGTAATACTTTTTGTGAAACAGCTCCACAAATCTAGTCCAAGTCATGGTGGCGACATCATGAGTTTGTTGTACTAAATCCCACCAGATTCTAGCATCCTTTTTCAGAAGAGAAGAAACGCAGGATATGCGATCTGCAATGCCGAGGTTCATGTGTGCTAGAATAGGCTCTACATTCCTGAGTCATTCTTCCGTCTCAAAGGGGTCAGTTGACCCTTCAAAGTTTGGAGCGTGCTGCCTACAGAAATGCTTGTAGATTGGCTCTATGTGCTGAGCTGGATAAGGCGCGTAGTTTGCCATTGGCCTCCCCCATATGGACCTACTTGCGGGGGTGCTTGAGCCACTGGTTGAGGCTGTGGTTGAGGTTGCGACTGAGGCTGCGGCTGTTGTCGTTGTTGCTGCAGAAGTTCTTCCACTTATTGACGTAGTCGGATAATTTCAGCGGTGTTGTTAACTGGAGGTGGTGCATTTCTATTAGCAACAGCATTGGTAGCACGTGTTCCCCTTCTTCGGACTGGAATGGCTTCATGAGTCTCATTGGTAGTGTTGGGGCCTTGTCGTTTGTGCGTGCAAACCTTCGTAGTGACATCTTCAGCAAAGTTCTAATAGTTGAGAAAACACGTTACAACTTACCCTAACAGGTTCTAAGGCAAAACTTAGTCTAAGAAAACATAACTCGAACCTATCAGTTATGATTTCTTATGAAAAATTATGTAAGCCTTCTTTATAAATTAGGATGTGTTTCTATACTTAGAACAATAAGCCATCTTTATTATTTTCTAAGTCTGTTTCTAATCACCCTATATGACTTAATTCTCAAGCTCGAAACTCGTTGTTGTTCCAAAGTTAACCATATTGAGGGAGGGCTGGGATCAATAAAATCGTTCTCACTACTATGGCTCCCTAAACTCTCAATACAGAACCCGGTCCATTGATTTGTATCCACCATCACCAAACTCAGTCATTATTTATTGAATTTATTCTAAGTTTATTATGATGGTAGAAAAAAAAATCAAACGCATACATGTAATTCAAAAATAACAACTTTATTCATTTGGAAAAAAAGATTTTCACAAATTACAATCATAAAAAAAAATAAAGAAACTATGCTAATAATAACTAGGGTAAATCTCTAAAAATCAGGATCTTCTACATTTGATCATTCATCTAACATATCATCATTTATTTCTTCATAATTACTATGAGCCTCGAAACTACTTCGGGGAATATTCATTAAGATATTATGCTTTTGTTCATTAGTGAATGGAAGTTCAAACTTAGAGGTAAACCTAAGTATAAGAAAATAATATCTCATGGCTACCGGTAAATCATCTTCATCATCCATAGTCTCCCATAATTTTTCTAATTTTGAAACTACAAAAGGAAAATCCTTAAAAAGCCTAATTACTAAGACATATTGTTCCATGGCTCTCATCATAATTTTCTTAGCGATTTGAAGGTGAACTATCTCCTTGTGAAATTTGACCAATCTTTGAGTGATTCTTTCTAGCACTCTTATTGTATCCCTTGGTTCTCTAATCATTTTCAATGCCTTAATGGCTCGGATATCATGATAGGTCAAAGCTCCATTCATTTTGATTGAAAACATAATGACTAAAACGTTAGCTATTAACATAAACATAATAATCATAACATAAATACTTACATTGGCGGTAGATTCAGAGATTTTGCATGTGTATCAAGGAGAACTTCATGCTTATGAACCGTTAATGCACCGACTAATTCTAAGACCTCATACCATTAAAAACTACTAAGACATAGCTACTATTTTGGAAGACATGCATAAAATAATAGAACTTTATTAAAAAATCCAAAATACGGGATCTCATTGTTATTACATAAAAACATAAAGAAAACATAAACCTTTAATTATTTGTTTAAATACTAAATGCGAAAAATAAATACATAAATTGAAAAGACTCAAAAATATAAACTTCATCCTCGATCTTCCAGCAGACCATCCATTCAGTCCATCTCCAATACACATGCCAAAGCTGCCATGAATCCATCCCGCCATCCAAGCTTATTTTCATGCACCATCTAAAATAAAAGTAATGAGCCTAATGCCCAGTAAGGAAATCTACTAAAACATAACATAAATCATAAGACTAAAAACATATACTATAAAACATATAACATAAAAACGTATATCATATAAACATAGGACTACAATATTAATGGTCAATAACTCATTATCGTAGTATGTGATAAAACCATCTAGGTCCTCTATCTACTAATCGAGGTAGGTTAGATCACAAAATAGTAAATGATAAACCATCTAGGTCCTCTGTCTACTAATCGAGGTAGGTTTAATCATAACTCTAATCTATGATAATGATAAAAAAAAACCTTGGGATTCATTTGCTATCTAAGCAACTACATTCCCCAGGTGACTACAACATAAAAGATATACATACATATATACATAAACATAACATAGCATATAAACATATCATAACACATATAATCTAACTTATTTTCCTTACCAAAAACCGGGATATTGGAGACAAGAACGGGATTGGAAAACTTCTAAAATCAAACAGTAAGAGTCATAAGTTTCTAAAGAAATGGAGATGAAAAGGAAATCTAAACCACCAGGATAGAAACTTACCGAAAAACCTGTTTCAAGAAACTTAAACAACTAACCAAAAGTCATAATAACAAGTTAGGATCTGGAAGAGAATGAAAGAAAATAAAAGAACTATAATGAATTAAACCTGGGGATAAGAATACCTTGAATAGACTAGAACTTCGATCTACACCTAAATACTGAAATATCACTTTATCTTACTTCCCAAGTGTTTAGAAAAGCTTAGATTGAAAAGCTTTTAAATCCAAAAAACCTAGTGTTTTCTCTCTAGAATAAACTTAGCAGCTTGGAGGCTCTGAAGAATCCTTGAATAATAAATGAAATGGCTGAGTGAAATGTCCTATTTATAAAGTTCAAGGAGTAAAACTAACCCCTTTTAAAAAGAATAAATAAATGAATATTAATTGAATAAATTTGAACTATTTGTTCAACAGATGCCCAAAACTCAGTCAAAAGCGTTCAGGAGCAAATCTAGGTTGTTGAGGGCTATTTCTAATTCAGTTCCACAAAGTTTCAAAAATACATAAGGGCAACCGATATATCGCCCACTATAGACGATATATCACCTGTCCCTATATCCCGAGCCTTCGTGGTTTCGCTCGTGCGGAGTCGACATGTTTTCCGTATCAACCTTAGGCGATGTATTGGCCCTAAAGCTGCGATATATTGACATACATTGATATTTTAAACACGTTTTTGCACATTTTTCAACACGCTTGAAGTTTGGTAGAACAACTTTGACTGATTAAAACGTGATCCTAACAGCTGCTGGAAGGTTCTAGAACTTCTAGATCTATCCTTTATAATTTTATTCATCTAAAATGCTTAAATCTTCAATAAACATACCAGTGACAAGTGTCACGTTATTAATTATTCTATCTAAACCTTTGGTTATAATAAATAATATTTCTAGGACCAGCTATATTAATCAAACCTTATGTTAAAATTAATATTTCTAAACTATGGGTTAAACTTATAAAATTCATAACTATTTCTATGTGTTTCCAACTAAATCCCGGCTTGAACCAATAATCACGAAAACTAAAATGCTACAAGCTACTACTACTACTACTACTACTACTATCTAGCTAAGTAAAATTCTGAGACGCTACAACATGGCCCAGTAGAGATGTCGAAGCTTTCTCATTATCCGAGGAGGACGACCTCCAACTGTGGGACTGACTACCCAAGAACATATCATTTGGGCATTGGCTCATAAAAGAGGCACGTGCCTTACTCGGGAGATCACGTGTTCTTGGGTGAAAACACAAACAACACTTGGTTTTAATGGTTTGTTTGCTTAACTTTAATGAAATATTCTAAATATTTAATGGAATATACATTTAAAACTAACTTAAGAATAAATATTTATCAATTATATTAATATAAAATATTATAAAATATCATTATTATAATAATATATAATACAAGACTAGATATTTAATAACTATATTAATATAAATTTAAATGTTATAAAATATTATTATGATAATAATATATAATCCTATTTTTTTTTACTAATTATATTAATATAAATTCAAATGTTATAAAATATTATTATCATAATAATATTTAATACAAGACTAAATATTTAATACGTATATCAATATAAATTTAAATATTATTATTATTATTATTATAATAATAATAATAATAATAATAATAATAATATAATACATAATCTTAATTTTTATTAAAAAAATTATCAAACAATACTAGATATTTAATAGCTATATTAATATAAATTTAAATGTTATAAAATATTATTATGATAATAATATATAATCATATTTTTTTATTAATTATATTAATATGAATTTAAATATTATAAAATTATTATTATAATAATATTTAATATAAGACTAGATATTAAATACTTATATCAATATAAATTTAAATATTATAAAATATTATTATAATAATAATAAATAAGAGGGCACTCTTAATAGTTACTACTCATGGATGGTTACTTTAATATTATCAGTGATCCATATTTATAATTGTTAATTAATATTTCTAAAACTAAATTTTGACTTTTCAAACTTTTGGAAGGGCTACCTAATGAAATGACAGTCACATATTTATTAATTAAATAATAAAAAAAGAATTTTATTTAATATTAATTCTCCATTCCTTCTTCATTCTTTATTCATTCATTTTATCCATTCCATGAGAATAAAAAATTATTTTTTGGAATTAATGGGAATAATTAGTGTGTTCATTATCTTTCCAACTAATGTTTATTGCCTAATTAGTCTAAAATATTCGAAATTATTGATTTTATATATTTTATTTATTTATTTTCATCATCATTATAGTTATTTATCATCAAAAACTTGTTTATTGATTTATGATAACCATTCATGAGTAATAACTATTGAAAAGTCTTTATAATATATAATACATAATCTTAATAAAAAATTATCATTTATGTTTAAAAAAATTCACCAAATAAAAAAATCGTAAACAATGTTTTTGTTTAATTTTTCATTTAATATATGCTATTTTTTATACATAATATTGTTTATTTATTTGAAATACAAATGTAATAAATATAATTAAAAAATTATATAAATAAAACTAAGCAAACGTGCATTGCACGTTGCTTGTATCTAATATCTCTTCTATATAAAAAAGTGTGTAGATAAGGGAAATTTTTTGTTTTAACGATTTTTTATTTTTTTTAATATTAACTTTAACAAAATATTCTTATATTTAACAGAATAGTCATATATTTAACGGTAGATTGTAAACATCACTTAAACTTAAATAAAATAAATAATTAAAAATTAATAAAAGATCATTTTAAAATATTTTACAATGATAACTATTTACAAATAATAAATAAAATAATTAAACAAATTAAAATAAAATATTTTTGAGATATTTTACAATGATGATTATGTAAAAATAATAAAATCATACGTTTCATATCTTAAATAAAATTTAATTAAACTTAAACTCACATATTCGAATAATATCATATTAAACATATAATATAATCTACTATCAATCAGCAACAAATTTTTTTTTTTTTTAAAATCATGCAAGAAACTTAAATATAAAATTCACGTATAATATTTAATTTTACATTAAACATATTATATAATTTCTTATTGTCACTCTCAAATTCAAAAGCTAGAACAAACATAAACTTAAACAAAAATAAATAAATTATTTAATTAAAATAAGATATTTTTTTAAAATTTATAATATAAATTTAATTAAAAATTTCTATAAATAAAACTAAGAAAACATGCATTATTTAAGTTGAGAAAGCAATGAAAACTACCTCTTATTGAAATTGTGTCAACAAATAATATTAAAATACCTATACAATTACACAACTATGCAGTTATACAAAAATAATCACATTTATGATTTATGATCAGCCACGTGAACTCGGACATATGTCAATTAGCGATATGAAAGCACGTCACGGCCAGCTTAGGACTGACTTCACTCAATTAAGTAGAAGCCCACGGTGAAGACTGATTCTAATTGCTAAAGCATCTAACAAAAATATCTCATTTGATCTCCCATGTAAATATGAGGAAGATCCTTCATAAAAAGAATCTCTATAAAATAATATAATTGTGGACTAGACCAAATTTAGACCGAACGACATTAAAAATATGTCAATAACCCTATCACATTTCATATTTAGATTAATCCAGCTTAATCACCCAGCTAATAAACCTCCATCAACATGAGATCAATATAGAAACAATTGATACTCAAGCCACAAATAAAGGTAAAAGACAATTTTTCTTTTAAATTAGGCTCCTTACCTAATTTTACAATATTTTAAGAGCAAAAACCTATAGCAATTGCTAAGTAACTCGAACCTCAGATTTTGTAGGAATAAATTATAGGTATACGCTCTTGGGTAATCACAAAGAAGCAGTTGCTAACGGCCATTTAATCCAACTGCTACCTCAAAAGAAATGTTCTTTCTAAAGGCCTCGAGATCTAGTCAAGGAGAAGACCATATGCCAACATAATAAATTCACCAGAGAACATGTGTACAGAAACAGAAAGGCTGGTTATGTATTTTGTCATAACCATTTATCTTGTAATAATAGAAAAAGGTTACCACATCTCACGTTCTTGAAAGGCCTATTGAGCACTCAATATCCATTTTAAGGGGTCCAAATTATGCTACTTTTCCACCGGCACCGGCTAAATCACAACAAACATAGCACAAGTAAAAAAAAAAATTAACAAGTCAATAGTCACTGATATAGCATGGTAAGACCTGCCATCAGAGCATGACAACTCAGGAGTCATGCCAGAATTCGCCTTCACAACCCGGACGTAAAGCAAAGTACTTGCCTGCCATGTGTTTTAGCCTAGTTAAACAATCACAACAATCGGTTTGAAGTAAGATTAAATTAGTCAAAATTGCACACGCACACCCCAAACTTCGGTATGTTTCTCCTGGTTCCTCCTTCGAATGCAAGCACAGGCAAAAAACCCAATGAAGGTCCTTTAATATCAACAAGAAAATTCTAAAAGCAAAAGGAGTGAAAGAATTGATTAAAAGAAAGGTTGTTTGAAGTCCACAAAATGCAAGAACGATAAATGTGACAACTATCAGTTTACAAAGAATATGTTACATAAGTTTCAGAAAAGATCTCCCTAACCCCAAAAGTCTAAGGTAGTTCTCATACACAGTCTATTGCTCTGTTAATTCATATGAGAATAAGATCGACTTATGAAGGGCTATCATAATTGACAAGAAGGGAAACCTGATTAGGATGTAAATAAAAGTAAGGTTCACACATGAATTTGCTTTATTTTATTTTAGAGCAACTACATATAACAGGAGAATGCATACTGCTGAAATAAAGAACCCAAAAACCTTAAAAATTTAGAGCATGTCTGGAGTCCACCACAATTCCAAGAACTGAATCCCTCACACATGGTACACACTGTACAATACAACAAATCCATCAATGAAAGAGAAGTGAAAGCCATATTAGAAGCAAAACACAATAAACAAACATAAATCGACCTCTGCATTACTCTTCTCCAGTATCAGCTAAACCAATTGAAAGAGACATTAAATAACACCAAGTATAATCAGTTGATTTCTAACATTGTTACACAATGATCAGTCATTCTAATAAGGACATCACAAAGCTAAACAAATCAGCATATACCCAAGAAGAATCAAAGACATACTTTTGTTCATGCCATAATAAGCACACATAACAAACCGATGAAACAGAAAAAAAAAATTACAAATTTAGAGAATTCAATCCAATGATCACAAAGATATACCAACTCATTGTTTTGAGCCACAAACCCAAATACTCTAACTAAAAAGAAACCTCATGCCCTTTTTCCCATTTTTGGGAGCTCTCAACCCAGTACTTGTTTGTCACTTTCCAATTGGACTGGATTAAAAAATATAAAAAGAAAAAAATATATAAAAATGAATGGGTAATAAATTACAAGAAAATATTCTGGATGCAAAGTAACAATTTTTTAGGTTGTTAGATTAATCTTTTTTTTTTAATCCTCTCTAATTTGATAACAAATTTACGTTATTAAAATTATCCAATTTAGTCTCAATATCAAACGTTACCATTATGCTTAGACAACCTCAATTTTCTAGCTTTCATCACAGATATAGCATTACACTCCTGAAATTTCCAACCCAAGAAAATGTATTAATCACAATTAAAAAATGTCAATCCGTACAATTGTGAGACAGAGGATAGAAAAGGGAGACCTGTCGAAGACTACCGCCAAGAATCGCATATACATGTAAGCACTGAACGGTCCGGAGGGAGAGTAAAGAAGAGGAAGAATTTTTAGGTCAAGTTAATAAACTAAGGTCTCTGATTGCCTAGATAAATATATCGGCGCCCGGAGCTGGAAACTCTGCAAAAAAATGAATAGTTCACGGCACGGCAACTAAAGGGTTTTAGTAGGCGAGACATCATGTACATACCATTTTTATCGCCTATTATGCTTAAAGACCTTTTTATATATCTATAATTTTAAAAATATCAAATTACATAACTCTTCCAATAATACCAAATTAGTATCTACATTTACCAAATTCACAATTTTTCGATATACTTCATTACATAAATTTGGTGTCACAACAATTAGTTTTAGGAATATTTGCATAAAATACTATTTATTTTATAATAGTTGTATTTAAGTACTAAATTTATTTATTTTATTAAATAAAAGTACCAATTTTTTTATTTATTTTTTGTTGGGTCCAAATTTTTTTTTTGACGACAATAATATCTAATTTTTATTAATAATTGCACTTAATTATCAAATTAATTTTTTTTATTGCATTAATGTCAAATGTTTGTTAATAGTTATACTTAAGTACCAAATTATATTTTTTAATGTGGTAATAATATCAATTTTTTGTTAATATTACACTTATTAAAGGTACTATTACTATATCAAAAAAATTGTATTTATGTGCAACTGTTAGTAAAGATTTATTATTTTTGCCGTTAAAAAAATTAATTTGGCACTTAAGTGCTATTATTAGCAAATATTTGATATTATTGATGTAAAAAAATAGATTTGATACTTAACTGTAAATATTATGAATGATTTGGTATTTTTACTACAAATAACTCTTAATTTTAATAGGAGAATAATATGTTGTATCTATTTACTTGTTATTATTTTTAATATATTTTATAAAAATATCTAAAACAATTTATTTAAATAAAATATTTAAAAAATATTTTTTGAAATAAAATTGTATCAAATAAATTAATTTTTTAAATATTTAAAATTTTATTTTATTTTTTTATTTATAATAATTAATTTTTTAAAACGTTTTAAAATAAAATATTATCAAATTTATGAAATAAGGTAGAGATGAAAGGAAAACAAAAAAGCTAATCTCCACATCCTCGAAAATTACTATCACACCAAACAAAAATAAAATTAGTTTCTTAGATCGAAATCTAAAACAGAATCCCCCAATTGGTATTGTTTTCTGTTTTTTGTTTTCAAAATTTTGTTTTCAGAAATAAGAACAGAAAACTGTTTTTGTAGTTTTCAAAAAATAAGAGTTGTTTGGTTAATGTTTTCTAAAAACAATTTTTTTAGTTTTATTTTTTTTTAAATCTTAAATAAAAAATTAACAAATATATTTATAAAGAGAAAAATATTTTAAAAATTTGTAATAAATAATGAGATAAAATAATTTGAAAGAAAAAATGATGAAAAATAAAAAGTAAAGTTAGGAAAAAAACTTGAGAACAACAGAAAACAACTTTTTGTTGTTCTCAAAATTTTCTGTTTTTTGTAATTTTGTTTTTAAAAATTGTTTTCTGAAAACAATGCCAAACACCCCTATTTGTTTTCAAAAAACAGTTTTTAGCTTTTAAAAACAAAAAACAGTTTTTTAGTTAAGGTGCCAAACACCCTCAAAGATTGTGTTGTTGTTTTTTTGTTTTTGCTGAATTCTAAATGAGTAAACGAATGCTTAACATTGAAAGAAAATCTTGTCATTTTTCCTTGCACATAATTTCATTCTTGTCTCTTAAATTTTATTTCTTCTCCTTTTTGTTAATCTACCAAACATGACATTAACAAAATTCTCTAACCGGAATCCCATTCTTTGAATCACACACTAAATTGAGTATCAAATTCTTTTGACAAAAAGAAGAAGAAAAAGAGAAAGTGTATTGGTCTTCTTTAGATTAATCTAAAGGGCAAGCAAGATTCAGAGTTTGCCCGAGAATATAGGAAGAAAGATGAGTATGAGTTAGGCTGTAGGTTTTGTTGTTTGTTCAGATTTTAAAATGTCTCCAACATTGTTTTCCAAATCCAACCACCATTAATTTCTCAGAAGTCGGAAGGTTGACAGAGTGAGAAAATAAATAATTAAAATCAGAGAAAATCTTGTACAGACAGGACAACAACTGACCAACAATACCTACAATCTTTATAATTCTTATTATTCAAGTACTTACATGGTCGCCACTAGTTTTTGAGTTTTCATAAATATTGGTCTTTAATTCATTCAATATGATAACTTAGTTGTCGTATGATAATGGCAAACCAATGCAATGAAATGAAACAAATTGATATTTCAACAAATATGGTTTACATAAATACAAAACAATCTTCAAGTTGATAAACAGTATCAACACATCTATGATTATTCAATAGTCAAAAATACAAAATGGTAAAAGAAAAGGTCAGCCAAGTTTAGTACAATCACTTGATGACCTACAGAATAATTTTGTTTTCTAGTATAAATAATTGTACAAACAAAACCCAGCTTCATCTTGGGTTATTTCGTTTCCATCCTCCATAACATGAATGGTGACCATAAACAGTTTCTTCATTCTTTTGGGTCGTGTTATCTTTGATTTTTTTGTTTTTGTGTATCTCCTTTCCTGCTTAAATTTGTTCATATAATACAAAAATATTTGTTCATGAAGATCTTATAGATCACAATTGAACGCCATTATCTTTTACCCCATGTGAGTTTGTATCAAGGAGGGTCTCTAGTGATCGGCCCTTTCTGCTTGGAACTCGGCCTGCTTCTTTCAGTAACTCTGCTAACCTTCTTTTCTCGTCGTCCACATCAGGATTTGCAGTCCCCAGTTTCTCCTCCCTCATGCCAACAACATGCTCCAAGATTTCAATTGCATCATCCAGCCTAAGGAAGAAATAAGAAAGCACCAAACCAAAACAAAACAAAAATAAATCAATGACTTGAACATTTTCTTTCCACATTTGAAATTTTTTTTTACTGTGCTTCTTTCAACCCTCATGATATTCAAGTTATATTCTGCTATATAAGATGACCAAGTCAAATATGGTTCACAACTGGCTTTAAGTGCACGTACAGCTAAACTTATATAAAACAACTAGCATGGATGAATATGATAATGCAGTAATGGGAGAAATGAGATAAAGACCGGGCATACCTCCCAACTGCATCATAAGTTCCAGCAAGATTGCTATACACCCCTAGTGTGTCAGGGTGATATGGTCCACACTCTTGTTCCAAAACGCTCCTGGCTTCCTCAAATAGCTCCAGGGCCTCGTTTATAGCATACCGCTGTACACAAGCAAGTCCCATTTGGTTAAGAGCAATTCCAAAGAAAGCAGATTTCTTCTCTCCACTTGCACGGAGTTTTGAAATTGCGTTCTTGAAAGAGTTGTAAGATTCTGAATAGTTCCCCAACATGTAGTGCAAGACCCCCATCTGGGCTTCAATTCCAGCTATTGTGCTCTGCTGACCAGGAGCATCATTATATATCTTCAATGCCTTCTCCAGCAATTTCAGTGCTTGCTCAAGCTCATCCATTGATTCATAGATAGTAGATATATCTGACAGGCCACTTGCTATTTCCTCTGCAGGAATCCCAATCATTGGCTTTTCATAAATACGAAGGGCATTCTCACAGTACGATTTTGATTCTCTTATCTTCCCTGTCCTGTTGTATAAATCAGCTAGTCGAACAAAGACTGAACCAACAGATGGATGGTTCTCTCCTTTAGTGGTCTTGAACACAGTGAGTGCTTTCTGATAAGCAAAAATAGCCTCATCATACCGAGACAAAGATAAGTATGTGTCTCCAATGCTGCAATCAACAGACGCCACCTCAACTTCCTGATCATTTGCAGCCATTGCCATGCTAGCTAAAACAAGATGCTCCAGGGCAGCTTCATGATTTCCTTTTGTTTCATATATAAGACCCATCAGCCTTCTATCTGCAGCCTCTTCTGGAGAAGCAGGGGAGCCATTTTCTCTATGAATGTCAAGAGCCATCTGGCAAAGCTTTTCAGCCTCATCAAACTGCAATGCTTGAACATGAGCTTCAGCCAGATACCTACAAGTCTCACCAACTCTTGGGTCTGTTTCTCCCAACATTTGTTTCTGGATTTCCAGTCCCTTTGTGTAGCACATCAGTGAATTCTCAAGCATGCCCAGCATAGCATAAGTATCTCCCAACTGCATTTGACCAGCAAATTTAGCAAGGGCATGCTCTTGGCCTTCCTCAACCGACAGAACCTCAATGGAGCGCTCAAGAACAGGAATCGCCTCATTGTACTGGCTTAAGCTACAGTATATTGCTGCCGTAACATGTAAACACATGACTAGTTCTAAACTGGGTTTTCCATTTGCACACTTTTCAAACGACTTTGCAGCTCGAAGAGCAAAATCAAGAGCCTTATGTAAATTCTCTCCAGAAGAAACCAAATGCCTTGCTTGCTTAAGTAAAAATGGGCCCAGATCTGGATTTTCTAAGCCTGCTTCAGTTGGATCATCCATTCCATTCTGCAACTTTGACCCTCCCAAAGCCAAATTTCTTACTTTCTTCCCTCCCGAATTTTGTTTCCGTGGATTCCTATCAACTTTCCTATCAAGTGGAGGCTTCTCAGGAGATGTCTTGCCCTTAGAAATTGATTTTGGTGATGTTTCAGATTCCAACTGCACAGCAGAAGCTTTCTTTGACTTCCCTGAAGATACAGATTTTGCACTTGCAGATTGAGTCTTCTCTGCCCTTTCTCCTTTTTTACCTGCAGATGAGCTTCCCTTCTTAGAACCTGAATCACTACGAGAATCATCCATGGGCTTCCCTAGAACCTCTTCTTCCATTATCTCCACTTCCCTCATCTCTCCTCCAACAAGATGGCGCAACTCCGAATCGATCCTAGACTCTTCACCATCAGATCCAAAGCTACGCCTTGATGGTGATTGATCAGAACTCTGCATGTCACAAACATTTTCATATAGCTGCTCAATTGAGGTGTCAATAATCTCATCACCTGGGAGATTGGAACCCATGTTCTGAGGGCTACGTGGGCTCAAATCACTCTTTTGGGACATATCTACAACTGGGTTTTCCTTAGGAGGTGTAGAATTTCCATTCATAGAATTCACCACCACATCTTCACTCTTTCCATCCATAACTATTCCAGGCATCTTATGTACCTACAATGTAGCAAAATCACCAAGATCGAATAACTTAGCTGCACCAATGTTTGAATCGGAAGCATGCATATGAATCAAACAGTTGATAACTAATAATAACAACATGTAATATATGATATTTCAAAACAATAACGATATAAATCAACCTTTAGCATTAAAGATACTACGAAAGCACATAAAACAGAAAACCAAAAGCAGTAAGAACATCAAAATTTAATCTTTTCCATTTGCTTGTCAACAAAATTTTCAGCAGCCAACGAACTTAAAATGCTGAAACCCATCAATAAACAACCATTGAAAAACTAGAAACATAAACAGGAAAATAAAAAATAAAACCCAATAAATTAGAAGTTCTCCAGTAAGATCTCTACAACCAAGTTAAACCAAACAAATACAAATAGGTATTTATATCTCAACACATCCCAAATTGAAACAAACCAGCTATAAAAATCCATGGAACGAATTATAAACAGAAACCCATGTCTATATAACCATCAAATTACGATAAACAGTTGAACAGAAGAGGCATTTGACCTCTCAAATTGATTCAAATGCACAACACATTGGCAAAAACTGAAAGATAACAAAGCTTTTCACCTGAAAAAAAACATTTACAAATAAAAAAACAGAGGAAGTGAGAAGGCATACCTTAAGAATGAGCTATGAAAAGATAAGTCCAAGGGGGTTTATTCTCGTGGTGACATTGAAAGATTAGTATATATATATTATATATATATATATATATACTATAAATATCAAGAAACAGCCATTTTTTGGTGGGTGTAAGGCATTATTAGCTAGAAATGGAGATGACAAGAGGAAAAGAAAGATTATAAAAATGTTAGGGGCAAAGTGGGAAATTAACAACATTAAATTTTTGGGATATTAAAAGTAAAAGAAATTAATTTTTTTTTTAAGATTAGGAATGTCAGATGGGAAAATGGAGAAGGCGACTTCTCTCCCACCGGCTCAGCCTGCAACTGTTCAACATTCCAGCTAGAATTTGCCACGTGGCAAACGTAGAGTGGTTATTTATATTTCTGGACGGTTTTACCCTTTGAAATTTTGGTTATTGACTTTGTTTGTGTTAACAAATAATTAATTATTAGGTAAAAAAAATAAATAACTTTTTTGTATTTTTATGGTGGGATTGTAGGTTTATGTGGAGAAAAGTCCTAATCTTGAAGTTTACTTGGCTTCTTCTAAAGCTTGATTATGAAGTTGGTCAAATATATAGATGTGACACAAAAAATTTAGGAACATATTTAGGATAATGGAATGAAAAATCTACAATAATAATAAAATAAATAAAAACTAAACACAATTTTTATTCCTTTAAATGGGACAAGCAAAATGTTACTATTATTATTTGGTTTAAGGAATCTGGTTGGAGAGAAGGATAATCCCAAGGATATTTTTCCTACATGTTGGGGTTCCAATGGATAACATTGCATTTATTATAACTGTGTATAGCACATGAACTTGAAGTAATTAAAACTTGGTATTTCATCTTGGTTGAGTTTTAAAAATACATATATATATATATATATATATATATATACAACCAAATTTTGCATAGCACCATTGGATTAAGAAGTTATGTTAGACTAGTCTATTATTATTATTATTATTATTATTAGTTTTTTTGTTTATGAGTATTTCATGAAATCATTATTATTATCTCTTTCAATTATAACCCTAAACATGAACCGTGTATACTAATATTTTTTTCATTATATCAACTTTATATATATTCATTACTTTATATGCATGCACTAAACGTAGGACAAAAAAATCAATATCTTAATATTAATTTTCATTACCTAATTATATTCTACGTGTAAATGTAATCAACTAGAAAAAAAAACACATTTGAATTCATAACACTATTAAATTTTTTGCTAAAAAAGATAACACTATTAAAATTTAATTATATTTATATCAAAAAATTATGATTGGGATAATCGAGCTTATTATTATTATTATTATTATTATTATTATTATTATTATTATTATTATTATTATTATTATCTAATTCATTTGCTTTAATTTTTCTATCACTTATTATGCTAAGTGACACATGTCATGTCTAAAAATAAATCATACAATATTAAATATTCTAAGATTTTAAATAACTTCACATTTGTGTCAAATATTAAACTATTACAACTAGCTAGCTAGTGGAGAGGGTAAGGTGGGTTATGGTAGAAATAGCGATATCAAGACCTAATATATTTACATTTTCTTAAGTATTATATGAGTGTTTGTGACCCTTCTAATGTACTAAAAAAAATGAGTGTGTGTGTGTTTTTTTTTTTGAAAGGGGGTGTTAAGAGTGTTCAACCAGGTTTTTTTTTCTTTTCTTTTTTGTCATAACCAATCTAATATGCATTAAGTGTGCAATTTATATTTTAAATCTATTTCAATCAACATTGTAGTTCAAAATTATTCAAATTCAATAAACTAGTTACTTTCTTGAAATATTAATTTTTTTATTAATCATAATAATTTATTGCTAAACTTCATATTTTTTAAACAGCAAAATAAATAAAATACTCAAATATTAAAATAAAATATAACATACATTTTAAATTTTAATCAACAAAACTTAATTTCATAAATTTAAAACTTAAAGTAATAAATATTTTTTTAAAAAAAAAACTTAAAGTAATAAACAACTCCTCATAAATTATTTCATTAGGATGGTCTCTATTATCTATTTTTTTTTATTTTGTATTAATATTTAAAAATTATTATTATATATATATGCAAATTGAATTAAAATAACTATTCTCCACATAAAAAGTCTATTTAATCCGTATAAGTGCAGAATTCAGATTCTTTAATTCATGTACAAATATATAGACATTTTGTGGATTGAATTGAATTGAATCGAATGGTTTAAATTAGTTCAAATTTAGTAAATGTTGAACACCATACTTGATCTCTCTCGATGATAATAATAATAATCACTGTTGGATCTTAGGATTGTTTAATGTATTACTACGCGTCCAAGATGGAAAGAAGAAGAAGAAGAAAAAAATCACAGCTTCTATTTTTATCATTATAATTGTGAGGCTTTTCCTTGTGGTAATATCAACCATTGAGACCCATTTTCTTGCAAAGTGAGTTTGGAAATGATAAGCTCTATCTACCCGCATATTGGTAAACTAAAAGGAACTTTGCTACAATTTTTTTTAAGGGATCATTTGATCTTTTATTAAAGTATAGCTATGATGCTATCACATGCAAAACTGACCAATACACTCCACACCTCTACCTACACATGTAAGGTTTTCATATATGTTTTTGACTGATTGGAGAAATGAATGTACCATAAATATCAAATAAATAAATAACTTTGTTAAGTAGTCAATAATATCTTTAGAGGAGGAGATTGGGACATTAAGATGTGTAGCTTTATGAATAATTATTGGGGTAAGTGACTTTGCAACTCTCATGGTTGGACGATGTGAAAATCGATGAAATTGGGACCCAAACTAATTGTATATAATCCCAAAATTAATAAATTTTATAATCAATCCTAATCGAGCTTAGATCATTGGCAAAAAAATAAAGAATAATAATAGAAGGAACACCCTAGAATTGTTAGCTTTTACCAGAGGCAAACCTACCATAGGAAATGATAAGAATTTGGGTCCATTATATGAAGCTCTTCATTATCTAAATCATCATGACCATCAAATCCATAAGGTTTATACCTCACATTATTAAAAAATTTAAATAATAAATAAAGCTTTTTGACAGCTCTCCCAGACCTCTTGTATAGCAACATTTATGGAACATGAATTCAACATGGTATGTACTATGTATACCCAATATGGCAAGCAATGCACACACAATCTTTTGTTGAGGGTTTTTAGTTGGTGTAATATAAAGAATTGTACTTTAGGAGTGTTCAAAATTTAATTAAAATAGAATCCCTTCCAATTTAACATTGAATTGGAGGACCAAAATTCTATCCAATCGGGAATAAAAATAATAATTTGAAGACTTAGAGCAGCATTTTATCAATCGTTCTATTAAAAATTTGCAAGGCTCCCCTAAGGCATCTAGGGCTTGTTATTCTCAATCTCCTTTCAGCCTAGGGTGTTATATTATTTTAAATAATATAATGTTACATTAAATAATGTGACAAAATGTGATATGTCACACAAATGTGATTTGTCACACTTTGTAACATATTATTGAGAGTCACAAAATTGAACACATGTATGTGCCCAAATGTAACATATTTTGTAGTTACAAATTTTTGTAACTCTCAAATATTACTCAATAATGTGTAGACTGTGTGTTACACATTTGAGCTTAGATTTCACAAAGTCATTATGAAATATGGTTGTTGGAGACATGTTTTTAACTCTCACTAGGTTTATGGAGGTTACAAAATCATGTGGGAAAGGGTTTGAGACGTTTTGGAAAACCTGAAAATTTTGTGCTGAAAAATGGCCTGTGGCTGCGGCCACTGTTTATCCCTAGTCGCGACATGGGGGACAGAGGTCAGTGGCCGCAACCACTAATACTCCTGGTTGAGGCCAGTGAGGCTGACAGCTGTTGACGGTGAGAACTCGTCAACTAAGTTAAGTTAGAAAAATTTGCAAAGTAGAGATTATCAAAAGAAAAGCTTGAGAAATCTAAGTATAAACTCCAAGAACAATTGCAGAAGAAAAATGGTGAAATCAGTTTGTATTCACTAAGGTACACTGCTACAGTAATTTTTCCAACCCCCTTCAAAGAAGAAGAGGGGTTCCCTTTATAGGGGGCTCTAATGGCCCCTGATACATTGTAGTCCATGGGACCAATCTGTACACAAGTACACTATCAGGAGAGTGGTATCAGATGTAGTGGTGTCAACTCTGGTACATGGTCAGAGTTTGTGGGAGCACCTCAGCTTTTGTACCCGGTTATGCCTCCACTACTTGCCTTGTACGGGTGCCAGAGATGGGCTGGTGAGGACCACAACAGGTACCTCATTTGTACGACCACTACCTGTCTGGTACGGATGTTCAGAGTTACGCCTCTTAGCTCCTCATCCTCGCATAACCGGTTTCCGTACGCGTGCCTTGTATCTAAAGGTTGCTCTCGTGTAGCCATGAGCGAGATAAGTGTGCGGGAGTCGTGCCCCACTGGTGACACCTTCCTTAGAAAATAGAGAAGGGCTTCATCAGCGGCGCATATGCTTATACCATAGAGGCGCGTCTTGCGAGACAGTGAGAGGGACCTAGGCATGGCCGAGACGTGGCCTCGCGGGTCATAAGGGCGCCTTGTGAGATGGGCCCTGTACCTGGACATGGTGGAGGTACGGCCTCGCGGGGCCTGATGGCACCTCACGAGGCGATGATGCGCAGCTGGAGAAATGGAGCCTCGCGCCTGGGCATGGCCGAGGTGTGGCCTCGCGGGACCTGATGGCGCCTCGCGAGATGGTGAGGCGCAGCTGGCGAAATGGAGCCTCGCGCCTGGGCATGGCCGAGGTGTGGCCTCGCGGGACCTGATGGCGCCTCACGAGATGGTGATGCGCAACTGGCGAAATGGGGCCTCGCGCCTGGGCATGACCGAGGCGTGGCCTCGCGGGTCATGAGGGCGCCTCGCGAGATGGCGACGCGCAGCTGGCGAAATGGGGCCTCGCGCCTGGGCATGGCCGAAGCGTGGCCTCGCGGGACCTGATGGCGCTTCGCGAGACGATGATGTGCAGCTGGAGAAATGGGGCCTCGCGTGGGCGCGCGCGGAGGAGCGAGGCTGCGCATTGACGAGCGAGGCTGGGCCTCGCGTGACCCCTCGGATCTCTTGGTACATCTTTACTAAGTCTTCCTATGAGACATGGGCTGAGGGAAAAGTATCGGGTGGCTCGGATTGCCTGAGGCTAATGAGGGTAGACCCCCATATTTTCCCTTGGTGGAATTTGAGCATCCACACTTGCCCCCCAGTCTAGGAGAGGACCTTTAGGTGCTTTTGTAGACTCTTCTCTTTAATTCTTATAAATAGGCCTTCAGGCAAGGCTTATTATTTGCACCTTATTTCCTTGGTTTAGTGGTACCTAGACCCTTACTCCTTTCAAGAGGTAAGGGGTTCAATCCCCCACAACCTCACTTTTGCTAAAAAAAAAAATTTGAGCTAATTTTTGGTAAGTCTATTTGGAGGCTAACACATCCTTTCTGTCTATTTTTGCAGACGTGTATTTTTGACCATTTGGTGCTTTTGGCCCTCGACCTCCTTTTGACCTCAACAGCGTTCCATTTTACTTGCTTGAGGTATATTTTCTTTTTCCCTCATGTTCATTGGGTCCAAATTAGCATTACTCGGGATGGGGTACCTTGGCCTGAGCTTGCAGTGAGTTTGCCCAGTTGCATGCCCCTCTTTTTTATACCCTGTAGTGGATCATTTAGGGCATTTGCATCTAGAGGTTTTAAGCCCATTCCTTTGTGTTTTGTAGCCATCCCCTCATTTATATGTGAACCCCTTTTTGCTTTCGGGACGAGGTCTCATGGCCAGTGACGGTCCGTTCGACATACCTCCGGGGGTTGAGTTTGTTGACCTGTCCTCAGACTCAGAGTCCCCTGAGGAAAACCCTTACCAAGACTATGACTCCTTAAGGCAAGCCCGTATCCGTCATCTTGAGCACCTGGCTGAACTTAGGCATAAAATTTGGGTGGTGGAGAGTGAAATTGACTCGACGCTGAGAGGGGACGGAGCACCTTTCCCCCCAGACCTTAGTGACCATGTAGCGAGCCTTAGGGTGACCCTTTTAGAGTTGTAGAGGGAGTTGGAGTTTATGGAGGGACACCTTCCGCCTGAGCCCTCCAGCCCATCCTTGCCTGATGACTGTCATGGGGCCGCTTCTGCTTCCCCTCAGCCCTTAATTTTGATCTTCCCTAGCCTAGTGCTTCCGCAGCCGATCCCCCGGTGGAAGACTCTTGCTAGGAAGAGAAAATGGAGGGTCAAGTGTCCTGTTTCTTCCTCACCTTTTTATTTTGGTTTTGCAGATATGCCGAGGGCACAACGACAGGTATCTACCAATGAACCGGATGAGGTTCCTTTACTGGCATCCGAACTGGTGTCACATGTGTCAGAAAGCAAACTGAGAGAAATTGTGAAGCACTACCGCGTTCCTCCGGAGTACGCCTTATACACTCCTTTGGAGACATGCTGGGCTGACCGCCCTAGGGCCGGCTTCGTGGCCCTTAGTGAGCACATTCTGAAGGCGGGTGGTACCATCCCCTTGCACCCGTTTTTCGTAGCGGTCATTAACTACTTTGACCTGGCCCACTTCAGCTGGCACCCAATGGCTGGCTGACTTTGAGCTGCCTTTTCATTGCGTTCGCGGTACTTTCCAAACGTGCCCCTATGGCGCTAGAGGTGCACTTCCTGTATAACCTCATGCCCTCTCCCAAGTCCAAGGGCTTCTACTATTTGCAAAAGGCCAATAACGAGGTCCCTTTTATAGAGGGCTCAGTGTCCAATCCGGGGTCCTGGAAGCAGGATTTTTTCTTCGTAAAGGGCCCTCTCTCTGTCCGTGAGGACTTCTGCGCCACCCCCAGTAAGTACCCTGAGCCTCCTTTTCTTTTTATTGGAACTTACTGTTTTATACTTATGTTTGTTTTGACAATGGCGTGGGTCATGTAGAGCAATTTTCCGTTCCCTTGGTCGTTGGGTCGGAGGCGGACGCCGTGATGGGCCTCATTAATGCTGACCCCGCCCTGAAAAAGGCAGCGTTCTTATTCACCGTGGAAAATCTGAACCTCCACAAATTGTCCCCAGTCTCAAACCCCAAGTTGCTGTGGACCATCCCTCGGTCCAAGAAGATGAAGGCGGTGTCAGCCGAGCCTTGCCCAGACGAAGGTGAGGCTGAGGATGAGCCGGAGGAAGCCCCCCTTGAATGCGGGGGACCTCACCAGCTGTCTTCGTCTCTTGGGGGATGCCCTCCTTATGCCTCTTATGACCAGGACATAGCCTCCCAATCTCAAGACCAGCATGTCGTACCGGGGTGTTTTGTTTGCCCCGAACTTGAAGGCTATGACGCTTTCACTCAGGCTCCCCTCGACCCTGGTCCATTGGGGGCTTACTTTGCCAATCTTCCAGCACCCCCCTCTGATCTACCGGGGCCTCACTTTTCCACTTTTTCTGCGCCCCCTCCCGTTTTAGCGAGCGGGTCGTCTGTCCTTACCCAGCCAGGTGCCCCTGGCCTAGATGGGGCACCTTGGGTGAATCGTATGGCAACCTCTTACGGGCGACGGTTCACCCAAATCGCCTCGGAGCTCCCTGGATATGACTGGAACAGTCTTGGGAGTTTTGCTCTGTCAGACCTTGGGGAAACTCTAAGGCGCACCACTACTTGGGTGAGTTCATGTGTCTTGTGTCGGCCCTATTATATATAGATGTATATACATTTTTTTTTGTTACTTATTATTTCTGTTGTTAACTTTCTTGTGCAGGCCCATATTGTGGCTCAGCGGTTTGCCGACTCGGCTAACAATCTCTCCGCGTCAAGTGCTGAGAGGGACCGTCTCACGGCCCGGGTCGGAGAGCTCGAGAAAGAGCTTGAGGACACCCAGACTAAACTAAAAAGGGTTCAGAACAAACTTTCTGTCTCGTCAAAAAGGAAGCTAAAGGCGGTTGCCAAAGCCACGACGCTGCAGGACCAGGTCACCAGCCTAGAGAGCGAACTCCAGGGGACCAAGGCTATCGCGGCTGTGTCGTAGGAGAGAGTCACTTATTTAGAGGCCGAACTTGAGGCTGCTAGGGCCGAACTCCAGGCTGTTAGGGCCAATGTAGCCACGTTCCAAGAGAGAATTTCTTCCTTAGAGGCGGATAAGACAGTTATCGAGTACAGGTCCATAGACCGCGCCCTTTACGGTGTGTGGAGGCAGGATCCCAACTTTGATTTTTCTTCTTTCGGCGAGCACGTCGTTGCTTGAGCGGCTGTGTGGAGCGCCCGTGGCAGGAGGCCCTGAGGTCGTCATATCCTCATTTCTGTCAACTATCCCACTGTGGGTGTATGCTCACCTTGAGCCTTTGTAATATTATTGTTATTATTTTTATTTTGTGAATCTTTTCATGTTATCAAGACTCCTTTTTCAATATATATGTATATACATGTGTGGTTATTTATCTCTTATTCTTCTACGTTTGAGGTCTTTTTGAGCCTGTATGATGGGGTTTGGTAGGTTCCCCTTTTTTATTTACCAGGCTAGAGGTCATTTGGAGCCCATGTGAAAGGGTTCACTGGGACCTTTTTTGGTGCCTCTTGATTACTTCTATAAGGATATTTTGACCCATTGGGTTCTAGCTATTCTTTTATATATTCTTGCGCGCGCTTATTATTTTTTGCGAGAAGCGTCCTTCTCGTCTTTATTCATAGTACTATTTTTGCAAGGGTCACTTTTAGGACCCTTTTTGGCTAGACGACTTGGTGGCCGCTCTAGGCTTATTGGTGGGTGCTCTCTCTAAGGTCTTTCCTCTTGTGGGAGCATCTGCCTTTATTTGGAAGTGTGTTGTTGTTGTTGTTGTTTTTTTTTTTTTTTTGTAAGACCCTTTGGCCTCCTTGATGTTCACAAGGGTAGCTAATCCTTGTGAACCTAAGGGATGCCTTGTAAGATCATCTCCCTATTTTATATACATAAGGACTTCGCTTAAGGCCCTGATACAAGGGGTTCTTTTTAGGATCCTCTTGGTGCATCGGGTCCATTTTAGGATCCTCCTGATAGAGGGTCCTTTTTAGGATCCTCCTGGTGCATAGGGTCCTTTTTAGGATCCTGGGGCAAGGGGTCCTTTTTTGGATCCTCCTGTTTGCTGTATGCTTTATCTTCACGGGCCACTATTGCCCCACCAAGTGTCTGGTGAAGTTTACTTCGGCAGACACTTTGATTGATGCCCACATAAGGTAGAAAAAATAGCGTGCGAAGATGTGACCAGTTTCATTCATAGAATTCATGTTACAACGATACATATAAGACTTACGTAAAAAAAAGGAACTTACACCTACTTGGGAGGTTATCTAAGTAACCTCTTTGATTTTTACCTACCAAGCTAAGATAACATGCAACACGCTGAAAACCGATACTTCTAGCATTGGGTGTGGGCGCCTCACTGGTAGTACTTCCTAAGGTGCTCCACATTCCATGCTCGAGGTATGACGGTGTCGTCCATGCACGCCAGCTTATAAGTGTTTGGGGGTATGCACTGAGCGACTTGGTAGGGCCCCTCCCAGTTCGCCCCTAGCACCCCCGCCCCTGGGTCTCGTGTGTTGGGGAGTACCTTTCTTAGCACTAGGTCGCCAACTCTGAAAGTTCTCTCTCACACCCTTGAGTTGTAATACCTTGCTGTGCACTGCTGGTATACCGCCATTCTTATTTGTGCTTTTTCCCTTTTTTCTTCTAGCATGTCCAAGCTCTCAGCCAGAGCTACGCAGTTGGCCTCGTCCCCGTACGCCTGTATCCTGAAGGAACTAACCTGCATCTCAACTAGGAGGACAGCCTCACACCCATATACTAAGGAGAATGGGGACTCTCTAGTGGTCGTGCGCGGGGTGGTTCTGTAGGCCCATAACACATTTGGCAGCTCCTCCACCCAGGCTCCCTTCATCTTCTCTAGCTTGGTTTTCAAGTTCTTTTTAAGAACTCTGTTAATGGCCTCCACCTGCCCATTGGCCTGTGGGTTCACTACTGCTGAGAAACTTCTCTTTATCCCTTTTCCCCTACAATATTCCTCAAAGGCTCCCCCCTCAAACTGGGTGCCGTTGTCAGAGATAATTTTGTAGGGCACTCCATATCTACAGACAATGAATTTGTTGACGAATGAGGTGATATGCTTGGCTGTCATCTTCATGAGGGGTTCCGCTTCAACCCACTTGGTGAAGTAGTCCACAGCTACCACTGCGTACTTCGCTCCTCCCCTACCCGCGGGAAGGGCACCGATCAAGTCTATCCCCCAGATAGCGAAGGGCCAGGGGCTGGTCATGCTAGTTAACTCATTTGGGGGCCTCCGAGTGTAGTTTGCATGCCTTTGGCATTTGTCGCATTTCTTGGCAAAGTCATTTGCATCTTGCTCCATGGAGGGCCAGTAGTACCCTTGTCTTATGGCCTTCCTAACCGTGGAGGGTCCGCTCTCATGGTTACCACACTCACCCTCATGTATCTCATGCAGTACTTTTAGCGCCTCCTCCTCCTCTACACATCGCAGAAGTGGCATCGAGAACCCTCTCTTGTATAAAACCCCGTCTAGCAAGGTGTACCTAGCTGCCTTATACACCAACCTTCGGGCCTCTTTCTTGTCCACAGGCAAGGTTCCTTCCTCCAGGTATCTCTTAATCGGCTCAGCCCACAACTCCTTTGGAACACTAACCATGTGTATGTCCGCGCTTACGATGCTGGGTCTAGGTAAGTACTCCATGGGTATCGACTCCAAGATATCCCCATCCTTAGTGGAAGCCAGTTTTGCGAGGGCATCGGCATGGGAATTCCTCTCTCTTGGGATCTGCTCTATGCTGTATGCCACCAATCGTCCCAGATAGCCTTTCACCCTTTCCAAGTATGCAGCCATCTTGGGACCTCTCGCCTGATATTCTCCTTTCACCTGGTACACCACCAATTATGAGTCGCTAAAAATACGAAGGCGTGTCACCTTTAGCTCCTAGGCTAAACGCAAGCCTGCCAGGAGCGCTTCGTACTCCGCCTCGTTGTTGGAGGCCTCAAACCCAAACCAGATTGCACAGTACATCTTGTGTCCTTCGGGTTCTGTCATCATGATACCTGCTCCAGACCCTCCTTCATTGGACGCCCCATCCACATACAGGATCCATTCCTCTAGACCCCTTCGTTCTTCCTCTATGACAGACCGCTCCCCTTCTTCACTTCTTCCTCCATTCGGCTGACTAGTGAACTCCACTATGAAGTATGCCAGTACCTGTCCATTGATGGAAGATCTTGGGGTATACACGATATCGAATTAGCTTAACTCGATCAACCATTTCATCAGCCTCCCTGAGGTCTCAGGTTTATGCAAGACCTGCCTCAAAGGACTATCCGTGAGAACTTCGATTGCATGAGCATGGAAGTAGGGTCTCAACTTCCTCGAGGCCACAACTAAAGCATAGGCCAACTTTTCAATCTCTGGGTACCGGTTCTCCGCATCCACCAACCGCTTGCTGATATAGTACATGGGTTGTTGCTGTTTCTTCTCCCCTCTAACCAAGGCCGCGCTTATGGCATGTTCAGACACTGCCAAGTATAAGTATAGATTCTCACCTTTTTCAGGTTTTGCCAATAGGGGTGGCTTCCCCAAGTGCTCCTTCAGCTTAATAAATGCCTCTTCACATTCCTCATCCCAAGCGAACTTTTTGCTCCCTTTTAGGATGTTAAAGAAGGGGAGGCACTTGTCGGTTGACCTCGAAATAAATCTATTAAGGGCCGCTACCCTTCCCATTAGGCATTACACTTCCTTCTTGTTCTTAGGTGGGCTTATTTCTATCAGGGCCTTTATCTTATCAGGATTAGCCTCGATGCCTCTGGAGTTGACCATGAAGCCCAAGAATTTTCCTGAGGATACACTGAAAGTGCACTTGATGGGATTTAACTTCATTCGATACTTCCTGAGTGTGTCAAACATCTCACCAAGGTCCTTGTTGAGATCTGTAGCATTCTTGGTTTTTACTAGCATATCGTCAACATATACCTCCATGTTCCTCCCTATTTGGTTGGTGAACATCTTATTGACCAACCTTTGATAGGTGGCACCCGCGTTCTTCAACCCGAAGGGCATCACCTTATAGAAGTAGAGTTCTTTATCCGTTATAAACGACGTATGCTCTTCATCAGCTGGGTTCATAGGAATATGGTTGTATCCAGAGTAGGCATCCATGAAGCTCAGTAATTCATGCCCTGCCGTCGCATCTACCAACTGATCTATCCTCGGGAGCGGGAAGCTGTCCTTAAGACAAGCTTTATTCAGGTTTGAGAAGTCGACGCAAGTCCTCCATTTTCCATTCGGTTTTGGGACTAGTACTGGATTCGACACCCATACAGGGTAAAATGACTCACTGATAAACCCATTGGTCTTCAGCTTGTCGACCTCTTCCTTTAAGGCTGCGTACCTCTCTGGGTCCAGCGCCCGCCTCTTCTGCCTAACGGGCCTCACTTAAGGGGAGATATTCAAATGGTGGCACATAACGCTGGGATCTATACCCACCATATCTTCGTGACTCCACGCGAATACATCCAGATTATCCTTCAAAAACCTTATCAACTCCTCCTTCACATCGCTTTGCAGGCTTTTTCCTACCTTCAGTTTTCTCAACGGTTCCTCCACCACTATAACCTCCTCTACTTCCTCCACGGGTTCTGCTCCTGACTCCTCCACGATTCAGGGGTCTAGCTCCTGCGGGCTCCCCGCGGGCACACGTAGCGCCTCGTGTATCACCATGGCCATTGGTTCTCGCGGTTTCACAGGCATGCGGAGGGAGGTGTTGTAGCACTCCCTCACTTCTCTCTGTTCTCCTTTCATACTAGTGACCCCTCTTGGAGTTGGGAACTTGATGAACAAGTGATATATAGAAGTTATGGCTTTCAATTCTCTTAGGGATGGTCTCCCCAATACCGCATTGAAAGCTGAAGCACAATCTACTACGACAAAGTTAGCCATGACTGTAGTCTGCCGGGGTTGCTCCCCCATGGTGAGTGCCAATTCAATCATCCCTAGGGGTTGCACCAAGTCCCCCATGAATCCATATAGGGAAGATTGGCAGGGCTTTAAGTGACGAATGCCCAGTCCCATCTTTTCCAAGGCATGGCGATACAGGATGTCCACTGAGCTCCCATTGTCCACCAGGAACCGATGCACACGCATATTGGCCAACTGAACTGTCAACACCAGTGGGTCATTATGGGGAAAATGCACCCCCCGTGCATCCTCCTCAGTGAATGTGATCGAGTCATTTTCTCCCTTGAAGCTTTTCAGGGGTCGTTGCTCCAAACTCATGACACAGGGTGGCGGACTTCGCCTGGCTTCCCTAGCATACCTGTCTCGTCCCTTCCGAGAATCTCCCTCAAATCCTGGACCTCTAAATATGGTTCAGACTTCCCCCTGTATCTCTGGGGCTTGCCCTTGCGTCTGGGGTGTCACTGGCTCGTCCTCCGGCTTCGGCCTTTCTCTCCTGACATATCGGCCGACGTGCCCCCTGCGGATGAGCTCCTCAATTTCTTCTTTAAATGGATGCACTCTGCTGTCCGATATCCTTTAAATGGATGCACTCTGCTATCCGATATCATCTATTGAGCCGAAGACCAATTTATTCCTGTTGTAGTATTACCGATATCCTTGTGGTACTGGCAGTATCTACTGGGATCCCTTTTGGACCAATCCTTTCTCATTGGTGGGGGCTTTTTGAAGGGAACTCGATCTTCGTTGGTGAGGTAGATATGCTCCCTAGAATTTGTTAGGTTCGTATAGAAAGTGTAAGCTGTCTCCCTATGACCGCTCCCCCGCTTGGTCTTTCTCTGTTGATCTTTCCTTGAACCTTCATACACCCTCTTCTTCTTTGCTCCATTCGACCCTTCACTAGCTAGGGGCTTCGCGTTGAACTCCTCCTTTCCTGTCTTTAAGTTTGCTTGGCCATCCTCCACACGAATGTACTTCTGCGCCCTCTCGTAGAAGTCATCTAGGTCGGTGACTTCCCTCTTCAGCATGTTGTCCCACAATTTGCTTCCCGGGCGCACCCCGGCTGTAATGGCCATTTTTAACTCCCGGCGGGTCAGGCTCCCCAGTTTAGCGGCCTCCATGTTGAACCTGTGAATGTAGCTCTTTAGACTCTCCTTTTCTCCTTGCTTCACATTGGCAAGGCTGGTGCCTGGCATCGTGTAGTCCTGCACGGCGTGGTGCTGTTGGAGGAATTCATCAGAAAACTGCTGCCAGGATCTGATGGACCCTGGCCTTAGTCTTTTGAACCATTTGTATGCGGGTCCTTTCAATGTAACAGCAAAGCAATGGCATCTGGCTCCGCTACTAATTCCCCTCAGCTTCATCAGGTTGTTAAATGTGTCTAGGTGGTACTTTGGATCTGTGTTTCCTTCGTAGGGGGTCATATTGGGTTCCTTAAAGTTGGCAGGGAGCCGGATGGCTTGGATCTCCCTCACGAAGGGTGACTCGTGGTCAAACTCTTCCTCAAAAGCCTGACTGCCAGAGGCGGTGACGATCTTGCTTCGCAGGCTCCTCATTTCTGTGTCCAGGTCCTGTCTCCTCTTGCTTAGGGAGTCCTTTAAAGTGGACGGGTTAAGATCCCCCTTTCCTTTGCCCTCTCGAGGTGCCATAGGGGGCGTGGTCCCTTTACCCGCCCTCTTTTTGTTGAGCTCCTCCCGTAAATCTGAGGGTGCTCTCTTAGAGGTGACCTCGTCCTCGTTGCAAGGGGCAGCGTTGGTCTTCAGCTCTGGTTTCTAGGCCTGCTTCAGTGGTTCAGGATGTTTGTGTTGCTTCATTCAGGGGGTGTTACTGGTGGAGTGTCGAGTCCTCCCATCATCTACCGGAACGGTGGTCTCTGCCCCCTCCCGACCTTTCTCTTATCTCTTGGGCAAGATCACGCTTGACTTACCTTGCAATAGGCCATTCAGCACCTTTTGCATATTCTCCAGGGTGGTCTCCAACATTTGGTTCTTACAGTGGAGCTCACGTATTTCTTCTTCATAGAATCGAGATTTAGAACTCGAGCTCACGGAATGGACCCGGGATGCTTATCATGTCTACGCGTCGAGGGGCCCGGGTCCTGTCGGCCGGAGTTCGGTACTTGTGGTGGTTTAGGGAGCGCGAATTCGTTGGCATTCCTCGGTGGTGCCCTTGGAGGACTCTCTCCGGGCGGGACGGCCGGTGACGAGACCTCTCTATCACCCTCATGAACCTCAGGGTCCCTTGGGGGCTCCACACCTCTGGGTGGAGGAGGATCCTTCATGGAGGCCTTCAGCTGGACTCCATTAAGGTGGACCTCCACCTCTCGTGGCTCCCTGAGTCGCTTTGAACGTCTCGGCATTTCTTCTTGCTGGATGTAATGGCAGAATAGTATCTTGGTACTTAGTTTCCCACAGACGGCGCCAAACTGTTGACGATGAGAACTCGTCAACTAAGTTAAGTTAGAAAAATTGCAAAGTAGAGATTATCAAAAGAAAAGCTTGAGAAATCTAAGTATAAACTCCAAGAACAATTGCAGAAGAAAAATGGTGAAATCAGTTTGTACTCACTAAGGTACACTACTACAGTAATTTTTCCAACCCCCTTCAAAGAAGAAGAGGGGTTCCCTTTATAGGGGACTCTAATGGCCCCTGATACATTGTGGTCCATGGGACCAATCTGTACACAAGTACACTATCAGGAGAGTGGTATCAGATGTAGTGGTGTCGGCTCTAGTACATGGTCAGAGTTCGTGGGAGCACCTCAGCTTTTGTACCCGGTTATGCCTCCACTACTTGCCTTGTACAAGTGTCAGAGATGGGCTGGTGAGGAGCACAACACGAACCTCATTTGTACGACCACTACCTGTCTGGTACGGATGTTCAGAGTTACGCCTCTTAGCTCCTCATCCTCGCATAACCGGTTTCCGTACGCGTGCCTTGTATCTAAAGGTTGCTCTCGTGTAGCCATGAGCGAGATAAGTGTGCGGGAGTCGTGCCCCGCTGGTGACACCTTCCTTAGAAAATAGAGAAGGGCTTCATCAGCGGGGCATATGCTTATACCATAGAGGCGCATCTTGCGAGACGGTGCGAGGGACCTAGGCATGGCCGAGACGTGGCCTCGCGGGTCATAAGGGCGCCTTGTGAGATGGGCCCTGTACCTGGACATGGTGGAGGTACGGCCTCGCGGGCCTGATGGCACCTCGCGAGGCGATGATGCGCAGCTAGAGAAATGGAGCCTCGCACCTGGGCATGGCCGAGGCGTGGCCTCGCGGAACCTGATGGCGCGTCGCGAGATGGTGATGCACAGCCGGCGAAATGGAGCCTCGCGCCTGGGCATGGCCTCGCGGGACCTGATGGCGCCTCGCGAGATGGTGATGCGCAGCTGGAGAAATGGGGCCTTGCTCCTGGGCATGACCGAGGCGTGGCCTCGCGGATCATGAGGGCGCCTCGCAAGATGGCGACGCGCAGCTGGCGAAATGGGGCCTCGCGCCTGGGCATGGTCGAGGCGTGTCCTCGCGGGACCTGATGGCGCTTTGCGAGACGATGATGTGCAGCTGGAGAAATGGGGCCTCGCGTGGGCGCGCGCAGAGGAGCGAGGCCGCGCGCTGACGAGCGAGGCTGGGCCTCGCGTGACCCCTCAGATCTCTTGGTACATCTTTACTAAGTCTTCCTATGAGACATGGGCTGAGGGAAAAGTATCAGGTGGCTCGGATTGCCTGAGGCTAATGAGGGTAGACCCCCATATTTTCCCTTGGTGGAATTTGAGCATCCACAACAGCCAATACCACTTT
This sequence comes from Humulus lupulus, assembly GCF_963169125.1. Lineage (NCBI taxonomy): Eukaryota > Viridiplantae > Streptophyta > Magnoliopsida > Rosales > Cannabaceae > Humulus > Humulus lupulus. The sequence continues at coordinate 37,274,524 of NC_084796.1, forward strand.
TCAGTTTTTTCCAATTTGAACGATTCTAACATCCCAAGTAACTCTCAAATCTCCATTTTAATTCCATAAACATCCAATTAAACATTGGTAACAGCCATGAGATTGGTGGAATTTGAAATTAAAGGGTTTCTCAAACTCTATAAATAAGAGTCTATTGCTCAATTGTAAGACACACCATTTTCTATCCACAAAGCACTTGGCTGGAAAATACACCATAGAGGCTTGATAATTCCAGAGAGCTATTTCCTTGAGAGATCCCTTAGTGCTTAAAGAATAGGGGGAAATAAGCTTTTGGACAAAGGTTTTGAACATTGTTCAAGTTGGTGATCCTCACTACTCTACACTTTAATTGTGTGAGCGTTTGTGTTCTTATTATTGTTCTTTTCATTCTTTTGATCTTGTTGTTATTATTTTACTTGTATTATCATTGTTTTGAGTTTGTAATCTTCTTCTTCTACATCTTTCTATTTACTTGTATTTTGTGCAATTGAGTTGTAACATTTATTTAATCAATATTACATTGTCTATTGTATTTTTATCATAGAGTTGTATTTTGATTTTCCATATTTCCATTGAATATAATATATTCTCTAACAAAGGGGGTTGTCGATACATTCCCTTGTGTCAGTTTGTCTCTGGCTAAGATATGGAGACTATTATTAACTCTTTAAGGCTAGTGTGGATCTGCAAGGCTGGTGTGCATCTTCTTCTATTGGAGTTTTTTTTATTGGGTGGTGTCTCCTTTATCCAGTAGCTTTTGGCATTTTCTGAAATCAGGTCTAGCTCTTTCGCGAGGTGGATTTGGGCTGCGGCTTAGCAAGCTACGCGAGCTAGGCAGCAACGGTGCACCTCATCTCCAGCAATGAATGTGTTTGGATTTTGGGTCTCTCCATAGATTGCAGTCACGACATTAGTGTGGGAGTTGTTCTATGTCGTGGTTGTTTGGTTGCTACAGGGTCATGGAACTTGAGGGGAAGGAGGGTGTTTGTTTAGTTATGGTATTGTTTGTGCTAGTTTGGTTTTTTATTTTAGGTTTTTTTGTATTTTTTCGAATAATGATGTTTGACACTCTCTATCTCACTATCTTATTGATGAAGTTTGTTGTCTTCATGGAAAAGTTTTAGGCTCCTGGCACAGTTTTCTTGGACAACATTTAGATGGATCTCCTTTAAATCTAGATCAGGGGTTTGTTTAGATGGTTATTGATCTTTTGCTTTTTGTAATCTTTTGACGTGATGTGTTAGTTTTCATAGGATTTGTGGATCGCTGCTTTATATTTAATAATGATATTTTGATTAATTATAAGACTTTAGCTATTATTGGGGTTAATATATCTTTGATGATTAATATTGTAAATGATTTACTATGCTTAAGTTAGTTATTTGAATTTACTTTGTAAATAATTTGATTTGTTATGTATATTGTTGGATTAACCTATCAATGAAATTTGCCTATAATCTTCCAAAAAAAAAAACTATCCAATTGAATGGCAAAACTTATATTCTAAACTCATTAGAAAAGAAAAATTATTAATTTTTTTTTGTAAGTTAATAAAATTTATTATAAACACCATAACATATATTTCATAAAAACATATCTATAATAATTAATATTTAATATTATGTTATATAAACACCATAACATATATTTCATAAAAAGATATCTATAATAATTATATTTAATATTATGTTATATAATAAATTTTAGAGGGGAATTACCACTTTCACTCTCTAGCATATTACCAAATTCAATCATAAGTTTTCAAAAAAGCTAAAAATAACCATTTTTTTAACAATCAGCAAAATGACATTTTTAGTTAAAATTGTCTTAATAAAGACAAAATTTCCCTCATTTAAAATGCATTAGTATGTTTTTTTTTTTATAAATTTTAATAACAATACATTAAAAAATTATATTTGTCAATTTTATGCAGTGTATTTTTTGAAACCATATTTAAATAAGAATTCATTTTTAACAATTTTAGTAAACAATAATAATTTCTTTAATAAATATTGTTGTCCGTGTTTTCACCAATTGACATTTGGCACTCATTAAGAGTAATTAAGACTCCACAAAAGATGATTAAGTCCCCTGGAGCTTACTTTGAGCTCCACGGGAGGTAAGCCTTGCCTTCAGTCATAGTTCACCACCATCAGAGGAGTATGTCCTCGTGGAAACGCTACATCCCAAGGACCATGTTCCAGGATAATGCTCCAAGTCTTATTACAAGGCCGTTTCCTCGGTTCATTTTCTCTAGGTCTGTGAGAAGCCTCTTTTGGACATGGCGAAGGGTTGTCAGGTGTCAAGCACAATTACTACAAGAAAAAGACTCTACAGTGACGACTTTTGTCATCACTGTAGGTATACAGCGACAACATATCATCGCCAAAACGACATCGCTATAGGTTCGTATGTGTAGCAATCTATAGCGAAGGAAAAATGCAGTCGTCGCAATAAGGAATCCTTTTTTCGGTTGGACTGGGATAATGCGACAACATGTCGTCGCCGTTGGTGGTTGCAAAATTTGAAAATTTGAAATTCAAAAAATCCTACAGCGACGACATGTGGTCGCTGTAGGTCCGTCGACCTTTCCATCTAAAGTAACGATATATCGTCGCTGAAGAGTGCATGGGTTTATATGCCTTTAGCGACACCATGTTGTCACCGCAGTGTCATGAAAACTCAGATTTTCGTGTTCAACATGCACCATACAACGACGACATGTTGTTATTGTAGGTATACAATTTTAAAAAAAAAATTTAATTAATTATATTTATTAAAATTTATTTAATAAAATATTAAATAAATAAATAAAACCAATTTAACAATATCCATAGTCTCCAAAATGCAAGATAACAAAACATAAGTAGTATTGTCTCAAAAATAAAATAAAAACAATACAAAATATTAATAAGTTCAAAATAGTAATATAATAAAACTAAATGTCATCAAAATCAATTCTAAATTCATTATCGTCAGGCTGTTATGGTGGTTGTGGCTACTGTGGTTGTTGTGGTTGAAAGCTTGCCATCATAGACTATATCATATTCATGTCCAAGTTGACAAGCTGAAATTGTGGAGCTTAGATATTCGAATTTGTTACTTGCAAAAATTGTTGCATTTTCTGGAAGTTGTTGTTCTGGGTCATAAAGGCTTGACTGAAGTGTTGAATCATGGACTGGAAAGCCTCAGGTGGTATCGTTGGAGGGCCAACTGTGGTGGACGGAAACAGTGATGCCTCTGATTGTGAAGAGGATCCGGTGGCGCTTGAGGCAAAGGTACTAGTTCCCTTCAACTTGCGTTCAATACCTCGGTTGTGGCCATGAAGTTGACCAAGTACCTTTGAGACGACTTGTGTCTCATTGACAGTGACACTTCCTGCTTCAGATTGAGATTGAGATTGAGATTGTGTCTGGACTTCTTGCTGCAAGGCATCCTGCAATTTAGAAACAAGATAATTAATACATAATATAATTGAACAATATACATATATACAAAACTTAGAAAGTTACTTACATATGCATCCTTAGCATTTGTGTTCACCCATCCACGTGTCGAATGATTGTGCATGTCATGGAACGTATCTATAACATTAGGCAGTTCCTTAGTCTAAAGATTCATCCTTAGAAAACAAAATTTAACAAAATCTCAGTTAAATATTGAAATTATTATTAAGATAACTCAAAATATTTCAAATTATCTATATATTTTTATTTACCATCTTAAATCGAGCAGAAGCATAAGAATTCAATCCATGGATACTTGGATACTTCTGTGTTGCTCTGTTTGAAACATTTTCCTTTGAGCCTGCCATGAACTGTGGAGTGGTGAAAAGGTCAAAACTTTTGACAACTCTTGTTGTCCATGTCCTCCGGTGGATTCTTTCTGGCTGTCTCAATATTATCATACCTTCCATGTTCATCGAAGTGTCTTTTCTTGCGACCTTTTCTATCCTTGTAGCGATCCTGAAACTCTTGCTCGAACTCAGTCTCTATCAGTCACCACTCAGGGAGAGCTCGGGGAAAAATGAAAAATTCCTTAAAAAAATGGTGAGATTTTTAAATTATAAAAAAAAACATTACATGTGAATAAGTAGATAAATTTACCTCAACCTTTTGCATCAATCCAATCTTGTACTCATCTGGAACACTCTGTCACGAGTCATAATATAACGGGACATGGTGACCAATAAGTTTACCAATAAGTCTCGTGAACAATGTCTCAAAATCACCAATTGCTTTGTAGGTTCCCTCTTTCAGATCAAATTGTAGAGCCAACGAACCTTTATTGTCATTGATGAGCTGCTGCAAATTTTTGGATCAAGATCGACCTCTTCTTTTTATGGCAGCCACTGCATATGCTAATTAAACAATACAATTAAATTGAATAGAATAATAACAACATGTCAATTATTGATAAAAGATAGACTAATTATATTATATATTACCTATCTCAAAGGAAGTAGGAACACGCGTGGGATCTGGAGGAGGAGGATCTATTCCATCACCGCCATGAGAATGAGCAACAATAGCAGACATATCTTTGCAGTTTAAATAATTATCAACTTAAATTCAATTATAGTTGGAGGTTAATTACATAACTTAAATAATTTCAGTAATGCAGTTGAAACTATTGAAAAACAAACATTGTTGAGAACAGTCATATATTGATTGAAAAGTCTTGAAATTAAAACATACACATTAAACATACAAATATGAATATGCATAAGAAAATATTATTCCTCATCAATGTCGATTCCTACATCATCATCTACACTTTCTAAATCATCTTCACAAATTTCGTCATCATCATCGTCATTGATGAAATCATCATCCACATCCAGAACAGATCGAGACGTTTCCCTAATTATGCTGTGTGACTAGGTCGATCCAAATGCATAATCTCCAACTATCATAATTCCACAGTGAGTACAAAATTTGATGAAGTGCTATCATGCACGACATCAACCTCGTTATCATCATCAATACTTGGATGATCCTAGATCTTTCGATGATTGACTTCTTCTACTACCTTCCAATTTATGTTTCTTGAAGGATCTTCTAAGTAGAAAACTTATTTTTCTTCAGTGGTGAGAATAAACTGATTGTTCTTGTACCATTCAAAATTAATCATGATACTAGTTATGTTATTCTCAGTCACATTTCAACCCTTGCTTGCATCGATGTTGAACCATTTGCATTGAAACAATACTACCGAGTAACCATGGGAATAACACAACTCTACAATCTCCTTAAGTTGGCCATAGAAAGTGAAACCATCGGTTCCTGGCACCGAAAATCCACTATTTTGAGTGGTACGTCTTTCGTCACGAATATGGACCGAAAACTTCACATTATTAACAATGCAAGTCGTGTAGGAGTATGCATTCTGATTGGACCCGTTTCCTAAAGCAAATAATTCATTAGTACACTTAGTTGACTGTACTTGTCGCAAACGACCCATCTATAGAGTATGACATAAAAAAAGAAAACACAATGAGATGAGTATTAATTGATACAAATTTTGTAAGAATTCTACAATTTCGATAATTTACCTTCAATTTAAACCATCTAGGGAAATCTTTTTGAAGATTTATGTTTGAATTTTCTCGAAGGCATTCACTGTATAGCACAAGGATTAAGGTAAGATAACAGTTTGCCATGAATTAAATTTAATGAATTCATATGTGTTGAGCTACTTACTCCATATATGGTTGGCTTTCAGGGCAATTGTTGAGTACAAACCACTTTGCTTCTTTTCGATGAAGATAGTCAAGGGTATGATTTTCTTTTTGCTACTTGGACGACATTGTGATTCAAAAACTGACAATTGTCTATTAGGAATAACAATATCCGCATTTCTTTCCGGACGATTAAATTTAGTCTGTACGCCCTGAAGATATTGCGAAAAAAAGTCAAAGCTTCATCAGCAACATAACCTTCCACTATAGAACCTTCAGGGCGCGCCTTATTCCTGACATAATTTTTCAACTTCTTCATATATCGCTCAAATGTATACATCCACCTCATGTAAACTGGTCCTCCTTGGATAGCTTTTTGCGGTAAATGAAGTATTAAATGAATCATTATATTAAAAAGGGCTGGAGGAAAAATTAACTCCAACTTGCACAAAATTTGTGTCACTTGATCTTTTGCATTCTCCATGTCTTTAACAACCAATGTACGAGCACAAATTTGTTTAAATAAATTGCAAAGCTCAATGATTGTCTTCAAAATAGACTTATCCAAGTAGCCTCGAACTCCTACCGGCAACAAACATTGCATAAGAATGTGACAATCATGAGATTTCAACCCAACAATGTTGCCATCATTGTCAGTTATGCGATAATTCCCATCAAATAGATGACTCTTCCTCCACTTATGCGTATAAGATAAGAATCTTCTATGACCAATATAAGCCGTCTTCCCAATTACCCGACATGAAGGAGTGTCTTTGTTGCATGAACGACATGCCATATATCCTTGGCCACTCCAACCAGACAAACTACTATGGGTCGGAAAATAATTGATAGTCCATAATAGTGCTGCATGCATTATGAATACACTGTTCGTTGCAGCGTCTCTGGTTTGAATTCCTTCATCCCACAACTCCTTCAATTCGTATACCACAGGCCTCGGAAAGACATCCATGTCCTTCCCAGGTGGTTTCAGACCGGGAATCAATAAGGTCAGCATGAGTGATGATTGTTTCATGCACAACTAAGGAGGCATATTGTACGTGTAGAATATTACCGGGCACATGCTGTAAGATAGACTCATGTTATGAAATGGATTAAAACCATCAGTAGCCAAACCCAATCGAACGTTTCTGGGTTCTTTGGAAAAATCAGGATATCTGGATCAAATTGTTTCCAAGCACCCCCATCAATGGGATGGTGCATCACATCATCTTTTTTCGACCGTCCCGTACTATGCCAGGTCATATCATTTGTTGTATGCCTAGAACCATGAAGACACTTCAGCCTAGGAGTCAAAGGGAAGTGTCGCAACACTTTGTGGGCAACTTTTTTTCCCTTTGTATCTTTGTCAACCAATCGACTCTCATCACATACAGGACAACTCTGTTTTTGGGAATTCTCCTTCCAGAACAAGCAATAGTCGTACTTGCAAGCATGAATTAATTGATAACCGAACCCTAACTTCCTCATTTTTTTTCTTAGACTCATAGAATGAAGCCGAAATCTTATTCTCCTTCGGGAATGCAAAATTCATAAACTTCAAAAGTTCACCAAAGGAACTATTTGTCCATTTATTCATAACCTTCATGCGCATCATCTTCGCTAAGAAGTTCAAGGAAGACAACCAAGTACAATCAGGGTATAACTCAGCTTCGACCTCTTGAAACAGGTCATCAAATTGATTCTTCGCACTATTGCCACCACCATCTAAAAGTCCTTCATTTACGCCTTCTTCATTAGTGTCTTGTTCACTAATAACATCATTGATGATGTCAATCATCTCATCAGTCACTGGAACCCCATCGTCCATTACTGGAGGCATATCAACTTCATCGTGGTAGGTCCACTACGTATCGCAGCAGAAATCCATATTTGTGTATGTGAGCCTCCACCACATCCAGTTTCTGATTTAGCATATTGACACACTAAACGCATGAGCATCTGAGTTCTCTCAAAAGATTCATATGATTCTTGGCCATTTGTATAAATGCTTGAAGACCATTCCAAAACTCATCAGAGTTATGTCGTATATTAGTTATCCAACTCTTGTCAATCGTCATAATTGATTCAAGTAGAAAATAAATTATTACAACGTGATAATCATAAAAAACTAGCTTTATGTGCTAAGAATTTTATGAAATCTTATGAATAAATTATTAAATTTTATGAATATATATTATGGTTAGTTATGAATGTATTATAAAGTTTCATTACATAATCAAGTATTTAATTATAATTATTATTATGTTATTTAATAATTATCATATTCTTAATATAATTTTGACTTTTTTTTTTTAAATAACAATAAATTTTAATTATTTTAAAATTATTATTTTAATTTTAACTTAATTTTAAGAGTATAGTTAACTTAATTACCTATTTTATCTACATATATTACCAAATTTTATGAATATATTATAAAATTAATTAAATAAACAAACATTTTATTAGAAATTTATTAATTTACTATTAAAGATTATTATTTTAATTTCTACTTATTTTATAAAAAAATATTAATAACGTTTTATACTTGTAAAATTATTATTTTAATTTACACTTTATAATTTATTAATTAAAAATTTTAATCACACTAGTTTTAAAACTACTTTGTAATACTTAGTTTTTCTAATTCTACAAAAACTTCAACAGCATAACAACTGTAATCTAGCCTATCCCAAAATTTAAAATATGCAAAGAAACATATAAACCTGTCCCAGAACATACATATATTATAAATATCTGATCATATTAGTTTAACCTACCACTCAATTTAAAAATATAATTCACATCCACATTTACATACATATAAACATATTCACATATATTCACATTTATATAATATATCTAACCTATCATACATTTTTTATAACATAACATTTGATTAAATTAAACTAACATAAAACAATTAAAAACCACAAATATAATTAAATTAAAAATATAAATCTAAAATGAAAAATAAAATTCAACAATATCTAATATAACCAATTACCCAATTAAAAACATAATTTAACCATTAATCAATCACAAAATATTTAAAAAAAACACAAATATAATCAAATCAACAAACATACAATTCTGAAATGAAAAAATAAATTAACAATATCTAGAATAACTAATTACTCAATTTGAAAACATGAATTAACATTTTATCAATACATTAATCAATCACAAAAAAAAAACCAATACTAAATTTAAAAACAATACCTAAGGGCTCGGGTTAGGGAGTTATCCAAAGGCAAGAGCTCGGGCTCCAATGGAATTTGAAAAAAAAAACAAAAACCCATTTATACCAAATACAACACATATATTAAAAAAAACGACAATTTTAAGGGCACAATAGAAAGAGTATGGTATAGATTCATGAACCTCACGAAAAAATGGCAAAAAAATGGGTTGGGGAGGCATCCTACAGTGGCGTGCGGCGGTCTAAGGCGGAGGAGAAGCTCTGAAAGTTTAGAGTTTTCACAGAAAATGAAGAAGAAGGCTTTTCCTGGGGGATTATATTGCTATGACCTATAGCGACATGTCATCGCTATAGGTAATGACTAGTCGTCGCTGATATCAAACGCATCGTTTCACTCAAATGGTGAACCCTATGTCGTCGTTGTAGGATAGTGAATAGTACACGAATCCTCTCGTGTGCTACGTGAATCCCCTACAGCGACTACAACAACGACATGTCGTCGCTATAGGCAGTGAAAATTTAACTTAAATTTTTTGGCCATTCACTTTCCCATGTTTTTTTTTGGGTCCTATTGCAATGACATGTCGTCGCGATAGAGTAAAAAATAACTGACCAATGGATTAAGTTGGATTCCATAGCAACTACATGTCGTTGCTATAGGGAGTGGAAAATAGGCAATCGACTCTTGGCGGTTAAGTTCCCTCCCTATCCTACAGCGATGACATGTCTTCACTCTAGACTAACATATTTTCCTCATTTTTTTCCTCGAGGACTCTACAGAGACGACATTTCATCACCGTAGAGTCAGTTCCTGCCTCGTGTTCCCTCCAAATACCTGGTATCCTACAGCGATGATGTGTCGTCGCTGTAGAGTATCAGGAATTTGGAGGGCCTAGTCGTGTGTTGTTAACGACCCTACAATGACGAATTTGGAGTCGTCGCAATAGATGTCATTGCTGTAGAGTGTTCTTCTTGTAGTGAATGATCCTGAACCACATGCAGTCATTTGACAATTACTGTTACACAGATTGTGGTGTCGATCGTGTACAAGCGACAAGCAGGATGTCTCATGACGTCGCCCGACATGGAAAAACGTGATGCTACTCTACTAACACTGTCAGGAGTATGTTGCCCAATAAAGTAGTGGGTTTGAATATCTCGTATTGAGCCCACTAAGATATGCAGAGGCCCCCAGCTCATTTATTGGAGGAATTACCATTTATTGTGTATTTAAGCTCCCATTAGGAGAGAATAATTATAATTAGCCATCATTAGGGAATTAATTGCCCCATCCATCTATAAATAGGGCTAGGACACACTTTGTAAAAGATCCTGGATTCATTTTCTTACTTTTAAATTACACCTATACGCTGCCAAAAATCCTCCATAAGAGCTTAATACTTGCAAGCTCTTAGCATCCTAAATACAAGACTCACGGACTAGGGTTGATTCACAATTTGAACCACGTAAAAATTTGTGTCTCAATTTCTAATTCTTTAAACTTTAAGTTTATTAGTTGTTAGCAAAAAATCTAGTCAACAAATGTCTTCTCCTTTCATTATGAACTCCTCATTTTCTAATCTCTACCCTTATTACTTAAAAGGTGAAAATTATAAAAAATGCATGAGTTATTAATTTATTTTATTTTAAAGATAAGTGATTTTTTTATAAATAACTAAATAATTTAGTGAGGTTATATATAGTTTGAATTTCCTTCTTATTTTTTGAAATGAAATCCCCTTCTTATTTCAAAAGTCAGTAAGTATAGTAAGGCATATATCTATAGCGCATTAGATATTCCTTACTCACAAAAATTAATGTTGTTGTAATAGTTTTTTTTGGAGCAATATTATGTAATATCTTAATTACTCATTAATAACTTCATGTGACTTCATGTATGATTGCATGTATAGGAAGCCCATAATCTATACTTGGCATTAGGGTTGTCAATTCGTGTTATCGTATCGTGTTTCGGGTCAACACAACACGATTATATTTAACACGAACAGACACGATTAAATAACGTGTCATAAAATGTAAATCTGAACACGACACATTTATAAATAAGTTAATCTATGACACGACACATTTAACACAGTATTTAAACATGTTATATTTAGGTCGTGTTAATCTTACATGGCATGTTTATATTTTGGACCTATTTATAACATATTTAATCCGCATAGATAAAATAAAAATGACAAATAGGTTCAAACAAATCATTTTAACTCATATAACACCTATTTATATGTTACATATGTTAATTTTAACCTATGTAATTAACTCAAAATTAAAACACAAATCTAATATTCAAAATATAAGATATCATACACTAAGATACAATATTATATAGTCATAAAATCTCCAAAATAGAGTATTATTTTATTCTTTTAGTTTTTAATTTTTAAATGAATGCAATAAACATATCATAAATATATTTATAAATAGGTTAAGTAGGTTAACCTATTTATGAATTGCTTAGTAATCTATACTTAATCGTGTTAAATGAGTCAATTTTGGCTTTAGCGGGTTAATCTGGTTTTAACCTGAAATTAAATCGTGTCTAATCGGGTTTAACCTATTTTGACCCGTATCTATTTATACTAAACCCAAACTCGCTAATTTCGTGTCATTTTTGAGTAGTGACCTACTACCAGCCTTACTTGGCATCAAGCAATTCAATCTTAATTGTGATTATTTTTTTAAAGAAACAACATATTTAAATAAAGAATCATTAGCATTCCCCCCCTCCCGAAATTTTGACACTACTAGATCATGCCCCCTGAAATATACAGGTTGTTAAAATTTCCTCTCGAACTATATCATTTATAGAAACATAGTCATTCTGTTAGCTTTCATTCTGTTTTGTAATTTAAACATTGATGTGGCATAAAATAATTAGAATTTTCACCCCCCTAAACTTTGGCCACTACCAAATTGTACCCCTTTATATTAAGAAAATTTTCAAATCTATTTCTATTAGTTCTTAAAAATTAATTTAAATCTTACAAAATTCACTAAAAAATTAAAAATTATTTAAATTCATTTTAAAAAAAGTTAAACTAAAAAATTCAAGTTCACTTGAACAAACTCAAATTCAAGCTTGTTCATATTCACAAATTCAATTTTACAAACTCAAATTCATAAAATTCTGTAATGCCCTACTAATCCAGGACTGTTACATTGTGTGTTTAAAATGGAGTTTAACTTGTTAAACGAGTCATTTGGACTCAAAAGTGTAATTAAGGTTAAACAATGGTTTAAGTACTAAAATTTTTTGTCAAAAGAATTAGGCTTTTCATTAAAAGTTTGAATATATACAGGGGATCCCAAAAAAAGTTTTAAACAAAGTACAACTATAACCAAGGTTACCAAAATAGTCAACCTAAGTAGAAAAGTTGGACTTATACCCTAAGTCCCTCGAAAGTATCTGGATCATGGCAGCCGAGCAGGTTGAGTATGTACACACCGCCCTAGAGCCCTCCAACTCATGGCTGGTCCAATTTTCTCTTGCCCTTACCTGCATCACAATGCACTCGTGAGCTAAGGCCCAACAAGAAAACTCAACTAGGCATAACATATATCTAATAAAACATAAACCATAAATAACATGCTTCACGAATTATAAACAAACTCATGTTAGCATCTAAATCATTTACACGGCCTATGCCGGGTGAGTGCGTACTGCACCCCTATAGTGGTTCTGCCATCATGACCTACATTCCACATGATAATCGTCGAATACGACCCATGCCGATCTTTCATAAACAAATACATGACAATAGATACAATCATAGAACAAGAATATATAAATTTAATCAGAATCAGTACACGGTTATAACAACATTCAAAAGTCGGGGCTAGCGCTCTATTCACGATGCTTGTGCCGATTTTCTTACCTCGAACCCTGTGTAGAAAACATTATGACCCTGAGTGTGATCCTTTTCCCGAACCTTACAAAAACCCTAGTCACAACATCAATGGCACACGTATTAAGAACTATGTCTGATAACGGGCTCCAAGAATAAGCCCTAGCTCTTGGGGACCTCCAATTCCATCCAACCAGGTAATGGAATCGTCCCCCGAGCCCCTAAGCCCAATTCCCAAAACCTAGAAAAATTGCACGCTGAAAATGCACTGGCGCTGCACTGCCGACCCCTTATCTTCGCGATAGGTCGAGAGAACAAAATAAGAGCCTTTGCCAGTATTTGCGCTGCGGCGCCACTGCGAAAACCCAAAAAATCTGGGTTTTTCCCTACGACTTCAAACCTCAAAACTGTTGGTATTAAATAATCAAATCAAAGGTACGCAACGGAATATAGAGACCAATTTTAATAAATATTAATACCAGCCAGGATCATAAACATATATAAATATTAAATCACATACAAATAGATTAGGGATTACCTATTGTAGCCTATCAAGTGTCCTTGAGTCTTTTTGTATAAATCAATGATCTTCCTATCCAATGCTCTGAGATCTCACACCCTGATCTTCCAGACCAATCCTAAAACACACAAGGACGTGTGTGGGCAGTACGATTAAAAAGGTTGATTTATGTGACTCCCTAGATGTACTCAACACATGAGATCTTGAGAGTTTTGACAGAGAGAAGGTTTATAATAGTTTTCAGGTTTAGAGAAAACAATCGCTTTAGAGAGAGTATGATTATCCACCCTTCTGAATATCGTCTATATCAGATTTATAAAGATATTTGATCTAATTAGATAATATTTATTTAATTAAAATATAATTCAAATTAAAACTGATTAGATATTTTCATTTAATTATCTATTTAAATCATATTTAAAAAGAACAATTAAAGAACTAATTAAACAAAATTATTTGAAATTCAAAATTCAAATCCCAGGGATAAAAACCCCTGATGCTAAGTGCCACACACTGTACTGTACAGTATGTGTCGCCCAGCCCTATTAGGGTTGCCCTAATTTTCTCATTTGTTTATTTAATCAAGTTTTAAGACAAGATATTTATTCCAACATAAATATCAGTTAATTCAAAATTAACTTTATCTTAAAATATCAGTTTTAAATTAAATAAATAAATATCATATTATAAATAAGATATTTATTATTATCTCTCTATATAATAATCCAAACAAGATTAATATTAATTTTAACTTATAGTTTTTCAAAATAAAAACTATGTAGTTAAATAATTAATTAACTCACAATTAAATAATTACCCATAATTATCAAATAATTATTTCCTCGCCCTAGAAAAATTAATTCCTTTGCAATTTAGTCATTTCTCTTAACAAATCTTTCTTTTGACATCCTTACCCTTGACAGTGTAGGACAGAGGTGATCTGAGGACCATGGACCTATAATACGAAGCTCCAATAAACCAGATTATTAATTAAACTCTTTAATCTAATAATCTTATTTATTAATTTCATGATTACTCCACTATAAATATGGAATTGCACTCTAAGTGTTTACAGAATTATATTTGCAGAGTTTTCTCTAGTAGTTCATTGATATAATCAATATATGTAGTTCTGTCCTCCATTATTGGTTCGTTAATTAGAGCTGGTCTAAATTACTGTTTTACCCTTCTAATTACCTCTTGATCCGTAAGTACCATTAATTCACTAGTGAATAATTAATCTATAATCTAATTATAGATTTTAGCTGAATAACAATTCAGTTCTAGAATCAACTTAAGGAAACCAATATTCGATTCATTAGGAAAGCATGAATTGCATTAGTAGTAGTGGTAGTGGTAGTAGTGGTGGTAGTCGTGGTAGCAGTAGTAGTCGCAGTAGCAGTAGCAGTAGCAGTAGGAGTAGTAGTAGTAGCAGTAGCAATAGCAGTAGCAGTCGCAGTAGCAGTAGCAGTCGCAGTAGCAGTAGCAGTAGCAGTAGCAGTAGCAGTAGCAGTAGCAGTTGCAGTAGTAGCAGTAGTAGTAGTAGCAGTAGTAGCAGTAGTAGTAGCAGTAGCAGTAGTAGCAGTAGTAACAACAGTAGTAGTAGCAATAGCAGTAGCCGTAGCAGTAGGAGTAGCAGTAGAAGTAGGAGTAGGAGAAGGAGTAGGAGTAGGAGTAGGAGTAGGAGTAGGAGTAGGAGTAGGAGTAGGAGTAGGAGTAGCAGTAGCAGTAGTAATAGGAGTAGCAGTAGTAGTAGCAATGGTAGAAGTAGTGGTGGTGGTAGTAGTGGTGGTGGTAGTAGTGGTGGTGGTAGTAGTGGTGGTGGTAGTAGTGGTGGTGGTAGTAATAGTGGTAGTAGTAGTAGTGGTGGTAGTAGTCGTAGTAGCAGCAGCAGCGGCGGCAGCGGCAGCAGCAGCGGCAGCGGCAGCAGCAGCAGCACCGGCAGAAGCGGCGGCAGCAGCAGCGGCAGCAGCGGCGGCGGCAGCAGCAGCGGCGGCGGCAGCAGCAGGAGCGGCGGCAGCAGGAGTGGCGGCAGCGGCAACAGCAGCACCGGCAGCGGCGGCACCAGCAGCAGCGGCAGCGGCGGCACCAGCAGCAGCGGCAGCGGCATGCCGGCAACAGCGGCACCAGCAGCAGCGGCGGCGGCGGCAGCAGCGGCAGTGGCAGTGGCAGTAGCAGCAGCAGAAGTAGTAGTAGTAGTAGTAGTAGTAGTAGTAGCTGGTCGTAGAGATATTATTTAATATAACCTAAGGTTTAGATAGAATAATTAAGAACGTGACACTTGTCACATGTATGTTTATTGGTGATTATAAGCATTTTAGATGAATAAATTAATAAAAGATAGATCTAGAAGCTCTAGAACCTTCCAGCAGCTGTTAGGATCACATTTTACTCAGTCAAAGTTGTTTTAACAAACTTCAAGTGTGCTGAAAATGTGCAAAAACATGTTTAAAATATCAACGTATGCCGATATATCGCAGTTATAGGGGCCGATATGTCACCTAAGGTTGATACGGAAAACACGTCGACTTCACACAGAAGAAACCACGAAGGCTCAGGATATAGGGACATGCGATATATCGCCTATAGGGGGTGACTGCCCTTATGCATTTTTGAAACTTCGTGGAATCCGAGCTTAAAACAGCCCTCAATGACCTAGATTTACTCCTAAGCATTTTTAACCGAGTTCTGGGCATCTGTTGAACAGAAAATTCAAATTTATAATCATTTATTTATTATTTTTAAAAGGGGTTAGTTTCACTCCTTGAACTCTATAAATAAGACCTAGTACTCAGCCATTTCATTCATTATTCAAGCATTCTTCAGAGGCTCCAAGCTGCTAAGTTTATTCTAGAGAGAAAACACTAGGGTTTTGGGATTTAAAAGCTTTTCAATCTAAGCTTTTCTAAACACTTGGGAAGTAAGATAGAGTGACATTTCGGTATTGAAGTGTAGATCAAAGTTCTAGTCTATCAAAGGTATTCTTATCCTCAGATTTAGTTCATTATAGTTCTTTTATTTTGTTTTAGATCCTAACTTGATTTTTATGGCTTTTGGTTAGGTGTTTAAGTTTCTTGAAACTTAAGGTTTTTCGGTAAGTTTCTTGTCTTGATGGTTTAGATCTTCTATTCATCTCCATTCCTTTAGAAACTCATGATTCTTACTGTTGGTTTGAAGAGTTTTCCAATCCCGTTCTTGTCTCCAATATCACGATTTTTGGTAAGGAAAATAGGTTAAATTATATGTGTTATGATATGTTATAGTGTTATGCTATATATGTATAGGAATATGATTTACGTTATAGTCTCTTGAGTATCATAGTTGCTTAGATAGAAAATCAAATCCCAAGATTTTTATCATTATCGTAGATTAGAGTTATGATTTACCCTACCTCGATTAGTAGACAGAGGACCTAGATGGGTCATCATATACTATTTTGTGATCTAAACTACCTCTATTAGTAAACTAAGGACCTAGATGGTTTTATCATATACTACGGTAATGAGTTAATGGCCATTAATATTGCAGTCCTATGTTTTTATGATTTACGTATTTACGTCATATGTTTTATGATATAGTGTTATGATTTATAATATGTTTTTAGTAAATTTTCCTTGTTGGGCATTAGACTCATTCCTTTTATTTTAGATGGTGCAGGAAAATAAGCTTGGAAGGAGGGATGGATTCTTGGAAGCTTTGGCATGTGTATTGGGGATGGACTGAATGGATGGACTGCTGGAAGATCGAGGATGAAGTTATATTTAAGTCTTTTTAATCTATGTATTTATTTTTCTACATTTGGTCCTTTAACAATTAATTAAAGGTTATATTTTCTTTATGTAATTATATGTTAAACAATGGGATCCTGTATTTTTTATTTTTATAATAAAGTTCTATTATTTCTTGAATGTATTCCAAAATAGTAGCTATGTCTTAGTAGTTTTTAATGGCCCGAGGTCTTAGAATTATTTGGGGCATGACAGTTGGTATCAGAGCCCACTGTTCATATGCATGAAGTTCTCCTTGATACACACGCACAAGCTCTGGATCTAACCGCCAATGTAATTGTTTATGTTATGAATAACATGTTTATGGTAATAGCTAACGTTTTAGTCATTATGTTTTCAGTCAAAATGAATATAGCTTTGACCTATCATGATATACGAGTCATTAAGGCATTGAAAAAGATTAGAGAGCCAAGGAATACAATAGGAGTGCTAGAAAGAATCACTCAAAGATTGAGTCTATTTCACAAGGGGATAGTTCACCTTCAAACTACTAAGCAAATTATGATGAGAGCTATGGAACAATATGTCTTAGTAATTAGGCTTTTTAAGGATTTTCGTTTTATAGTTTCAAAATTAGAAGAATTATGGGAGACTATGGATGATGAAGATGATTTACCGATAGCCATGAGATATTATTTTCTTATACTTAGGTTTACCTCTAAGTTTGAATTTCAATTCACTAATGAATATCCTGATTTTTAGATGAATTTCAATTCCCATGTTAGATAAATTGTCGATGTAGAAGATCCTGATTTTTAGATTTACCCTAGTTATTTTTAGTGTAGTTTATTTATTTATTTCTTTAATTATTTATTTATTTGTGATTGTACTTAGTGAAAATATTTTTCCAAATGAATATAATTGTTATTTTCGAATGACATGTATGAGTTTGATTTTTTCTACAATCATAATAAATTTAGAATAAATTCCATAAATAATGATTGAGTTCGGTGAAGGTGGATACAAATCAATGGACCGAGTTTTGTATTGAGAGTTTAGGGGGACATAGTAGTGGGAACGATTTTACTGATCCCAACCTTCCCTCAATATGGTTAACTTTGGAACAACAACGAGTTTCGAGCCTGAGAATTAAGTCAAATAGGATGGTTAGAAATAGACCTAGAAAATAATAAAGATGGCTTATTGTTCTAAGTATAGAAACACACCCTAATTTATAAAGATGACTTACATAATTTTCATAAGAAATCATAACTGAGAGGTCCAAGTTATGTTTGCTTAGACTAAGTTTTTCCTTAGAACCTATTAGGGTAAGTTCTAACATGTTTTCTCAACTGTTAGAACTTTGCTGAGATGTCTTTACGAAGGTTTGCATGCATGAACGACAATGCTCCTAGCACTACCAACTAGACTAACGAAGCCCCTCCAATCTGAAGAAAGGGAACGCGTGTTACCAATGCTGCTGCCAATGAAAATGCACCACCTCCTGAGGACAACATCGGTGAAATTATCCGATTACGACAACAAGTAAAAGAACTGCTACAATGACAACAGACTCAATTGTAGCCTCGACCAGTGGCGGAAGCACCCCAGCAAGTAGGATATCCATATGGGGGATGGCTGATGGCGAACTATGCGCCTTATCGAGCTTAGTACATAGAGCCAATCTACGAGCGTTTTTGTAAGTAGAACACTCCAAAATTTGAAGGGACAACCGACCCCTTTGAGGCAGAAGAATGGCTCAGGAATGTAGAGCCTATACTAGCACACATGAACCTCGGCAATGCATATCGCATATCCTGCGTTTCTTTTCCTCTGAAAAAGGATGCTAGGATCTAGTGGGATTTAGTGCAGCAAACTCATGATGTCGCCACCATGACTTGGACTAGATTTGTGGAGCTGTTTCATAAAAAGTATTACAACTCGGCTGTCATCGCTACGAGGATAGAGTAATTTGCCAGTCTGAAGCAGGGCAATTTGACAGTAATCGTGTACGCTCGACAATTCGATCGTCTAGCCAAGTTTGCACCAGAGTTGGTCCCAATTGATTTCTTGAGGGTTACCAAGTTCACCAGGGGACTCAGACCCAAGATTGAGCTCGGAGTCAAGCTTGCAAACCCTGGAACCACTTCTTACGCCAATGCTCTAGAAACAACTATAGAGGTGGAAAGGCTCCAAGCCAATGTTAGTAAGGAAGAGGCTAGCAAGTTTGAACCCAGGCAGCAAAATCAGACTCAAAATGGTAGAAACAACAACAACCACCAGCACAACAATAATGGGCAGAAAAGAAAGCATCCTGATAATAAGCAAGTCGATGGTGACAAAAGAGCACGAGCTAACAATGGAAGTAATAAGTCGGGTTATGTAGAATACCCTCAGTGCTCCAAGTGCCAGAAAAGACATCCTAGGGAGTGTCATGCAAATACCAAAGGTTGTTTCAATTGTGGCTAGGAAGGTCATCAGAAAAAGGAATGTCCGTAGCTCAAAACAGAAGAAAAGAGGGACAACAAGAAGGTTCCAGCCAGAGTCTTTGCCTTGACCCAGGGAGAAGCTGAAGCTAGTAACAAAGTAGTCACAGGTCAGATTCCTATCCTCAATAGTATATGTTCAGTATTGTTTGATTCGGGAGCAACACACTCATATATCTCGTTAGGAATGATAGAAAAATTAGACAAACCTTGTGAAAGATTTAGAACTAGGTTTGTTATGGAATTGCCCTTAGGCGAAGTAGTTTTATCATCACGAATAGTACGAGGAGTACTGTTCAAAATCGAGGAGATGGAACTAGAAGGAGACCTTATAGAGCTAGAGATCAAGGACTTCGATGTAATACTTGGCATGGATTGGCTAGCAAGGCATGGCGCAACCATCGATTGTAGACGTAAGCAAGTGACGTTCGAAACTCCTGACAGTTAGAAACTATGTTTTATGGGAAAGGTTTCAGGACTACGGACACCGCTTATCTCATCTCTTAAAGTTTAGAGGATGATATAGGAAGGATGTCACACATTCTTAGCAAGCGTCACAGATGTGGCATAAGAAACCCCATTAAAGGTTGGAGACGTCCGCATTATAAAGGAATTTACAAAAATATTCCCAACGATTTACCAAGGTTACCGCCTACTCGAGAAATTGACTTCACAATCGAACTAGTACTGGGAACTGAGCCTATCTCAAAGGCACATACAAAATTCAAGGAATTGAAAACATAGTTGCAAGAACTCTTAGACTTGGGTTTCATTAGACCAAGCCATTCGCCACGAGGAGCATTGGTTTTATTTGTGAAGAAGAAGGATGGAAGCATGCGGATGTGTATCGATTATCGCGAGTTGAACAAGGTGACAATTAAGAACAAGTACCTGCTACCCTGGATTGATGACTTATTTGATCAACACTGAGGAGAGGCTGTATTTTCAAAGATTGATCTACGGTCCGGTTATCACCAGCTCAAGGTACGGGAAGAGGATATACCAAAGACAACTTTTAGAACTCGATATGGACATTATGAGTTTCTAGTTATGTCCTTATGTCTTACCAACGCTCCAGCCACATTTATGGATTTAAGTAATCGGGTCTTCAAGGATTACTTGGAAAAATTCATCGTAGTGTTTAATGATGATATTTTGGTGTACTCCAAGGATGAAGTCGAGCACGAGGAACATTTAAGATTGACCATGCTATGACTAAAGGAGCATAAGCTTTATGCCAAGTTCAAGAAATGCGAATTTTGGCTATCGCAAGTAGCGTTCCTCGACCATATAGTATCCAAAGATGGAGTCACAGTAAACCCAACTAAGGTAGAGGTTGTGAAGGATTGGCCAAGACCTAAGAATGCGTCAGAAGTTAGAAGTTTTATCGGGCTAGAAGGATATTATTAGAGATTTTTTAGAAGGCTTTTCTAAGATAGCCACTCCGCTTACTAACCTGACTCGGAAACAACAAAAGTTCAATTAGACGGATAAATGTCGAGAGAGCTTCTAGTTGCTCAAGGATAAGTTATGCTCAGCACCAATACTTTGTGTACCGACACCCAACGACAAGTTTGTGGTATATTGTGATGCGTCGAAGCAAGGTTTGGGTTGTGTGCTAATGCAGAATGACAAAGTGATAGCCTAAACCTCAAGGCAGCTGAAGGAATACGAGCAGCGTTATCCAACACACGATATGGAGTTGGAAGCAGTGGTCTTCACATTGAAAATTTGGCGCCACATCTTTATGGAGAACAGTGTAAGATTTATACGGACCACAAGATCTTAAAGTATTTCTTCACACAGAAAGAGCTCAACATGAGGCAGCGCAGGTGGTTAAAACTAGTAAAGGATTATGACTATGAAATCTTATACCACCCAGGAAAGACAAAATGAAGTTGCAGATGCATTAAGCTGAAAGAGTTACGGAAAATCTAGCAGCATTATCAGGAATAGAAAAGCCACTTTAGCAAGAGCTGATTAATGCCGGAATAGAACTAGTCAGGGGTCAACTGGCTAAATTGTTCATCCAGTCGAGTTTATTAGAAGATATACGGATCAAACAAGGGCATGATGACACGTTAGTATCACATATGGCAACAATCAAAGAAGACAAGACTACGGATTTCTCCATGTCAGGACATGGGTTCTTGAGATATAAAGGACGAGTGTGTGTGCCGAATGATTATGGAATTAAGATGAAGATTTTAGAAGAGGCACACACTACCCCATACTCAGTTCACCCGGGGTCTACCAAGATGACTCACGACCTTAAGGCACTATATTGGTGGTCGGGAATGAAGAAAGACATAGAAGAGTATGTGTCCAAATGCCTAATATGCTAGCAAGTAAAGGCGGGGCATCAGCGACCTCCAGGCTTATTGCAATCACTTAGTATACTGGAATGGAAGTGGGAAGACATAGCCATGGACTTCGTGAAAGGATTACCACGAACAAATAAACAACACGACTCGACTTGGGTTGTGATAGAAAGACTCACCAAGTCAGCTCATTTCTTGCCTATCAAGACTACGTACACTACTGACCTGTACGCAGACATTTATGTTCAAGAAATAGTACGACTACATGGAATCCCTAAGACCATAGTATCCGATAGAGGATCGATGTTTACATTGAGATTTTGGGGAAGCTTATAGCAAGCCATGGGCACCAAGTTAAGTCTTAGTACGACATTTCATCCTCAGACCGACAGTCAGTCCGAGCGTACCATACAAATTTGAGAAGATATGTTGCACGCTTGTGTACGAGAATTCAGAGGATCATGGAGTAAGTATTTGCCACTTATAGAATTCTCCTACAATAGTAGCTACCAGGAAACTATCGGTATGGCACCTTATGAGTTACTTTATGGAAGTAAGTGTCGATCGCCGTTACATTGGGATGAGGTAGGAGAAAGACAACTTCTTGGACCCGAAGCTGTTAGAGAGGCTCAGGATGCAGTAGAGCTGATTAGAAAGCGTATGCTCGCTGCTCAGAGTTGACAAAAGAGTTATGCGGATGCCAAGCGATGAGATGTGGAATTCAAAGTCGAAGATCAAGTCTTTTTAAGGATATCTCCTATGAAAGGAGTGAAGCGGTTTGGGAAGAAAGGAAAACTTAGTCCTCAGTTTATAGGTCCTTTTGAGATATTGGACAAGGTGGGAACAATAGCATATAGATTAGCCCTACCGCCTGCTCTAGCAAATAGCCACAATGTGTTTCACATCTCGATGCTGCGTATATACGTGTCGGACCCATCTCATGACCTCAAGTACGATACGTTAGCACTCCAGAAAGACTTGAGTTACGAGGAACGACCAGCTAGCATCCTAGAGAAGGGGATGAAGGAATTATGGTCTAAGAGTATTCCAATAGTCAAGGTCCTATGGAGTAACAGTTCAGAATGGGAGGCAACGTGGGAGTTGGAGGAAGACATTCAAGCACGATATCGATAATTGTTTGGAAAGTAAATTTTGGAGATGAAATTATTTTAAGTAGGAGTTGGAGGAAGACATTCGAGCACGATATCTGGAATTTTTTGGAAAGTAAATTTCAAGTAGGGGAGAATTGTAGCGTCTCAGAATTTTACTTAGCTAGATAGTAGTAGTAGTAGTAGTAGTGGTGGTGGTGGTGGTGGTAGTAGTAGTAGTAGTAGTAGTAGTAGTAGCTTGTAGTATTTTAGTTTCGTGGTTATTGGTTCAAGCTGGGATTTAGTTGGAAACTCGTAGAAATAGTTATGGATTTTATAAGTTTAACCTATAGTTTAGAAATATTAATTTGAACATAAGGTTTGATTAATATAGCTGGTCCTAGAAATATTATTTATTATAACCTAAGGTTTAGATAGAATAATTAAGAACGTGACACTTGTCACATGTATGTTTATTGATGATTTAATCATTTTAGATGAATAAATTTATAAAAGATAGATCTAGAAGCTCTAGAACCTTCCAGCAGCTATTAGGATCACATTTTACTCAGTCAAAGTTGTTTTTAACAAACTTCAAGTGTTCTGAAAATGTGCAAAAACGTGTTTAAAATATCAGTGTATGTCGATATATCGCAGTTATAGGGGCCGATATGTCACCTAAGGTTGATACGGAAAACACGTTGACTTCGCACAGACAAAACCACGAAGGCTCGGGATACAGGGATAGGCGATATATCGCCTATAGGGGGTGATATATCAGCTGTCCTTATGCATTTTTGAAACTTCGTGGAATCCAAGCTTAAAACAGCCCTCAACGACCTAGATTTGCTCCTAAACATTTTTGACTAAGTTCTAGGCATCTGTTGAACAAAAAATTCAAAATTATTCAATTTATATTCATTTATTTATTCTTTTTAAAAGGGGTTAGTTTTACTCCTTGAACTCTATAAATAGGACCTAGTACCCAACCATTTCATTCATTATTCAAGCATTCTTCAGAGGCTCCAAGCTGCTAAGTTTATTCTAGAGAGAAAACACTAGGGTTTTGGGATTTAAAAGATTTTCAATCTAAGCTTTTCTAAACACTTGGGAAGTAAGATAGAGTGACATTTCAGTATTGAGATGTAGATCAAAGTTGTAGTCTATTAAAGGTATTCTTATCCTCAGATTTAGTTCATTATAGTTCTTTTATTTTCTTTCATTTTGTTTTAGATCCTAACTTGATTTTTATGGCTTTTGGTTAGGTATTTAAGTTTCTTGAAACTTAAGGTTTTTTGGTAAGTTTATGTCTTGATGGTTTAGATCTCCTATTCATCTCCATTCCTTTTGAAACTCATGATTCTTACTATTGGTTTTAGGAGTTTTCCAATCCCGTTCTTGTCTCCAATATCCCGATTTTTTGGTAAGAAAAATAGGTTAGATTATATGTGTTATGATATGATATGTTATATATGAATATGAATATGTTTTATGTTATAGTCGCTTGGGTGTTATAGTTGGTTAGATAGAAAATCAAATCCCAAGATTTTTATCATTATCGTAGATTAGAGTTATGATTTACCATACCTTGATTAGTAGACAGAGGACCTAGATGGGTTATCATATACTATTTTGTGATCTAACCTACCTCGATTAGTAGAGTGAGGACCTAGATGGTTTTAGCACATACTACGGTAATGAGTTAATTACCATTAATATTGTAGTCCTATGTTTTCATGATTTACGTATTTACATCATATGTTTTATGATACAGTCTTATGATTTATAATATATTTTTAGTAGATTTTCCTTGCTGGGCATTAGGCTCATTCCTTTTATTTTAGATGGTGCAGGAAAATAAGCTTGGAAGACGGGATGGATTCTTGACAGCTTTGGCATGTGTATTGAAGATGGACGGAGTGGATTGACTATTGGAAGATCGGGGATGAAGTTATATTTGAGTCTTTTTAATCTATGTATTTATTTTTCCGCATTTGGTCTTTGAACAATTAATTATAGGTTATATTTTCTTTATGTAATTATGTGTTAAACAATGGGATCCTGTATTTTGGATTTTTATAATAAAGTTATATTATTTCTTGAATGTATTCCAAAATAGTAGCTATATCTTAGTAGTTTTTAATGGTCCGAGGTCTTAGAATTAGTCAGGGCATTACATAAAGATAATTAATTCTTATCAGTCCTGTCATATATAATCTCTATTATACACAACACCTTTACTAAGATGTCTGTCCACATCAGTAATGTGAATCTAGATTACTTGTATCTCTCATGCTTAGCAAACCGTACTAGTAACCATTCGTTAAAGATTCCTTACTCTAATTTGTTACTGACTAATTTATTCATTATATATGATCTTAATTCTCTTGTACTAATACAAGATCATATTCTCATGAATGAATAGATAATTTTCTTGATATTATTATATAATTAATTTAAACAATAATTATAACATTCAAATATAATAAAATTGTACTTTTATTTAAAACCAATAAAATGTCTTTACATGCTTTTAGGACATTAATCCTAACAATCTCTCACTTGCCCTCAAAGCAAGTGAGGCATTTCCCTTGATCCCATATTGCACACGTGACCCATGAACGACTTTGCAGGAAGTGTCTTGGTTAACGAGTCAGCCATGTTCTGTTCTGATGCTATCTTCATAGCAGTCACATCACCTCGATGTACAATCTCTCTTACCAGATGGTATTTCCTTTCTATACGCTTCCCTCTCTTGTGGCTTCTCGGTTCTTTGGAATAGCTACTGCTCCACTGTTGTCACAGTAGATGACTAGTGACTTATCCATATCTGCAACAACTTCCAAATCAGTGTAGAACTTCCTCAACCAAAACGACTCCTTAGATGCTTCACAAGCCATAATTTATTAGACTACCATGGTTGAATCAGCTATGCTGGATTGCTTAATGCTTCTCAAGACCACAGCTCCTCCACCAAGAGTGAACACTGACCCAGATGTCGATTTTTGACTGTCTTTGTCTGATTGGAAATCACAATCAGTGTATCCAGTAGGGTTTAGCTTACCCCCTGAATATACCAGTATATAGTCTCTCGTTCTCCTAAGATACTTAAGAATATGCTTTACTGCAATCCAGTGTTCCAAACCAGGATTAGATTGATAACGACTTACAATCCCAACTACATAACATATGTTAGGCCTAGTGCACGACATAGCATACATTTGACTCCCAACTCCTGAGCCATAGGGATACTTTCTCATATCCTCTTCCTCCTGAGGTTTCTTGGGACATTGTTCCTTGGAGAGAGCAATTCCATGTCTGGTCGATAATTGACCTTTCCTGGAATTCTCCATGGAGAATCTTTCAAGCACCTTATCTATATAATTAGCCTAAGAAAGTGCCAAGAGCTTGTTCTTCCTATCCCCTAGGATTTGGATTCCCAGAAAAAAGCTCGCCTCACCCAAATCTTTCATTTGGTACTTTTCAGCTAACCACTTCTTTGCGTTTGACAATGTCTCTACATTGTTCCCAATGAGAAAAATGTCATCAAAGTAAAGAACTAAGAAAACCACCACTTTTCCTTGATGTAGTTATACACACATGCTTCATCTATATTCTGTTTGAAGCCATATGTTTTAATTGTTTCATCAAAAGTGATATTCCAAGATCTAGATGCTTGCTTTAATCCATAAATGGATTTTAGCAACTTGCACACCTTTTGATCTTCCCATTTCTTTATGAACCATTCTGGTTGTACCATATAGTTACTTTCATCAAGATAACCATTCAAAAATGTTGTCTTGACTTCCATTTGCCAAATCTCATAATCATTGGCAGCCGCTATGGATAAGAGGATACGAATGGATTTGAGCATGGCCACAGGAGAAATGTTTCATCATAATCAACACCTTCTCTCTAAGTGTAACCTTTGGCTACAAGCCTCACTTTGAAAGTCTCTACTTTCCCATCTACACCTCTTTTCTTCTTGTATATCCACTTACACCCTATGGGTCTGACATCTTCAGGTGGATCCACAAGTTTCCAGACAGAATTGGAATACATCGATTCATTTTCTTGGTTCATGGCTTCTTGCCATTTCTCCTTTTCAGGATCATCCATTGCCTCTTTAAAGGTTAATGGATTGTCCTTGTCTGTATCATAAACAAGGACATGTGCCTCATATTTGTAGCGAAAAATTTGTCTCACAATCCTCCCACTACAACGTGCACTAGGGTTTCTTTTTCAGGAATCATGGTTTGCTCAGTTTATCGTTTATCATTTAATGATGAAGATGATTGTGGTGGAGTCTTATCATTTGTGAGTTCCTCCAATCATACCTTGCTCCGAGGTTTATAGTTATTCATATGGTCATTTTCAAGGAAGGTCGTATTTGTTGAAACAAATATCTTTTGATTCCTAGGACTACAGAAATAACCACCTCTTGTTTCTAGAGCGTAGCCAAAAAAAAATGCACACTTCCGACCTTGATTCAAGTTTCCTTGATTTAGGTCTAAGAACATGAGCAGGAAAGCCCCAAATGCGGAAATTGTGCAAACTAGGTTTGTTTCCATTCCATAGTTCTAGTGGCGTTTTGCTAATGGTCTTAGATGGGATTAAATTCAAAATGTACATTGTCATTTGAAGTACATATTCCTAGAATGAGAGAGGAAGTGAAGAGTAACTTAACATAGACTTGACCATTTACAACAATATCCTGTTTATTCTTTCAGAAACACCATTTTGCTGTGGCGTTCCTGGTGCTGTGAGTTGGGATAGAATACCATGCTCCAACAAGAAATCTTTGAATTCTAAATCCAAATATTCTCCACCTCGATCAGATCGAAGTGTCTTTAGAGTCTTACCTAACTGCTTCTCAGCCTCAACTTTGAATTCTTGAAACTTACCTAAGGTTTCAGATTTCCTAAGCATTAGGTAAGTATGACTATATCTTGAGTAATCGTCAATAAAAATGACGAAATAATCATACCCACTACTTGCTTGTACATTGATTGGACCACAAACATTATTTCTGAAAGAAATATAAAAAAAATTGTTCATGCAACATGGATAAAGAAACTAAGTTTCTAGAAAATCCAAGAATAAAATAAACATTGTTCAAAACTAAATAATTGTTCCCAAAATTTAAACGGACTGTTCCATTTGCTCTTGCTAAAAAGAGCGCTCCACTTCAAACTCGCATGGTCACCTCGCCATCTGCCAGCTCCCTTGATAACTCAAGTATCTGCATTGAAGAATAAACATGGTTAGTGGCTCCTGATTCTAAAACCCAGGATGACATATCGTCTTCCACTACACAACCTTCAAGTACAAGTAAATCATATTTACCTTTCCTTTTCAGCCCAGAGAGATACTTCTTGCAGTTTCTCTTCCAATGACCTTCAAATCCACAATGGAAACATTTATTTCTTCTTGGAGTTGTTGTCAATTTTGTTCTCCTTGGCTTTTAGTGCCTTCTTGCCTTTATTGGACTTTTTTCCCTTTCCTTTGTCCTTATTATTGTTCTTCTTTGTCTTCTTGGATTTCTCCTCAGAGTTTGAAGGTTTCTCCTCTACCACATTTGCTTCATTCTCTTTTGTAATGGATTTGTTAAGAGACTCAAATGTCTGCAGTTCATTCAACAGCTAGGTCATGTTGAATTCCAACTTATTCACAACATAGTTGGTGGTGAACGCAGAAAAGGCTGGAGTGAGCGATTCCAGTATGATGCTTACTTGTGCATGCTCATCAATGATGACCGCATGTATTTATGCTTCATGCATCACATTAATCATGTGAAAACCATGTTCCCGTACAGAAACACCTTTCTTCATCTTTGTAGTCATGTAGATTCTAGTAGCCTCATGTCTAATTTGATCAGATTGCTGTGCAAACATGGCTTGCAGAGAGTCCATTATCTCAAACGCAGTTTTCATGGTTTCATGCTTTGTTCTCAGAACATCATTCATGATCACAAGCATGTAACACTTTGCCTTATTATGGGATTGAATCCAGGCATCATACTTGTCCCGAACATTCTTTGGGGCAGTGGCAGCGGGCACTTCAGGACATTCCTTAGTCAGGACATATTTGTGGTTCTCATAGATTAGCATAAGATTTAGATTTGATTTCCATCTTAACAAATATCACTATTAAGTTTTTCAAGTGATTGTAAAGCGGTTATTGGATTGCCACCGTTCGACATTACTGAAATAAATAAAAAATAATAATATTATCATTTGAAAAAATATCAATGTTTTGGAAAGTAAACATGATGCATGAATGCAACAATTAAAACTCATAAATTAACATTTACTTTTCCACGATAAAACTACCCAACAAATAAAGTGCTTCCTTATGGTCGGTCATGTTATATTCAGATAGCTTATAAGAAAATCTTATCTATATAATTTAAAACTTAAAATAACTCTTTACATTCTCTTTTAAATATAAAGTACCGCTGGTTTAGTCAAGACGTAATTATCCACCGCAAAAGCTTAATTACATCTTTGTAAGTGTAACCCATTATTTTGGAATTCATGACTTAACTTAGAGAGCGTCACCTTAGGGTCGGTCAAGCCTAAAATACATCACTTTCTCCTATCTTCATAAGAAGCAAACCTTGGTATTGATATGTCTAGAAACCTTCCTAAGGGGGACGAAAACAAAACCACCTCAAGGCCCTATTCATATATCACGAAGTTGTACTAATAATGGAGACCATAGGTTACATTGAGATGTTCACCTTCTCCCACTTATTCTTTTAGATTAAATCTGTTTTATTAAACTGATCAATTAATTCCAAATTAATTACTAGTTTATTAATAACCCTATGAATGTAATTAATTAAAAAAATCGTAATTATAAAAGAGCTTGTTTCTATAATTAATGTGATTTAAATAATTATCCATTATATTCATCTAACTTTACTAAAACGCTTTTTCATAAAGTTGGTTATTTTAAAGGCCTATAAAAACTATTGCCTTTATTATGGTGTGAGTTACCAAGTTTTAACTAATTTAATACTTAGTAGTTTATATGCAATTGATTTCACCAAAAGCAATTCATATAAACAAATAGGACAATTCTAGATAATCATGTTTCTAAAAGATGCATGATTAATGAGAAATTTGTGGGGTTTCATGAATGGCATGTAATTGACTAATGCATGATCATGTTATCAATCAAACATCAATGGACATTTATTTAAATAAATACAATAATGAACCGAGTAGTAATGGGTATTTTTAAGATTTACAACCCTTTGGAAAAATTAGAAATAAAATTGCAATATAAGCCTATGTAGCTGTCAAGACTCTCCAAGAATGCTCCTCCTCTCCTTTAGGCTTTCTTGCTAATCTTTAGGAATTTTGTCTTGCCCAACTTATTAATTAGAAACAAATTTTCTAATTAATTTATAGAATTAAAACTAACTTTTAATTAAATAACCATTTTTTCATCTTTTTAATTTAGTTGAATTTAAATAATTAAAGAATCAAATTCAAATAATTATTTAAACTTAAGATATTAAAATATCTTAACCAACTAAAAGGTATTTTATTTTTTAATAAAATAAGATAAGATAATTAAACATTTAAATTCAAATAATTTAAAAATTAATTAAATAAAATATATTTTATAACAACTTAGGAATTAGGGTTTTAGGCACCAAAATGGTGCCCTAGGGCCGGCGGCACGGTGCCAAGCTCGGGTGGCTGGCTGGCATGTAGGGGCTTGGCGGTAGGTTCTGGGTGCACAACAGGGACTCGCGCGATAGGAGACCAGGGCGCATGGGCACGGCTGGGCGTGTGCTCGCGGGAGCAGGGGCTCAGGAGCCTGGGTGATGTGCACGGGAGCTCGGGGCTTGGGTGTGCGCGTGGGTGAGGCAGCCACGGGGCTGATGCGTGCAGCTGTAGGAGGCTCAGGCCTAGGCGTGCGCGTGGGTGAGTGGGGGCTCGAGTCGTGTGCCTCTTAGGTTCATGGCTCAGGTTCCTCCTCATCTTTGTGTACAGATTTTTAAAATACATATTTCTTAAATAAATTTACAAAAATCTTATGCCATTTATGGCTTACACAAGATCTAGAAAAACAATAAAATTCCTAACCCAATAGCACCATATAATTAACGATCCATCATTCAACCATACATTCAACAAACATATCAATCCATTCAATATACATATCAACATACATATAACAAATGCAAGAAACCCACACAGTATTTAATATATATGTATAGACTGCTCTGGTACTAATTGTTGGTATTAAATGATCAAATTAAAGGTACACAACATAATATATGGACCAATTTTAATAAATATTAATACCAGTCAGGATCATACACATATATAAATATTAAATCACATACAAATAGATCAGGAATTACCTCTTGTAGCCTATCAAGTGTCCTTGAGTCTTTTTGTATAAATCAACGATCTTCATATCCAGTGTTCTGAGATCTCAAACCCTGATCTTCCAGAACAATCCTCAAACACACAAGGACGTGTGTGAAAGTCAAAATCCTGTGATTCGCAGGGGGAAAGACTGGGTAAAAGCTGTGCATCCCACATCGCTTGGGGAAGGTCAAGTATGATGATTCTAAGACTGTGTAGGTATGAGACTACATAATTGAAGATGGCTTAAATGGATTGATGGGTACTACCTATGCCAACAAGATGCATCTTCTTTTCGGTAGCCCATTAATTGAGAACTCCAAAGTTAAGCATGCTTGACCTGGAGTAGTCCCAAGATGGGTGACCTTCTGGGAAGTTTTCCCAGGAAGCGTGCAGGTGAGGACAAAGCACGTTGGAAAGACTCGGGTTGGTTTGGAGGGCCAGTTGTCATTCCAGGAAGCATCCATAGTGACGTGGGGCGTTACAAATGGTATCAGAGCCTTGACCCAGCCGAAAGTGTGGCCGACGGGGTTGCAAACCCCTAAGGGGGTGATTGTAACAGTTAGAATCCCGTGATCCGCAGGGGGAAAGACTGGGTAAAAGCTGTGCATCCCACATCGCTTGGGGAAGGTCAAGTGTGATTATTCTAAGACTGTGTAGGTATGGGACTACACAATTGAAGATGGCTTAAATGGATTGATGGGTACTACCTATGCCAACAAGATGCATCTTTTTTTCGGTAGCCCATCACTTAAGAGCTTCAAAGTTAAGCGTGCTTGACCTAGAGTAGTCCCAAGATGGGTGACCTTCTGGGAAGTTTTCCCAGGAAGTGTGTGAGTGAGGATAAAGCACGTTGGAAAGACTCGTGTTGGTTTGGAGGGCCAGTCGTCATTACAAGAAGCAACCATAGTGACATGGGATGTTACAACGTGTGTGGGCATGTGGGATTCAAAATGTTGATTTATGTGACTCCCTAGATGTACTAAACACATGAGATCTTGAGAGTTTTGACAGAGATAAGATTTATAATAGTTTTCAGGTTTAGAGAAAACTATCGCTTTATAGAGAGTCTCATTATCCATCCTTCTCGTTATCACGTATGTCTGATTTATAAAGATATTTAATTAAAATATAATTCAAATTAAAACTGATTAGATATTTTCATTTATTTATATATTTAAATCATATTTAAAAGAATAATTAAATAACTGATTAAACAAATTTATTTGAAATTCAAAATTCAAATCTCAGGCATAAAAAACCCTGATGCTAGGCGCCACACACTGTACTGTACAGTGTGTGTCGCCCAGCCCTATAAGGGTTGCCCTAATTTTCTCATTTGTTTATTTAATCAACTTTTAAGACAAGATCTTTATTTCAACATAAATATCAGTTAGTTCAAAATTAACTTTATCTTAAAATATCAGTTTTAAATTAAATAAATAAATACCATATTATAAATAAGATATTTATTATTATCTCTCTTTATAATAATCCAAACAAGATTAATATTAATTTTAACCTATAGTTTTTCAAAATAAAAACTATATAGTTAAATAATTAATTAATTCACAATTAAATAATTACCCATAATTATCAAATAATTATTTCCTCGCCCTAGAAAATTAATTCCTTTGCATTTTACTCATTTCTCTTATCAAATCTTTCTTTTGACATCCTTACCCTTGACAGTGTAGGACAGAGGTGATCTGAGGACCATGGACCTATAATACAAAGCTCCAATAAACCAGATTATTAATTAAACTCTTTAATCTAATAATCTTATTTATTAATTCCATGATTACTCCACTATAAATATGGAATTGCACTCTAAGTATTTATAGAATTATATTTACAGAGTTTTCTCTAGTAGTCCATTCATATAATCAATGTATGTAGTTCTGTCCTCCATTATTGGTTCGTTAATTAGAGTTGGTCTAAATTACTGTTTTACCCTTCTAATTACCTCTTGATTCTTAAGTACCATTAATTCACTAGCGAATAATTAATCTATAATCTAATTATAGATTTGAGCTCAATAAATATTCAGTTCTAGAATCAACCCTTAAGGGAACCAATATTCGATTCGTTAGGAAAGCATGAATTCCGTTATTGTAATTCATGTTCCCAGCCATCCATGATATCGAATCTCCAAAACAAAAGCCATTAGCCTCATTATTCTAAGAGACCTTAACGAGTGAATCGAAAGATCCAATAAACATAAACAAGAGTTCATGAATACTTAGGATTTAGATTGATCTACAAATGACCATCTATTATGGTAAGAATTAAATCTTTACGTCAAACGACAAGTATATAGAGATAATTAATTATCATCGGTCCTGTCATATATAATCTCTATTATATACAACACATTTACTAAGATGTCTATCCACATCAATAATGAGAATGTAGATTACTTGCATCTCGCATGATTAGCAAACCGTACTAGTAACCATTCATTAAAGATTCCTTACTTTAATATGTTACTGAATATTTTATTCATTATATATGATCTTAATTCTCTCGTACTAATACAATATCATATTCTCATGAATGAACAGGGAATTTTCTTGATATTAATATATAATTAATTCAAACAATAATTATAACATTCAAATATACTAAAATTGTACTTTTATTTAAAACCAATAAAATGTCTTTGCATGCTTTTAGGGCATTAATCCTAACAAAAACCTAGCAAAATATACCCAAAAATCTAAAGCAAGCTCGAAACTTGCCCTAAAGTCAGTACAACACTTATCATACAACACATAAACACCAATAAAACATCAAAATCCCAACTATAAACACAAATTGGGATCTTAGGATTCTGAACCAATCCTTTCCCAAAATCTGAAATAAAAACATCCAAATCATAATTTCCAGCTGCAATTTAATCTCCTAAACAATTGTAAACTAATCCCTAACATCAATACACCTAATCAAACAACTCAGAATCCAATTTTTTTGAAATTAAACTAAATTCTCAAACTCACATTCAAGAACATCAATAAAGAAGAAAAGAGAGAAATCCTACCTCTTCCTCTGAATTTCAAAATCCTAGACTGGTTGTGACTTTGGGCAGCTACTAATGTCTCTCCAAAAACTTGAATTTCCTTCTCACCCTTTGGGAAAAAATGAAGATCAACTAGCTTAAGAGCCCTTTTTTCTTTAGTAAACACTAGAAGAACAAAACAAGAGGGATAGAGAGAGAACGTAAAAAAGGATGAGGGTATCAGAATTGGTACAATAATAACTAACCATAACACCAAATGACTATTTTCCCCCTACCTCTACTTAGTCCATTGATTAACCTCAAGGGCATTTTGGTCATTTAGCCTAAAATTCCCACTAACCTCAAATTACACCTCTAATTTACAATTTAATTCACTAGTCTTCCAACCACAAACATTTCCCCAATTAATTTCATTTACCAATAAGTCCCAAAATTATTAAAATTTCTCATGATACCCCTAGGCTCGACCCGAGCCAAGCATTTATCCCTGTTATCCTCAAAATTTTAGTTCGATGACATGGCAATCAGAAGTGACAAGTGGTAGTGCATGATCGTCAAGTGGATCATCAAGCAACACGTTAATGGTCAATAAATGTGTTAACCAAGGGAAGTGCAAAGGTTAGAAAATGACCTATGGAGTTGTGATATCACTGGCCGGAAGATGGTTTTACCTGGTCAGGAAATAATTCACCCGAACGGATAGGAATTTAATTATTAGGAGGGAGTCTTACCCGACCAGACACATTAGAAGGGGTGTTTGTCTGACCAGGAAAGGGTTTCACTGGTCAGGAAATGATTTACTCGACCGAATAAGAATTTTGTCTGGTCAGGAGGGATTCTTACCCGACCAGACACATCAGAAAGGGGTTTCACTTGACCAATTACCTCAAAAAGGGGTTTCACCCAACCAGTCACATCAGAAAGAGGTTTCACCCGACCAGTTACCTCATAAAGGGGTTTCACCTGACCAGTTACATCAGAAAGGGGTTTTACTTGACTAGTTACATCAGAAAGGGGTTTCATCCAACCAGCTATGTCAAATTGAGGAGTGTAGCCAACCGGATGTGTCAGAATCTCAGGAGTTAACTGCCCAGTGACTTCTTTACAGAATCTCAGTAACAACTTCAACCCGAATCGCTCATAACTACTGCCCCAATCTCTCAAATATCCCGAAGTAATAGCTATATTGTTGTAATTTGAATTTGTTTATTACTTTATTAATTAAAGTTTGTTAAAACAACCAAGGTCCCCGTCAAAATGGGAGATTTTTCATGTATGATCCATGACCCTATAAATAAAGAGCTCATGGCATCATTTTAGCGGGTCTGATCGTTTTGGAGACTTTTAGAATTTTTGAATCATTTTTCTCGGGACTTAGACTTGGGGAGTTCTTGGGGCATTTTCTGAGAGAACTTAAGAGAGAAACTTTGTATTTTCCTACTTACACTTAAGAAACTCAGTTGCTCAGGTTCATCTGATTTTAAGTGTTGGCTTCATATATCACAACTCCAAGTGGATTGGGTATTACCAACAAACTGGGGCTGAACCACTATAAAATTATTTGTGTCGTTATTTTCTATTCAAGGCTTACTATCATTTTGACGTCTACTCCTCATTGGCCAAAATCATGGTCAACAATCCCCGTGTCCCGAGTCTCCGTTCGTACGATCGTGCAACGTCAACATGTTTTTCCATATTCTTCTTCAGGCGATATATCGACTCTAATGCTGCGATATATTGGCATACATGATTATTTTAAACATGTAATTGCACTTTTTTAGCAGAATTAAGGTTGGATAACTGCTTTGACTGAGTCAAACTACGACCCTAACAGTTTCTGGTGAAGACTAAATCTTATATTTTCTTATTTTACCATTAAAATACTAATTCCTTAATAATCATGCTTGTGACAAGTGTCATATTCTTATTGGCTCCATCTAAACCTTAGGTTATAATAAACATCATATTTATAACTAGCAATATTAATCAAAACTTATGTTATAATTAATATTCTTAAACTATAGGTTAAATTTATAAAATCCATAACTATTGCTAGGAGTTCCAACTAAGTCCTGATTTGAACCAAAATCCACGAAATCTAAAATACTACAACTACTACTAGCTAGCTAACTAAGTAAACATTCTGGGACTCTACAATTCTCCCCTACTACAAAGAATTTCGTCCCCAAAATTTACTTACCAAAAAATTCCGGATATCGAGCTTGCATGTCCTCCTCCAACTCCCACGTTGCCTCCCGTTCAGAACTATTTCTCCATAGGACTTTGACTATCAGAATACTCTTAGACCGTAATTCTTTCATCCCTCTAACTAGGATGCTAACCGGCTATTCCGCGTAACTCAAGTCTCTCTGGAGTGCTATCGTATCATACTTGAGGACATGAGATGGGTCTGACACATATCTACGCAGCATCGAGATGTGGAACACATTGTGACTATCTGCTAAAGCTGGCGGTAGGGCTAATCTATATGCAACTGATCCCACTTTGTCCAATATCTCAAAAGGACCTATAAACCTGGGACTAAGCTTGCCTTTCTTCCCAAACCACTTCACACCTTTCATAGGAGATATTCTTAAGAAGACTTGATCTCCGACTTTGAATTCCACATCACGCCGCTTGGCATCCGCATAACTTTTCTGACGACTCTGAGAAGCGAGCATACACTTTCTAATCAGCGCTACTGCATCTTGAGCTTCTCTAACAACTTCGGGTCCAAGTAGTTGCCTTTCTCCTACCTCGTCCCAATATAACGGCGATCGACACTTCCTTCCATAAAGTAGCTCATAAGGTGCCAACCCGATCGTTGACTGGTAGCTATTATTATAGGAGAATTCTATCACTGGCAAATACTTACTCCAGGATCCTCCGAAGTCAAGTACACAAGCGCGCAACATATCTTCTAAAATCTATATGGTACGCTTAGACTGACCGTCTGTTTGAGGATGAAATGCTGTACTAAGACTTAACTTGGTACCCATAGCTTGCTGCAAGCTTCTCCAAAATCTCGATGTAAACACTAATCCTCTATCAGACACTATTGTCTTTGGGATTCCATACAGTCTTACTATCTCTTGAACATAAATATTTGTGCATTCTTTTGCTGTATATGAAATCTTGACAGGTAGAAAATGAGCTGACTTGGTTAATCTATCTATTACTACCTAAGCCGAGTCGTGTTGATTATTCGTTCGAGGCAAACCCATCACAAATTCCATTGCTATGTTGTCCCATTTCCATTCTGGAATGCTGAGTGATTGCAATAAACCAGCAGGCCGCTGATGTTCTGCTTTCACTTGCTAGCATACTAGACATTTAGACACGTACTCCGTTATATCTTTCTTCATTCCTGGCCACTAATACATTCCCTTGATGTCATGAGTCATCTTGGTCAACCCTGAGTGAACTGAACATGGGGTATTGTGTGCTTTTTCTAAAATCTTCACCTTAATCCCTTGATCGTTTGGCACGCATACCCGATCCTTATATCTTAATAACCCCTGACTTGATATTGAGAAATCCGTGGCCTTGCCTTCTCTAACTGCTTCTATATGTGTTACTGACGTGTCATCATGCACTTCTATTCCAACATTGATCAGCTCCTGCTGTAGCTGCTTTTCTATTCCAGCTAATGCTGCTAGACTTCCATAATTCTTCCTACTTAGCGCATCAGCAACTACGTTTGCCTTTCCTGGGTGGTATAAAATTTTGCAGTCATAATCTATTACTAGTTCTAACCACCTGCGCTGCCTTATGTTGAGCTCCTTCTGAGTGAAGAAATACTTTAAGCTTTTGTGGTCCGTATAAATCTCACACCCTTCTCCATAAAGATAGTGGTGCCAGATTTTTAATGCAAAGACCACCGCTGCCAACTCCATATCGTGTGTTGGATAGTGTTGCTCGTAATCCTTCAACTACCTTGAGGCATAGGCTATCACCTTGTCATTCTGCATCAGCACGCAACCCAACCCTTGCTTCGATGCATCACAGTAGATTGCAAACTTGTCATTGGGTGTTGGTACACAAAGTACTGGTGCTGAGCATAGCTTATCCTTTAGCAACTGGAAACTCTCTTCACACTTATCATTCTAGTTGAACCTCTGCTGCTTCCGAGTCAGGTTGGTAAGCAGAGTGGCTATCTTAGAAAGGCCTTCTACAAACCTTCGATAATAGCCTACTAGTCCCAGAAAACTTCTTACTTCAGACGCATTCTTTGGTCTTGGCCAATCCTTCATAGCCTCTACTTTAGATGGATCTACAGCAATCCCGTCCTGGGATACTATGTGGCCGAGAAATGCTACATGTGAAAGCCAAAATTCACACTTCTTGAACTTGGCGTATAGTTTATGCTCCTTTAGTCGCAACAAGATTAACCTTAACTGTTTCTCATGCTCGACTTTATCCTTTGAGTACACGAAGATATCGTCGATGAATATTACAACGAATTTATCCAAGTAGTGCTTAAAGACCCTATTCATTAAATCCATGAACGCGACTAGAGCGTTGGTAAGACCAAAAGACATAACTAAAAACTTGTAATGCCCATAACGAGTTCTAAAAGCTGTCTTGGGAACATCCTCTTCCCGTACCTTGAGCTGATGATACCCGGATCGTAAGTCAACCTTTGAGAACACGGTCGCTCCTTGGAATTGATCAAACAAGTCGTCAATCCGGGGTAGCGGGTACTTATTCTTAATCGTCACCTTATTCGGCTCGCGGCAATCTATGTACATCCGCATACTTCCGTCCTTCTTCTTCACGAATAGAATCGGTGCTCCCCATGGTGAATGGCTCGGTCTAATGAAACCAAAGTCTAGGAGTTCTTGTAGTTGCGTTTTTAACTCCTTGAGTTCGGTAGGTGCCATCCGGTATGGTGCCTTGGAGATAGGCTCGGTGCCCGGTACTATCTCGATTGTGAAGTCAATTTCCCGAGTTGGCGAAAATCCTGGCAAGTCGTCAGGAAATACCTCTGGAAATTCCCTTACAATATGCACATCTCCGACCTTTAGTGGTGTTTCCTTTACCACATCCGTAATGCTAGCTAAGAATGCTTGACATCCTTTTTCTATCATTTTCTGAGCTTTAAGTGATGAAATAAGCGGTGTGCGTAGACCTGAAACCTTTCCCATAAAACATAGCCTCTGGCTGTCAGGATTCTTGAACATCACTTGCTTATGTTTGCAGTCGATGGTTGTGCCATGCCTTGCTAGCCAGTCCATTCCCAGTATCATGTCGAAGTCTTTAATCTCCAGTTCTATCAGGTCAATTTCTAGTTCTATGTCCTCTATCTTGATTGGTATGCCTCGTACTATCTGTGATGATAAGACTACTTCGCCCGAAGGCAACTCAATTACAAACCTAGTTCTAAATCTTTCACAAGGTTTGTCTAATTTCTCTATCATTCCTAACGAGATATAAGAATGAGTGGCTCCTGAATCAAGTAATACATATAATATATTATGGAGAATAGAAACCTGACCTGTAACTACTTTATTGCTAGCGTCAACTTCTCCTTAGGTGAGAGCAAAAACCCTGGCAGGAACCATCTTATCATCCTTTTTCCCCTCTGACTTGAGCTGGGGACAGTCTCTCTTCCGGTGTCCTTCCTGACCACAGTTGTAGCATCCCTTGGTGTTTGCGCGAAACTCACTAGGATGTTTCTTTTGGCACTTAGCACATTGCGGGTACTCTACATAACCCGACCTATTACCTCCATTGTTTGTCCGTGCCCTTTTATCATTATCGGACTGCTTGTTGTCAGGATGCCGTCTCTTCTGACCATTACTATTGTTGGACTACTGTTTGTTGTTGTTGTGGTTGTTTTGACCATTCTGAGGTTGATTTGACTGCTCAGGTTCAAGCTTACTGACCTCCTCTTTACTAACGTTCGCCTGGAGCCTTTCCACTTCTATTGTCGTTTCTATAACATCGGCATAAGTAGTAATTCCCGGGTTTGCTAGCTTAACCCCTAGCTCAATCTTTGGTCAAAGTCCTCTAAGGAACTTGGTCACCCTCAGAAAATCAGGTGGAACCATCTCAGATGCAAACTTAGTTAATCAGTCGAACTGCTGAGCATATTCTGCTACCGTCAAGTTGCCTTGCTTTAGACTAGCGAATTCCTCGACCCTTGAAGCAATGACAGCTGAATTGTAGTACTTTTTGTGGAACAGCTCCACAAATCTGGTCCAACTCATGGTGGCGACATCGTGAATCTGCTGTACTAGGTCCCACCATATTCTTGCATCCTTCTTGAGCAGAGACGAAACGTAGGATATGCTGTCTGTGTTGCCGAGATTCATATGTGATAGGGTTGGCTCCACATTTCTGAGCCACTCTTCCGCCTCGAAGAGGTCGGTTGTCCCTTCAAATTTTGGAGCGTGTTGGTTACAAAACCGCTCATAGATAGGCTCCATATGTTGAGCTAGGTATGGCGCATAGTTTGCCATTGGCCATCCCCCATAAGGACCAACTTGTTAGAGTGTTGGAGCCATTTTCTGGGGCTGTGGCTGCGGCGGAGGCGGAGGCTAAGGCTGAGCCTACTGTCGTTGTTGCTGCAGTAATTCCTCAACTTGTCGCAGTCTGGCAACTTCCGCAGTGTTGTCAACCGGTGGCGGCGGTGCATTTCGGTTGGCATTTGCACGCCTTCCCCTTCTGCGAACTGGACGGGCTTCATTGCTCTCAGGAGCAGCGTTGGGGACATTGCCATTGGTGCGAGCAGATCTTTTGAGCGACATCTTCAACATAGTTCTATCAGTTGAGAAAAACATGTTAGAACTTACCTTAATAGGCTCTGAGGAAAAAACTTAATCTAAGCAAACATAACTCGGACCTATTAATTATGACTTCTTATGAAAAGAATTATATAAGCCTTCTTTATAATTAGGGTGTGTTTCTAAACTTAGAAAAATAAGCCATCTTTATTATTTTCTAAGTGTGTTTCTAATTATCCTATATGACTTAATTCTCAGGCTCGAAACTCATCGTTGTTCCAAAGTTAACCATACCGAGGGAGGGATGGGATCAGTAAAATCGTTCCCACTACTATGGCCCCCTATCTCTCAATATAGAGAACCCGGTTCATTGATTTGTATCCACCCGCACCGAACTTAGTCATTATTTATTATGATTGCAAAAATAAAATCAAACTCATACATGTCATCAAAATAACAATAATATTAATTTGGAAAAACAGTTTTCACTAAGTACAATCATAAAGGAAAAATAATAAATAAAATAAATATATAAATAAACTAATCTATTCTAAAAATCAGGATCTTCTACATCAGATCCTTCATCTAACATGTCATCATCTATATCTTCATAATTATCATTTTCGTGAGCCTCAAAAATTCCTCTTGGAAGATTCGTAAAAATTCTATTCTTTTGTTCTTGTGTGAATTGGAATTCCATCTTAGAGGTAAACCTAATTATGAGAAAATAATATCTCATAGCCGGTGGTATTTCATCTTCAACATCTATTGTCTCCCATATTTCTTCCAAAGCAGCAATTACAAAATGAAAATCTCTAAAAAGCCTAATTACTAAAATATATTGCTCCGTAGCTCTCATCATTATTTGCTTAGTTGTTTGGAGATGAACTATTTGATTATGGAATAAAAGAAATCTCCGAGTGATTCTCTCCATTATTCTTATTGTATTTATTGGTTCTCTAATCCTTTTTAAGGCTTTAATGGCTAAGATATCGTTATATGATAAAGTTCCATCCATATCTTAACTGAAAACAGAAGACTAAATGTTAGCTTAAACACATAAACATAATAACTAAAACATAAATACTTACATTGGCGGTTAGATTTGGAGCTTGAGCGTGTGTATCAAGGAGAATTTCATGTAAATGGACCGTTTGCTCTGATACCAACTGTAACGACCCAACTATCTATAAGACTTAGATCATTAACCCTACTAGACATAACTACTACTTTGAAGAGAACATATATGAGAAAATTCATAACTATATTGAAAGCTTCAAAATAATATTTGTAATACATAAATGAGCTCATTGTTTTAAAATAAAACATAACTTTAAATAAAATTGTTTACAAAGCTAAATGCGGAAAAATACATAAAAACGTAATTTAAACAGACTAAAACAAAAAAATGTTGTCCTCGAATCGACACGCAGCCCATCCACACCATTCACCTCCATACATACACCAAGCTTCCAAGA
Organism: Humulus lupulus; assembly: GCF_963169125.1. NCBI lineage: Eukaryota > Viridiplantae > Streptophyta > Magnoliopsida > Rosales > Cannabaceae > Humulus > Humulus lupulus. Next base: position 37,317,033 of record NC_084796.1, read on the forward strand.
ATCCTTCCACCTTTGCGTCTATTTTCCTGCATCACACTAAAAGAAAAGGAGTGAGCCTAATGCCCAGCAAGGAAAAACTACTAACTACATAAATCGTATACATAAAATTATATCATAAATATATACTATAAACATTTCATAACATATATTATAAACATATGACTATAAAAACGTATACCATATAGGACTACAATATTAATGGCCATTACGTCATATGATAAACCATCTATGTCCCCTGTCTAATATTTGAGGTAGGTTAGATCACATGGTAGTATATGATAACCCATCTAGGTCCTCTATCTAATATCCGAGGTAGGGTAAATCATAACTCTAAACATGAAAATGATAAACACTAGGGCTTGCTAGCTAATCAACTATGAACCCTAGATAACATAAATACATATTATAACATAAACTTATCATAACGTTTCATACATAAACATAACATATAAGCATAAGATATCATACAAACATACAAGACTTATCCTATTTTCCTTACCAAAACCGGGATATGAGAACAAATGCGGAACTTGGAACACTCCTAAACCAACAATAAGAATAGTGAGTATTTCTTAAAAGAAATAGATGAAAAGAATAGAACTAAACCACCAAGAGAAAACTTACCGAAAAGACACCTTAAGTTCAAAGAACTTAAAAACCTAACCACAAAACCATAACAAAAGTTAGAACCTGAATGAAAACTAAATAAACTAAGGAATCAAACAGGATTGAACTTAAGAATAAGGGTACCTTAATTGGCCTTATGGATTGGTCTAACCCCAATGTCGAAATGCCCTAATCCTCACTTCCCAAAGTGTTTTATAAAGCTTAAGAATGGCAAAGCTTTTTCCCAACCCAAGTGTTTATCACTCTTATGGTCTCACTAGCACCTTGGAGTCTGATCACAACTAAAGAGTAAGTGAAAGGGTTGGGTTCTAAGTCCTATTTATAGAGTTCTAGGAATAAAAATCTTCTTTTTGGCTTTGAATAAAAATAATGAATTTAATTGACGATATTTGAATATTCGTCAATCAGAGGCTGAAGACTCGGTCAAAACTATCAGAGGTAGGTCTAACGAGTCAAAGTTATTTTAAAAAAATTAAAAAAATCTAATATAGGCGATATATCGCCCCTATGTGGCGATATATCGGCTGCCCCTAGTCCCGAGTCTCCATTCGTACGATTGTGCAACGTCAACGTGTTTTTCTGTATTCTTCTTCAGGCGATATATCAACACCAATGCTGCGATATATCGACATACGTGATTATTTTAAACACGTAATTGCACTTTTTCAGCATAATTAAGGTTGGATAACTACTTTGATTGAGTCAAACTATGACCCTAACCGTTTCTGGTGAAGACTAAATCTTATATTTTCTTATTTTATCATTAAAATACTAATTCCTTAATAATCATGCTTATGACAAGTGTCATATTCTTATTGGCTTCATCTAAACCTTAGGTTATAATAAACATAATATTTATAATCAGCAATATTAATCAAACCTTATGTTATAATTAATATTCTTAAACTATAGGTTAAACTTATAAAATCCATAACTATTGCTAGGAGTTTCCAACTAAGTCCCTGTTTGAACCAAAATCCACGAAATCTAAAATACTACAACTACTACTAGCTAGCTAACTAAGTAAACATTCTGGGACTCTACAGGAAGTTTCGGGACGCTAAAAATTCATTAATCATATAAATTAAATATTTGTTCAATATAATCCCTTGATTCATTAATTAATATAATCCATTTCACTTAAAAAATAAAGATGCAAATTTCTCATTTAAAATCAACAATATAATTCATCAATTCACAAAACATTAATGCAGTCGTCAACATAGACTTGAAAAAAATCTTAAACTCGAGAGAGAAAAGGGTTTGTGTAGTTGATTTTAATATTCAAATTAGATTTTAAGTTTAAAAAGTTTTATTTAATTTTATTTCAAGGTTTAATTTTAATATTTATATTTTCTTTGAAAATTAGTATGCTTTAAATTTATATTATTTTATATATTTTTTTAATTTTTAAAACGATTTTTAACATTTGAATATTTTAAATTGAATTTTTAATATATTTTTAAATAAATAATAAATGGCTTGTTAATTAATTTTAACATTTTAGTATTTTTTATTTTTTTAATCCTTCATGATTTTTATTTTTTAAAGTTTGAATTAATTTTCTTAGGAATTAATAAAAAATATATTTTTTTTATTTTTTTTAAAAGGGGCACGATCTAGTAATAGTTAAAGTTTGGGGGCAAAAATGTAAGTTTTTTAATGCCACGTCATTGTTTAAACGACAAAATAGAAAGGAAACTAACAAAATGACTATGATTTTGTAAATGTAATAGTTCAAGGGGAAATTTTAACTGCCCATATATTTTAGGGGGCATGATTTGACAGTGTCAAAGTTCAGGAGGTAAAAATGCTAATTGTTCTTAAATAAATACCATGTTAAATATTAAGTTAATGATTGTTGACTTGGTTTTTCATCAATGATAGATAAAATGTGAAACGAAAGCTAGCAAAAAGGAAGAACAACAATTAACTCTAGTCCACGAGTCAGTTGTATTAAGATGAAGAACTTGCAAGGGTTTAAGCTCTGTAGGTATTTTGGCAGCGTTTTAGCATGCACCAAAAGTTCAAGTTCATTAAGAATGAAGCCCCAGCCCTGTTTATAGGTGACTTGTGGGTTAAGATCTAAGTTATATTAATGTAAATAATTTTCTTGTAACCTATACATTTACAAGGGATTTGGCAAGGTAAATATAAGTAATTGGCCCATGGGCCGAACTAGGAGTGCATGGCACAAAACTACCGTTTCTACTCTTCTCGAGTGGTTCCTGGAGAGGCATGATGAGGTGATGTTGTGCAAGGAATATGGGAAAAGGTGTTTGGTGGTGGATTCCTGCTTTCCAAGGATAGTCCCACCTTTTCCTAAGAATCTGTTTTGTCGGTTATACGGATGGGACAACATGTTCTGCGTGGCTGCCACTTATGATAGTGGTAGGTGGGCATGCGTGTCGGTGGTCCTAAGTAGCCTGGGGTTGACATGTGGGAAAATTCCCAACGAAGGGTGCTTTTTCTCACTGAGGGATATGCATCCCACTCGAAGCACGCCTCTTGGGTTCCCTTCAAGCATAGGAACCTCTGGACCCCTATCGGGGCCCTTAGGCCGGCCCTCCTTGCAGGGTTGGGACTTGTTGTACTCTTAGTCGCTTGCTGAGGCGTGGGATTCGACATGTGTCGAGAAAGCCACGTGCCCTCATGGCGATCACACGTGCTTGGACCACATGAAAATTACGAATAACAACGATCATTAATTACTCTCATTAAATATCTTTAATCAATTATTAAATTAATCATAATGATTTATAGTTAAAATTACTGTAACCATCGCTAAGTAAATACTGACATAATTATGGAATACTAACTCATAATCTATCTCACTTAAAAGTGAAAAAAAAATTATATTATACATATTTTTTTGTATTGTTATGAAAATGAATACAATTTTGAAATATTATAGATATTTAATTTAAATATTTTAAGGTGTAAATATTGTTGAGATTGGTTAAATATAATGGTTAAGATGTTTACACGTTGAGGTGCAAAACACTTGACGGTTTTCACATAAAGAAAAGTAAAAATATGAGATTGTGTAGAAGGCATCTAAAAGTGACTTTTATGGGTCTAAAGTGATACAATGAGGTATCTGAACATTCACAAAAGATTTGGTAGCATTTGGAGAAATTTTAGGACCATTGGAGGGGCCCAAAGTCAGAGGGGGTGGCAATGCGTCGCCCCTAAGTGGCGTAGCATCACCAAAATGCAAAGGGCTTCAAAATCCCTAGCAGGCGATACATCGCCTAGGCGGTCTTTTAGGGTTGTACAGTTTGCGTAAAATGCTCCAAATGATGTGTTTTAAATGCTCTAATCCTATTGGTTAGACTAATGATGATGCCTACACTATAAATATGGGTTATTAGAGTTGAAAAGACTTGATCACACTTTCCAACTCTCTCTAACCTCTTTCTCTCTCTAGCTTTCTAAAGATCAAAGTTTTCTACAAGAAACTCATCAAGCATTGTTTGACTTGCATGAGTTCTAAAGGCTTGTTAAATCTCAAATCTCATTCTACTATGTTGAAGCTTCAAGCAATAAGGGAAGACTTGGAATAGAGATTTTGAACAACAATATTCTTATTGTGTATAAGCCTTAGAAGTTCCCAAAGTTTGAAGATTCAAGTTGCTCTAAAGACAAAGGTTGTATCTCTCTAACCCTAATCTTGTATTTTGTCATTCTATTATGTTTTCATTGTTAGTATTGATGATTAAATGTATCTAAGTTCATCTTATCATCATTTAATCATCTGGTTCTTTATATTCAAGATTAACATTCATATCATGAACATGTCTCTTTGATTATCAAGAGTTACATTCATACTTTGAATTTGGATCTTGATTAACATCTAGGGTTTGGAATATTGTATCATTTCTATTATTATTTGTTGATTTGCAAAAAGTAAAGCCATATATTCCCAACAATCAAAATCTATATTCCAATTACTTTCATTTTTGTGTTTTCCATGATCAACAATAAGGGAAAATGGTTCATCTTCTACCACCTTCAAATCCTTGTTTCAAGATTTGTTTTTTAAAAGGGAAACTAAAGAGTTATTTTAAGTTTTAAATAATAAAGAAAAGATTGCCTTATAAACTGTCTAAATTTAACTTGACCGACCCTAAGGCGACACTTTATTTGTTAGGTAGTTTTATCGTGGAATAGTAAATGTTAATTTATGTGTTTTAATTGTTGCATTCTTGCATCATATTTATTTTATGAATAATTGATATTTTTCAAATAGTAATATTATTATATTTTATTTCTTTCAGTAATGTTGAACGTTGGCAATCCAATAACTACTTTACTTTCACTTGAAAAACTTAATGGTGATAATTTTATGAGATGGGAATCGAATCTAAATCTGATGTTAATCTGTGAGAGCCACAAATTTGTCTTAACTGAGGAATGTCCTGAAGAGCCCACTACCAATGCCCCGAAGAATATTCTGGACAAATATAATGCCTGGATTCAATCCAACAATAAGGTTAAGTGTTACATGTTTGTGATCATGAATGATGTTCTGAGAACAAAGCATGAACCCATGGAAATTGCTTTTGAGATAATGAAATCTCTGCAAGCCATGTTTGGACAACAATTTGATCAAAGTAGACATGAGGCTACTAGAACCTACATGACTACTAAGATGAAGAAATGTGTTTCTGTGCGTGAACATGTCTTAAGCATGATTAACATGATGCATGAAGTAAAAATATACGGGGTCGTCATTGATGAGCATACACAAGTTCACTCTTGCTTTCTATGCGATCACGACCAACTATATTATGAATAAGTTGGAATTCAACATGAGTCAGCTGTTAAATGAACTGTAGACATTTTAGTCTCTTAACAAAACCACAACCAAAGAGACCGAGGCAAATGTGGCAGAGGAGAAATGTTCAACCTCTAAGGATAAAACCAAGAAGAGGAAGAAGAATAATGACAAGGAAAAAGTAAGGACAAGAAGTCCAACAAAGGCAAGAAGGCACCAAAAGCCAAGGAGAACAAGAATAATAACAACTCCAAGAAGAAAGAACCAAAATGAAAATGTTTCCACTGTGGAGTTGAAGGTCACTCGAAGAGAAACTATAAAATGTATCTCGGTGAGTTGAAAAAGAAAGGTAAATTTGATTTGCTTGTACTTGAAGTTTGTGTAGTGGAAGACGATATGTCATTCTAGGTTTTAGATTTAGGAGATACTGACCGTGTTTGTTCTTCTATATAGATACTTGAGTTGTCAAGGGAACTAGCTGATGGCGAGGTGGCAATGTGAGTTGGAAGTGGAGCGCTCGTTTCACTTAGAGCAAAGAGAATAGTCTGTTTACATTTTGGAATCAATTATCTCGTTTTGAACAATGTTTATTTTATTCCTAGATTTTCTAGAAACTTAGTTTCTTTAGCTATGTTGCATGAAAAATATTTTGATATTTTTTTTAATAATAATGGGATTATTATTTCGAAGAATGGTTTTAGAATTTGTCAAGCAGAACATACAAACGAACTATATATGCTCAAACCTAATGAACAAATGCTAAATGACTCAGAATTATTTAAAGTAGCATAACTGCAAGGGAACAAAAGACAAAATGTTTCAAATGATGATGACACATATCTTTGGCATCTTAGACTTGGTCATATAGGAGTAGACAGGATAAACCAATTAACAAAAGATGGACCTTTGAGAGCACTAAGAGTTGGAACTCTTCCAGTTTGTGAATCTTGTCTAGAAGGAAAAATGACCAAACGTCCTTTCTCAGTGATGTATGTGGTACAATCAATGTACAAGCAAAAGGTGGGTATGAGTACTTTGTCACTTTCATTGATGATTACTCAAGATATGGTCATACTTATCTAATGCTTAGGAAATATGAACCCTTTGGTAAGTTTCAAGAATTCAAAGTTGAGGCTAAGACTCTTAAAACACTTCGATCAGATCGAGGTGGTGAATATTTGGATTTAGAATTCAAAGATTTCATGTTGGAGCATCGTTTTCTATCCCAACTCACAGCACCTGGAACGCCATAGTAAAATGGTGTTTAAGAAATAAGAAAGAGGACCTTTTTGGACATGGTTAGGTCTATGTTGAACTACTTTTCACCCCCTCTCTCATTTTGGGGATATGCACTTCAAACGACGACTTACATTTTGAATGTGGTCCCATTTAAGACCATAATAAAAATGCCACTGGAACAGTGGAATGGAAACTGTTATCCCTGTTTTCCACCCGTAACAAGTGGTATGACCCAATGGGTCCGTGAGCCCTCTTAAAGAGGTCCGGGCCCATACTGAGCCCAATGAACAAGGAAGGAAGAAATCCTGATAGCCTAATCATCATCGAGCCCAACAATGTTCGATGGGCGCTAACATAATGAAGGTATTGGGACTAAGATGTAAGCCCGAATCATCTTCCCGGTTCCAACCTACCTGTATCCTCCGAGATGCCAATGAGGTGGCAGACTAACTAGTTGATGGAGATAGACCTTATCAAGTGTCCAAGGGAGATATTCAGTGTCACAATATCCATCTTGGAAAATGAACCCAAGTCTTGGTGAATGAATTAGGACCCGAGTAAGTAAACCAGGACATTATTAAACGAATCCAGACCATACCTCTGGATAGGGAAAATTTTATATTCCTTGAGGTTCACATGTCCCCGAGAAATCCGGAAGTTGGTCTCCTCAACTAACTTGCAGAAGAAGGTACGCACGGAACGTACACTGTTCCTAGGAAACAGTACTGCCACTACTCTGACAGATCCTATCCCCAGGATCTCCTTGGAAGCCCACATGGACCAGTCTGAGCTAACGTACGATGGGCAGCTGTAAGGCTTGGCCACGCCTGAGTCAGCCTAGTGGGCCTAGATTAACTACATTTTATTATATAACATTCTTTGTATTATGACTCCATTAGCGACCAAACCATGATTACATCCCTATTGGGCCCAAGCCCACTGCATTTGACTGCCTATAAATAGAGCCAGTTGTGCACTGTAGCGAGGATCCCTGATTTTATCTTGTAAGAAATTACTCTTCTAAAACTTTCAAAAAAATCCATTGTCAAAAGCTCTTTAAAATTTAATACAATAGACTCGTGGACTAAGGCTCATTAATGCCCCAACCATGTCGTAAAAACTTTGTTTGTTAATCTTTTATTCTTTCTTTCCAGCTCTCATTTCTTAATATACTTCTAGTTTCCGAAAAACTTGGTAAACATTTTAGTGCTTTCATTGAGAGCGGAAGGAAGCTTGAATCAATCTCGATCATTTGCGAAAAATGGTGAACACCAGGCATACCATGTTTGATCCTGCTCACCAACAACAACAAGACAATGGAGAACCATTTCCCAACCAAACATTTCCTCAAGACCAACCCGAGGATATGCCTTATCAAAGGCCCCTGCCCGACAACTCCTAGAACTTTGGGAATGGGGGTGACTACATTGAAGGCTATTATGAGGAAGATGAAGGGGAATATGAGGATTACGTTATCAAAAATCCCGTTGGTCCTGAAGAAAAGGATATGGATCATGAATAAGAAGATCCAGAGGCGGTCCGCCTGAGACAACAGGTCCTGGATCAAGAAGCCAGGATAGCTGAACAAAAAGAGGCCACCCGCCAGATGCAAGAGTCGTTCCTGGATCTTTAGGCCTTCATTGCTGCCCAAGGATTGGCACCTAGTCCTTTGGCCATTCCGCCCCCAGGAATGCAGCTGCCTGTCCCACCTATCAAGACTCGCATACCTAACAACATTAGCCCTATCCCTCCTCCGGGACCACATCCCGGAGCCGGCCCGTCGAATCCTGCTGAGGAGAAAGGAAAAGCCAAAATGACCAATTGTAACATCCCAAAAATGATTGGCGTACTGGGAGGGCATAATTGGATGTATGTGTGATTAATTGGTTAAATGTGTGACTATGTGGCATGTAACGTCCTACGTTTTTGGGTACCTTTAAACGACTCGGGTCGGGATTTTTCCCCCGGGTTAAGAATATTATTTTAAATAATATTATATTTTGTTTGTAAGTATTCCATGAGTTATTGCTAGCTAAAATATGAATTTTGTGATTTTAAAAGTCAAGATAAGACTTTCGGTCCTGGACCGGCACAAAAACCCTGATCGGGTAAAAATCTCGGAAAATAAAACGAAAAATCATGGCAATTATATTTTGGGCATAAAATACATTCATAAAAGTTAAAGTTTGGTAAAAAATAATAAACCTAAAAGAAAATGGAAATTTTAAGGCATTTTGTGGTAAATGCCTAATTTTGCCGAAATGGGGAATTTTATTCCATGAATGGACCTTAGGTTAAATTTTATTATTTGATTAATTAAATTAAATGTGAGAGACATTAAATTTAATTAATTAATGTTAAGTTTGGTGATTAAAACTTAATAAGAGTGAAAAAAGGTGTCAAAAGCCAATTTGGACTTTTCTTCTTATGAAAGCTTTATTAACCTTTAAAAAAAAAAAAAATTTAATGATCACATATATGGCAAAGGGTGGACGGCCATGTGCTATTTTAGAGTGGTGTGAACCCAACTTAATAAAGATAAAATCTCATTTTAAGTAAGTCAAGTCAAGTGGGCAAGTGGGAGTAAAACACTTGAGTGTTTTTGAGATAAATTAGATAGTATAAACTATTCTAACCCCCAAAACCGGCCCCCACACTCTCTCAATCACTCTCATCTGATTTTTGAAGACCCTCTCAAGTTTTCTCTCAATATTCAACCTCAAGAACACTAAGGAAAACTTGGAGGCTAAGTCTTGGTCTAGGAAGTATTTTCCCTAAGGTAAAGCTTCACTAATCTAGGCTTTTGTAAAGTTTTAAGCATAGAGTTTCAAATAGCTAATTAACTATGTTGTTGGGGGAAGTTGGTTAGGGTTTTTGAAAGGTTTTGGAGGAGCCAAAGCTAATAGGAAGGTCCAAACCTTAAGCAAGAACATCAAAGAGGTAAAAAGTTTACTTTTGATGATTTTGTTGTAGGGTTTTTAGTTTTAAGCATTATTTTGTATATTTAATGCTTAAAGTTTATTATTGGTGATGTAATAAGGTTATGGTAGTTGTTTAATAATTTTTATGATGCTTGTGTATTGATTTTTGAAAATGGAACCAAAACCCCCAAGGGTTTTGTAGGATACCCTAAAACAAAACATGTTTTAAGCTGTGACTTCCAAGGGGTCAAGCAGCCACTGTATATTGTTTTTGTAAAATTAAATTATACTGTGATGTTGTTGAGATTGAGTACATAAAATTGAGCTTTTGAAACACTAAAAAATGTTTAGAAATGAGTAAGTTATGCTATTTCAAGGTTTAGGTAAAAAAACTGTTTTTTCGTATTCTTATTTTCGGAACCAAGTTTGGACAGCCACTGTATAGGGAAAATGAACCCAGTTTTTTCTAAAATTTTGTGGACATATTGCTGGCATAACCTATTATTCCACTGTAAAATTTGGTAAGAAAATATTGAACGGTTTGAAAGTTATTAACTGTCAAAGTTTGGAAAAAATAAGGGCTTGAAAATAAGGTCATTTTTACCTCATTGTTGGAAAATGATTTCACCAATCAAAAATACTCATTTTGACCTAAGATTTTACAAAGACATAAATGGCATAACAAAAATGGAATTGGGAAATTTTGGTAACAATTGGGTAAGTAAATTTCAAGTTATGAACTAACGAAGTATGTAGTTAAAAATGTGAAAAATATGTTTTTCACACTTAGTGTAAAAATGAGTTTTTGGAACATAAGGTAAAAAGTAAAATTTTGCTTATTTCAAGATATAAATTGGTAAGTCTTGAAATCATATTTTCACTAAAATTACCCCTTTGAGTTTAAATGAATTATTTTTCTAGTAAGTAAAAATTGATTAATTGCTTTTGGAAAATTAATTAGTCAAGATGAGAAATTTATAACGGTTTTTCTAATTAAGACAAATTAGGCAATTTTCTTAAATCGGTTTTTAGATATTAAAACCTTAAGAAAACTAAAAGGAAAATTTAAAGAGTTTATTTTCTTTAAAAATAATTAAGGAATTTATTTGTATTTTCTGGATGTAATACCGGCTAAAATCTTACATATTTTAACCGACTAGTCGAAAGTGCGGGTTAATAGCGATACCTTGAAAGAATAAGATTTTTAGCGGGTTGTGGGGAAATACCATTGTGATACCCGAGCCTAGGTATCGAGACCTTAGGATAGGTCTCCCCGAGACTTAGGGTTTAGTCTCGAATATTTTGTCTGACTTTCCTTAATATGTTTAAAACCAAATAAGGATTTTAAATCCTTAGAAATGACTTTTATTAAAATGACCAAACTGCCCAAAATAATAATAATGATTTATGAGTGCCATAATTAATCTGAGTATACTGTATGGATAACTACAGTATTGGCTAAGCGTAACTGGACTGAACATTGGAGGGTGAAAACCTGCTGAGCGCTAAGGACTCCAAGTAAGTCAACTTATATTGTATGGCTGCAACATGAAATGATTATTGTCTTGTATGTTAGTATAGGGATACATGCATATATATAGGCTGTCATAGAAAGTTGCTTAGAGACGTTAGTCTAGTGAGTGCTGATTTAGAAAATATGAACGGTAGAAGTCCGTCATATCCTAGACGGTTGATTCCTGTCACACTGCTTGATTTTATTTATGTCCGGTTCATTACCGCGACGGGTGGCCATGAGATGAGGATAAGCTGGTTAAACCTAGGGGCGCCAAAATAAATGGGACCTAGGGGCCCTCATGCTTACTTAATCATTGGACGGTTAGAATCCGAGCAAGTGCTTTGATAAGTTATTCCCAGATAGCAGCCGTGAATATTGGCCATTCAGTGAGAGTGCCTAGAGATACTAGGGGTTGCCAAGATTGAGTGAGGCTGAACACCCCAGGGGCAACTGCTCACCAGCACCACTGATTAACATAGAAGTCTCCGTAAAACCATGTAAATTGGATTACACTCTTGAATAAGTAGCGATGCCCTAGGTAACACGATAGTTACCCTTGATGAGAAAATTTATTGGCTAGATCTTAGTGTGGGGACTCGATTCTGTTTTACAGATTAGCAATTTTGTTGGAGGGCACGTTACACATGAATTGTTGGAAATTGTCGAGCGTTGGTCTCGAATTATGTTGTGATATAATATATCTGCTTGCTCTGGGATTTTCTGAGTGCAGGGATATAATTGTTGATAAGATATAGTTGCGATATAATATATCTGCTTGTTCTGGGATTTTCTGAGTGCAGGATTTTTATCTAGATATGAATTAATTTATCCTTGGTTATCAGGCATGACCATAAGTTTGCCAGGACGCTTTAGCATTCTTGAAATTGATTGTGTAGGGTCCGGATCCCTATTTCTCTATCTGCTTTGTTTGAAAGTTGATCTTACTAAGCGTTTTCGCTTACCTAGTTGTTTCATGTTGTAGGTAAGAGCAAGGGCAAGGCAGAGCAGTGAGCGTTGGAGTCTTCCTTGCAAATGTACATGTGGACCGACCTTTTGGGAAGCTGTTTTATTTTTGGAAATGTTGTGTAATTTTCCTAAACTAGGCTCACTCTAATCTTTATAAAACATGTTTGTAACTAAATGTTAAGTATGGCCATACGACTTTTTAAAAAGTTTTTTTTTTCTATGGGTTTTTGAGACATTTTGTTAAATGAAAACATTTATATTTCCGCATTATCGAGTCTTGAAAATCCGGGTCGTTACATGGCATGCATGATATATACGAGGAAATGAATATATTTAAATGCATGTTTATTTGTATTAAATATACATGTGGGCCCATTCTTAATAGTTCTGGCATATTTGTAGTATTGGCTCGTTGCGCGCATAAATGGTATTATATGTGAGTAAATGATTGAGACCACATTATTATGTGGATATATTCGTAGTATACGACTCGAGGCGATCCTAGTGAGCGGATTAGTGGAATAGTCATAAGTGGTTTAATACTCGGCTCGGGGTGAGCCTAAGGGTATTTTGGGAAGTTTAATGTATATTTTGGGTTTATTGAGTAATGGGTAAGTATTTGGTGATTAAATGGGCTTGTTGAGATTGATTGGGAATTTATAGGACTACTCGAGGAATTAGCGGGAAATGTGGCAAATGAAGATTTTTCCCTTGGGGCCATTTAAGTTTAAGGGTATACTTAGGGGGCAATATGGTCTTTTGGTAAGTGGATAGGCTCAGTAGAAGCCTGTAGACACAAGGTAATAAGCAGAGTCTCTCTCCCTCTTTCCTTAGTTGGTTGGCACATCGTCCCTTGGTGGGCATTGAGGCTAGTGGAATGTCTTGGGGAAATTGCTGAGGAGAAGGAAGAGAATTGAAAGCTTGGGAAGCAAAGCTGAGAATTGAGACTAGGAATGGACAAGTAGCAACTGAGGGATCAAGCTAGGGGTAATTAATTATTAGCTCAAGGATTAGAACATCTCTGAGGTAAATTCTATAACCTGGTTTTTCTTGCTGTGAATTTTATGATGGGTTTGGATAGAGCTTTGACCGAGTTTAGCTCTAGCTTTGGTTCTGAGTTGGATTGAGGATTTGTTATAGATTTAGGATGTTTGTACTATATATGATGTTGTGTTGAGAGTTTTAGATTTGATTATAGCTTTGGAACACATTTGGGATTATTTCTGTTGAGTTTGCTTGGGAAAAATGTTGATGAAACCCAGGGATTTCTGGGTTCACGGGGGCGCGCCGTGACCCAGTACATGGGCGCCGTGGCCTGCATGCCCCAGAAGGCCCTAGGAGGGTTGCTGACATGAGGGCATGCCACGACCCTAGGGGCAACTCACGGCCTGCCTCCCATGAAATGGAGAGGCTACACCTCTAACTCCTAGGTTTGTCTTAAGGCTTGGGGTGGCCCGGGGATTTAAACCTATGCGCTCGAGACGATTTCTACTACTTGGTGGAATTCAAAGTCCCAGAGGCTAGTATTTGAATCCAATGCTTTTAAATGGTTTAGGATCTTATGGTTATCCATTATTGCATTGTTTCTAGGTTATACCACAAGGGCTCAAGGATTAGGGATCATGCTCGGGGCTGCCATATGCTAGCTGCTCGGGACCTGAGGTAAGAAAACTGCACCTGAGTTATGATTGGGGCTTAAACCCCTTGTATGAGTACATTACGAATATGAACAAATCTCTAGCTGAGAATATCTGATTGGGCATGCTTGCATACACTGCCATAACTCCGAGGTCGGCTATAAATCCAATGGACTCGGCCTAAGGGCGCCGGGCCTGGGCATTATACAATAAACAAAAGCGTGGTTTGCGCTTAACTATTTGTATTGGTTGATGGGATTGATTTATACGTTTGATTAAGCTGAGTACTTCTATTAAGTTTGTTACTTATATTCTATTGTTAGTAGAATCTGGTGAATTATATTTACTGCTAATATATTGTTGCCTAGTTGTGCATATTGTTTTAAGTTTTCTTGCTAGGCCTTGGCTCACAGGTGCTATGTGGTTCGGGTAAGGGAGTTGATTGCAGGACCAGCCATGAGTTGGAGAGCTTCAGGGGCGATGTGTACATATGAAGCCTGCCCGATCGCCATGGTCAGGATAGCTTGTGAGGAACTAGGGTTATACCCTCTTTTGCTGCTTAGGACGGCTAAGCGGTAACCTATTTGTCTTTTACAAATCTGTAAATTGATTTTTGGGATCCCGTGTACAAACTTAATATTTTAATGAAAAATAATTATTTTGTTGACCAAATCTTTTAATACTTGACCATGACTTAGTCTTTAATTATACGTTTAAGTTCAAATGATCTGCTTAGCAAGTTAAACACTATTTTAAACACACAGTGCAATGGTCTTGGTTATCCAGGGCGTTACAACTTGGTATCAGAGCGGTCTAGGTTTAAGGGTTCCTGAAGACTGGCTAGATGTGTACACTTGTTGCTAAAGATAAGCTCGACTTATGGTTAGGTACTTAATATGTATATGAATATCAAGGTTGAGGGGTTAAGTCAGTGTTTGCAAACTGATTCAGAACGTATGTATCCAAGATAGTTAATTGGAGATGGTATTATTATAATGGGGGTTGCAGATGATAGTTAGGGTCGAAACCCTCCATCTGCCCTTGGAATTCGTACCAGATGTTTGCTGGTATGTGAGTAAGGCTACTAGATCAAGATGAGGAGATTAGATGGTTGAAACAACGGGTTTCGTTTGGGAAAAACTGCTTCGTACATCTTGACAGTAAAGGCACCAGTGCTGGTTCAACCTCTAGATCCGCTAGGACCCATGGCATGCCCTTTATGACCCTAACGGTCTATGGGCCCACTTCAGCAGGGTACGCTCCGGCTCCGCCAATCCCACTTTCCAGGTACGGAGTGGCACCCACCGGCTACAGTGTTGTACCTTGTGGTACCCACCCACCTCAAGCCGGAGGAGCAGAGGAAAGTATAAACCCTTCCTGGGGAAAGAGATCGGGCAAAGGACAGAACCGATCCGAGCCCTCAAAAAAGGGAAAAAGGGGTTCTAACCCCAATACACGGAGTATACCAACCTGATTGACACTCGGGAAAACATTTATCTGGCAATGAGCAATGTAGTCCATTATTGTAAGCTAGCCCCATGTTCAAAGGGGGAAAGAATTCGAGGGACACCAACAAAAGGTGCGCCTACCACAAGGATGTGGGTTATACGACCGAAGAGTGTCATCAATTGAAGGACGAAATTGAGAACTTTATTAAACTGGGGCATCTCCACCAATGGGCCATGATGCCAATAGGGGTTCCGCGACTGCCAGCAGTTCCCGAACAACCTACAGCCCATGTGCACCTTGATCATACCGACCTCCTCAGGGAGGGTATGCTACAAGTTAGGGAGCATAGGCCCCCCAGGGGGCCCCAATAGTGCAAGCACCTGGGCCTGGAATGCCTATCCTCCTGGAACTGTACCTCTGCGAGTAGATGGTCACGTGGCCACCATATCAGGAGGCCCACATCTTGGAGGGCCATCTCAGAATGAAAAAAAATGATACTTCAGTGAACTCGATCACGACCATGAGGTATGCGCCTTATTCCAAACTCTGACCTAGCGCCTGAAGTTAATGAACCTGCCCATCACATTCACAGAAGAGGATGCCTAGAACGCTCATTTCTCGCATCAAGACCCCTTGGTCATTGATGCCCAAATAACCAACAAAAGGTTATCCCGAGTGTTGGTGGATGACGGGAGCTCCGTCAACGTACTGTTCAACCCGACCTTCACAACAATTGGGTTGGCCAAGGCAGATATGGCTTCATGCCCAACACATATATGCGACTTCAATGGGGATTAATTGCTTTCGATGGGTAAGAATCAACTACCCGTGATGTTGGGGAAGGAGATTCAAAGGTCGTTCAAATATTGCACTTTCATAGTGGTGGATTGCCCCACTGCATACAACGTTATTTTTGGCTGTCCCGCATTGGTCGATTTCAACGCCATTACTTCCATCTGCCATCTCTTAATGAAGTTCCCATGCGATAATGGAGGAGTGGGAACCGTGCGGGGAGATCAGAAGAGTGCCTGAAAGTGCTATCACATCTCCGCTCGACCGATCTACATAGTCCATGAAGAACCTCTTGAAGAGGAAAATGTTGATGCAATCCCACCACCACAGCCTAAGCGAAAGGTGGTCCGAGAGGAGGACAAATTGGATCCACAGATAGGAGTGGGCAGGGCATTAAAAGCATGGAAGAGGTGTGTATCAATGACAGAAACTTGACCAAAGTAATCCGAGTCGGGAGAAACCTGAACCCGGAGGTCAAGGCTGCCATAATTGCCCGGGTGAAAGAGAACCAGGATGTCCTGGCCGGGATTGACCGCAATGTCATATGTGACGCCCTGAACATCAACATAAATGCAACTCCCATCCGGCAGAAGCGGAGACCCCTAGGGGCGGAGAGGTCAAAAGCCCTCAAGTTGGAAGTAGAGAAGTTGTCATCGATCAACTTCATTTGGGAAGCCCTGTATCCCGTTTGGTTGGCCAATCCGATGTTGGTACCAAAGCCAAATGGGACGTGGAGGACTTGCATCGACTTCATTGATCTTAACAAGGTCTGCCCAAAAGATTGTTTCCCCTTGCCCTTGATTGACCAGATGGTGGATGCTACATCAGGGTATGAGGTGTTGAGTTTCATGGATGCCTACTCCAGCTACAACTAGATCTTAATGCATGTAGCAGACCAAGAACACACCAACTTCCAGACAGACAAAGGTGTATGCTGCTACATCATCATGCCCTTCGGGCTTAAGAACGTCGGGGCCACCTATCAGAGGCTGGTCAATAGGATGTTTTGTAATCAACTGGGGAAGAACATGGAAGTCTTAATAGATGACATGTTGGTCAAGTACAGGATGAACACGTCGATGATCTGGCAGAAGCACTTGCCATCATTCGAAAGTACGGGATGAAGCTAAACCCCAAGAAGTGCACCTTTTGCGTGGCATCCGGGAAGTTTCTGGGCTTCATAGTAAGCTCGAGGGGAAAAGAAGCCAACCCGGACAAGATCACAGTATTGATCAAAATGCCTTCACCACGGAAACCCAAAGACATTCAAAGCTTAACGGGAAGAATAGCTGTTGTGAGCCACTTCGTCTCCAAGTCCACAGACAAGTGCATCCCATTCTTCAATATACTTCGCAGAAGCCAGAGGTTTGAATGGACGACTGAGTGTAAAGAGGTCTTCCAAAAATTAAAGGAGCATCTGGCCTAAGCGCTAATCTTGTCGAAACCAGTAGATGGGGAGCCATTGTACTTGTATTTGGTAGTGTAGGAACACACCATCAGCGCCACTTTAGTGCGAGAAGAAGGAAAGGTCCAAGTGTAACGCCTTGGTTACCACATAACTATTACGGTGAACGATGAACCGTGAATTTAACTCGCTACCCGAGTCCTTTGGTTAAAAACGTGCTTCTAGGTGTTATTAATAGGTTAAGGTGGAAAAACCAATCAAAAGGGAAGGATATATTTTATTTAAAACATAAAACTGTTCATGGGCCCATCAAAACATTTACAAGTTATTTACAACTCAAAATGGTCATTACTGTTTAAATTTACAACCTGCCGACCTAAGCGGAAAAAATAGGGTAAACCCTGTAGTTCATCTGAGAACTCCTTGGCTGTGGTGGTCAAGCGGCCGCATATGTACACAGCACCACCTAAGCTCTCCACTCAAGGCTGGGTGAGCTTTTCTTTCCCTTTACCTGCACCACATAGCATCCATGAGCCAAAGCCCAGTAAGAAAACACAATAACACATGATTATAATATCAACAATGATCATAATAATCATTCAGGACTTTCAGTCCAAAAATAAAGGAGTGACAGTTAGAAAAGTCACTAAAGTGGGTTTCGTTCCCATTAGCCATGTGACGATAGGGTCACCTGGGCTTTAAAAATAAGTGATCCTTTCACTAGCTTATCAAGATAGGTGCTCGATGAGCCAGTCACCAATATAACCTACCGCATGACCATAGAGTCACAACCATGGGATTCCGCTCCTTAGCCACGTGACAAGTCGTCACCTAGGCCTTAGGCCCTAACTCGTAGTAACTAGTCCTAGACTAGTCAAGCACTTACAATTTTCATCGACCTTAGGGTCGGTCCAGCATTAATGCTCCTAGAGTGATTCAACACTGATATTGATTAGATCTAATCTTTTATCGGCCCTGCGTTCATGACGCTTATGCCGTTTCTGACTCTCAGGTCAGTAATACGCGACCAGTGCCGTCCCTGACTAGTCAGTGCCATACACAAGTAAGTAAGATCTGCTAAGCATTTAATATGCAATCAATGTCCACATTTAGTAACCAACATGCCTCAACAAAAACCACACATGTCATATACACAGGGTGCAGTTTTCTTACCTCTGGTTCGAACGAGAAATAGAACAAGAACGACCCCTGAGAACGATCGACCTTTTGATTCCTTAGTGGTTACCTAAACATAACCAATTATAACCTCCATTAATGAAAATCAACAATGAAAGGGTCTTGACCTAAACCCCACTCTCGGGTCCTCGAAACGTACCCACACGGTGAGTAGATTCGATCCCGGGCCTTAATGATTGAAACCTCGAGCCAAAAACCCTTAAAAACACTCAAAACAGGATTCTGAAGGAATAGAGTAGCCTACAGCACTACTCACTAGCGCCCCAGCGCTATTATCAGAACCCCAAACCGCCCAAGACAACCATTGGTGGCGCTATAGCGCCCCCTTATGGGCGCTGTAGCGCTATACCCAGCCAGATCCACCCCTGAAACCTCTTCCTTCGAATCCTTCAATTACAACTCGATTCCAATGCTTCCAAACCTCATTTTTGGTGCCAAGTGAGCCCAAAAACCATCCCCACAAGCCCTAAGCATCACAACCACAAGAACCCTAGCCAAAAACTCCGAACAAAACCAATCATCCAACCTAGAAATCCCAACTGAAAACCAAAGCTAAAACAGAGCAAACCAGGAATTTTAATGGCTAGAAAATTACCTCAAGTTCAGTTAATGATGCTCTTCAATGGTGGAACACTCTCCCAAGCTCTCAAGACTTATTTCCCAAGCTTGATTCCCCAACTTAAGCTCAAAAATCCAAAGAGAAAATGAAAGAAAATAGGTACGGGAGAAGGTGCTTAAGATACTCTATTTTCCCCTTCCTTCTACAGCCTTCAATGGCTTAATACTATCCTAGGGGTGAAAAGACCAAAATACCCCGAGGTCAAATAAGGATTTCTAAAGGCTCCCAAGGGAAAAATTGACATTTTCCACCTATTTTGTTAATCATAATTAACGCTCTCCAATTCCTGCTATCCTCAAAATAATCGAACACCAATAATTCATATCCTGTTACCCTTTAATTCCCGGCAACGCTCTAATCATTAAAATCACCCCGAGACTCACCCCGAGCCCCGAGCTTAAACCTGTTATGACTAAACTGCTGATTTATATTCAAAGATCATCTCATGCCGAATAGCTCGAACAAATCCACATTATAATATGGTCTCAACAATATGTCACCAACATGCATACAAATATACAATTACGCCCTCAACGAGCCAAATTACCAAAACACCCCTGAAATGAAATGTGGACCCACATGCATGCATTTAACATCATATTATAATATAATTCACATAAACATGCATATAATCATTTAATGGCATAATTAAACAATTATGGATCTCCTGGCCTTTTAATCAAGCCATCAAACCGCATTAGGGATTTCGGGGCATTACAAGCCGGTCTATTACGTAAGAAAAATGTTGCTGGGTGCAGAGTCCAGATACCCATTAATCGAAAAGCTGACATTTTGCTTACTAACTACCTCCAGGAAGCCGAGACCTTACTTTCAGGCCCACGCCATCAAGGTACTCACAAACCATCCCCTACGGCAAGTAATATAGAAGCCCGAATCATCAGGGAGATTATTGAATTGGGCCATGGAGCTTAGCCAGTTTGACATAGCATATGTCCCCAGGATTTCTATCAAGGGACAGGCCCTGGCAAACTTCATCTTAGAATGCACTGGGATAACCAAAGATGAAGAGCTCGTCGATCCCATAATGCCTTTATGGAAAATATTCATGGATGGAGTTTCGAATGAAAATGGGGCCGGGGTCAAGATCATCTTAGTATCCCCTCCAGGTCACCAGTTGCAAAACGCCCTATGCTTCCAGTTCGAAGCTTCAAACAACAAAGCTGGAATACGAGGCCATGCTAGCCGGACTACGCCTGGCCCGGGAGGTAGGAGTAGCAAATATAGAAGTCCACAACGACTCCCAACTGGTGGTCAGGCAGATTTCGGGGGAATACCAAATGAAGGGGTAAAAGATGGCCGCCTATGTGACACAAACCCGGGAGTTACTCCAATCTTTCAAGAAATACTTCATCCGCCAGATCCCCAGGGAACAGAATGTGTTTGTAGACACATTGGAAAAATTGGCCATGGATGTTGAAGCAAAACTCTCCGAGGTTGTCCTGATCGATCACCTCCCGCGCCTAGTATTCAAGCTCCCGTAACCATCAACGCCATCGATTACTCAACATCTTGGATGGGTCCTCTCATCCAACACTTAACCACTGGGGAATTGCCCACGGATAGGGCTGCCGCCAGGAAACTTCAGTACCAAGCTCTCAGATATGTCATGATGGATGGAAAACTCTATCGCAGGGGGTTGTCCATGCCCTATCTTCGATGCGTATCTGGGAATAAATGAGTGCAATCATGCACGAAGTGCACGTAGGTTTTTGTGGAGATCACACAGCTGGACTCAGCTTGTCCAAGAAAATCCTAAGGCAAGGATATTTTTGGTCAACGATGAAGAAGGATTGTGTTAATTACGTCCTCAAATGTGAACAATGCCAAAGGAACGCGAAGATCCCGCGAGCCCCTCCAACAGAAATAACCCTGATGACCAATCCCTGGTCTTTTGTAGTATGGGGAATCGATTTAGTAGGATCACTCCCGACTGGGAAGGGTGGGGTAAAATACGCCATTGTAGCTGTCGACTATTACACCAAATGGGTCGAAGTGGAAGCAATGAGCACCATCACCTCCAAAAAGGCCCTGGACTTCCTAATCAACAACATTGTATGTCGATACGGCTTCCCTCACAACATCGTGTCCAAAAATGTGAAGCAATTTGATAGCCTCCACTTCTGACTTCTGTGAAAGACATGGCATCATCAAAAGCTTCTCCGCAGTCGCAAGACCTCAAGCAAACGGGCAAACAGAGGTCGTGAACATGATTTTGAAGGAAAAGCTACAAGCCTGCAAGAGTAAGTGGCCAGAAGATTTGCCCAGCGTCCTATGGGCCTACTGGACCATAGAAAGAACATCAGCCAGACATACTCCCTATTCGATGGTTTACGGATGTGAAGCGGTCATCCTAGTAGAAACGGCGGTCCCGTCTCACAGACGAGGCAGATATGATCCCGTACAGAACCATGCCTTACTTCAAGAGTCCTTAGATCTCATTGAAGAGATCTAGGAAGAATCACAGGTGCAGCTGAAGATGTACCAGGGAATGATCGCCAGGCACTTTAACTCCAAAGTTAAAAGTCGGAGGTTCAAAACTGGCGATCTAGTCCTTAGGAGAGTCTTCCCTGCAACTCAAGATCTAGGAGTGGGGACTCTGGGACCAAACTAGGAAGGACCTTATGAAATCGAAAACGAAATATGTCCGAGAACGTATCGCTTAAGGTGACTAGACAAAACGAAGGTCCCAAGGGCCTGGAACAAAGAATACCTCCGCCAGTACTATCAGTAGTCGAGAGGATCTGATTCTGTTTCCTATCTAATTTTTTTTTACAATGTACGCCCTAGGGAAATTTCTTGTTTAATGAAAATGGTGTATACAAAACATCATAAGAAATGTTGTAAGGAAAGGAAAAGTGCACGCCCATCTTCATTTTTTACACAAAACAGTGACCTAAGACTACACTCTTCTGTCACTTGGGGGGTACGCCCATCTATACAAGTAAGTCCAGGAATAAAGACCAAATAGGATGCAACGCCCCAAGCTTAGTCATGATCCAAACTCGTATAGACTGGGGTGCAAAATCTAACTCCCAACAAAATAGGATGCAAGGCTCAAAGCCCAGTCCTAATCCAGGCATACCTGGTCTAATGGGTTCAAAACCCAATAGGACGCAAGGCTCAAAGCCCAGTCCAAATCCAGACATACATGGTCCGGGGGGTTTAAAACCCAATACGACGCAAGGCTCAAAGCCTAGTCCTAACCTAGACATACATGGTCCGGGGGGTTCAAAAACCTAATAGGGCGCAAGGCTAAAAGCCTAATCCTAACCCAGACCTATATGGTCTGGGGATTCAAAAACCCAATAGAGCGCAAGGCTTAAAGCCCAGTCCTAACCCGGACCTATATGGTCCAGGGGTTCAAAACCCAACTCCTAAAAATTGGTCCAGACCTAACGTGGTCCTGGATAGCCAAATCCCTATTCATGTGTTTCCTTTGAATGACCTAGAACCATTGAAACGTGAATCTTAGGTTCAAATTGGTTAAAGTTAGTCTTATAAATGGCCTAGGCTCTCGGAACCTAGACCTCAGGTTCGAAATAAGATAGTCAACTAATCTTTGATGGTCCAGACCATTGGAACCTAAACACTAGAGTTAGGACAAATAAATCAAATGACAGTTATTGACTCTTTAACGGTCTAGGTCGTTGGAACCTGAACCTTGGGTTTAGAACGAGTTAAATAATTAAGTCATATATAAAACAAATCTCTAACGGTCCAGGCCATTGGAGCCTGAACCCTAGAGTCAGGGTAAATCAGTTAAGTTATATTGATAGGTCCAAAATGGTCCAGGCCGTCAAGACCCGAACGTACGTCTAAAGACAAGCTAAATACCTTCTACATTATTTCCCCTAATGGTCCTGGCCGTTGGACCCAGGACCCAACATTCGACCCAGATTCATGTAGAGTGATAAAACGTGAATTTTGAGGAAAAATAGATGAATGTAAAATGGAAATCATTATGTAGAGAAAAATCAATATATAACAATATGGACGATAAAAAATTTCTTGGACACATCTGCGTCCATAAAATTAATACAACAACAAAAGATAGAAAAATAATCCCTAACTAAAATACAAAGGCCCAGGCCTAGGCTTCGTTCTAAGCCGGGACATCTGGAGTATTCTCGCCTTGTTCATCCCCAGCTAGGAGTGCCACATCAGCTTTCTCCTTGGCTTCAAATTCAACCCTCTTTAAAGACGGATCTAGATAGAGAAGAGGTTCATGTTCTTGTTCTGGAGCCAGGTCATGTAAACGACCTCATCAAAAGTGGCCTCTAGTAATGCATCAGCCTACTCCTTTGCTTTATAAGCCTCCTCGCTTCGCTTCATCTCCAGTTGAACCATGCTCTCCAAAGCCTGATTCTGAGACTCAAGGTTTGCCACCTTCTTCCGCTCTTGGCCAAGTTAGGCCTCAACGACCTCCAGAACGGCCTTGATTGAAGCCTCCGAGCCACGAACGTGATGTAGCTCTGCCTCCAAGTTGTCCACCAACTTCTTATGTTTGGTTTCCTTCCTAGACAAAGCTTCCTCATGTTGAGCCCGAACCTAGGAAGCCTCAATCCGAGAAGCCTCCTTAGCAAGGGCCTCCCTAGAAACTTCTCGCTGATTAACGGTCCCCTCTAGCTCCATCTGAGTCGTCTCTAGCTTCACAACAATTTCTGCCACCAGATCTGCGTTCCTATGGGCCAACAAGACATCCTGGAACAAACCAAAGTTAGAAAATGTACAATCAACAATGATGGTAAAATTAAAAAAAAAAAATAGACGGGCATGTGATTTACCGCGGTGGCCTGATGAATAATGGCCTGGGAGATGAATAGGGCATCTTGGCTAGCCAAGGTAGCGTATCACTTCAGTTGGAGGGTGGAAATGGTAGTCCCCACCTAGGCCAGCAAATCCGCAGCCAACGGAGCCATGTCCTGACCCAGTTTAGGCCAAAACCCAGTCTCGGCTACCAATCGGTCCACGATGGGAGCATTGATGGCCTCCAGATGATTGGAAAACTCCACCTTCTGCTGGATGAGTCAGAACTTCATCCTCTCTTCCTGGAGGATCAAGTCCCCTTCCTCGGGAAGGGATGGGTTGACGGGAAGCATGGGCACATCCGTAAGCTGTTGCATGACAATTAGGCTCTCCCCAGAGGAATGATCCTCAGCCAAGGCAAGATTCTTGGTCCTGGCCCTCTTGGCCCGCTTCAGGGACTCTACAACGACTGAGTCCACTACCCTCTTCTCCGCCCTTCCACCTTCAGAGGGCTCTTATTCTAAGTTAATGACCTAGAGAGGAGCAGGTTGGGGCGGGATCATTTCGACGTGCGCCACCAGGAGGGAACTTGCAGCTGAAGCCCTCTCAGAAGCTTCCTAGGCTGGCTCTGAATCCCTAAAGATTAGTTCTATGACCTCCTTCATGGCTGGGCCCTTGGCAGCCCTCTTCACTGAAGCCTTGGTTGCGGCCGCCATGGCCTCGATAATTTCCTTCATTTTGGCCATAGGGTTGGACATCTCTGGATCACTTAAGATAGAAATAAAAAGGAATAAAATACATGAATGGGGATAGAAGTCAAAAAATACGAGAAATACTAGTCTAAAGTTCTCTGGGACGGACCCTTATCTAAAGAACGGGCACGACTAACTCCCCTATGGTGAAATAGTGAATTCGGTCCCCACTTTGTAGGAACCAGGACGAGTGCATGAGGGTCAGTGTGTCTATAACAACGGGGCAAGGAAGCCCCACTTTGTTGAAAATCCTAGTCGAATAATCCGATATTGTTGCCTATTCTTAACTAAGTCCTCAAAATGAGGAGCATAAGTTAAAATCGGAGGCGATTTACCTTGCCCCGAAATGCTATCTTTGACAGCCCTAGTGTTAGGCTGCCTCCCCTCAAGAAGGGTGTCCAGGTATTCGGACTTGGCCTTCTCCACCTGATGGGCCTGATCTCTCTTCGCCTTCTCCGCATCTGCCTTGGTCGTGGCCTCCACAGCCTCAATGTGGATGAGGGCCAGCTCCTCCCTTAGGGCAAGATCCCTCTCACATTGCAACCCCTAAAAGTTAGGGGCATCTATCGACTAGTTAGCAGCAAGCATCCTAACCACCCGAAGGTTCTCCATTGTCACGAAGCCCTCCACGTCCAGCTCCTCAGCTCTCAAAGTGGCATAAAATTTCTTTCACTCCAGGATCGATTCGCTGAGCCGGGTCTGAGCATAAGGACCTGTGTTCCAAGAATGTGAGTGTCCAGTAAACAAAACTAAAAGGCTAAAGAAAAAAGAAGAGGGAGTGGAAAAGAAAAAGTTACCCACACGCTGGAAGTCCATCACGAGAGTGGGGTTCTTCTCTAGGAGGAACCCAGATGTCATGAACCAATAATGCCTAACACCCGGGGGTTGCTTCCATGTGCTGAATGGAGCCGGATTAATCCCATGGGCTTTCAGTCTATAAAATTTGTCCCGCGTCTTGTCTTTGGAGTTAAGTTGCGGCTCTAACTTGTAGAAATACAACACTTCTGCAGGAGTGGGCGGGGAGATCTCCTTTGATGCGCAGAATATACACCATCCAGTGAGCAATTCGTATGCCTGGGGGAGAAGCTGGAAAGGCGCGATCCCCACAAACTTGAGGAATCACGCAAAGTAGTTGTGGAGCGGGAGAGTTGCCCTCACGCTGATGTGGCTTATGCTCCAGGCCCCGAACATGCCCATGCCAGTATGGGCCTTCTCCTCTTTCTGGGCCAGACGGTTGTAGAAAAATCCTGGAGACTCTACTCCAACGTAATTCCGGAACTCATTCTTCTCCATGTCCATTTCCTACTTGTTGCCAATGGGAAGTTTGGTCCCTTCCAGGAAAACTGGGCCCGCCTGGACAAAATCTTCCGCATATAAAGTCACACCGCGACTCATGATCAAGGACCTGGAAGCGACAAAGAAAACGATAACCAAGCAATTAGCACCAAAACCGATGAAAATTGGTTGAGGTATGGGGGTTCTCTTAAAACTTCTTGGAGAAGTCCCCTCCAGACCCAGATCCAGGATGAATGAAGATCCCAAGATCTTTAGTCGGGGAACTAAAAATTAAAGGCTTTTCTAATTCACCCAAAAAAATCTTAGGGCATCTGAATTGATCTGAGATAACCAGAAATGGGAGTCATCACCTAGAAAAATCTATAGTTCAGGCCTACCACTATCCTACCTGGAACCACCCAATACGGTGATCATGACCCTAACCGTTTTATGGTCACGAGAATAGCATGACAATAAAAATGACTAAAAAATGACCAGAAAACTTACTGAGGAGTACTAGATTCGAAATTCATAAGGTTTCATGCGACAAAGTCGTAGAATCTCAGCCTTAAATCTGAGAAGATGATGCAGCAATTCGTCTACTAGTTGAACCGGGACAAAGCTATCTAATGGCTGAATAGAAAGAGGCCTAGTCAGAAATAGACAAACATGGAGGTGAATGAATCGCCAAAGAATCTCGTCGGCAAAATGGGACATAAAAACTTTCCTCTCTACTTTGAATATATGAAATGTGTAAAGTTTGAGAATGAGTCTGTCGAGGGATATATAAGGCAGAAATCCACGATTTGATCTAACTGTAACACCCTAAACTCCAGGGACCGTTACACTGTGCATTTTAAACAGTGCTAAACTCATTAATCGAGTCATTTGGCCATAATCATGTAACTAAGTATGATTACCGGTTTAGGATTAAAATTTTTGGTTAAGACATAACATTTCAATACAACGTTTAATGTATACATTGGGATCCCAAAAATATAATTTTACAGATTAATTACAACAAAATATTTACAACCAACTGACTTAAGCGACAAAATAGGGTTTAACCCTAGTTCCTCTTTCAACCCTCGTCCGTGGCGGTCGAGTAGCCGCATATGTATACATTGTCACCTAAGCTCTCCAACTCAAGGATGGTCCAACTTTCTTTTGCCTTTACCTGCTCCACATAGCACCTGTGAGCCGAAGCCAAGCAAGAAAACTCAACATGCTCATGAATAGTAATAACATGTTACAAAATCATAATGCGCATGCCTAGCAATGATAGCCCTATTCATTCATGAAAATAGGTTCATATAATGATGGGGTATCCAGGATAAGGAATCCTGCCCTCCTGAATGTATGACTATCAAGTCAATCCTAATCAGATGAGTGATTTAACTCTTGAGGTTCTGTTAACCATAATGAGTGACTGACAAGCAAGTCACTACGGGGTTCAGCACCCACAGCCATGTGACGACACAGTCACCTGGGCCTTCTGACCCTGGCTCTAATCAGATGAGTGATTGATGAGTAAGTCACTAACTTAAACCAGATGAGTGACTGATGAGTAAGTCACTACGGGCTCAGCACCCATAGCCATGTGACGAAGCAGTAACCTAGGCCTTCTGGCCCTAACTCTAAGTGACTATCCATAGGCTAGACAAGCACTTTTAGTTTTCATCGAACTTGAGGTTGGTCCGGCATTAATGATCACGATGAGTCATTCAATACATATGTCGATTAGATCTAATCTTTTTAGCTTGCGTTAAACACGCTAAGATTATTCTTGATTTATTAGTCAATACCATGTGACCAGTGCTCAGTACTACTGCTGAACTTGACTAGTGAGTCACAACTTCATAGTTAATACCGACACCATTGCCGAATTCTGACTAGTGAGTCAGTGCCACACACAAGCAAGCAATGTAACCATGCATATATCATATGTCAAACATCCAAATATAGGGCATTCAGCATGCTTACTTAACAATTACTAGCATAATTAGGATCATGCACAAACATAGAGACTCAAGCTCTGATCAATCTCATATTCAATATCCATGGCATGCCCTAATCACATGTTTCTCGTGCATCACATACTGGGTGTGGTTTTCTTACCTCTGGTTCGAGCAAGAAATAACAATTGAACGACCCTTGAGAACGATCGATCCTTTGATCCCTTAGTTGTCACCTACTCATAACCAATTATAACCTTCATTAAAGAAAATCAACAATAAAAGGGTCTTGACCTAAACCTCACTCCCAGGACCACGAATTGTACCCAAACTGTGAGTAGATTCGATCCCGAGCCTTAGGAATTGAAACCCCAAGCCAAAAACCCTCAAAAGTGCCCAAAATATGCATCAGGAAAAATAGGGTAGCGCTGCCCCCCTAGCACCCCATCACTACAACCAGGGGAAATTTGCCCTGGCTAGCGCTGTAGCGCCACCCTTTGGGCACTGTAGCTCTAGGACAAAGCATAATTGTAATATCCAAGTAGCCCAATTATTTAATTGTTTGCTATGACATGTTCATTAATAGTGTTAATTTAAAATAATACTTTTAGTTGTGGTATTATTTTAATTAATTTTAGAAAAGTGAGATGATTTGTAGAGTCCCAAAATGTTTATTTAGTTAGCTAGATAGTAGTAGTTGTAGTATTTTAGATTTCGTGGATTTTGGTTCAAACCAGGACATAGTTGGAAACTCCTAGCAATAGTTATAGATTTTATAAGTTTAACCTATAGTTTAAGAATATTAATTATAACATATGGTTTAATTAATATTGATGCTTATAAATGTGATGTTTATTATAACCTAAGGTTTAGATGGAGCCAATAAGAATATGATACTTGTCATAAGCATGATTATTAAGGAATTATTATTTTAATGATAAAATAAGGAAATATAAGACTTAGTCTTCACCAGAAACTGTTAGGGTCGTAGTTTGACTCAGTCAAAGTAGTTATCCAACCTTAATTATGCTGAAAAAGTGCAAATACATGTTTAAAATAATCACGTATGCCAATATATCGCAGCATAGGAGCCGATATATCGCCTGACGAAGAATACGGAAAAACACATTGACGTTGCACGATCATACGAACGGAGACTTGGGACTAGGGGGTAGCCGATATATCGCCACATAGGGGCGATATATTGCCTATATTATTTATTTATTTATTTTTAATTTTTTTAAAATAACTTTGACTCCTTAGACCTACCTCTGATAGTTTTGACCGAGTCTTCAGCCTCTGATTGACGAATATTCAAATATCTTTAATTAAATTCATTATTTTTATTCAAGGAAAAAAAAAGATTTTTATTCCTAGAACTCTATAAATAGGACTTAGAACCAAGCCTTGCACTTACTCTTCAGCTGTGATCAGACTCCAAGGTGCTAGTGAGACCATAAGAGTGATAAACACTTGGGTTGGGAAAAAGCTTTGCCATTCTTAAGCTTTATAAAACACTTTGGGAAGTGAGGTTAGTGCATTTCAGTATTGGGGATAGACCAATCCATAAGGTCAATAAAGGTATCCTTATTCTTAAGTTCAATTCTGTTTGATTCCTTAGTTTCTTTAGTTTTCATTCAGGTTCTAACTTTTGTTATGGTTTTTTGGTTAGGTTTTTAAGTTCTTTGAATTTAAGGTGTCTTTTCGGTAAGTTTCCTCTTGGTGGTTTAGTTCTATTCCTTTCATCTCTTTCCTTTAGAAATACTCACCATTTTTATTGATTGTTTTACGAGTGTTCCAAGTCCCACATTTGTTCTCAATTATCCCGGTGTTGGTAAGAAAAATTAGATAGTTTAGTATTATGATATAGTTTATGCAATGTAGGATATAGTTGATGTTTGTATGACCTAACATTTTAGGTACAATAAAGGGGTAAGTGTGTCTGGACCTAAGGTGTCCAATGATGTATGACGGACTATGTCCGGTAGGCTTGGTTGCCAAAACTTTATGACAGACCTATGTCCGGTGTAGGACAGACTTTTGTCCGAGGCTTAATTGCCACCCCTGTATAAACACTTATCTTTTTATTTTATCTGACTTGTTATTATAGTTATGATTATGATATATGACCTATAGTTATGATTATGATCTATGATATATGACTGTTGACCTATGACTTATGACTTAGAGTATGATTTATGATTTATGATTTATTACTTAGATTATGATTTAGAATTATGACTTCAGTTATGATATGATCTACAGGTTTGTGTTTGTATGACTCTTGTGAATTTATGTTATGTTTGATTATATGACTAACCCTTTGTTTGTATTTTCCTTACTGGGCTTAGAATTTCACTCCTTATGATGTTGTTATTTAAGTAAATTAAGGATAGAAAGGCCGGTGGCGAGTGGGACCTAAGAGCTTCGTGATGTATTCGTTGGGGACCATATAGTCGAGCAAGATCAAGCGGGCCAAATTGTTTATTTATTTATTTTTTTAAAGAAATTTATTTTAAATTTTTATTTAAATGTTTCTCATATTTTTATGTTAAAGACAATTATTTAGTTTTTGTAAAACCAGGGATCCATGTATTTATTTTTATTTTTTTATTAAATAAAAGCGCAATATTTACGGTTATGACCCAACGTTGTGTTCTCGGTAGTCTATGAGAAATTAGGGCGTTACAGGTGGTATCAGAGCCCACGAATATATTGGTCCTGAACGTTCCCACGAAATACACACGATAGCTACAAAGGACCTACTCGTTACCAAGTAAGTATACACATTGTTTTCCAAATATATTTGTAATGTTTTCTTGTGCTATTTTCATAAATTAGCCTAATGGACAAAGGTTAAAGCTATAATGAGATTACCAGACCCTGAGTATGATAATGGATCTGATGTGGAGGATTAGACACATATAAGAACACATCATTAAATTTTATTTCATGATGTTTCAGAAATTTTTTCACTTGTTTGTAAATTTTTATAAAACATGTTATTTGTTTTTATTATTATTTCATTGTTTCGTAAGTGTTCAGTAAATTTTGGATTCAATTGAAAGTGTAATGTTTAAATTCCTCTCTTATAGGTTAGCCCATTTGTGAAGGCCCATTTGCTTTGCATTATTAGATTGGATCCAATTTAAAATAAATAACAATTAATAAAGCAAGGGTTCAAATTCCTGGCTTTTGGGTTCAAGTGGAAGTTAGGTGGCCTTAGTAGTGGGTACGATATACTAAACCCAACCCTCCTCCATGGAAGATTTAATTGTTAAGGCCCATTTACCCGAGTTGGAATTAATTGTAATAGTGTAGTTTTATAGATAGATGGACCTAATAGACAATAGTACAATAGGCTAAGTTGTATCCTTTACTTGTTTTGTTTGTCTTAGTTTTATTTTTCATCTTTTC
This sequence comes from Humulus lupulus, assembly GCF_963169125.1. Taxonomy (NCBI): domain Eukaryota; kingdom Viridiplantae; phylum Streptophyta; class Magnoliopsida; order Rosales; family Cannabaceae; genus Humulus; species Humulus lupulus. Next base: position 37,348,347 of record NC_084796.1, read on the forward strand.
TCTTTTGGGGGAAAATAGAAGAGACACATGGAGCAGGAACCAAAAAGATCTGAAAGACTAAATGGTCATGGAAGAGGCCGAGGAAGAGGAAGGGGCGAGGAAGAGGAGTAGCTACCACCCCTACCTATGAAAAATTTCTAGTAGCCCCAGGAGTGCCAAAGGCTCCCAATGTAGTGGAAGATCCGGTAGCTGCTGCTACTCGAGAAAATTTAGAAAGGGAGAATGCCCGTCTTAGGGTAGAATTAAGGGGAAGGGGAGAATAGTTCCAAATAAACTCAGAGCAACAACAACAAGTGGTGCAGCAAGTCATTCCTCTAGTACAATTACTACAACTGGCAGAACCTCGCTACGAGGCAGTATATGAATGCTTTAGAAAGCAGCAACCCCCGAACTTCAATGGCGGGTTAGACCCGATAGAAGTAGAAGAGTGGCTTCGATCGGTGGAGTCCATATTAGAACACTTGCGGTTGGGAAACTAAGAACAAGTCTCTTGCGCTTCAAGCTTGCTAAAGAAGGACGCCCGCATCTGGTGGGATATAGTGAAGTAGCCTAGAGATGTGAACGTGATGACATGGGACGAGTTTATCCAAGTGTTCAACAAGAAGTATTATAGTCTTGTGATTCTAGCCACAAGGGTGGATGAATTTGTCGTGCTTACTCAAGGGAATTCGTCTGTGACAGATTATGCCAGGAAGTTTGATAGGCTGGCTAAGTTTGTGGCAGACATGGTACCCACCGAGACGGTAATAATTCAAAGATTCGTGAAGGGACTGAAACCTATGATTGCCCATGACGTAAAGTTGATTCGGGGAATAACCACTTATGCGGAAACATTAGAGGTAGCCTTGGAAGCTGAGCAGGCTGAAGAAAGAATCTGGAAAGAAGGTGCGACCAGAAGGGACGCCAAAAAGAATAACAATGATCAGAATGACCACAAACGGAAACATGACGGTGGTCAAAACCAAAAGGTCAACAAGAAGAACAAGACTGCGTCAGAAAGTAATGGGAATAAGAAGCCCTGTGTGGAATATCCTCAGTGCCCTATCTGTAAGAGGAAGCATTCAGGAGAATGCAGATATAAGATGAAAGGCTGTTTCAATTGTGGAGAAGAAGGACACATTAAAAAAGATTGCCCAAAGTTGAAGGATCAAAAGAAAGATGACAAGCTTGTGCCAGCCAGAGTTTTTGCTCTTACTAGAGGTGAAATAGAAACTAGTAATACTGTGGTAACAGGTCAGGTCACTATCTCTTGTAAATTATGCAATGTGTTAGTTGATTCAGGAGCTACGCATTCTTTTGTTTCTATGAATATGATAGATAGCTTAGATAGACCATGCAAACTTTTTAGAGATAAGTTTGTCACGGAGTTACCCTCGGGGGAAAGAATGCTATCTAGTAGAGGGGTGCGTAGTGTTGTAGTTAGAATCGAAGGAAAAGAATTACCAGTAGATTTGATCGAGTTAGACCTTAAGGATTATGATGTAATTTTAGGCATGGATTGGTTAGCAAAACATGGGGCAACAATAGATTGTAAGGGTAAGAAAGTCAACTTTCAACCAGAAGGCGAAGAGCAGTTCACTTTCAAAGGAGAAGTTTCTCAAACTCGCATACCGATAGTCTCAGCTCTCAAACCTCAGCGATTAATTAATAGTGGTTGACAGGCATTTATAGCTATTGTGGTGGACAAGTCATGAGAGACGCAACTCGAACCAAAGGATGTACCTATTGTATGTGAATTTCCCGAGATATTCCAGAAGATCTACCAGGATTACCTCCGAGTAGGGCAATTGAGTTTGAAATAGAATTGGCACCTGAGACGACACCAATCTCGAAAGCTCCCTATAGAATGGTGCCTACCAAGTTAAAGGAGTTAAAGATCCAACTGTAGGAGCTATTAGACAAGGGTTTCATCCGACCGAGCTATTCGCCTTGGGGAGCACCAGTGCTTTTTGTCAAAAAGAAGGATGGGAGTATGAGAATGTGCATCGACTATCGAGAACTGAATAAAGTGACGATCAAGAACAAATACCCTTTACCTTGAATAGACGATGTTTTTGATCAACTACAAGGATCTACAGTATTCTCGAAGACAGATTTGAGGTCGAGGTATCATCAGCTAAGAGTACGAAAAGAAGATATCCCAAAGACGGCTTTTCAGACTAGATATGGCCACTATGAGTTTCTGGTAATGTCTTTTGGCTTAACAAACGCACCAACAACGTTCATGGATCTTATGAACCATGTATTTAAGGACTACCTGGATAAGTTCGTTGTGGTGTTTATAGACGACATATTAATCTACTAAAAAATTAAAGTCGAGCATGAAGAGCACCTGCGACTGACGTTGGAACGACTCAAAGGTCATCAACCCTACGCGAAGTTTAAGAAATGTGAATTCTGGTTAGAGAAGGTAGAATTTCTAGGACACATTGTGTCTAATGATGGCGTGGAAGTAGATCCAGCCAAGATTGAAGCCGTGAAGGATTGGCCCAAACCTCAGAATGCAACGGAGGTGAGAAGTTTTCTGGGATTGGCAGGATACTATAGACGATTTGTTGAAGTGTTCTCCAGAATAGCTACACCCTTAACAAATTTGATGAGGAAGCAACATAAATTTTAATGGACAGAGAAATGCGAAGAAAGCTTCCAGACGTTAAAAGAAAAGCTCATAACAGCCCAAGTTCTGTGCGTTCCAAACGATAAGGGCAAGTTTGTAGTGTATTGCGATGCGTCGAAGTAGGGACTTGGATGCGTTTTGATACAAGACGAAAGAGTGGTCGCCTATGCCTCGAGATAGCTTAAGGAGTATGAACAACGGTATCTGACTCATGACTTAGAATTAGCAGCGGTGGTTTTCGCTCTAAAGATTTATAGGCACTATCTGTACGGAGAAAAGTGCAAAATCTATACGGATCACAAAAGTATAAAGTACTTCTTTACGTAGAAGGAGCTTAATATGAGGCAACGAAGGTGGCTGGAGTTAGTAAAAGACTATGATTGTGAGATCTTGTATCTTTTGGGAAAAGCTAACGTCGTGGCAAACGCCCTTAGTAGGCAGAGTTACGGAAGCTTGTCAACACTTAAGGGATAGCTCAACACTTACAAGATGATATTAAGAGGTCCGGAATAGAGCTAATAACTAGACAACTAGCTGACCTCGCAATCAAGTCAACTCTAATGGAGGAAATAAAGGAGAAACAACAAGAAGACGAGTTTCTTCTTAAGATGAAGGCAGCAATACAAGGCTCAGAGAATGTCGATTTCTCCTTGACAAAAGAAGGCATGCTATGATATAGAAACCGAGTATCTATGCCAGAAAGTGGAGGATTACGAGAAAGTATTATGAAGGAAGCACACACTACTCCATATTCACTTCACTCGGGATCGACCAAGATGTACAACGATGTCAAGACAATGTACTGGTGGCCGAGGATGAAGAAAGACATAGCAGAATTTGTAGCGAAATGCCTTACATGTCAACAAGTTAAAGGCTAACATCAAAGACCCGCTGGAACTTTGCAACCATTGGAGATTCCTGAATGGAAATGGGAAGATATAGCGATGGACTTCGTGACGGGATTAGCAAGGACCACCAAGCAGCATGACTCTATTTGGGTGATAGTAGATAAACTCACAAAATCTGCTCACTTCTTACCAGTAAGAACAGTTTATAATGCTGAGCAGTACGCATAGCTTTACATGGCAGAGATAGTGAGACTACATGGAGTTCCAAAGATGCTAATCTCTGATAGAGGATCAGTTTTCACATCAAAGTTCTGGGAAGGTTTACATCGTGCAATGGGCACTAAGTTAAAACTAAGTTCAGCATTTCACCCTCAAACCGATGGTCAGTTAGAACGCACCATACAAATATTAGAAGATATGCCGAGAGCGTGTGCTTTAGACTTCTCAGGATCATGGAGCAAGAATCTCCCATTAATAGAATTTTCTTACAACAATAGTTATCAAGCGACGATAGGCATGGCACCTTATGAGGTGCTATATGGACGGAAGTGTCGATCACCACTTCATTGGGATGAGGTTGGTGAAAGACGATACTTAGGACTTGAGGCTGTAAGAGAAGCAACATAGGTAGTAGAAAAGATAAGACCATGAATGGTTGCCGCTTAAAGTCGCCAGAAAAGCTATGCCGACGCGAAGAGACGAAATGTTGTGTTTTCAGTAGGCGACCAAGTCTTTCTCAAAATTTCTCCGATGAAGGGGATTATGTGTTTTGGAAAGAAAGGAAAGTTAAGCTCGAGGTTTATAGGTCCTTTTGAGAAATTGGACAAAGTAGGGCATGTAGCATATCGGTTGGCTTTACTGCCATCATTACCTGAAACGCATAATGTTTTTCATGTATCAATGTTGAGAAAATATATATCAGATCCATCCCATGTGCTTGATTACAAGGCTCTGGAGTTAAAACAAGATTTCAGTTATGAGGAACGACCAGTACGCGTTCTAGAGCAGGGAACTAAGGAGTTAAGGTCCAAAATTATCCTGATAGTTAAAATCTTGTGTAGCAATAGCACTGAAAGAGAGGCAACATGGGAATTGGAGGCAGATATGAGGGAGAGATATCCTGAGATATTTGGTGAGTAAAATTTCGAGGATGAAATTTCTTTAAGGAGGGAAGATTTGTAATATCCAAGTAGCCCAGTTATTTAATTGTTTGCTATGACATGTTCATTAATAGTGTTAATTTAAAATAATACTTTAAGTTGTGGTATTATTTTAATTAATTTTAGAAAAGTGAGATGATTTGTAGAATCCCAGAATGTTTGTTTAGTTAGCTAGATAGTACTAGTTGTAGTATTTTAGATTTCATGGATTTTGGTTCAAACTGGGACTTAGTTGGAAACTCCTAGCAATAGTTATGTGATGGACCCAAAACGGGTATGTTTAAAAATTTATAAATCGCAAGCGCACGAATCGTTCATAAAGAATAGTGATCGTGTAAGCAAGGATGTCGAACCCAAAGGAGTTGTCTAAAATCGAAAAGAAAACTATTTTAAACCAAAATTAATAAATTCTAACCTAGTTCCAAAGATTGATGGGATTTTTGTAACAATAAAAATAAAATAAAAGATAATAATAAATAAATTAAAGACAATATATATAACATAAATTAATAATAGAAATGAAGATGGTAAAAGAAAGATTATTAAGATAATAGAATCCACAAAATGTAAGTTTAATAATATTTATTAGTATATTGATTCCCAAGTTTTAGTGATAGTTAAAATAATTTAAACTATCATTTTCCAAAAAGATTTATAATTTTAAGCACAAATTTCTTATAAAAAGATAGGATTTTTCTTCACTTTTCAAAATTATAATTTCAAAGCATTTAGTGTAAATCAATCTAATGAAATAACAAATAAATCAATGAACATTATTTATAAGGCAAAACATAATATTTTTGTTCTAAGCATGGATGTGTACAATTTAATGACACATCTTACACAAAGAATATTATGTATTTGCACTAATGAAGAACAAAGTTTAAATATATGCTAACAATCCAAAATACATGATATTTAAGATGAAAGAAGATATTTGAAGAAGAAAATTCCATAAACTTTGTTGCACAAAATGGGAAATCAACATACAAAATAAATACTATCTAGTTACATAATGTTTCATCATCACCTTAATAATCTTAAAAAGATTAGAAACACATAACTAGAATAACAGATACAAACTAAAAATTACAAACATAAATAGGAAAATTTGGAGGATGAACCCCCAAATTGTTCCTCTAAAAATACATAGAAAAAAAATAAAAAGAAGAATAAGATGAAGAGAATAGAGAGAGGTTTTGAAATGTGTAGAGTTTTTGGTATAGTAACCTCCCTCCAAAAATGGACTCCCTAAATGGTCTTCAAAACTCCCTATTTATAGCCAAAAATAAGGTATTAAAATAATCAATTCAAATGAATTAAATTGATTAAATTAATTTAATTAATTATAATATGGCAAATAGGGATAAATTATAGGGTGTAATAATTATGTTTTGGGGTAAAAAGTGTAGAAAGTGAGGTAAAAATGTGGTATTTTTGTCATAGGAGACAAATGGTACAAAAGCAATTTTTTGGGCTCAAGGAGGCTGCTTTGGTTCATTTGGGCGGCTGTGGTGCCAGGCGGATTGGAGAGAGCTTGCTGTGATGTTGGCAGAGGAGAAGGCAGTGGGCCTGGAACTGGGCCGTGGGCCTGATGGGCTTGGCTTGTTGATGGCATTTGGAGGCAACGTTGGGGTGATTGGCATATGTGATTGGCATATGTTGTGAGGGAAATGCTTCAGGAGGAAACCGTGGGGTGCTGGTGGGCCTTGGAGCTTGGGCCCAAGGTTGGGCTTGGGCTGGTTCTTAAAAAATGCAAGCTTTTCAATTCTTTTTTCTAAAAAATGCCACTTTTCTTCATTCTTTTCCTTGCTTTTCAAAGCCCAAAATTAAAATAACTTCCCTACAAAATAAACATAAACTAAATCATAATAAAATATTTTCAACTATAATATAAATCAATTAATTCTTTTGAAAATATTAATTATAACTTAATTTATATTTAACATTTAAGCTCAATAATACAACATTTTTTTACCACTAACTTAACAATAATAATTCATATAATTAACTACAACATTTTACAACAAAATAACTATAAAAACACACAAAAATCTATCAAATTTAAAATAAGCCTAATAAATTCAAAATTACTTAAAAACTTAATAAATCAATTAAAAACTCAAGAATTAGGCAAAAATTAGCACATAAAAAGTGGTAAAATAACTCTATTTTGTAGAGTTATCATTATGGATTTTATAAGTTTAACCTATAGTTTAAGAATATTAATTATAACATAAGGTTTGATTAATATTGCTGGTTATATATATGATGTTTATTATAACCTAAGGTTTAGATGGAGTCAATGTAGAGTCTAAGAATTTTACTTAGCTAGTTAGAAAGTAGTAGTAGTACTAGCTAGTAGTAGTTATAGTATGTTACTGTAGATTTTTGGTTCAAGCCGGGACTTAGTTGAACACTCATAGCAACACTTATAGATTTTATAAGTTTAACCTATAATTTAAGAATATTAATTATAACATAAGGTTTGATTAATATAGCTGATTATAAAGATGATATTTATTATACTATTAGGTTTAGATAGAACTAATAAGGTCATGACACTTGTCATGTGCATGTTTATTGAGAAATTAAAGTATTTTTTAGGATAGTTTTATAAGAGTAGTATTTGAAAACCCCCAAATCTGCCAGCAGCTTTAAGATCGTTATAGGACTCAGTCAAAGCTGTTTACTCAATTCAAATTAGACTGAAAAAGTGCAATTACGTGTATAATATTTCAGCGTATGCCGATATATCGCCACTCAGGGAATACGAAAAACATGTAACTTCGCACGAACATTTCGACGAGCCTCAGGAATATAAGCCCAAGCAGTATATCGCCTACCATGGGCGATATATCGGCTCCAGGGTAATAGTTTTGAATGATTTTGAAATCGAGCTCAATTCAAACCATAACCTCTTGGCAAGCCTTAGAATGTTTTTGACTGAGTCTTAAGCCTTTGCTGAACGATTATTCAAATGTTTTTCAATTGAATAGTCATCATTTTATTCAAGCTAAAAGAAGATCTTTTCATTCTTGAACTCTATAAATAGGACCTAGTACCCAGCCATTTCTTTCATTCTTCAAGCTAAGTTTAGAGCCTTCAAGCTGCTAGGTTTACTTTAGAGTGTTAAACAGTTGGGTTGGGGTTATAAGCTTTATCATCTTAAGCTTATTAAACACTTTGGAAGTAAGGTTAATAATGTGTTTTTTGATATCGAGGTATAGTTCGGTTATAGTGCATTCAAAGGTATTCCTATTCCTAGTTCATTTATGTATGTTTCATTAGTTTTTATAGTTTTTCTCTACTCAAATCCTAACTCAATATTTTCCATTCTTGGTTAGGCATTTAACTTCTTTGAACTTGAGGTTTCTTTTTGGTAAGCTCTTCTTCTCGGTGGTTTTAGTTAATTTCTTTTCATCTTTTTCTTTTAGAAATACTCACCTTTCTATTATTGTTTTTAGGAGTGGTCCAAAATCCCGTCCTTGTTCTCACATCCGGTATTGGTAAGGAAAATAGGATAGTTTCTATATGCTTATGTGTATGTTTATGTATAATATGTTTATGCTATAGTACGTCATGTTATGTTTTATCTAGAGCTCATAGTTGCTTAGTGCCTTAGTGTTTATCATTTTTATGTTTGTAGTTATGATTTACCTTACCTCAGATATTAGACAGGGGACCTAGATGGGTTATCATAAACTATCATGTGATCTAACCTATCTCAGATATTAGACAGGGGACGTAGATGGTTTATCACATGTTTTAATGGCCATTAATAGTATACTCCTATATGGTATACGTCTTTATAGTCATATGTTATATGTTTATAGTTTATATTGATGTTTATGTTTCATGCTCTTAGTAGATTTTCCTTGCCGGGCATTAGACTCATTCCTTTATTTTATATGTGCAGGAAAATAATTATGGCGGCGGGAAGATTCTTGGCGGCGTGGGATTGTGTATTGAGGAAGAATGGATTCGGTGGACTGCGTGAACGATTCAAAGACGAAGTTGTTTTTAGTCATTTCAATTATGTTTTCTATGTATTTTTCGCACTTGATTTTGTAACGAATTTATTTAAGATTTAAGTTATGTTTTATTTTCAAACAATGGGATCCCATACCATACCCCGAATTTTATGTATTTTAACATTTGCTTTACAGTTTTTAATAAAGTTATGACTAATTCGTATGTATGTTTTCTTAAGATTAGTGTCTATGTATAGTAGTTTTAATGGTCCAAAGTCTAGAATTAGTTGGGTCATTACAACCAATAAGAATATGACACTTTTCATAAGCATGATTATCAAGGAATTATTATTTTAATGATAAAATAATGAAATATAAGACTTAGTCTTCACCAGAAACTGTTAGGGTCGTGGTTTGACTCAGTGAAAGTAGTTATCCAACCTTAATTATGCTGAAAAAGTGCAAATACGTGTTTAAAATAATCACGTATGCCAATATATCGCAGCATAGGAGCCAATATATCGCCTGACGAAGAATACAGAAAAACACATTGACATTGCACGATCATACGAACGGAGACTCGGGACTAGGGGGAAGCCGATATATCGCCACATAGGGACGATATATCGCCTATATTATATTTTTTTATTTTTGTCTTAATTTTTTTAAAATAACTTTGAATCCTTAGACCTACCTCTGATAGTTTTGACCGAGTCTTCAGCCTCTGATTGACGAATATTCAAATGTCTTTAATTAAATTCATTATTTTTATTCAAGCCAAAAAGAAGATTTTTATTCCTAGAACTCTATAAATAGGACTTAGAACCCAGCCCTTCCACTTACTCTTCAGCTGTGATCAGACTCCAAGGTGCTAGTGAGACCATAAGAGTGATAACCACTTGGGTTGGGAAAAATCTTTGTCATTCTTAAGCTTTATAAAACACTTTGGGAAGTGTGGTTAGTGCATTTCGGTATTGGGGATAGACCAATCCATAAGGTCAATAAAGGTACCCTTATTCTTAAGTTCAATTCAGTTTGATTCCTTAGTTTCTTTAGTTTTCATTCAGGTTCTAACTTTTGTTATGGTTTTGTGGTTAGGTTTTTAAGTTCTTTGAACTTAAGGTGTCTTTTCGGTAAGTTTTATCTTGGTGGTTAAGTTCTATTCCTTTCATCTTTTTCCTTTAGAAATACTCACCATTTTTATTGATTGTTTTAGGAATGTTCCAAGTCCCACATTTGTTCTCAATTATCCCGGTGTTGGTAAGGAAAATTAAATAGTTTAGTATTATGATCTAGTTTATGTAATGTATGATATAGTTTATGTTTGTATGACCTAACATTTCAGGTACAATAAAGGGGTAAGTGTGTCTGGACCTAAGGTGTCCAATGATGTATGACGGACTATGTCCAGTAGGCTCGGTTGCCAAAACTTTATGACAGACCTATGTCTGGTGTATGACAGACTTTTGTCTAGGGCTTAATTGCCACCCCTGTATAAACACTTATCTTTTTATTATATCTGACTTGTTATTATAGTTATGATTATGATATATGACCTATAGTTATGATTATGATCTATGATATATGACTTTTGACCTATGACTTATGACTTAGAGTATGAGTTATGATTTATTACTTAGATTATGATTTAGAATTATGACTTAATTTATGATATGATCTAGAGGTTTGTGTTTGTATGACTCTTGTGAATTTATGTTATGTTTGACTATATGACTAACCCTTTGTTTTTATTTTCCTTATTGGGCTTAGAAGCTCAGTCCTTATGATGTTGTTATTTCAGGAAATTAAGGATAGAAAGGTCGGTGGCGAGTGGGACCTAAGAGCTTCGTGATGTATTCGTTGGGGACCATATAGTCGAGCAAGATCAAGCGGGCCAAATTATTTATTTTATTTTTTTAGAAAGTTATTTTAAATTTTTATTTAAATGTTGCTCATATTTTTATGTTAAAGATAATTATTTTGTTTTTGTAAAACCATGGATCCATGTATTTATTTTTATGTTTTTATTAAATAAAAGAGAAATATTTACGATTATGACCCAACACTGTGTTCTCGGTAATCTATGAGAAATTAGGGCATTACAATAATTTCCCTGGTTCTTCCCTCCTTCGACTCCTCCATTTCCAACCTAAAAAACAAGCTTCCAAACTCCATTTAAACCCCCAATTGAACCCAAAAACCACCTACACATGATCTAGGCATCATAACCCAAGTAACCCTAGCCAAAAACTCCCACTGAAACTCAACTTTCAAACCAAACACCCAACTGAAACTCAATGAGAAAACAAAGCAAGAACTAAGGTTTTAATGGCCAGAAACTCACCTCAATCTCAGCTTAGAACCCTCTTCAATGGTAGAGCATAACCCAAAACCCTCAAGGCTTGGTTCCTCAAAAGAGCTTCAAAATTCAATGGAAAATGAAGAAGAAATGATGAATGGTTGAAGGGAAGAAGGAGACTCTGTTTTGGCCAGGTTTCTATAGCTTCAAAGGGTTATATCTATCCTTAAGGTCAAAAGACCAAAATGCCCCTAGGTCATTTAAAATCCTTTAAAGGCTTCCAAGGGTAAAATCATCCTTTCCCACCTATCTCCTTAATCATAATTAACACCCTCCAATTCTCGTTATTCTCAATATTCTAAAATGCTAATAAATCATATCCCATTACCCTTTAATTTTCGGCAACGTTCTAATCACCAAATTACCCCGAGACTCACCCCGAGCCCCGAAACTAACCTCATTATGACTAGACCAATAACTTGCATTCAAAGATCAACTCATGTCAAATGGCTCGAACAAATCCACATATAATTTGGTATTATTCATAATTCATCAACATGCATGAAAATACACAATTACGCCCTCAACGGGCCAAATTACCAAAATGACCTTATAATTAAAAATGGACCCATATGCATGCATTTAGCATCATATTGTAATATAATTCACATAAACATGCATATAATAATTTAATAACATAATAAATCAATTATGGCCCTCTCGGCCTCCTAATCAAGGTCCTAAACCTTATTAGGAAATTTGGGGGATTAAACTAACAATCAACAGCGGGGATCCCAAGATTATCCCCATCCGACGGTCCTCGATGGTCTAGAGGCTTTAATTAGCCTAGTCGAACACTAAATCGGGGATTCGTCATTCCACAATCCGCACCTGCCTCATATAACGGACCATGTTGAGAATCTCAAGGCTATCCCCATCTAATGGTTCCAAATGTTGCAGAAGCATTAAACTACCCACTCGAGTACGCAATAATTTTTTTTTCGTATAGACGGGACGTCTCGTGAATTGTGCTAACACCCATCTATCACTTGGAAAATCAGAAGATTCTTTCCAGATCTTTAGGGCGCGACTGGCACAGATGCACCTTCAACCTGGAGACACGTGTCTGAGACATAGAGAATTTGAAAGGACGGGGATCGCCCAAATGGCCCCCAAGTAAATGAACCCGACTTCTAGTAAACGATCTAGGAAATTTGAGATTGATCCGGGAGTGTAAGGCAAGTCTCCACCATGCAAACAAAGATGACACCTTGGGGGATAAATGTTATCCCTATTTTCCACCCGTAACACGTGGCATGACCCAATGGGTCCGTGAGCCCTATTAAAGAGGTTCCCACCCATACTGAGCCCAATGAACAGGGAAGGAAGAAATCCTGATAGCCCAATCATCATCTAGCCGAACAATGTTCGATGGGCGCTAGCATAACGAAGGAACCGGGACTAAGATGCAAGCCCGACTCATCTTCCCGATCTTGACCTACTTGTATCCTCCGGGATGCCAATGAGGTGGCGGACTAACTAGTCGATGGAGATAGACCTTATGTAGAGTCCAAGAACTTTACTTAGCTAGTTAGATAGTAGTAGTAATAGTAATAGTTGTAGTATTTTTATGACTGTGGATTTTGGTTCAGACCGGGATTTAGATGGACACTCGTAGTAACACTTGTAGATTTTCTAAGTTTAACCTATAGTTTAAGAATATTAATTTTAACCTAAGGTTTAATTAATATGACTGATATTGATGGTGATATTTATTATATTATAAGGTTTAGATAGACCCAATAAGATATTAACACTTGTCTTGTGTATGTTTAATGATAATTAAGTATTTTTTAGGAATAAATTTATTAAAAGTAATATTTGAATATTCTAGGGTCTGTCAGCAGCTTTGAAATCGTTAGAGGACTTAGTCAAGGCTATTTACTCAATTCAAATTAGGCTGAAAAAGTGTAATTTCGTGTTTAATATTTCAGCGTATGCCGATATATCGTAGCTATAGGGGGCGATATATCGCCATACGGGGATACGAAAAACACGTAGCTTCGCATAACCACCTCGACGAGCCTCGGGCATATTAGCCCAGGCGATATATCGGCTCATTTGAAAGATTTTTGAATGTTTTTAAAACCGAGCTCATTTTAATCTTTAACCCCTTGATAAGTCCAGCATCTTTCTGATCGAGTCTTCAGCCTCTGCTGAAGGATAATTCAAATATTTTTCACTTAAAAAGCCATTATTTTATTTAAGTTAAATTGAGATCTTTTCATTCTTGAACTCTATAAATAGGACCTATTACCCAGCCATTTATTCATTCATCAAGCTAAGTTCAGAGTCTGCAAGCTGCTAGGTTATTTTTGAGTGCTTAAACACTTGGGTTGGGAATATAAGCTTTAACTTTATAAGCTTAATAAAAACTCGGGAAGTAAGGTTGATAGTATTTTTTAGTTCGAGGTGTAGTTCGGTGATAGAAGAATTCGAGGTATTCATTATTTTAGTTCATTTCTATGTTATTCTTATAGTTTTCTACTCAAAATCCTAACTCTATTCTTTATTCTTGGTTAGGAAATCTAAGATCTTGAACGTAAGATTTTTGGTAAGTATATTCTCAATGGTATAGTTCGTCCATTCTTTTCATCCCTTTTTCTTTAGTATACTCACCTTTCCTTGATGGTTTATAGGAGTGTTCCAAAGTCCCAATCCTGTTCTCATATCCAGGTATATTTGGTAAGGAAAATAGGATAGGATTTTATATGTTATGTTATATGTTATCTTATGATATATGTGTTATGTTGTATGTTATATTATGTATGTTTGTAGACTTGGGCATATGACTTGTATAACTAACAAGCCCCAATAAATTTATGGGCATATGACTTGCTTAGCTAGCAAGCCCCACAAATTTAATGGGCATATGACTTGTTTAGTTTACGAGCCCCAAGTAATAATGGCCATTATAGTATATGTGACATATGTTTATGATATGTTTTAGTATATGTTGCGATATGAATTTTATGTATATGATTTATGTGTTAGATTTTCCTTGCTGGGCATTAGGCTCATTCCTTTATGTTTATATGTGCAAGAAAATAGCTATGGTGGCGGAAAGGTTCTTGGCAGCTTGGGGGTTGTGTATTGAGGCAGAATGGAAATCGGTGGATTGAGCGTTCGATTCAAGGATGAAGTCGCTTCTTAGTCTTTTAAAAATTATGCTTTATATGTATTTTCTGCACTTTATTTTGTAATCCATTTATTTAAAGTTATGTTATGTTTTTATTTTAAAAACAATGGGATCCCATATCCTACTTTAAATTTTATATAGTTTAACATTTGTCTTACAAGTTTTAATGAAGTTATGATCATTTCGCTTGTGAGTTTTATTAAAGATTAGTGTCTATGTATAGTAGTCATTAATGGTCCAAAGTATAGAGTGTTGACGGTGAGAACTCGTCAACCAAGTTAAGTTAGAAAAAAAGAAATGTAGAGATTATCAAAAGAAAAACTTTGAAGATCAAATTGAAAACTTAAAGAACACTTGCAGAAGAAAAATGATGAACTGAAATTGTATTTCTTATGGTGTAGTGCTACCGTGATTTTTTCAACAACCCCCTTCCAAGTGGAAGTGGAGTTTCTTTTTTAGTGGGCTCTAATGGCCCCTGATACAATGTGGTCCAGGGGACCAGGCAGTACGCAAGTACAATGTCAGGTGAGTGGTCTCAGGGGTAGTGGTGTCTGCTCCAGTACATGATCAGGGTTGGTGGGAGCACCTCCACTTTAGTACTTGATTGTGCCTCCATTACTCGCCTGGTACGAGTGTCAGAGGAGTGGCTGGTGAGGACAACAACAGGTACCTCGCTCGTACCACCACTACTTATCTGGTGTGGGTACTATGTCTGTACTCTAACTCCTTTTAGTTTGTCAGTGCGTTCCGTACCCATAGGAAAAATGGTGCCTCGTTGGTGGCACTAATCTTAGGAAGAGAGATGAGGCCTCTTCAACGAAGCCTGCTACATGTATGGTAAGACTTGGCACCCATGTGTGAGTCGTTGATCTCACTTCATGAGATCAATGCCATGTAGCCCCGATTTGCGAGGCGTAAGTGCGAGGCGGTAATGACCCATGCACTAGCCGTGCCTTGCGAGGCTCCTAGGGGCGAGGGGCCTTACTATGCTTGCCTCCTCGCGGCACAGATCCAGGCGTGTGAGGGGATGGTGCGATGGCCTCCCGAGAAGATGCTGGCCCGAGGGCCTCGCGGAGGCGCAAGCGCATGAGGGCCTCGCGCGGTGCATCTCCTGGGCACGCATGAGGGCCTCGCGCGGTGCATCTCTTGGGCACGCATGAGGGCCTCGCGCGGTGCATCTCCTGGGCACGCATGAGGGCCTCACGCGGTGCATCTCCTGGGCACGCATGAGAGCCTCGTGAGAGAGTGATGGCCTGAGGGCCTCGCGAGGGCACAAGAACATGAGGGCCTCACGTGGCTCGCCTCCTGGGCACGCCCAATGGCCTCGCGATAGGGTGACGGCCTGAGGGCCTCGCGGAGGTGCAGGCGCATGAGGGCCTCGCGTGGCTCACCTCCTGGGCACGCCCAATGGCCTCGCGAGAGGGTGACGGCCCAAGGGCCTCGCGGAAGCGCAGGCACATGAGGGCCTCGCGTGGCTCATCTCCTGGGCATTCCCAATGGCCTCGCGAGAGGGTGACCGCCCGAGGATCTAACGAAGGTGTAGGCGCATGGGGGCCTAAGCACGTGCTTTGGATCTTTTACTAGCATGGGATTTTGAGCATCAACACTTGCCCCCCCTCCCCGCCAAGTCTAGGAGAGGACCTTTAGGTGCTTTGGTAGACTCTTCTCTTAATTCTTATAAATAGTCCCCCATGCCAAGTCTATTAGTTACACTCAATCTTCTTAGCTTAGTGGTATTTAGACTTTTTCTCCTTTCAAGAGGTAACGGGTTCAATCCCCCACAACCTCACTTTTATTATAGTTTCCTCCTTTTTTTTATATATATTTGGGCTAATTTTAGGTAAATCTATACCCCTTCATATATTTGGAGGCTAACACATCTTTTCTGTTTATTTTTGCAGACGCGTACTTTCGACCATTTAGCTTTTTTTGACCGTGACGGTACTTTTAGCCCCCAACCTCCTTTTGACCACGACAGCGTCTCATTTTTCCTACTTGAGGTATATTCTCTTTTTCCCTTGTGTTCATTTTGTCCATACTAGCACCACTCAAGATGGGGTAATTTGGCCTGAGCCTGTCGTGAGTTAGTTTTAAGGCATGCCCCTTTATTCACGCCCCGTGGCGGGTCATTTAGAGTGTTTGTGCCTAGAAGTTTTGAGCCCATTCCTTTGTGTTTTGTAGCAATCCTCTCATTTATACATGAACCCCCTTTTGCTTTCGAGACGAGGTCTCATGGCAAGTGATGGTCCGTTCGGCATACCTCCGGGGGTTGAGTTTGTTGACTTGTCTTCAGACTCAAAGTTCCCTGAGGAAAACCCTTATCAAGACTATGACTCCTTAAGGCAGTCCCGTATTTGTCATCTTGAGCACATGGTTGAACTTAAGCGTAAAATTTGGGTGGTGGAGAGTGAAATTGACTCGATGTTGAGAGGAGACGGAGCACCTTTCCCCCTGACCTTAGAGACCACATAGCGAGCCTTAGGGTGACCCTTTTAGATTTGCAGGGGGAGTTGGAGTTTATGGAGGGACATCTTCCGCCTGAGCCCTCTAGCCCATCCTCGCCTGATGACTATCATGGGGCCGCTTCTACTTCTCTTCAGCCCTTATTTTCAATCTTCCCTAGCTTAGCGCTTCCGCAGCCGGTGCCCCGGTTGAAGACTCTTGCTAGGAAGAGAAAATGGAGGGTCAAGTGTTCTGTCTCTTCCTCACCTTTTTCTTTTGGTTTTGCAGATATGCTGAGGGGACAACGATAGGTATCCACCAATGAACAGGACGATGCCCCTTTATTTGCATCCACCCTGGTGTCCCATGTGTCAGAAAATATACTGAGGGAAATTGTGAAGCACTACCGCGTTCCTCCGGAGTACGCCTTATACACCCCTTCGGACAACTGCCGGTCTGACTGCCCTAGTCCTGGCTTCTTGGCCCTTAGTGGGCACATCCTGAAGGCGGGTGGTACCATCCCATTACACCCGTTCTTCGTTGTGGTCCTCAACTACTTCGACCTTGCTCCGCTTCAGCTGGCACCCAACAGTTGGCTGACCTTGAGCTGCCTTTTTATCGCGTTTGCGGAATTTGTCAAACGTGCTCCTACAGCGCTAGAGGTGAACTTCCTGTAAAATCTCATGCCCTCTCCCAAGTCCAAGGGCTTCTATTACTTGCAAAAAGCCAATAACGAGGTCCCTTTGATAGAGGGCGTAGTGTCCAACCTGGGGACCTGGAAGCAGGAATTTTTCTTCGTGAAAGGCCCTCTCTCTGTTCGCGAGCACTTCCGTGCCGCTCCCAGTAAGTACCCTGAGCCACCTTTTCTTCTCTTTTTTCTTTTTGTTGGAACTTATTGTTCTATAATTTATGTTTGTGTCAACAATGGTGTGGATCATGCAAAGCAATTTCCCGTACCCGAGGTTGTTGGGTCGGAAGCAGACGCCGTGAAGGATCTTATCAACGCTGACCCCGCCGTGAAAAAGGTTGCATACCTATTCATTGTGGAAAATCATAACCTTCACCGGCTGTCCCTGGTTTCTGATCCCAGGTTGTTGTGGACGATTCCTGGGTCAAAGAGGATGAAGGTGGCATCGGCTGAACCTTGCCCGGGTGAAGGTGAGGCTGAGGATGTGCCGGAGGAAGTCTCCCTTGGACGCGGGGGACCTCACCAGCTGTCCTCGTCTCCTGGGGGATGTCCTCCCTTTGTCTCTTTTGACCCGGACATAGCCTCCCAATCCCAAGGCCAACATGCCATTCCGGGGCATTTTGTTTGCCCTGACCCCGAGGACTTTGACGCTTTCCCTCAGGCTTCCCTCGACCCTGGTCCATCGGGGGCCTACTTTGCCAATCTTCCTGCACCCCCTTCTGATCTACCAGGGCCTCACTTTTCCAATTTTCCTGTGCCCCCTCCCGTTTCAACGAGCGGGTCGTCTGTCCTTACCCAGCCAGGTGCCCTTAACTCAGAAGGGGCGCCTTGGGTGAGTCGCATGGCGACCTCTTACGGGCGACGGTACGTCCAAATCACCTTAGACCTCCCCGAATCTGACTGGAATGGTCTTGGGAGTTTCACCCTGTCGGACCTTGGGGATACTCTAACGCGCACCACTGCTTGGGTGAGTTCATGCATCTTGTGTCAGCCTTATTATATATAGATATATATACACATTTTTTTTTTGTTACTTATCATTGCTATTGTTAACTTTCTTGTGCAGGCCTATACTGTGGCTCAGCGGTTTGCCGACTCGGCTCACAATCTTTCTACGTCGAGTACCGAGAGGGACCGTCTCACAGCCCGGGTCCAGGAGCTAGAAAGAGAGCTTGAAGAAACCAAGTCTAAGCTAAAAAGGGGCTCGGGCGAAATTTTCTGCCTCATCAAAAAGGAAGAAGAAGGCGGTTGTCAAGGCCATGATGCTGCAAGAAAGGGTTACTAGCCTAGAGGGCGAACTCCAGGGTGCCCAGGCTACCGCGGCTGCGGCGCAGGAGAGGGTCGCTTCCCTAGAGGCTAAACTTGAAGTTGCCAAAGCTGATGTAACTGTGTCGCAGGAGAGGGTTGTCTCTTTAGAAGCGGACAGGGCAACCACTGAGTATAGGTCTATAGAGCGCGCCCTCTATGGTGTATGGAGGCAAGATCCCATCTTCGATTCTCCTCCTTTGGCGAGCATGCCGTTGCCCAGGCAGCTGTGTGGAACGCTTGGGGCAGGAGGCCCTGAGGTTGTTATTTGATAACTTCTGTCAGCTAGCCCGCTGTGGGTGTATGCTCATTTGAGCCTTTGTAATATTATTATGATTATTATTTTTTTTGTAAATCTTGCCATGTTACCAAGACTCCTTTTTTAATATATACATGTGTGGTTATTCATCTCTTATTCCTCTGTGTTTGAGGTCTTTTCGAGCCTGTATTATGGGGTTTGGTAGGTTCCCCTCTTTTATTTATTAGGCTAGAGGTCCTTTGGAGCCCATGTGAAAGGGTTCAATGGGTCCTTTTTTGGTGCCTCTTGATTATTTTTATAAGGATAATTTGACCCCTTGGGTTCTAGCTATCCTTTTATATATTTTTGCATGCGCTTAATATTTTTTTGCGAGAAGCGTCCTTCTCGTCATTATTCATAGTACTATTTTTGCAAGGGTCCTTTTTAGGACCCTTTTTGGCTAGACGGCTTGGTGGCCGCTACAGGCTTTTTGGCGGGTGCTCAATCTGGGGCTTCTCCCTTTGAGAGAATATCTTCCCTTATTTGGGAGCTCATTGTTGTTGTTGTTTTCTCTCTCTTTTTTTTTATTTTTTTTTATTTTTTATATATAAGACCTTTCGGCCTCCTTCGTGTTCGTAAGGGTAGCTAATCCTTATGAACTTCGGGAGATGTCTTGCAAGGTCTCCTCCCTATTTGTTAGGGTTCACCATGCCCCGATACAAGGGGTCCTTTTAAGGATCCTCCTTTTTAGGAGCCCTTTTTAGGATCCTCCTGATAGAGGGTCCTTTGTAGGATCCTCCTTTTTAGGAGCTCTTTCTGGGATCCTCCTGATAGAGGGTCCTTTTTAGGATCCTCCCTTTTAGGAGCCCTTTTTAGGTTCCTCCTATTAGAGGGTCCTTTTTAGGATCCTTCTGATAGTGGGTCCTTTTTAGGATTCTCCTGTTAGAGGGTCCATTTTAGGATCCTTCTGATAGAGGGTCCTTTTTAGGATCCTTCTGATAAAGGGTCCTTTTTAGGATTCTCCTACTAGAGGGTCCTTTTTAGGATCCTTCTGATAGAGTGTCTTTTTTAGGATTCTCCTGTTAGAGGGTCCTTTTTAGGATCCTCTTGCTTGCTGTATGCTTTTGCCTCCTATCCTGCCCCCCAAGTGTTTGGTGAAATTTATTTCGGCAGGCACTTTGGTTGATGCTCACATAGAGAAGAAAAATAACACGTGAAGTTGCAAACAGTTTCATTCATAGAATGTGGTTTACAACGACATATATAAAAAAGGGTTACATCTAATTGGGAGGTTACCTAGGCAGCCTTTTTGAATCTTACTCACTAAGCTAACATAACAAGGAATAAACTAAACATAGGTCCTCTTTGCACCGGGTGCCGAAGCCTCACTGGTAGCATTTCTCGAGGTGTTCCGTAACTCGTGGGTCCAACTCGTGTGGGTCATGCCTTCATACAAAACCATTGCCATCGGCACCGATGGTTTTGTGGCCATGCGGAGGGACATGTTATAGCATTCCCTCGCTTCCTTCTGCTCCCCTTTCATGCATGCTACTCCCCCAGGGGTTGGGAATTTCATAGCTAGGTGATACACATAAGTTATCACCTTCAATTTTCTTAGTGAGGGTCTCCCTAATACCGCATTGAAGGGTGAGGCTCAATCCACCACGACAAAGTTTGCCATTATGGTGGTTTGCCTGGGTTGTTCCCCCATGGTGAGGGCTAATTCAATTGCACCTAGGGGCTGTATCGAGTCCCCTGTGAACCCGTAAAGGGAGGAATTACAGGGTTTCAGGTGTCGGACGCTCAGTCCCATCTTCTCCAAAGTGGGACGATGCAGGATGTCTATAGAGCTTCCATTATCCACTAGGACCCAATGTACTCTCATGTTCGCAAGCTGGGCAGTTAGCACCAGGGGGTCATTATGAGGGAAATGTACCCCCTGCGCGTCTTCTTTAGTGAAAGTTATTGAGTAATTCTCGCCCTTGAAACTCTTCGGGGGGCGTTGTTCCAAACCTAAGACGCACGGTGGTGGACTTCGTCTGGCCTCCTTGGCATATTTGTCTCGTCCCTTCCTTGAATCGCCTCCGAATCCTGGACCTCCAAAGATGGTCCTGACCTCTCCCTGTACTTCTGGGGCCACCTCTCGCGCCCGCGGCGGGGACACTCCTTCTTCTGGCCTCTAGTTCTCCTTGCGCACATATCTGTCCAAATGTCCCCTGCGGATAAGCTCCTCGATTTCCACCTTCAAATGGTTGCATTCTGCGGTGGTGTGGCCGATATCCTTGTGATACTGGCAATACTTGCTGGGGTCTCTTTTAGACCGGTCTTTTTTCATTGGCGGGGGCCTTTTGAAAAGGACCTAGTTTTTGTTCGTAACGAAAATATGCTCTCTCGCATGGGTGAGGTCAGTGTAAAAGGTATATGGGCCCTGTAGGTTCTCATCAGAGCGTTGATGCTTCCGGGGTCGATCATCTCTCGTTCCCTCATAAACCCCCTTCTTCTTTGCATCGTTTTGGTTTTCTCGGATCGAAGGTTTCGGGGGCGACGTGCCTTTTCCGGCTTTGAGGTTCTCGTGACCATCCTCCACGCGAATGTATTTTTGTGCTCGCTCATAGAAATCATCCAAGTATGTGACCTCCCTCTTGAGCATGTTATCCCATAACTTGCTTCCTGGGCGTACTCCAGCTGTGATGGCCATTTTTAGCTCTTGGCGAGTCAGGCTCCCTACTTTAGCTGCCTCCATATTTAACATGTGAATGTAGCTCTTCAGACTCTCATTTTCTCCTTGCTTCACATTTGCGAGGCTGGTGCCTGGCATCGTGTAGTCTCGCACGGCGTGGTGCTACTGGAGGAATTCATCAGAAAACTGTTGCCAAGATCTGATGGACCCCGGTCTAAGTCTTTTGAACCATTTGTACGCAGGTCCTTTTAATGTGACAATGAAGCAATGACATCTCGCCCCGCTACTAATTCCCCTCAGCTTCATCAGGTCGTTAAATGTATCTAGATGGTATTTTGGATCTATGCTTCCTTTGTAGGGGGTCATATGGGGCTCCTTAAAGTTAATTGGGAGCCGGATGGCTTGGATCTCCCTGATGAAGGGTGACTCATGATCAAATTCTTCCTCAGAAGCTTGACCTCCAGAGGCGGTGATGATCTTGCTTCGCAGGCTCCTCATTTCTGTGTCCAGGTCCTGCCTCCTCTTGCTTAGGGAGTCTCTCAAAGCGGACGGGTTAAGATCCCCCTTTCCCTCGCCCTCTCGAGGCGCCATAGGGGGCGTGGTCCTTTTACCCGCCCTCTTCTTGTTGAGCTCCTCCCGTAAATCTGAGGGTGCTCTCTTTGAGGTGACCTCGTCATCGTTGTGAGGGGCAGCATTGGTCTTCGACTCTGGTTTCTGGGCCTGCTTCGGCGGTCCGGGATGTTCGTGTTGCTTCATTCAGGGGGTGTTACTAGTGGAGAGTCGCGTCTTTCCATCATCTACTGGGACAGTGGTTTCTGCCTCCCTCTGGTCTCTCTCTTTGCGCTTAGGGAGTGTCACGTTTGATCTCCCTTGCAACAGCCCATTTAGCACCTCTTGCATGTTTTCCAAGGTGGTCTCTAGCCTCTGATTCTTGCACTGAAGTTCTCGTATCTCGTCTTCATATAACCGAGACTTCAAGCTTCAGCTGATGGAGTGGACCCGAGGGTGCTTGTCAGTCCGGTGATTCGATGGGCCTGGATCCTGTCGACCAGGGTTTGGCACCTGCAACGGCTTTCGAGGCAGGAACTCATCGGTGCCCCTTGCCGGGGTAGTCGCCGACTTTGGGCGATCCTCCTAAGGTGGGACTGCTAGGGACGAGGCCTTCCTTTCGTCTTTGGGCACCTTAGGCTCCCTTCGAGCCTCCATGTTTGCAGGTGGAGGAGGATCCCTCATGGAGGCTTTTAGCTGATCTCCGTCAAGGTGGACTTCCACCTCACGCGGCTCTCTCAACCGTTTCAAACGTCGCGACATTTTTTCTTATCGGAATCGACGGAAGAACAGTGACTTGCAATCTATTCTTCCCACAGACGGTGCCAAACTATTGACGGTGAGAACTCGTCAACCAAGTTAAGTTAGAAAAACAGAAATGTAGAGATTATCAAAAGAAAAAATTTGAAGATCAAATTGAAAACTTAAAGAACACTTGCAGAAGAAAAATGATGAACTAAAATTTTATTTCTTATGGTGTAGTGCTACCGTGATTTTTCCAGCAACCCCCTTCCAAGTGGAAATGGAGTTTCTTTTTTAGTGGGCTCTAATGGCCCCTGATACAATGTGGTCTAGGGGACCAGGCAGTACGCAAGTACAATGTCAGGTGAGTGGTGTCAGGGGTAGTGGTGTCTGATCCAGTACATGATCAGGGTTGGTGGGAACACCTCCGCTTTAGTACTTGATTCTGCCTCCATTACTCGCCCGGTACGGGTGTCAGAGGGATGGCTGGTGAGGACAGCAACAAGTACCTCGCTTGTACCACCATTACTTATCTGGTGTGGGTACTATGTCTATACTCTAACTTCTTTTAGTTTGTCAGTGTGCTCTGTACCCATAGGAAAAATGGTGCCCTGTTGGTGGCACTAATCTTAGGGAGAGAGATGAGGCCTCTTCAACGAAGCCTGCTACATCTATGGTAAGACTTGGCACCCATGTGTGAGTCGTTGATCTCACTTCATGAGATAAATGCCATGTAGCCCCCATTTGCGAGGCGTAAGTGCGAGGCGGTAATGACCCATGCACTAGCCGTGCCTTGCAAGGCTCCTAGGGGCGAGGGGCCTTGCTATGCTTGCCTCCTCGCGGAACGGATCCAGGCGTGTGAGGCGATGGTGTGATGGCCTCCCAAGAAGATGCTGGCCCGAGGGCCTCGCGCGGCGCATCTCCTGGGCACGCATGAGGGCCTCACGCAACACATTTCCTAGGCACGCATGAGGGCCTCGCGTGGCGCAGCTCCTGGGCGCAAACGATGGCCTCGCGAGAGAGTGATGGCCTCGCGAGAGAGTGATGGCCCGAGGGCCTCGCGGGGGCACAAGTGCATGAGGGCCTCACGCGGCACATCTCCTGGGCACACATGAGGGCCTCATGTGGCGCAGCTCCTGGGCGTGCACGATGGCCTCGTGAGAGAGTGATGGTCCGAGGGCCTCGCGGGGGTGCAAGCACATGAGGGCCTCGCGTGGCTCGCCTCCTGGGCACGCCCAATGGCCTCGCGAGAGGGTGATGGTCTGAGGGCCTCGCTTGGCTCACCTCCTGGGCACGTCCAATGGCCTCGCAAGAGGGTGACGACCCGAGGGCCTCGCGGAGGCGCAGGCGCATGAGGGCCTCGCGTGCCTCACCTCCTGGGCACGCATGAGGGCCTCACATGGCGCAGCTCCTGGGCACGCCCAATGACCTCGCAAGAGGGTGATGGCCCGAAGGCCTCGCGGAGGCGTAGAGGCATGAGGGCCTCGCGTGGCTCACCTCCTGGGCACGCCCAATGGCCTTGCGTGACGGTGACGGCCTGAGGATCTAACGAAGGCGTAGGCGCATGGGGGCCTAAGCACTTGCTCTGGATCTTTTACAAGCATGGGATTTTGAGCATCAACATAGAGTAGTTGGGTCATTACACCTTATCAAGGGTCTAGGGGAGATATTCAGTGTCACAGTGTCTATCTTGGTAAAGGAACCTGAATCCTAGTGAATGAACCTGGACCCGAGTAAGTAAACCGACACATTATTAAACGTATCTGGACCATACAACCGAATAGGGAAAATATGATATTCCCTGATGCTGACATGTCCCCGGGAAATTTGGAAGTTGGTCTCCTCAACTAACCTGCAAAAGAAGGTATGCACGGAACGTACACTTTTCCTAGGAAACAGTACGGCGACTACTCTGGCAGATCCTATCCCCAAGATCTCCTTGGAGGCCCACGCAGACCAGTCTAAGCTAATGTATGATGGGCAGCTATAAGGCTTGGCCACGCCTGAGCTAGCCCAGTGGGCCCAGATTAACTACATTTTATTATATAACATACTTTGTATTATGACTCCATTAGAGAACAAACCATGATTACATCCCTACAGGGCCCGGATCAGTTCGGCCCAAGCCCACTGCACTTGACTGCCTATAAATAGAGCCAGTTGTGCACTGTAGCAGGGATCCCAAATTTTCTCTTGTAAGCAATTACTATACTAAAACTTCCAGAAAATTCCATTGTCAAAAGCTCGCTTAAATATAATATAATAGACTCGTGGACTAAGGCTCATTAACTCCCCAACCACATAAAAACTATGTTTGTTAATGTAATGACCCGACTAATTCTAAGACCTCAGACCATTAAAAGCTACTAAGACATAGCTACTATTTTGGAATACATATATACATAAAATATTAGAACTTTATAAAAAATCCAAAATACGGTACGAAATACAAAATATGGTATAGGATCCCATTGTTAAAAAAACTTAATAAAAACATAATCTTTAATTAATTGTCCAAAACTATATGCGGAAAATATATACATAAATTTAAAGACTTAAAATAACTTCATCCTCGATCTTTTAGCAGTCCATTCAATCATTCCATCCCTAATACACATGCCAAGCTGCCATGAATCCATCCCGCCTTCCAAGTTTATTTTCCTGCACCATCTAAAGTAAAAGGAATGAGTCTAATACTCAGCAAGGAAAATCTACTAAAAACATATATCGTAAATCATAAGACTATTTCATAAAACATATACTATAAAACATATGACGTAAAAACTTATATCATATATGACTACAATATTAATGGCCATTAAGTCATTATCGTAGCATTTGATAAAACCATCTAGGTCCTCAGTCTACTAATCGAGGTAGGTTAGATCACAAAAATAGTATATGATAACCCATCTAAGTCCCTAGTCTACTAATCGAGGTAGGGTAAATCATAACTCTAATCCACGATAATGATAAAAATCTTGGGGTTTGCTATCTAAGCAACTATAAGCCCTAAGCGACTAAAAACATATTCATACATATATACATAGCACATAACATATCATAGCATATAAACATATCATAACACATATAATCTAACCTATTTTCCTTACCAAAAACCTGGAAGGGACAAGAACGAGATTGGAAAACTCCTAAAATACACAATAAGAATCATAAGTTTCTAAAGAAATGGAGATGAAAAGAGATCTAAACCATCAAGATAGAAACTTACTGAAAACCATAAGTTTCAAGAAACTTAAACACCTAACCAAGAAGCCATAAAATCAAGTAAGGATCTGAAAGAAATGAAAGAAAATAAATGAACTATGATGGATTAAACCTGAGGATAAGAATACCTTGAATAAACTAGAACTCTGATCTACACCTCGATACCGAAATAACACTCTATCTTACTTCCCAAGTGTTTAGAAAAGCCTAGATTGAAAAATCTTTTATCCCAAAACCCTAGTGTTTTTCTCTCTAGAATAAACTTAGCAACTTGGAGCCTCTGAAGAATGCTTGAATAATGAATGAAATGGTTGAGTACTAGGTCCTATTTATAGAGTTCAAGGAGTGAAAGTAGCCCCTTTTAAAAAGAATAAATAAATGAATATATTTGAATTTTCGGTTCAACAAATGCCCAAAACTTAGTAAAAAACGTTCAAGAGAAAGTCCAAGTAGTTGAGGGCTGTTTCTAATTTAAATCCACAAAGTTTCAAAAATGGCTCCAAGAGCCAATATATAGCCTACCCTAGGCAATATATCGCCCCTACCTATGCCCCGAGCTTTCGTGGTTTTAATCGTGCAAAGTCGACGTGTTTTCCGTATCTTCCGTAGGCGACATATCGACCCCTATGGCTGGGATATATTGGCATACTCTGATATTGTAAACATGTTTTTGCACACTTTCAGTATATTTGAAGTTTGTTAAATTAACTTTGACTGAGTAAAACCTAATCCTAACAGCTGATGGAAGGTTCTAGAGCATCTAGATCTATCTTTCATTAATTTATTCATCTAAAATGCTTAAATCCTTAATAAACATGCTTGTGACAAGTGTCACACTCTTAATTATTCTATTTAAACCTTAGGTTATAACAAATAATATTTCTTGGACCAGCTATATTAATCAAAACTTATGTGAAAATTAATATTTCTAAACTATAGGTTAAACTTACAAAATCTATAACTATTTCTACGAGTTTCTAACTAAATCTCGACTTGGACCAATATCCATGAAAACTAAAATACTACAAGCTACTACTAGCTACTACTACTACTACTACTACTACTACTACTACTACTACTACTACTACTACTACTACTACTACTACTACTACTGCTACTTCTACTACTACTACTACTACTATCTAGCTAAGTAAAATTCCAAGACGCTACAGTTAATCTTTTATCCTTTCTTTCCAGCTCTTATTTCTTAATATATTTCTAGTTTTCGAAAAACTCGGTAAACAGAAACAAACTTAGTTTGTACCATTTCTGCATTTTTAGTTGTCTTGCTCATGTTCTTAGACCTAAATCAGGAAACCTTGATTCAAGGTATGAAGTGTGCAGTTTTGTGGGCTACACTCCAGAAACAAGAGGCGGTTACTTCTATAGTCCCAGTGACCAAAAGTTATTTGTTTCAACAAATGCAACCTTCCTTGAACATGACTATATGAATAACTATAAACCTCATAGGAAAGTATTTTTGGAGGAACTCATAGGTTATAAGATTCCATCTTTTTCATTGTCATCATTAAATGATAAATGAAAAATCGAGGAAAGTATTATTCCTGAAAAGGAAACCCCAATGCAACCTCATAGTGGGCGGATTGTGAGAGAACCTGTTCACTACGAACATGAGGCACATGTCCTTATTTTTTATACAAACAAAAACAATCCATTAACCTTTAAAGAGGCTATGGATGATCCTGAAGAGGAGAAATGGCAAGGATCCATGAACCAAGAAATGGCATCCATGTATTCCAATTCTGTCTAGGAACATATAGACCCACATGAAGATGACAGGTCCATTAGGTGCAAATGGATATACAAGAAGAAAAGAGGTGTAGATGGGAAAGTGGAGACTTTCAAAGCAAGGCTAGTAGCCAAAGGTTACACTCAGAGAGAAGGTGTTGATTATGAAGAAATATTTTCTCATGTGGCCGTGCTGAAATCAATTTGCATTCTCTTATCCATAGTTGTCGCGTATGATTATGAGATGTGGCAGATGGACATCAAGGTTCATCAAGAATGGGGAAGATCAAAAGGTGTGTAAGTTGCTGAGATCCATTTATGGATTAAAGCAAGCATCTAGATCTTGGAATATCACATTTGATGAAACAATTAAAATATATGGCTTCGAACAGAATGTTGACGAATCATGTGTATATAAATATATCAAAGAAAAAGTGGTGGTTTTCTTAGTTCTTTACGTGGATGACATTCTCCTCATTGGCAACGATGTAGAGACATTATCAAACGTAAAGAAGTGGTTAGCCGAAAAGTTCCAAATGAAATATTTGGGCAAGGTGAGCTATGTTTTGGGAATCCAAATCCTAAGGGACAGGAAGAACAAGGCCTTGGAACTTTCTCAAGCTAATTATATAGATAAGGTGCTTGAAAGTTTCTTTATGGAGAATTCCAAGGAAGGTCAGTTACTGACCAGACATGGATTACTCTTTTGAAAGAACAATGTCCAAAGACACCTCAGGTGGAAGAGGACATGAGAAAGTATCCCTATGCTTCAGCGGTTGGGAGTCTTATGTATGCTATGTTGTGTACTAGGCTTGACATATGCTATGCAGAAGGGATCGTGAGTCATTATCAATCAAATCCAGGTTTGGAACACTGGATTGCAGTAAAGCACATTCTCAAGTATCTTAGGAGAATGAAAGATTATATGCTTGTATATTCAGGGGTGAGTTAAACCCTACTAGGTACACTGATTCTAATTTCCAATCAGACAAAGATAGTCATAAGTCAATGTCTGGGTCAGTTTTCACACATGGTGGATGAGCTATAGTCTGGAAAAGTATTAAACAATCCAGTATTCCAGTTTCAACCATGGAAGTCGAGTATATAGCTACTTGAGAAGAAGCTAAGGAAGCGGTTTGGTTGAGGAAGTTCTACACTGATATGGAAGTAGTTCTAGATATGGATAGGCCACTAATCCTATATTGTGACAACAGTGGAGCAGTAGCTAATTCTAAGGAACCTAGAAGCCACAAGAGATGAAAACATATAGAAAGGAAATACCATCTGGTAAGAGAGATTGTGCACAGAGGTGATGTGATTGTTATGAAGATAACATCGGAACAAAACCTGGTAGACCCATTTACCGAGACACTTCCTTCAAAGTCATTTATGGGTCATGTTTGTAGCATGAGATTAAGGGAGATGCCTTAATTTCTTTGAGGGCAAGTGAGAGATTGTTAGGATTAATGCCCTAAAAGCATGTAAAGACATTTTATTGATTTAAATAAAAGTAAAATTTTATTATGTTTTAATGTTATAATTATTGTTTGAATTAATTATATAATACTATCAAGAAAATACCTTATTCATTCATGAGAATATGATATTGTATTAGTACTAGAGAATTATGATCATATATAATTAATAAAATAGTCAGTAACATATTAATGAAAGGAATAATTAATGAATAATTACCAGTGCGGTTTACTAAGCATATGGGATGCAAGTGATCTAGTTCGGATTACTAATGTGGATAGACATCTTAGTAGAGGTGTTGTATATAACAGAGATTATATATGACATGACAGATGGGAATTAATTATCTTTATAAACTTATCGTTTGACATACAGATTTAATTCCTATCATGATAGATGATCATTTGTAGATTAGTCTAAATTTTGTGTATTCATGAACTTCTGTTTATGTTTATTGGATCTTTTGATATACTCTTTAAGGTTTCTTAGTATAATGAGGCTAATGACTATTGATTTGGAGATTCAATATCATGAATGTTTGGGAACATGATTTACAATAATGGAATCCATACTTTCCTAACATATCGAATATTGGTTCTCTTAAGGGTTAATTCTGGAATTGAATAGTTATTGAGCTCAAATCTATACTTTGATTATAGATTAATTATTCGCTAGTGAATTAAGGTACTTAAGGACCAAGATGTAATTAGAAAGTTAATATAGTAATCTTGACCAGCTCTAATTAATGAACTAATAAATGGAGGACAAAACTACATTTATTGATTATATCAATGGACTACAAGAGAAAACTCTGTAAATATAATTCTATAAATACTTAGAGTGCAATTTCATATTTATAGTGGAGTAATCATGGAATTAATAAATAAGATAATTGGATTAAAGAGTTTAATTAATAATTTGGTTTATTGGAGTTTCATATTATAGGTCCATGGTCCCCAGATCACATATGTCATACACTGTCAAGGTTAAGGATATCAAAAGAAAGATTTGTAGAGAGAATGACTTAATTACAAATGAATTAATTTTTCAGGGCAAGGAAATAATTATATGATAATTATGGGTAATTGAATAATTATGAATTAATTAATTATTTAACTATATAGTTTTTATTTTGAAAAACTATAAGCTAAAATAAATATTAATCATGTTTGGATTAATATAAGAAAATAGATTAATAAATAT
This sequence comes from Humulus lupulus, assembly GCF_963169125.1. NCBI lineage: Eukaryota > Viridiplantae > Streptophyta > Magnoliopsida > Rosales > Cannabaceae > Humulus > Humulus lupulus. Next base: position 37,378,743 of record NC_084796.1, read on the forward strand.
CTTATTTAGAATAAGATATTAATTATTATTTAAAATTGATATTTTAAGATAAATTTAATTTTAAATTAACTGATATTTTTTTGGAATAAATATATTGTCTCAAATATTAATTAAATAAACAAATGAGTAAATTAGGGAAAACCCTAATGTGGCTCACGCCACTCACTGTATTGCACAGTGACTGTGGCGCCACACACATGGATTTCCTATCCCTGGGATTTGAATTTTGAATTTCAAATAATTTTTTTATTTAATTACATATATTTAATTATTCTTTTTTTAATATGATTTAAATTAAATAATTGAATAGGTTATAACTGATCAGTTTTATTTTAAATAAAATATAGAATAATTAAATTAGTTAATTATCTTTATAAACCTGAAAATAAGTGATACTTTTCAAGAAGTGGTTTTCATAGACTGTCAGACTCTCTCTCTGAATAGAAAGCAATAGTTTTTCTAAACCTGAAAAACTATTCAATACATCTTCTCTCTATCAAACCTCTCTAGATCTCATGTGTTGAGTACATCTAGAGAGTCCTAAATCAACATTTTGAATCCTATGTGCCCACACACATCCTTGTGTGTTTGAGGATTGGTCTGGAAGATCAAGGTGTGAGCTTTCAGAATCTGGATTGGAAGATCATTTGTTTATACAAAAAGATTCATGGATACTTGATAAGCTTCAAGATGTAATCTCTAATCTATTTGTATGTGATTTAATATATCTATATATGTATGAACCTGGTTGGTATTAATAAGTTCTTAAAAACCATTTTGTTGCATACCTCTGATTTAAAAGTTTAAGGCCAACAGATTGCTCTAGATATACTTATGTATATTTCCTTAAGAATAAGGATGAGGCATTTGATGCATTTAAAATCTATAAAGCTTAAGTAGAAAATCAATTGGAAAGGAAAATAAAGACTCTTAGAAGTTCTGGAGGTGGTGAATACGATTCAAATGATTTCAATGTTTTTTGTGAACAATATGGCATTATACATGAATGCACTTCACCATACACTCCACAACAAAATGGAATAGCTGAAAGAAAAAATACGACTTATCTTGAGATGATTAACTCTGTGATTTTACATGCTAAATTGTGTTATAATTTGTGGGTGAAGATTTGCTTGCTGCGTGTCGTATACTGAATCGAATTTCTATGAAAAAGAACAATGTATTTCCATATGAGTTATGGAGAGGAAAGAAGCCTAACCTAGGCTATCTTAAAGTGTGGGGTTCCTTACTTATTGCAAGAGCACAGAGCCTAAAAGGACTAAATTGGATCCAAGGGTTGTAAAGTGTGCATTTGTTGGCTGTGCCTCAAATAGCAAGGCCTATAGGCTATTAGAGTTGGAGTCTAATGTGATAATTGAACAAAGAGAAGTTGAGTTCTTTGAGAATATTTTATATTGTGATAGAAATTCTCAAGAACCCACAAGTGTTGAAGAATCTCTTAAAGAGAAAGGTCCAAAGGATGTTGCGCAACCTACATTGCCTCAGAGAAGCCAAAGGCTTAAAGAATTGAAATCAAATGAGACATGTTCTTAAGTGGAGACACTCTACCTAGTAGAGGGAAACCTTGACGAAGTCACATGGAAATTTCCTATGGCTCTTCATGTTGAGGATGAGCCCAAGACATTCCAAGAAGCAATGTCTTCAAGAGACTCCGCTTTTGGAAGGAGGCAATAAATGATGGGATGGATTCAATTATTTCAAACCACACATGGTAATTGGTAGACCTTCCACAAGGTTCAAAACTAATTGGGTGCAAGTGGGTATTTTGGAGGAAATATCACACCGATGGCACATTACAAACCTTCAAGGCAAGATTAGTAGCCAAAGGTTTTAAACAAAAAGAAGGAATCGATTATTTTGGCATGTATGCACTAGTTTCTAGGACAACCACTATAAGAGCACTATTTATCTTATCATCAATATATAACCTTTATGTTCATCAAATGGATATCGAAACGACATTCCTAAATGGAGATCTCGATGATGATATTTATATGCAACAACCGAGGGGTTTTGTTCTAAGGGGAAATGAACATAAAGTGTGTAGGCTTGTTAAATCATTATATGGTTTAAAACAAGCACCGAAAAAATGGCATGAGAAATTTGATAAAGCCAAATTTCTGATGGGTTTAGACACAATAATGCGAAAAAAGTGTTTATACTCTAAGACTTGTGATGACTATCTCACCTTGGTGTGTCTATATGTTGATGATATGTTGATTTTGTGTAATGAGATGAAATGCAGAATAGAAACAAAGAGGTTTCTATCTTCCACTTTCAAGATGAAAGACCTTGGAGAGGTTAACGCCATCTTGGGTATAAAAGTGAGAAGAAATAGTGGGGCTTATGCCTTAAGTCAAGAACACTATGTGTAGAAACTGTTTGACAAGTTTAGTCATCTCAAAATCAAAGAGGCAAATAAATGATTTGATTCAATCATAAAACTTGTAGTGTCTCAGAATTTTACTTAGCTAGATAGTATTAGTAGTAGTAGCTTAGTATTTTAGTTTTCGTGGTTATCGGTTCAAGCCGTGATTTAGTTGGAAACCCATAGAGACAGTTATGGATTGTACAAGTTTAACCTATAATTTAGATATATTAATTTTAACATAAGGTTTGATTAATATAGCTGATCCTAGAAATGATATTTATTATATCCTAAGGTTTAGATAGAATATGTAATGTCCCAAAATTACCTAATAAGGCTTAGGGCCTCGATTAGGGGGCCAGGATGGCAATATATGGAGTTATGTGCTTATTTGTTATATTTAACTGTAATTATATGGATTATGTGATTATATGACTAGTTGTGCATGTTTAAAGATATTAAATATGCATGTGGGCCAGTTTCTTATTAGAAGGGCAATCTTAGTAATTTGGCCCATTGCGGGCATAATTGTATATTTATGTGATATATGTGTGAGACCACATTATTATGTGGGTTTATTTGAGTTACTCGGCACTAGGCGATCCTATGGAGCAAGTTAACGGGAAAGTCACAACGGGACCCAATACCCGACTTGGGGTAAGTCGAGGGGTATTTTAGGTATGAGGTATTTAATTGGGTTATCGGGTGATGGAAATGAACAATTGGAGATATATTTGAAGTTAATGAGTTTAGGAGGGAATATTGGGGAATTTGACCATTTTTCCCTAACGGATGTTTTTGGTACCCCGAGCCTCGGGATTAGCTTAAGTCACTTAAGCTTAGGAAACTAAAGACAAAACATTTAGAAGCTGTAGCATCTCAGAATTTTACTTAGCTCGATAGTTGGAGTAGTAGCTAGTAGTAGCTAGTAGTAGCTTGTAGTATATTAGTTTTCGTGATTATTGGTTCAAGCTGGGATTTAGTTGGAAACTCATAGAAATAGTTATGGATTTTATAAGTTAACCTATAGTTTAGAAATATTAATTATAACATAAGGTTTGATTAATATAGCGGGTCCTAGAAATATTATTTATTATAACCTAAGGTTTAGATAGAACTAATAAGAATGTGACACTTGTCACAAGCATGTTTCTTGAGGATTTAAGCATTTTAGATGAATAAATTAATAAAAGATAGATCTAGAAGCTTTGGACTTTCCAGCAACTGTTATGATTACGTTTTACTCAGTCAAAGTTTTTTTTAACAAACTTCAAATATGCTGAAAGTGTGCAAAAATGTGTTTAAAATATCATCGTACGCCGATATAACGCAGCAATAGGGTTGATACATCGCCTACTGAAGATACGGAAAACACGTCGAATTCGCACGAACGAAACCATAGAGGCTCTGGGCATAGGTATAGGCGATATATCGCCTAGGGTAGGGCGATATATCGTCCCTTGGGTTGATTTTTGAAACTTTGTGGAATCTGAGCTAGAAACAACCCTCAACTACTTGGACTTGCTCTTGAACGTTTTTGACCGAGTTCTGGGCATCTGTTGAAACGAAAATTCAAATTTATTCACTTATTATTCATTTATTTATTCATTTTAAAAAGGGTTAGTTTCACTCCTTGAACTCTATAAATAGGACCTAGCACTCAGCCATTTCATTCATTATTCAAGCATTCTTCAGAGGCTCCAAGCAGCTAAGTTTATTCTAGAGAGAAAACACTAGGGTTTGGTAACTAAAAGCTTTTCAGTCTAAGCTTTATAAACACTTGGGAAGTAAGATAGAGTGAAATTTCAGTATTGAGGTGTAGATCGAAGTTCTAGTCTATCAAGGTATTCTTATTCTCAAATTTAGTTCATCATAGTTTTTTTTATTTTCTTTCAGATTCTAACTTATTATTATGGCTTTTAGTTAGGTGTTTAAGTTCTTAACACTTAAGGTTCTTTAGTAAGTTTCTATATTGATGGTTTAGATCTCTTTTTCATCTCCATTTTAATAGAAACTCAGGGTTCTTATTGTTGCTTTTAGGAGTTTTCCATCCCATTCTTGTCTCCAAAATCCCGATTTTTTGTAAGGAAAATAGGTTAGATTATATATGTTATGATATGTTTATATGCTATGATATGTTATGTACTATGTATATATGTATGAATATGTTTTTTGTCGCTTGGAGCTTATAGTTGCTTAGATAGCAAACCCCAAGATTTTTATCATTATTGTGGTTTAGAGTTATGATTTACCCTACCTTGATTAGTAGACTTAGGACCTAGATGGGTTATCATATACTATTTTGTGATCTAACCTACCTCGATTATTAGATTGAGGACATAGATGGTTTTATCCAATGCTACGATAATGAGTTAATGGCCATTAATATTGTAGTCCTATATGATATACGTTTTTACGTCATATGTTTTATAGTATGTGTTTTATGATATAGTCTTATGATTTATGATATATGTTTTTAGTAGATTTTCCTTGCTAGGAATTGGTTCTCTTTTTTATTTTAGATGGTGCAGGAAAATAAACTTGGAAGGCGGAACAGATTCATGGCAGCTTGGCATGTGTATTAGGGATGGACTGCTGGAAGATCGAGGATGAAGTTATTTTAAGTCTTTAATTTATGTATTTATTTTCTGCATATAGTTTTAGAAAATTAATTAAAGATTTTGTTTTCTTTATGTTTTTATGTATTAAACAATGGGATCCCGTACCTTATTTTGGATTTGTAATAAAGTTTTAATATTTTATGTATGTATGTATGTATTCCAAAATAGTAGCTATGTCTTAGTAGTTTTTAATGGTTCGAGACTTAGAATTAGTCAGGGCATTACAGAAGCTGCCACTAACCGGCCCTTTTTCTCTCCTTCACTCTCTTTCTCTCAAAACAAAACTTCACTAAGTTAACCATTGGAGAACTAAGGGAATTTTTGGCTAGAAATCAGACAATTGAAGCCTAAGACTTGGGGAATAAGTTTTGCTGCAGCTTGTGGGATCGATCATCAGTTAAGGTAAGCTCTAGACTATGATTTTGGCATTGAAATTCTGAGTTTGTTTGGCTGTTTTAGAGTGTTCTTGAACCTTTAAGCTTGAAGAATTGGCTTAGTGTTTTGAGGAGTTTTAAGACTAGATTTTTGTTGGGTTTTGTTTCTGGGAAAATGCTAGAACTATTTTGGTAATTGAATTATGGTTTTGGGGTGAATCTGGATGAGTTTGGATTGAAATTAGCTGCTGAAAAGTATGAAAATTATGGGTTCGAAGGGCCAAGTCGCGACCTTGTTCTTGAGGGACCGCGACTTAGCTTGAACCCAAGGCTTTAGGAGGCCTCTGTCCGGGAGGTGCGCTGCGACCCTATAGGTCAATTCACAGCCCGTGCCTCTTGACAGAGAGGAGGAGGCTTGCTGTAGGGCGCGCCGCGACCTTCAGGGCCAGGTCGCGGCCAGCTTGGGCATTTTTGGCCTTGGGAAGCTTTTTAAAAAGGGAACCTTTTCCTTAGGACTCGGGATCGATCTACTACCCATTTTAGTGAAACTCGAGGCCCCGGAGGCTAGGATGCGGTCTGGAAGCCTTTATTTGCTTGTTATTGATGGAATCCTATTTTATGGTTGTGACTAGGGTATTGCTAGGGGCTCGAAATTAGGATCGTGCTCGAGGGTCCTTTTTATTTACGCTTACTTGGACCTGAGGTAAGAAAATTGCACCCAATACGTGTTATATATGATTAGGGCTTGGCCTGACTATTATCAATTATCTTGACTAGGGATTAGGCCCCAAGGACATTTATATTTAAGCTTTCGCTTCACATGTTGGTTGATATCTTCTTAAGTGCTTTATGACTATGTGTGAATTCTGTGGTTAGGGCATGAGGCCCCGTTAAATAAGTATGATTAGTATCGTGAGAATGGTTATTCGATGGTGTTATGTGATTAACATGCATGCGCGCTTATGTGTTGGGATATGCATCTCCATATCTATTTCTGTATTATGGTCTGTATTCCTTGATCAAGGCTTGACTCATTAGTTAGGGACTGAAATAGCGCGCTCCGCGCTGGCTGAAAGCTTAAGCCTGAACCAGCAACATATTATTACGTTGGCCGACCCTATGGTTGATAAAATATTAAAGCGCTAGGTACGCTGGACTAGCTCTATGGCTAGTTACTCAAGGCTAAGGGAAAAGGCCCCAGGTGACTCTATGGTCATGTAGTTTTGGCATAAGGCCTTGGGATTGACTCTATGGTCAATTGTTTAGGGCAGCGACCCCAAATAGGTCCAATGACCACTTGTTTGTAACTGAATGACGATATTTGTAGGTTGATATCGCTGGCCATGTTGGATGGGTATATGGAAGTTTATATTCTTTGTTTATTCACACGTTGAGTTTTCTTGCTGAACCTTGGCTCACGGGTTGTTTGTTGTGCAGGTAAGGGAAAAGGAAAGCTTGATCAGCCATGAGTTGGAGAGCTTCGGTGGAGGCGTGTACATATACGGCTGCTCGACAACCACGACTAAGGATATCTCAGAGGAACTACGATTATAGCCCTGTTTTTTCCGCTTAGGCTGGCTGAATGTAATTTTTGATGAATATTTACCTTTTTAAAAGTTTAGTTGTAATATTTTGGGATCCCATGTCAGTATGAAACTTTTTAAATAATAGTCAATAGTTCTTTTGACTAAAAATTGTAACCCTAACCCTTGACACTAACCTTAGTTACACATTTTGAACCAAATGACTTGGTTAGCAAGTCTTACACAATTCAAAGTACACAATGTAATGGTCCTAGATTAGAAGGACATTATAACTTGGTATTAGAGCTTCCAAGGTTTAAGGGTTCCTGAAGACTGGCCGGGCATGTACACTTGCCACTAAAGACAAGCTTGACTCAGGGTTCGGTAACTATTATGTGTTTATATGTTTAAATGCTTAAATATGATATGAATGTCTTATGTGCGTGCTTGTTTAGGAAGCATGAGATAATCTGATAGGTCCTGGCCCTTGACTGCTGTATGAATGATAAAGAACATGCTTATTAGCATCATCATTGCTTGTGAATGCAAGGGACCCACTTATGAGCGTTATTATCTGTATGAGGTTAGGAAATTCTTATTAGCACTGTTAACACTGACTGAGAATGAAAGAACATGCTTATTAGCTATGTTAGACTTGTTAAAATGCATGGATATGTTTATTTGCATTGTTAATTGCTGATGGATATCAGGAAGTGCTTATTAGCAATATGAATGAATATATTGAGTGATGGAATGCTTATTAGCATTGCATTTTTTTGTTATCTGTTGGTCTTGGACCATAAGGCGGCAAGAGGTATAGTTGTTACTTACCTAACAGCTGATTTGATCTATGTAGGGTGGATTGGGTAATAGTATGAATCCTCGAAGGTCAGAGAGATTGCCTGGCCAAGAGTTATAGGCCAGTGAAGGGAATGACCAGGGCCAGGCCCCACCGTCAGCTCCAGAAAACTAGCAACAGGTGCTTGCAGACTTGCGAGCTAGATTAGAGAGGCAGGAAGAAGAGATACTCCTATTGAGACAGCAACAGGTTCTCGCAGGGAACCTACAGGCCGCGGTACCGGTAGTAATACAACCAGAGGTACCAGTAGTGGTACAGCCCCAGGATGGTGGGAACCCCTATAGGAGAGGTTCAGGAAGCAACACCCTCCAGTCTTTGAGGGCAGCTTGGATCCACTGAAGGCTGAATAGTGGATGACCATGATAACCACTATCCTGGATTTTATGAGGGTAGGTGGTAATGAGAGAGTGGCCTGCGCCACCTACATGTTTCGGGAGGAGGCCCGAATATGGTGAGAGGTGGTATCCCATACCAGAGAAGTTACCACCATGGAATGGGAAGAGTTCAGAAATCTGTTCAATGAGAAGTACTACAATGATGCAGTTAAAGCTGTGAAGGTTGAAGAGTTCAACAAATTACTTTAGGGTAACATGACAGTGACTGATTACGCCATGAAGTTCGAGAGGTTGGGAAAGCTTGCCGAGGATCTGGTGCCCACAGATGGGACCAGAAGAGAGAGATTTCTTCAGGGGCTACAGCCTATGATAGCCTGGGACGTTCATATTACTTCTGTGCCAGGAGTGACTGCCTATGCACAGGCTGTGGAGAAGACACTTATAGCTGAGAGCATAGAGAACAAGATCTGGCGTGACAATGCAGCCATAAGGGATTCTAAGAGGCCAGGACCTCCAAACTCAGGTTTTAGTAGGGCGGAGACCCCAGTGATCAGAAGAGGAAGACTCCAGACACAGTTTCAGCTTCAGGGCCAGATAGGAGGCAACGGGGCATTTAGACGGGTTGTCAGGGTGGCGGTGAGACATGGAGGGAATTAACAGAGTGTGCTAGGTATAGGAGGCGCCATATTGGGGAATGTTGGGCGAAGGCCTGCTTTGTTTGTGGTAGTACGGGGCACTTGAAGAAAGACTGCCTGAGAGCCAGAAAGGAGGAACCAAAGAAGGTGGATAGCCTGACGCCAACTGAGGTGTTCACCTTGATCCAGGCAGAGGCCGAGGCTAGTCCCTCAGTAGTTACAGGTCAGCTTTCTAGTGCTGGAACCTTCTATACTGTTTTTATTGATTCGGGTGCTACGCATTCTTTTGTTGCTTGTAGGGTAATAGATAGATTGTGTAGACCATGTGACTTTTATCTTGTGGGATTCGATACAATGTTGCATGCTGGGGAGTTAATGGTTTCCAGGAGAGGATTAGATCACTACCAGTTACAGTGGATGGCAAGGAGTTATCAGTTGACTTGGTAGAGCTTAAGATGACTAATTTTAACATAATTCTGGGTATGGATTGGTTGGAGAAGTATGGACCCTTTTTTTTCGTTGGTACTGTGCATGGACTGCGTATACATATTATATCAGCACTTAGAGCTAGGGACCTATTGTAGGGGGAATGCATAGGTTTCTTAGCTAGCGTGATGGATACCACTCAGGTCGTGCCACTGGGACCAGAACAGACCCGATTAGTCTGTGAGTTTCTGGACGTGTTTCCAGAGGATCTTCCAGGGTTACCCCCACACATGGAGATTGAGTTTGTAATTGAATTGGTGCCAAGGTACAGAGCTAGTGTCTAGGGCATCTTACAGGATGGCTCCAGCTGAGCTGAAGGAACTAAAGGTTCAACTACATGAGTTACTGGACTTGGGTTTTATCAGGCCCAGTTTCTAGCCATGGGGCACACCGGTCCTCTTTGTGAAGAAAAAGGACGGTTCTCTAAGAATGTGTATCGATTACAAAGAACTGAACAAGTTGACTATCAAGAGAAGATATCCTCTGCCAAGGATTGATGATTTGTTTGATCAGTTGCAGGGTAAAACAATATTCTCTAAGATAGATCTTTGAACTGGTTATCACCAGCTGAGGATCAAAGAGGAGGATATACCGAAGACAACTTTTCACACTAGGTACGGGCATTAAGAGTTTTTGGTGATGTCATTTGAGAGACTAATGCCTCAGAATTTATGGATTTGATGAACAGAGTGTTCGAGGACTACCTGGACCAGTTTGTGATCGTCTTTATTGACGGTATATTGATATACTCTTAGACAGACACAGAGCACGAGCATCACCTCAGATTGGTACTACAGAGGTTGAGAGAACACAGGCTATATGCAAAGTTCAAGAAATACGAGTTTTGTTTGCCACAGGTGACTTTCTTGGGTCCCATAGTAAGTAAGGATGCAATTAAGGTGGATCAAATGAAGGTTGAGGCAGTCAGAGATTGGGCAAGACCAAAGAATGCTTTAGAGATCATAAGTTTCTTGGGATTGGCATGGTATTATAGACGCTTTGTGAAAGGATTCGCCAAGGTTGCTTCATCACTGACAGAGTTAACCCGCAAGAATCAGAAGTTTGTTTGGTCAGACAAGTGCGAAGACAGCTTTCAGAAGCTCAAGAAGAGTTTGATCACCGCTTTGGTTTTGAGTCTTCCTACAGATCGAGATAAGTTTGTAGTTTATTGTGACGCTTCGAGGCAGGGTCTGGGTTGTGTACTTATGCAGACAGGGAAAGTGATTGCCTATGCATCACGCCAGTTGAAAGAATATGAGCAGAGATACTCCACACATGACTTAGAGCTTGTAGTGGTAGTTTTTGCACTGAAGGTGTGACGACACAACTTGTATGGTGAGAAGCGTGAGATATACACTGACCACAAGAGTTTAAAATACTTCACCCAGAATGATCTGAATATGAGGCAGAGACATTGGTTAGACCTGGTAAAGGATTGTGATTGTGAGATCCTCTATCACCCTGGGAAAGCCAATGTGGTAGCAGATGCCTTAAGCCAGAAGGGTCAGGGACAGCTATATAGTGCCAGATAGATATCGAAGAGATTGGCTGATGACATGACCAGAGCAGGGATTGAGTTAGTAGTGGACCAGTTAGCCAACATCACTTTACAGTCTACTCTCTTGGAGAGAATCAAGGAGAAGCAGTTAGATGACCCATAGTTGGGGCAGGTTAAAGCAGATGTCCTAGCTGGAATAGCTAAGGACCATACGGTGTCAAATATGGGCTTATTGAGATACAAGGATCAGATTTGCGTTCTGATGGACACTTGGATTAGACGAGAGATTCTGGATGAATCTCATACTACCCCTTATTCTCTACATCCAGGCACCACAAAAATGTACCAAGATCTGAAAGATTTATATTGGTGTCCTGGGATGAAAAGGGATGTGACTGAATATGTGGCAAGGTGCCTGACTTGTCAGCAGGTCAAGGCTGAGCATCAGAGGCCGACAGGGCTGTTACAGCCTCTGGATATCCCAGAATGGAAGTAGGAGGATATCACGATGGATTTCGTGGTAGGATTTCCTAGGACAGTGGGCCAGCATGATTCTATTTGGGTCATTGTGGATCGATATATGAAATCAGCTCATTTTCTACTAGTGAGGATTAATTACACAATTGACCAATATGCAGATCTCTATGTGAAAGTGATAGTTTGCCTTCATGGGACTCCGAGGTCTATCATGTCTGATAGGGACCCTATCTTTACTTCCAAGTTTTGGGGAAGTTTGCAGAGGGCAATGAGTACACAGTTGAAGTTCAACACAACTTATATTGGAGGTCATGCTGAGAGCATGTGTGTTGGACTTTGAAGGGTCCTGGAGTAAATATGTGCCTCTGATAGAATTTTCTTATAACAACAGCTACCAATCTACCATTGGGGTGGCACCTTATGAGATGTTGTATGGTAGGAAGTGAAGATCGCCCATTCACTGGGATGAGATGGGTGAGAGGAAGTATTTAGGTCTTGATGCAGTTTAGAGGACCATCAAGAAGATTAGAGCTCGGGCTCGGATGCTCGCATCTAAGAGTATACCGAAGAGCTATTCAGACCCGAGGCGGAGGAACATAGAGTTCCAGGTGGGAGACTATGTCTTCCTTAGGGTTTCACCTCTGAGAGGGGTGAAGAGGTTCGGCAAGAAGGGCAAGCCGAGCCCTAGGTTTGTGGGACCATTTTGAGATCTTGGAGAGGATCAGGCAGGTGGCCTACAGGTTGGCCTTACCCCCTACACTATCTAGTGTGCATAATGTATTCCATATTTCCATGTTGAGGAAGTATGTGTCAGATGGAACTCGCGTACTGAGTTATGAGGATTTGGAACCGGAGGTAGACTTATCCTATGAAGAACAACTAGTTCATATTCTAGACAGGAAGGACAAGGTCCTGAGGAACAAGACTATACCTTTAGTTAAGGAACTATGGAGGAACAGCAAGGCCGAGGAGGTGACTTGGGAGCTGGTGGTGGATATGCAAACTCAGTATCTCGAGTTGTTCAGGAAAAATTTCGAGTACGAACTTTCTATAAAGAGTGGATAGTTGTAACGTCCCAAAATTACCTAATAAGGCTTAGAGCCTTGATTAGGGGGCCATGATGGCAATATATGGACTTATGTGCTTATTTGTTATATTTAATTATAATTATGTGGATTATGTGATTATATGACTAGTTGTGCATGTTTAAAGATATAAATATGCATGTGGGCCCGTTTCTTATTAGAAGGGAAATCTTGGTAATTTGGCCCGTTGTCGACATAATTGTATATTTATGTGATATATGTGCGAGACCACATTATTATGTGGGTTTATTTGAGTTACTTGGCACGAGGGGATCGTAGGGAGCAAGTTAGCGGGAAAGTCACAACGGGACCCAATACCCGACTTGGGGTGAGTCGAGGGGTATTTTAGGTATTAGGTATTTAATTGGGTTATCAGGTGATGGAAATGAATAATTGGAGATATATTTGTAGTTATTGAGTTTAGGAGGAAATATTGGGGAATTTGACCATTTTTCCCTCGGGGACGTTTTTGGTACCCCGAGCCTCGGGATTAGCTTAAGTCACTTAAGCATAGGAAACTAAAAACAAAACATTTAGAAGTGCCATTAACCGACCCTTTTTCTCTCCTTCACTCTCTTTCTCTCAAAACAAAACTTCACTAAGTTAACCATTGAAGAACTAAGGGAATTTTTGGCTAGAAATCAGACAATTGAAGCCTAAAACTTGGGGAGTAAGTTCTGCTGCAGCTTGTGGGATCGATCATCAGTTGAGGTAAGCTCTAGACTATGATTTTGGCATTGAAATTCTCAGTTTATTTGGTTGTTTTAGAGTGCTCTTGAACCTTTAAGCTTGAAGAATTGGCTTGGTGTTTTGAGGAGTTTTAAGACTAGATTTTTGTTGGGTTTTGTTGCTGGGAATATATTAGAACTATTTTGGTAATTGAATTATGGTTTTAGGGTGAGTTTGGGTTAGTTTGGATTGAAATTAGCTGCTGAAAAGTGTGAAGATTTTGGCTTCGAGGGACCAAGTCACGACCTTGTTCTTGAGGGGTCGCAACTCAGCTTGAACCCAGGGCTTTAGGAGGCCTGTGTCTGGGAGGCACGCCACGACCATATAGGGCAAGTCTTAGGATTAGTCAGGGCATTACAGTTGGTATCATAGCCCATGGTTCATAAGCATGAAGTTCTCCATGATACAAACGCAAAATCTCTAGATCTAACTGCCAATGTAAGTGTTTATGTTAATAGCTAATGTTTTAGTCATTATGTTTTTAGTCAAAATGAATGGAGCCTTGACCTATCATGATATCTGAACCATTAATGCATTGTAAAGGATTAGAGAACCAAGGGATACAATGGGAGTGCTAGAAAGAATCACTCAAAGATTGACCTTATTTCACAAGGAGATAGTTCACCTTCAAATCGCTAGGCAAATCATGATGAGAGCCATGGAACAATATGTCTTAGTAATTTGGATTTTTAAGGATTTTCCTACTATAGTTTCAAAATTAGAAGAATTATGGGAGACTATGGATGATGAAGATGACTTACCAGTAGCCATGAGATATTATTTTCTTATACTTAGGTTTACCTCTAAGTTTGAGTTTCAATTCACTAATGAATAAAAGCATAGCATCTTAATGAATATTCCCCGAGGTAGTTTCGAGGCTCATAGTAATGATGATTATGAAGAAATAGATGAAGATATGTTAGATGAAGGGTCAGATGTAGAAGATATTGATTTTTAGAGATTTACCCTAGTTATTATTAGTATAGTTTCTTTATTTATTTTGAATTTATAATAGTAATTAGTGAAAATATTTCTCCAAATGAATAAAGTTGTTGTTTTTGAATGGCATGTATGAGTTTGATTTTTTTTCCTACAATCATAATAAATTTAGAATAAATTCAATAAATAATGACTGAGTTCAGTGAGAGTGGATACAAATCAATGGACCAAGTTCTATATTGAGAGTTTATGGGGCCATAGTAGTGGGAACGATTTTACTGATCCCAGCTCTCCCTCAATATGGTTAACTTTGGAACAACGACGAGTTTCGAACCTGAGAATTTAGTCATATAGGGTGGTTAGAGACACACCTAGAAAAAAATAAAGATGGCTTATTGTTCTAAGTATAGAAACACACCCTAATTTATAAAGATGACTTACAAAAAAAATTCACAAGAAATCAAAACTCATAGGTCCAAGTTATGTTTGCTTAGACTAAGTTTTGTCTTAGAAGCTATTAGGGTAAGTTCTAACGTGTTTTCTCAACTGTTAGAACTTTGCTGAAGATGTCACTACGAAGATCTACACGCACAAATGGCAATGCCCCCAGCACTGCCAACGAGACTCACAAAGCCCCTCCAACCCGAAGAAAGGGTGCGTTTTACCAATTCCGCTGCAAATAGAAATGCACCACCTCCGGCGGACAACACCATTGACATTATCCGATTATGACAACAAGTACAAGAACTACAACAAAAACAATGACAACAGCCGCAGCCACAGCCTCAGCCGCAGGCGCAACCTCAGCTGCAGCCTCAGCCTCAACTAGCAGCTCAAGCACCCCAGCAAGTACGATATCCATATGGGGGGTGGACGATGGCAAAATTTTCACCTTTTCCAGCTCAGTACATAGAGCCAATCTATGAGTGTTTCTGTAAGCAGCAAACTCCAAACTTTGAAGGGACAACCGACCTCTTTGAGGCAGAATAATGGCTCGGGAATGTAGAGTTTATTTTAGCACAAATGAACCTCGGTAACGCGGATTGCATATCCTACGTTTTCTTTTTACTGCAAAAGGAGGCTAGAATTTGGTGGGATTTGGTATAACAAACTCATGATGTCGCCACCATGACTTGGACGAGATTTGTGGACCTGTTTCATAGAAAGTATTACAACTAGGCTGTTATCACTACAAGGGTGGAAGAGTTTTGTAATGACCCAACTATTTCTAAGACCTTGGACCATTAAAACTACTAGACATAGCTACTATTTTTGAGAAAACATACATAAGAAAATAATCATAAATTTATTAAAACCCCAAAATAAATATTGTGCAAGTTACAAAATAAGATGTAAAATATGGTATGGGTACCCATTGTTTAATAAAACATAAAGCATAACATTAAATACTAATAGCAGAATTACATCAAAACATAATTTAAAAGACAAAATAAATAACGTTGTCCTCGATCAACACGCAGTCCATTGAATCCATTCATCCTTAACACACAAGCCAAGCTACCAAGAATCCTTCTGCCTTCCATATCATTTTCCTGCATCACACTAAAAATAAAGGACTAATGCCCAGCGAGGAAAATCTATTAAAACATACATTATAATTTATAAGCATAAGACTATATCATATACTATAAAAACATATGACTATCAAAAACATATATCATATAGGACTACAATGGCCATCATACTTCTTGGGGCTTGCTAGCTAAGCAAGTCATATGCCCATAAATTTTTGGGGCTTGTTATCTAAAAAAGTCATATGCCCATAAATTTGTGGGGCTTGTTATCTAAACAAGTCATATGCCCAAGGACTATAAAACATATAACATAACATATATCATATCATAGCATAAAACATATCATAACATAAACATATAAACACATATATCTAGCCTATTTTCCTTACCAAAAGCCGGGATATTTGGGAATAAGAACAGAATTAGAACACTCCTAAAAACCAACAGTAAAAATGGTGCGAATCTAAAGAAAAAATAAATATGAGAACTAAACCATCAAGAAGAAACTTACCAAGAAGGACCTTAAGTATCAAGAACTTAAATACCTAATCAAGAATCAATAACAAGAGTTAGGATCTAAATAAAAGAAAACTAAAGAACCATATAGAACTGAACTTAGGAATAAGAAAACCTTGAATGATCTTATGGATTGATCTAAACCACAATACTAAAATCACACTTTATCTCACTTCCCAAGTGTTTAGAAAAGCTTGGAATGATAAAGCTTTTATCCCAAAACCCAAGTGTATCTCTCTATAGTAATACTAGCACCTTGGATGCTCTGATCAATTTCTTGAAGAATGAAGAAAATGGCTGAGTACTAGGTCCTATTTATAGAGTTCAAGGAGTGAAACTAACCCCTTTTAATTTAAATAAATAAATGATTATAAAATGAAAAATATTTGAATTTTCGTTCAACTGTCGCCCCGAACTCGGTCAAAATTGTTCAAGGGCAGGTCTAAGTGGTTAAGGGTAATTTTCAAAATTAAAAATCAAACTTTCAAAAAACCATCTTGGAGTCGATATATCGCCCCCTATAGGCTATATATCGCCTCCCCCTTTATTCCCGAAAATCGTTCAATCATTCGTGCAAAGTCGACGTGTTTTTCGTATCTTCCGTAGGCGATATATCGGCCCCTATAGCTGCGATATATCGGCATACGTTGATATATCAAACACGTATTTGCACTTTTTCAGCATATTTTGAATTGATAAAACAACTTTGACTATGTCATAATATGATCCTAACAGTTTTTTGGAAGGTTCTAGAGCTTCTAGATATTTCTTTTATTAAAATTATTCATCAAAATACTTAATTCTTTAATAATCATGGTTATGACAAGTGTCATGCTCTTATTGGCTCTATCTAAACCTTAGGTTATAATAAATATATATCTATGTCCAGTAATATTAATCAAACCTTATGTTATAATTAATACTCTTAAAATATAGGTTAAACGTATAAAATCTACAACTGTTGCTATGAGTTTCCAACTAAGTCCCGACTTGAACCAAAATCCACGGTAACTAACATACTACAAACTAATACTAACTACTACTATTATCTAGCTAGCTAAGTAAATATTCTGGGACTCTACAAGTTTGCCAGTCTGAAGCAGGGCAATTTAACAATAGTCAAGTACGCTCAACAATTTGATCGTTTAGCCAAGTTTGCACCAGAGTTGGTCCCAACTGATTTCCTGAGGGTTACCAAGTTCACCAGGGGACTCAGATCCAAGATTGAGTTAGGAGTCAAGCTTGCAAATCCTGGAACCACTTTTTATGCTGATGTCCTAGAAACAACTATAGAGGAGGAAAGTCTCCAAGAAAATGTTATTAAGGAGGAGGAAAGCAAGTCTGAACCCAAGCAGCAAAATCAGACACAAAATGGTAGAAACAACAACAACCACCAGCACAACAATAATGGGCAAAAAAGAAAGCATCCTGATAATAAGCAAGCCGATGGTGAAAAAAGAGCACAATCTAATAACAGTAATAATAGGTCGCTATATGTGGAATACCCTCAGTACTCCAAATGCCAGAAAAGACATCCTGAGGAGTGTCATGCAAACACCAAGGGTTGTTTCAATTGTGGCTAGGAAGTTCATCAGAAAAATGAATGTCCGCAGCTCAAAACAGAAGAAAAGTAGGACAACAAGATGGTTCCAGCCAGAGTCTTTGCCTTGACCTAGGGAGAAGTTGAAGCTAGTAACAAAGTGGTCATAGGCCAACTTCCTATCCTCAATAATATATGATTCAGTATTGCTTGTTTCGGAAGCAACACACTCGTAGGATACCTAATAGAGCTAGAGATCAAGGACTTCGACGTAATACTGGGCATGGACTGGCTAGTAAGGCATGGAGAAACCATCGACTGTAGACGCAAGCAAGTGACGTGTGAAACTCTTGACGATTAGAAACTATGTTTTATGGGAAAGGTTTCAGGACTACGGACACCGCTTATCTCATCTCTCAAAGCTCAGAGGATAATAGAGAAAGGATGTCACACATTCTTAGCAAGCGTCATGGATGTGGCACAAGAAACACCATTGAAGGTTGGAGACGTCCGCATTATAAAGGAATTTCCAGAGATATTTCTTGACGACTTACCAGGGTTACCGCCTACTCGAGAAATTGACTTCACAATCGAAGTAGTACTGGGAACCGAGCCTATCTCAAAGGCACAATACCAGATGGCACCTACCGAACTTAAGGAGTTGAAAACGCAGTTACAAGAACTCTTAGATTTAGGTTTCATCAGACCAAGCCACTCACCATGGGGAGCACCTGTTCTATTTGTGAAGAAGAAGGATGGAAGCATGCGGATGTGTATCGATTACCACGAGCTGAACAAGGTGACAATTAAGAAAAAGTACCCGCTACCTCGGATCAACAACTTATTTAATCAACTCCGAGGAGCGAACGTATTTTTAAAGATTGATCTACGGTCCGGTTATCACCAACTCAAGGTAAGGGAAGAGGATATACCAAAGACAACTTTTAGAACTCGATATGGACATTACGAGTTTCCAGTTATGTCTTTTGGTCTTAACAACGCTCTAGCCACATTTATGGATTTAATGAATCAGGTCTTCAAGGATTACTTGGACAAATTCGTTGTAGTGTTCATTGACGATATTTTGTTATACTCCTAGGACGAAGTCGTGCACGAGGAACATTTCAGATTGACCATGCTGCGACTAAATGAGCATCAACTTTATGTCAAGTTCAAGAAATGTGAATTTTGGCTATCGCAAGTAGCGTTCCTCGGCCATATAGTATCCAAGGATGGAGTCGCAATAGACCCAACTAAGGGAGAGGTTTTGAAGGATTGGCCAAGACATAAGAATGTGTTAGAAGTTAGAAGTTTTCTCGGGCTAGCAAGCTATTATCAGATATTTGTAGAAGGCATTTCTAAGATAGCCACTCCACTTACCAACTTAACCCAGAAACAACAAAAGTTCAACTGGACGGATAGATGTCAAGAGAGCTTCCAGTTGCTCAAGGATAAATTATGCTCAGCACCAGTACTTTGTGTACCAATACCCAATGAAAAGTTTGTAGTATATTTTTATGTGTCGAAGCAAGGTTTGGGTTGTGTGTTGATGCAGAATGACAAAGTGATTGCCTATGCCTCAAGACAGCTAAAGGAATATGAGCAATGTTATCCAACACACAATATGGAGTTGGCAGCAGTGGCCTTCGCATTGAAAATCTGGCGCCACTATCTTTATGGAGAACGGTGTTAGAATTATACGGATCACAAGAGCTTAAAATATTTCTTCATGCAAAAGGAGCTCAACATGAGGCAGCGCAGGTGGTTAGAACTAGTAAAGGATTATGACTATGAAATCCTATACCACCAAGGAAAAGAGAATGTAGTTGCAGATGTGTTAAGTTGGAAGAGTTACGAAAATCTAGCAGCATATTCCAAACTTGAAAAGTCGCTACAACAAGAGCTGATTAATGCTGGGATAGAAATAATTAGGGGTCAATTGGCTAACTTGTCCATCCTGTCAAGTTTACATATACAGATTAGGCAAGGGAATGATGAAACGTTAGTACCGCATATGGTTGCAGTCAAAGAAGGCAAGACTACAGATTTCTCTATATCAGGACAGGGGTTCTTGAGATATAAAGGACGGGTGTGCGTGCCCAACGACCATGTAATTAAGATGAAGATTTTAGAAGAGGCACACACTACCCCATACTCAGTTCACCCGGGGGTCGACCAAGATGACTCATGACCTTAAGGCACTATATTGGTGGCTGGGAATGAAGAAAGACCTAGCAGAATATGTGTCCTAATGCCTAGTATGCCAGCAAGAGAAGGCGGAACATCGACAACCTGTATGCTTACTGCAACTGCTTAGTATTCTGGAATGGAAGTGGGAAGACATAGCCATGGACTTCGTGACAGGATTACCACGAACAAATAAGCAACATGATTTAACTTGGATTGTGGTAGATAGACTCATCAATTCAGCTCACTTCTTGTCTGTCAAGACTACGTACACTGCTGACCAGTACGCAGACATTTATGTTCGAGAAATTGTACGACTACATGGAATCCCTATGACCATAATATCCGATAAAGGATCGGTGTTTACATCGAGATTTTGGGGAAGCTTGCAACAAGCCTTGGGTACTAAGCTAAGTCTTATTACAACATTTCATCCTCAGATCGACGATCAGTCTGAGTGTACCACACAAATTTTAGAAGATATGTTGTGCGCTTGTGTGCTAGACTTCGGAGGATCGTGGAGTAAGTATTTGTCACTTATAGAGTTCTCCTACAATAGTAGCTACCAGGTAACGATCGGTATGTCATCCTATGAGTTGCTTTATGGAAGGAAGTGTCGATCGCCGTTACATTGGGATGAGGTAGGAGAAAGACAACTTCTTCGACCCGAGGCTGTTAGAGAGGCTCAAGACATAGTGGAGCTGATTAGAAAGCGTATGCTCACTGCTCAGAGTTGACAAAAGAGTTATGCGGATGCCAAGCGGCGAGATGTGGAATTCAAAGTTAGAGATCAAGTCTTTTTAAGATTATCTCCTATGAAAGGAGTGAAGCGGTTTGGGAAGAAAGGAAAACTTAGTCCTCAGTTTATAAATCCTTTTGAGATATTGGACAAGGTGGGAACAGTAGCATATAGCATATAGCCACAATATGTTTCACATCTCGATGATGCATAGATATGTGTCAGAACCATCCCACGTTCTCAAGTACGATACGTTAGCACTTCAAAAAGACCTGAGTTACGAGGAATGACTGGTTAGCATCCTAGAGAAGGGGAAGAAGGAATTATGGTCTAAGTGTATTCCAATAGTCAAGTTCCTATGGAATAATAGTTCAGAATGGGAGGCAACATGGGAGTTGGAGGGAGACACCCGAGCATGGTATCCAGAATTGTTTGGTAAGTAAATTTCGGGGATGAAATTCTTTTCAGTAGGGGAGAATTGTAGTGTCTCAGAATTTTACATAGCTAGATAGTAGTAGTAGTAGTAGTAGTTAGTAGTAGCATAGTATTTTAGTTTTCGTGGTTATTGGTTCAAACCGGGATTTAGTTGGAAACTCGTAGAGATAGTTATGGATTTTACAAGTTTAACCCATAGTTTAGAACTATTAATTGTAACATAAGGTTTGATTAATATAGCTAGTCCTATAAATGATATTTATTATAACCTAAGATTTAGATAGAATAATTAAGAGCGTGACACTTGTCACATGCATGTTTATTAACGATTTAAGGATTTTAGATGAATAAATTAATAAAGGATTGATCTAGAAGGTCTAGAACCTTCCAGTAGCTGTTAGGATCACATTTTACTCAGTCAAGGTTGTTTTAATAAACTTCAAGTGTGCTGAAAGTATGCAAAAATGTGCTTAAAATATCAATGTATGCCGATATATCATAGCTATAGGGGCCCATATGTTGCCTAAGGTTGATACGGAAAACACGTCGACTTCACACAAATGAAACCACAAAGGCTCGGGATATAGGGGTGGGCGATATATCACCTAGGGGGGAGGGGTGATAGATCGACTCTTTTAGGGTATTTTTGAAATTTTGTGGAATCCAAACTTGAAACAACAGTTAACAAGGTATTCTTATCCTCAGGTTTAGTTCATTATAGGTCTTTTATTTCCATTGATTTCCTTCCAGATCCTAATTGTTATTATGGCTTTTGATTAGGTGTTTGAGTTTCTTGAAACTTAAGGTTTTCGGTAAGTTACTATCTTGATGGTTTAGATCTTCTCTTCATCTTCATTTCTTTAGAAACTTATGGATCTTACTTTTTTATTTTAGGAGTTTTCCATCCTGTTCTTGTCTCCAATATCCCAGTTTTTTGTAAGAAAAATAGGTTAGATTATATGTGCTATGATATGTTTATATTCTATGTTTATGTATATATGTATGTATATGTTTTATGTTTTAGTCACTTGGGGAATGTAGTTGCTTAGAATCCCAAATTTTTTATCATTATCATAGATTAGAGTTATGATTAAACCTACCTCGATTAGTAGATAGAGGACCTAGATGGTTTATCATATACTACTTTGTGATCTAACCTAACTCGATTAGTAGACAGAGGACCTAGATGGTTTTATCACATACTACGGTATTGAGTTAATGACCATTAATATTGTAGTCATATGTTTATATGATATACATTTTTACGTTATATGTTTTATAGTATATGTTTTTAGTCTTTTGATTTATGTTATGTTTTAGTAGATTTTGCTTGCTGGGCATTAGGCTCATTCTTTTTTATTTTAGATGGTGTAGGAAAATAAGCTTGGATGGCAGAATGGATTCATGGAAGCTTTAACATGTGTATTAGGGATGGACTGAATGGATGGATTGCTGGAATATCGAGGATGAAGTTTATATTTTTGAGTCTTTTCAATTTATGTATATATTTTCTGCATTTAGTATTTGAACAAATTATTAAAGGTTTATGTTTTCTTTATGTTTTTATGTAATAACAATGGGATCCCGTATTTTGGATTTTTATAATAAAGTTCTATTATTTTATGCATGTCTTCCAAAATAATAGCTATGTCTTAGTAGATTTTAATGTATGAGGTCTTAGGATTAGTCAGGGGATTACAAAAATTGAAAAGAATAATGGTAGAGCGGTGGCTCAACTTGAGTATGCAAGTGCATTAGGAAGTCTCATGTACGCCGCTCACTGTACAAAAGCAGATATTGCACATGCGATTAGTAAACTAAGTATGTTTAATAGCAATCCAAGCATGGAACATTGGAAAATGATTGAGAGAGTTCTAGGGTACCTTAAAAGGACCAAGCATCTAGGCCTTAAATATTCAAAGTTCCTAAAGATACTAGAAGGATATTCCGATGTGAGTTGGATATCGAGTATTGGAGATAATCTCTGCACAAGTGGTTGGGTGTCTATGCTCGAAGGAGGAGTAGTTGCTTGGGATTCTAAGAAACAAACATGTATTTCTCACTCAACCACGGAGGTCGAGTTTATAGCTCTAGCCGCAACCGACAAAGAGGCTGAGTGGCTAAGAGATCTCTTGTTGGATATCTCAATCTTCGCGTATGAGATATCAACGATCTCGATATTTTGTGATAGTCAAGCCACATCAGATATAGCTTATAATGACATATACAATGGGAATTCTAGATATGTAAGTCTAAGACATGAGTATGTGAGACAATTTATTTGAGGAAGAATCATATCATTCTCATATATTAAGACATTTGAGAACTTAGCGAATCCATTTACAAAATCTCTTGCAAAGAGGGTAGTAAGTTCCACTTCAAAAGGGATGGGACGAAAACTCCTAGAATAATATATTCACCAATGATGGCAATCCAAATCCAAACTTGTGAACATCAAGGGAAATAGTTCAATGGGTAAGAAAAAGTTATTGGGTGAATAGTTTCAACACTAACAAAGTCATAAGTTTCATCCAAGGATGGTTAGTATTGGTTACTACCGAGTAAGGGTTAAGCCTAGAGCTTTTAATGAAGCTCAGTTGTGTGCAACAAGCATCTCAAAAGGTAGATAAGATGTTGTAAGAACTTCAACTATGTGAACTTAGAGGTGGTGTCACCTCTCATGGGAGTTGGAGTTTCTCCCCAGAAAGTTCATGAAATGGATGAGCACATGGCCATGTTAGTGCTAAGCGAGAAAAGTGGGAAAATGAATGGTCAAGTGGATGTGTGTGAGCTGTTACCAGTTTTATCATTAAGGAGTACTTGTTTCAATCTTTAAGGCACTAATGACTTCGATAAGGCATTGTAATACTTTCACTAAGGTAAAGTTCAAATCAAAAGATAGTTTATTTTATGCACAAAAATTGTTAAGCTAAGAATAAAGGATAATATTTAACCAAGTGAGGAAACTTTGAATTGGTTAAATATAACGGTTAAGATGTTTACACGTTGAGGTGCAAAATACTTAACGGTTTTCACTTAAAGAGAAGTGGAAACATGAGAATGTGTATAAGACATCTAAAAGTGACATTTATGGGTCTAAAGTGATATAATGAGGTATCCAAACATTTCTAAAAAGTTTGGTAGCATTTGGAGCAATTTTAGGAACATTCTATGTGGCGTAGCATCGCCAAAATGCGAAGAGCTTCAAAAGCCCAGCAAGCGATGCATCGCCTACTTGTAGGCGACATATCGCCTGACAGGTGATACATTGTCTGGGTGGTCTTTTAGGGTCGTACAGTTTACGTAAAATGCTCCAAATGATGTGTTTTAAATGCTCTAATCCTATTGGTTATACTAATGATGATGTCTACATTATAAAAATGGGTTATTAGAGTTGAGAAGCTTTAATCACACTTTCCAACTCTCTCTCTCTAGCTTTCTAAAGACCGAAGTTTTCTACAAGAAACTCATCAAGCTTTGCTTGACTTGCATGAGTTTTAAAGACTTGTTAAATCCCAAATGTCATTCTACTAAGTTGAAGCTTCAAGCAATAAGGGAAGGCTTGGAATAGAGATTTTGGACAACAATATTCTTATTGTGTATAAACCTTAGAAGTTCCCTAAGTTTGAAGATTCAAGTAGCTCTAAATACAAAGGTTTTATCTTTCTAACCCTAATCTTGTATTTTGTCTTTCTATTATGTGTTTCATTGTTAGTATTGATGATTAAAATTTTCTAAGTTCATCTTATCATCATTTAATCATTTAATTCTTTATTTCAAGATTAACATTCATATCATGAACATGTCTCTTTGATTATCAAGAATTGCATTCATACTTTGAATTTGGATCTTGATTAACATCTAGGGTTTGGAATATTGTATAATTTCTATTATTAATTGTTGATTTGCAAAGAATAAATATTCCCAACAAATATAACTCTCTTTTTTTTACCATATTTAATCTCTATTTTTTCAAATAAAACTATATATCAACGGATATTGGCGACGAAATTACTGAAGCTTTTGTAAGTGTGACAAATAAATACTCAAAATTTTGTAAGTGTAACATATAAATACTCAAGCTTTTCTTTTTAGACAGCGAACTTAACATCGCTAGGCAATGAGTAGTAATGGAACACATTTTTAATAGGCTTAAATAGTTTTGGTGCCAAAAAAAAAAAATCTTTGGTATTTATTTGTAGCACTTACAAAAGTTTGGGTAGTTTCGCTGCAAATATCCTTATTTTTTTTGTAAAGTACACTTTCATATTTATATTATAGAATATTTTGAGATATGACAAAGTTTAGGTTACAATAGATAACTGATTACACAATCTAATAAAATAGTAGTTCGAGATTACTCTTGCCTTGGTGGATTATTAAGAACTACACCTAAAAGTGAAACAACAGTAATGTTAATGATTTTAAATAGTATTTTTCCACTCATTTGGTGTGGTTGTTTTGATTGTATTGTATCTCAAAAATTTAAACAGACTTTAAATGATTTAGTGTTAAATAAAGGGTAAATACCTTTTTGGACCCTCTATTCATCTAGAGAGCCCAACAAATCATCCCTACCTCTTCGCGCACCTGTTTTGAACAGTGCTAAAAATTGGATTGCACCCTAGAAGCAAACATAGTTTATACTCCTTGTTGCACTCCCAGCCTCACTCTATTCCAACATCTGTGAGCAAATGAACATTCCACCAAGCTATGTATAACTATCTCAGAGGCTCGAAGGCTCAATGGAAAAATAATGTCCACTTCCACATATTTCAAACACAACTGAACTCTTGTTGGTAAGCACCCAGTAGAAGCTCTCCAAAGTAAGTTTTTAGCCTTTGGTGGTATCTTTAGTTACCATAATCTTCTCTAAAACCCAGAATTGTCTGGTGCAACCCACCTCCCATTCATTTCCTAAAGGAAATTATGAGCACTTTAAAGTATAATGCCTTGAATTTTCCTTTCTCCAATACCAGTGATCTCCGACAGTACAACTACTCAAAGGTAACTTCAATATTAACTCTTTGTCCATCTCTTCAAGTAAGACAAATTAAAGCTCCAGATCCCATTCTCTTTTTCCCACAACCATTAAACTATTCTCACACTGATTAATCAAAGCAGGATGTCTAGATAAGACATAGTTTTTATTATTCCTATTTTTTTTTTTAAATATACGACCTTAAGTTTTCAAAAATACAATTTTTAAAAATATAATTTTTTAGATAAGACATAGCTTTTGTTACTTTTTAATTGTTCCTATTTTTTTTTTCAAATATATGACCTCAAGTTTTCAAAAATAAAATTTTCAAAATTTCATAATTATGAAAATATAGTCTCAGATTAAACAACTAAAAATCAATTAGAAAACAACTCATTGCATCAACTCAAAATAAACTAAAAAAAAAAATAACAAAAAAATATATACATCAGAACAACTAAACATCAACCCAAAAAATATATAAAAGAAACAACTTGAATACAACACAAAGAAAAAAGATGACAAAACTATAAAAATTTACCCGAAATCATAAAAGTGAAATGAAAAGAAAAAAAAATTGTTATACCATAAAAATGTAATTGTTCTAGCAAAATCAAGTATTTTATGTAAAAATCTCATATTTTAATACAATTAATATGATTTCAATTAATTTATTATGTTTTTTATTTTGAATCTAATAGTAAAATAATAATAAATCGAATATTTAGCACACATATTTAATTTTAGCTTTTTATAATAAAAAAGGAAAATATATATTAATTATAATAATAACAAGATATACATGTCTTATAAAAAAATATGGTTGAAGATTAATTTTGGTAGATTTTATACAATGAATTTTGCATTTATATATAGGAAAATTTTAGAATAGGGGTGTCACTTTAACTCCTACTCATAGAGTCTTATCTACTTTTGTATGTTGAGAAATTATAAATAATTATTTTTTATATGGTGGTGTACATAATAGTTATATGATAGCCACATTGTAGACTAGTTATTGTATTTGATGGAACCTTCATGAAA
The DNA here is from genome assembly GCF_963169125.1 of Humulus lupulus. Classification (NCBI taxonomy): domain Eukaryota; kingdom Viridiplantae; phylum Streptophyta; class Magnoliopsida; order Rosales; family Cannabaceae; genus Humulus; species Humulus lupulus. The sequence continues at coordinate 37,405,670 of NC_084796.1, forward strand.
TCTTCATATGGAGGTACCTTGTTCACATCATCAAAAAAGGATGCAAGCATTCATATCTTTCCATTAGCATTCAGTGTTTGTGATTTAGAGAATGATGGAGCTTGGGAATGGTTCTTCACAAAGCTCAAAAAAAACATATGGAGAACGTAAAGGTAGCTGGTTACCTTTCCTTTATGAATTAATGCACTAATAAAGTAACTTGTTACAAACAGTCAATCCTTATATTACAAATGCTTTTGAAGATCTAGTAATCATATATGACAAGCATCAAAACATTGAAAATGTTTTACAAATAGTCTACCCTAATGCATTCCATGGAGAATGCATTTTCCATTTCCTCAATAACATTAAAGTAAAGCTTAATATCCATGAAGATGATTTGACTATAAACTTTGTGAAAGCAACAAAAGCATATACTTTAATTAAGTTTGAGCACTACATGGTTGTTCTAGACACGATAGATGTTTGCATAAGACCTTACTTGCAAAGAGCAGGTTACCATACATTGACAAGATGTTATATTATTTATAATATAATGTAATATTGTGTTATATTATAATATAATGTTTTAGATTAAATAAATGTGACAAAGAGTGTCACATATTGTAACATATGATAGAGAGTTACAATATTTAGATATATCAGATATATCCAAATATGTAACATATTTGGTGTTACAAATTTGTAACTTCCAAATATTACCCTTTATTGTGTAAATTTGGTGTTACACAATATTGAGATGAATTTCATAAAGCCATATGTGAAATGGTTGTTAGAGATATGATTTCAACCCCAATAATGTGTTTCGGGGGTTACAAAATCATTAGGGAGGGTTTGGAACCGTTTGGAAAAACAGCACATTTTCAAGTGCTGAAATTGGTCAGTGGTCGTGGCCGCAGCCTGTGGGACAGAGAGCAGTTGTCGCGGCCACATGTGTAAATCTGACCAATTTTTTAGTTTTTCAATCTTTGTTGAACGGCTAAAAAAAAACACAAATAACTCCCAAATCTCATTTTTAATTCCATATTAATCCAATTAAACATTGGTAAAAGCCATGGGGGGTTGGTGGAATTTGAAATTCAAAGGGTGTCTCTAAACTCTATAAATAGGAGCCTATAGCTCACTTGAAAGATACAACATTTCTATCCATTAAATCACTTGGCTAGAAACACCTTGAGGCTTGATAATTCCATAAAGCATTTCCTTTAATCTGAGAGAGATCCCTTAGTGCTTGAGTTAGGGGGAAATAAGCTTTTGGACAAAAGTTTTAAACCTTGTTCAAGTTGGTGATCCCCAACCCTCTTCACTTAGGTTGTGTAAGTGAGAGTTTACTTGTGTTTTTGTTCTTGCATTTTATTCTATTGCTTTTCTTCTTATTCTCTTGTTCTATTTACTTGTAACTTTTGTTTAGAGTTGTAATCTTCTCTTTTGTTTCAAACACATTTACTTTACTTGTAATCTTTTGCTTAGAGTTGTATTTTTTACTATTCTATTCTTCTTCTCTTCTTCTTCTTCTTTTTGTTTATTTGTACTTTCAGTTATAGAGTTGTAACCTTATTTAATCAATCTATATTTATTTTTAATATATTTCCTAGAGTTGTAATATTCTTACCTATTTCCATTGAGACTAAATCTTATATTTTCTTATTTTATCATTAAAATACTAATCCGTTAATAATCATGCTTATGACAAGTGTCATATTCTTATTGGCTCTATCTAAACCTTAGGTTATAATAAATAATAGACTTAGGACCATCAATATTAATCAAAGCTTATGTTATAATTAATATTCTTAAACTATAGGTTAAACTTATAAAATTCATAACTATTGCTATGAGTTTCCAACTAAGTCCCGACTTGAACCAAAATCCACGGAATCTAACATACTACAAACTAATACTAACTACTACTACTACTATCAAGCTAGCTAAGTAAATATTATGGGACTCTACATATACCTATGTGTTTCTTTTAAAACATAAAGAAGAAACTTTTGATGCTTTTAAATTGTATAAATTAGAAGTTGAAAATCAACTAAATAAAAAGATTAAGGTGCTAAGAAGTGATAGAGGAGGAGAGTACTTCTCTAATGAATTCAATACATTTTCTGAAGAAAATGGTATCATTCATGAGTGCACTACACCTTATACACCACAACACAATAGTGTTGCCGAAAGAAGAAATAGGACTTATCTAGAGATGATAAATTCTATGTTTGTGTTTTCTAAGTTGAATTTCAACTTATGGGGTGAAGCGTTATTAACCGCTTGTCACATTCTAAATCAGATGAAGAAAAATAAGATATCTCCATATGAGTTATGGAAAGGAAGAAAACCCAAGATATGGTACTTCAAAGTGTGGGGGTGTCTTGCATATTGCAAGAAAAACGAACCTAATAGAACAAAGTTTGGTTCAAGAGCCATAAAGTGTGCTTTTGTTTGTTATGCCAACAATAGTAAAGCTTATAGGCTATAAGAATTAGAGGCTAATATTGTGATCGAATCTAGAGAAGTTGAATTTTTTGAGAATATGTTATGTGACAACAATTCTCAAGCTTCAACATCTCTAAAGGAGAATTTGTAATATGAGAACAATTCTTAAGCTTGTACATCCAAAGTTGATTCTCGAGAGGTGAATTCTCAAAAGGATGTAAAGCAATCCTTTGAACTTAGAAGAAGTCAAAGGCTTAAAAATCATAAGAGTCTAGTAGTGGATGAGATAAATTCTCAATGAATTTCATTCTACATGGTAGGAGGAAATAGAGAAGAAGTCATTAGGAAAATTCCTATTGTACTTCTCGTTGAGGATGATCCTAAGACTTGTAGAGAAGCTAAGCAATCGAGAGATAGTGCATTTTGGAAAGAAGCCATCAATGATGAGATGGATTCCATTCTTTCCAACAACACTTGGGAATTGGTAGATCTCCCACCGAGGTCTAAGCCAATTGGGTGTAAGTGGGTATTTAGGAGAAAATACCACACTGATGGCACTATCCAAACCTTTAAAGCTAGATTAGTAGCTAAAGGGTATAGGCAAAAGGAGGGTATCGATTATTTCGATACCTATGCACCTGTTGCAAGAACAACGTCTATAAGAATTTTGTTCGCTTTAGCTTCTATACACAACTTGTATGTTCATCAAATGGATGTCAAAACGACATTCCTTAATGGTGACCTCAATGAGGAGGTCTATATGGAACAACCCAAAGGGTTTGTCCTACCAAAATATGAACATAAAGTATGTAGACTTGTAAAATCCTTATATGGATTGAAACAAGCTCCTAAGAAATGGCATGAGAAATTTGGTCAAGCCATCATGTCTAATGGGTTTAGACATAATAATGGAGACAAGTGTTTGTATTCCAAAACTTGTAAGGGATATGTGATCATTGTTTGCTTATATGTGGATGACATGCTTATTCTAAGTAATAGCATGAAAGGGATAGAAGAAACGAAGAGGTTTCTATCATCAACCTTCAAGAAGAAAGATCTTGGAGAAGTTGATACCATACTAGGTATCAAAGTAAAGAAACATAGTGGGGGTTTTGCGTTAGGGAAAGCCCACTATGTTGAGAAAGTATTGAACAAATTTAACCATCTCAAGGTTAAAGATTCCAATACTCCATTCGATCATAGTGTAAAACTAGAGAAGAATGAAGGAAGAGCGGTGGCTCAATTGGAGCACGCTAGTGATATAGGGAGTCTAATGTACGCTGCCCAATGTACTAGACCTGATATAGCATTTACGGTAAGTAAACTTAGTACGTTTACACGTAATCCAAGTGTGGATCACGGTAAGGCTATTGGAAGAATCCTAGGTTATCTCAAGAAAACCAAAGGACTAAGCCTTCACTACTCCAAATATCCTTCAATCTTAGAAGGATATAGAGATGAAAATTGGATATCCAATCTTGGGGACAACTTTTCCACAACTAGTTGAGTATTTACACTTAGTGAAGGTGCAATTTCTTGGGGTTCCAAAAAACAAACCTGTATATCTCATTCCACTATGGAAGTAGAGTTTATAGCTCTAGCTGCTACTGGCAAAGAGGCCGAATGGTTAAGGGATCTGTTGATAGAGATTTCCCTAATCAAAGAGAATGTATCTACTATATCGATATAAATTTATAGCCCAGCGACATTGGCTAGAGCATACAGCAGAGTGTATAATGGGAAGTCTAGACATATTAGTCTAATACATGGATATGTAAGAGAATTGATTCAAAGAGGAGTCATCTCAATATCCTATGTGAGAACAAGTGAAAATCTGGCGGATCCTTTCACTAAGCCACTAACGGAGATTTAGTGGCAGCATCATCTTGAGGGATGGGACTTAAACTCCCTAAAGAGATTGATGATTGATGGTAACCTATCTTAACACTAGTTATTTAACTAATGTTAGGTTCAATAGGTAACGACAAGTCAATTAAGTGAATATTAGTTGTACTCAAAACAAGTCCCATCTGAGATATTGAGTACTTGTGAGTTACTAAGTTGAGGGTTAAAACCGAAAGGTTTTTTAATAGAATTAAGTCTTGTGAAGACAAGTATTTTTGGTAACAAAATACTATAAGAATTCTACCTATATGGACCTAGGGGTGGTGCCGCCTCTCATGAGAATTGGGAGTATTCTCAAGAACGTCCATGAATGGAAAGTGCACATGGCCATTAACAGTGCAAAACGAGACATAGAGGTCTCAAGTGAACATCGCAAAGGTGTGTGTGTTATCACCGATTTGTTAACATGAAAAGATGGTTCAATTCCCAGTGCAACCAAATTTTCGACAAATTTTGTGATAATTACACTATAGTAAAGTACAAGTTGAAAAACACTTTGCTTTATGCACTAATGCAATGACTCTTATAAGAGAGAATTCTTATTTTATCAAGTGGGGGATATGTTATATTTTAAAATATAATGATTGATTAAATAAGTGTTACAATAGATAACTATTTAATCTAGTGGGGGAATGTTGTATTATTTTATAATATTATATTATATTATAATATAATGTTTTAGATTAAATAAATGTGACAAAGAGTGTCACATATTGTAACATATGAGAGAGAGTTACAATATTTAGATATATCAGATATATCCAAATATGTAACATTTTTGGTGTTACAAATTTGTAACTTCCAAATATTACCCTTTATTGTGTAAATTTTGTGTTACACAATATTGAGATGAATTCCATAAAGTCATATGTGAAATGGCTAATAAAGATATGATTTTAACCCCAATAATGTGTTTTGGGGGTTACAAAATCATTTGGGAGGGTTTGGAACCGTTTGGAAAAATAGCACATTTTCAAGTGCTGAAATTGGTCAGTGGTCGCGGCCTGTGGGACATAGAGCAGTGGCCGCGGCCACTGATGTCCCTGGCCGCGGCCACAGGTGTAAATCTAACCAATTTTTCAATCTTTGTTTAACGGCTAAAAAAACCCAAATAACTCCCAAATCTCATTTTTAATTCCATATTAATCCAATTAAACATTGGTAAAATCCATGGGGGTTGGTGGAATTTTAAATTCAAAGGGTGTCTCTAAACTCTATAGCTCACTTGAAAGATACAACATTTCTATCCATTAGAGCACTTGGCTAGAAACACCTTAAGGCTTGATAATTCTAGAAAGCATTTCTTTTAATCTGAGAGAGATCCCTTAGTGCTTGAGTTAGGGGGAAACAAGTTTTTTGACAAAGGTTTTAAACCTTGTTCAAGTTGGTGATCCCCAACCCCTTCACTTAGGTTGTGTAAGTGAGAGTTTACTTGTGTTTCTGTTCTTGCATTTTATTCTATTGCTTTTCTTCTTATTCTCTTGTTCTATTTACTTGTAACTTTTGTTTAGAGTTGTAATCTTCTCTTTTGTTTCAAACACCTTTACTTTATTTGTAATATTTTGCTTAGAGTTGTATTTTTTACTATTCTATTCTTCTTCTCTTCTTCTTCTTCTTCTTCTTCTTCTTCTTCTTCTTCTTCTTCTTTTTGTTTATTTGTACTTTCAGTTATAGAGTGGTAACCTTATTTAATCAATCTATATTTATTTGTAATATAGTGCCTAGAGTTGTAATATTCTTACCTATTTCCATTGAGGCAATACATATTTACCAAACACAAAATCCCACTCATCAAAAAGAAGATATATTTTGATGACCTCGAATATAGCTGAGTCTATCAATGCAACAAGGAAATTTCTAATAACCTTAATGTTGGAATGCATAAGAAGTTTGGTACAACAATGGGTGTGGACTAATGGAAATTAAGAAAATTGTACATTCATAGACATATCATCAAAAACAGAAGTTGTTCTCAGAGAAAACTATTTGAGTTACACAAAATTTGAGGTAGCAGGTTCTTGTTAAAATGTTTAATCTATTTTTCAAAATAAAGATAAAGTACCCTAGCACTTTTATCAATTGAATTTTTTAGATCAGGTTACCTTTTTAAGAAAACTGTTTCAATATATTGTTTACAAGTTAGACCCTGCACCACCACCCATTATGAAGTAATTGAAGAAAATGGAACATTTACTGTGAACATTCATAAGAAGACTTGTCGTGTAAACGATTTGATCAAGATGAAGTACCATGTTCACATGCCTTAGTAGTCATTGCAAAAGACAAGGCTGAGATGTTATGACTTTTGTTCCAACTACTACCAAACTAAAACAATGAGAGCTACATATGCATAAACAATAAATCAACTTCCAAATGAATCTGAATGGCATTTACTTGAAAATTTGGACATCCTTGTGCTACCTCCAAAAGCTAGAATTCCACCCGGAAGGCCAAAAAAGAAAAGGATAACATCATGTGGAGAGCCAAAAGTTATTATGAAGTGCAGAAATTATGGAAAACGAGGACATAATAGGAGAACTTGCATAAATCCTGAATGGAGAAGCCACCTAAAGAAATGAAAGCATAAAAATGAGTCCTTTAGATTTACTTAGGAACAAATCAATTTATACATTCATATTACATGACCAAAGTTACTTTGGACAACATATTACATATTCCTAATAGATTCTATACATCATTTTGTCGAAAGAGATTAATAAATAATTTTTAACATGTACATGTAATGATCAATAGAGTAGCCAAACTAAAAAAGTCACCTACAGTTGGAATTGTATATTTTTTTTCTTTTGTTTTTGCTTAATGAATAACTTGATTTGCTACACTTGAATTGATGCATTTTAATTAACATATTGATGTAACTTGGCAATTGACCTTTTTTTTAAAACAATATGTTTAGTATCTTTCAAACTTTTTTTTTTTTTTTTTAAAAAGGAGTTATACTGGAAAAGTAACATGTAACTTTCTTATTTCCAATTTTTAATCATATTGAGTAACTTGGTACGTTATTTGACTTATCCATCCAATATGTAGAGCATTATTGAATTTTTGAAATAAGTAGCCTGATAAAGAAAAAAAGTAACCTGACAGTTGATATTTGGATTTTCATATCTTATTTAAGTAATCGGGTACAAAAATATTATATTAGCTAGCTAGGAGTTTACCCATTTTAAGTTTTTAAAAAGTAATATGGTTTGCAAGAGAGAAGTCTGGAACCCTTGAAGACTTAGTTTATTAGAATATTGATGTAATTTGTACTCGGTTTTTTTTTTTCTAATAGAATATGTTAATAGATTGATGATGAAAAAGTAACCTCTAATAAGTTTCTCTACTTCGTTTTCACATTTAATTAACCCGATTATTTAATTTTTGGAAAAAGTAACCTAATATAATCATTTATCAATATTTTGCAATTTTTTTGCTATAAAATGTAACCTGGAACCTGTGAAGACGGATAATCTAGAGAGAATCATATGAAAACTACATTCTTAATATATACATGTAATTGAAATTATTCGAAGTTAACATACTAATTTACTGACAACAAAAACAAATTGTCGAAAAAAATACTTGTCAAAATCCAACTTTTCATCAAAAACTACATCTTCTTTTACTTATTCTTCTTCTTCAATCTTGTATGTTTTTCATCATCAGTTTGGTAACCCGCTTATTTCTTCATAACATGCTTGTAAAGGAAAACAACAAGTTCATCACGATAAATGACAATGTTAAGTTGAGTATAGAAATTGCTAATGGTCTCATGAATAATGTGATCACCAAAAGTAATCACAAATGCGCCACAATCATTGCATACATTAAATAGAAAACAATATGAACAATAATGATTTAAAATGACCAAAAACTAACACATGACAAAAATAAACAACTACTTACCAATCACCTTGTTGAGGAACACCTTCAACAACTTTAACAGACAAAGGATCTGACCTTGGGACAGAATATGCACCTTCATTGAAGTTTAAATCTTTCCTAGCATCATAAAAGCCAATGTTTTCCAAAAACAAAGGAATTAAAACAGGAAAAGCATCAATAGTTTTCATAGAAAGATTCTTGTGCTTCGTAGCCTTGAGGAAATTTTATATGATCAAACTGCACTCCTTGATATTGAAATGAACAAGAATGTAGTGGACTACTTCTTTCACACGAGTAGTCATCAATACATGGTCACAAAAAGATCATGGTGTACTACAACACATTAATGTGTCTAACATGTATTCAGCCATAACATTTTGGAGACCCACAACAAATATATCACCACCACTAAGCACAATAATGCTCATAGGTTTAGATCTAGTAGTCTCAAAGAATAAACTATCTGTAGTAGTTACCCTAATTTTGATTTTACAAGTGTTTTATCTTCTTCCTAAGATAATATAATGAGACATCGATATGCCGCAAAAAAATTGTTGAAATGAAAAACAATTATAATGGAAACAAAATAATTATATAAATCGACTAGCTAGGCAACCTAGTAATTGGACTACACAAAAACAAAAGTACCAAGTTATGTTATAATCTTACTTCATCTGACCAAAATTGGCCATAATTCTGGAGCTTATAAACTATATTTTTTCATTGATTCGTGTAATACCAAAATCAAAGTCAATATTTTTTGCATCCTTTACATACTTGTATCTACAACAGAACGAATGGAACAATAAAAATGAATTAACAATAAAATTAGATTGTATCAACTAAAATACCAATATTAAAATAAACTACACTCACTTGGTTTTGGGTTTCAAACCATGGTAAAACCACTTTGAGTACTGAATAGTATCACCAGTAGTAGTATTCTTCCCAAGTTCCTTATCAAAATGAATGACTCCTTTAACAATTCTAACTTCATCGATCTTCCTTTTGCCAGCTAGTTTAAGTTTAGGTGAACCAAATTCTATAAGAAAAGGTAACTTAACAATAGCTGATGACTTATGCTCCCTTTTTTGTACATCTTCCCCATCATCTTTCTCCTCATATAACACCAAATCCAAGTCTTTTTAATCTCTACATTCTCCTTGGAATTTTTCATAGAATATGATTGCGCCTCATAAAGCATCTTCTTCAAACCAGGAGACACACTAATGATACGAGTATGAAATTCAACCTCCTTCGAAATCTGCAATATACCACCAAAACATACACCAAATAAATTTTAAACACACCATTAAGTACTGAACAAGGTAAAAAACAATGAAAAACACACCTAGATGCTTCATAGCTGCATTAAAACCATAATGAATAGTATCAACAATGTCATCATGAAAATCAACATCTTCTTTAATAACCTGTAAACAATAAACACACATAAAATTTCTAAGATGGCATAAAGTAACATTAAAATTTATTTAAGCAAAAAAACCTAAAGTAACCTGGTACTTCATTTGAAGAATGAACAAATCCAATATCACCATGAGCATCATCGTGCATAAAATCATTGTCTTCTTGCTCAATTTCTCTATGTATGTCCTCTTGGAAAAACATATATATATATATATATAATAATGTCAAATTTAAAATTAGTTTTACTAATGAAAACAAAATGGTATAAAATACCAAAAAGTAGTACTTGAAATAACACATAACATCTGCACAACTTCTCCAACGTTTTGTTGAAAGTAACAAGTTCACCATGTATATTTCTCTATTTTGATATAATATCCTTCATAGTTCTATCAGTTTCCCTGAATTGAGCATCATAATTGACAGTGTTCTTAACCTACAACAAAGTTAAATTTTAGTCTTAAAAAATTAATAACAATTACATAAAAAATAACTAACAAAATAAATACTTACAGATATTTTCTGTAATGTCCCAAATTCCCTAATGTAGTTTAATGCCTGGATTAGGGGACCAGTAGGACCATAATTGATTTATTACGCAATTATGTGATTAAATGCATAATTATGTGGAATATATGATGATAATAGCAAGCATGTGGGTCCAATCCTCATTAGAAGGGCATTTTCGTAATTTTGATATGTTAAGAGAATATTTGTATATTTATGTGCATGTTGGTGATTTATGGATGAGACTATATTATAATGTGAATATTTTCGAGCTATTCGACATGAGACGATCCTAGAACGCAAGTTGTCAGTTTGGTCATAACGGGCTAATTTACCGGGCTCGAGGTGAGCCTGGAGGTAATTTGATGTTTAGTACATTACTTCAAATGAACGGGTAATGGGTTATGATTTAATTATTATTTGAGAATATTGCGAATAATGGGAATTGGAGGACGTTAATTATGATTGGCAGGATAAGCGGGAAATGATTGTTTTGCCCTTGGGTGGCTGTATAGCAATTAATTGGGCTTAGGGGCATTTTGGTCTTTTGATCGTGGGATATGTTTAAACGTAGAGGGTTGTATAAGGTTAAGGCTTAAGAAAAAAATAGTGCTTTTTTCTTCTTCTCTCACGATCATCTTTCTCTCTCTCTCTCGGGTTGTTATTTTTGGAGCAAGATTGAGGATTCAAGCTAGGGAATTAAGCTTGAGGGTTTAGGCTAGTGATCGGCCATTGAAGAGGATTCAAACCTGTGTTTACGGTAAGATTCCATCCTTAGTTTCTGGTTTTGGCTTTGTTTTAAGGATAGTTTAGGGTTTGAGAGTTTTGATTGTTGAAGTGGTTATTTGTTGTGGTTTTGAATTGTTCAAAGTTTGGGTTTTGCTGTTTAAATATATGGTTATGTTGTGGTAATGTTTGGTTGAGATTTTGGGATTGAATTGATGAAGGTTTTGGCTGGTTTCAATTGGGAAATGGGCAGGCGAGCTGGGTTCGCTGGGTCAAGTCGCGACTGAGTTCATGCAAGTTGCGACCTGGACCCAAGCTAGAGCCTCCCCTGGGCTTTGTTAAGCAGGCACACCGCGACCCACTAGGCTAAGTCATGGCCCGCCCCTAGTACCCCAGACAGATGCTCTCTGTCTTTGGGGCGCACCGCGACTCATTAGGCCATGTCACGACCCGCCCCTTCCTTTTGTGCCAAGAGGGGTTTTTCAAGGGTTTAGGCTGGGGGTTTCATTTCCTAAGCCTCAGGATCAAATCTACTAACCGTTTTAGTACGATTCGAGGTCCCGAGAGCGAGGTTTTAGACCATGAACCTTTTATTATTATTTTCTATTGATGGGATTTCATATTGGTTATGACTAGGTGACCGCTAAGGGACTTAAGGACCGATCGATCTCAAAGGTCATTCTTTTATTATTTCATGCTCAAACCAGAGGTAAGAAAACTGCACCCAGTATGTGACATGCATGGTTATTGATGAAGCATGTTGAGTGCTCTATATATATTGACATTGATTTCATAGTAAATGTATAGTAGCTTTGCTTATCTTTGTATGGCACGAACTTATTAGTCAGGGAACGACAATGGTTTCTAGTATTGATCTTGAAGCTGTGACTTATTATTCAAGTTTAGCGGTGATACTGAGCACTAGTCGTATGGTATTGGCTTAAGAGTCAAGAACGATGTTTATTTGTTTAACACATGCCGAAATGATTAGATCTAATCAATATAAGCATGAAATGCTTAACCAACTCCAAGTTTTAAGAAAACTAAAAGCGCTTGTCTAGTCTAATGGCTAGTTACGTAGAACCAGGGCGAAAAGGCTCAAGTGACGGAACGTCACATGGCTTAGGGAGCAGATTCCCAAAAATAGACTTAATAGTCATCTATTCAGGGAGCAGATCTCCAGAGAAAGACTTATTAATCATCTATCTGATTGGGGTGCGGAGCCCCAAAGTGTGACTCACTATCTGATTAGGGCTGCAAGCCCCAAAATGATTACCAGAATCATTTATTGATATTACACACATGCATTAATAAGTTTTCTTACAGAGCCTAGGCTCACGGGTGCTATGTGGTGCAGGTAAAGGGAAAGAAAAGCTCACCCATCCTTGAGTGGAGAGCTTAGGTGGTGATGTGTACATATGCGGCCGCTTGACCACCACGGCCAAGGTGTTTGTCAAAGGAATTAGGGGTTAACCCTATTTTAGCCGCTTAGGTCGGCGGGTTCTAGTTTTTATACTATAATGACCATTTTGGATTGTAAATAACTTTGTAAACACTTTTATGGGCCCATGTATAGTTTAATGTTTTAATTAAAATATATCAATTTCTTTTAATCAAGATTTTCACGTTAGCCTATTAATGACACCTAGATGCAAGTTTATAACCAAATGACTTGTTTAGCAAGTTAAGCACTGTTTAAAGTCCACAGTAGCGGTCTTGGAGTAACCAGGGCTTTACAACTTGGTATCAGAGGGTGCAAATGTTTAGGGTTCCTGTAAACTGGTTGGGCATGTACACCTTCCACTGAAGACAAGCTCGACTCATGGTTTGGTAACTATTTATGTGGTTATATGTTTAACTGCTTAAATAGAATAAAAATGCTTTACCTGTCTACATGAGATACATTAATAAGGGTGGGCCTTGACTGCTGCATGATAAGAAAGAATGTGCTTATTAGTACAGATATTGCTAGAACGTGCTTATTTGCATTTTCAATTGTTAATTGCTAAATGCTAAATGTTAAATATTATAATCATGAATTAACATGTTTATTGATATAATTGTGGAACATGGATGAATATATGCTTGATCTTGGACTGTGAGGCGACAATAGGTTTAGTTATCACTACCTAACTGGCTGCATTGACTATTGCAGCAAGGTTTAAGTTGATAATATGATTCCAAGGTAGACAGATTCATCAGATGGCCAGGAAGATCAAGGCCAGAATAACAGACAGGGTCAGGAGAATGACCAGAGTCAGATCCCTCAGCCAGCTCCTGATAATTGGCAGCAGCTGTTTGCTGATTTACAAGCTAGAGTTATGAGGCAGGAAGAAGAAATCTGCCTCTTGAGACAACAACAGGTTCCTGCAGGGAACATTCTACCAGAGGCACCATATGTAGCAGTGTCATCAGTTGAGTAACTGCCGGAGGCTGGAGTGAAACTCTTTATGAAAGGTACAGGAAACAGCAACCTCCAGTTTTTTAGGGCAGTCCAGATCCAGCTAAGGTTGAGCAGTGGATGAGCATGGTTACCACCATCCTGGACTTTATGAGGGTGTGTGGTAATGAAAGGGTGGCTTTTGCCACATACATGTTTCGAGAGGATGCCCGAATTTGGTGGGAAGTGATATCCCAGACCAGAAATGTCAATGTCCTGAGTTGGGAAGAGTTTCAGACTCTGTTTAATATAAAGTACTACAACGATGCCATCAGGGCTGCAAAAAGCTGAAGAGTTCAACAAATTACTTCAGGGGAGTTTTTCAATGACTGAATATGCTCTGAAGTTTGACAGATTGGCAAAGTTTGCCATGGATTTAATGTTAGGAAAAATATGTATTTCTTCAATGGAAATAGGTAAGAATATTACAACTCTAGGCAATATATTACAAATAAATATATATTGATTAAATAAGGTTACAACTCTATAATTGAAAGTACAAATAAACAAAAAGAAGAAGAAGAAGAAGAAGAGAAGAAGAATAGAATAGTGAAAAATACAACTCTAAGCAAAAGATTACAAGTAAAGTAAAGGTCTTTGAAACAAAAGAGAAGATTACAACTCTAAACAAAAGTTACAAGTAAATAGAACAAGAGAATAAGAAGAAAAGCAATAGAATAAAATGCAAGAACAGAAACACAAGTAAACTCTCACTTACACAACCTAAGTGAAGGGGTTGGGGATCACCAACTTGAACAATGTTTAAAACCTTTGTCAAAAAACTTGTTCCCCCCTAACTCAAGCACTAAGGGATCTCTATTAGATTAAAGGAGATGCTTTCTGGAATTATCAAGCCTCAAGGTGTTTCTACCCAAGTGCTCTAATGGATAAAAAATGTTGTGTCTTTCAAGTGAGCTATAGGCTCCTATTTATAGAGTTTAGAGACACTCTTTAAATTTCAAATTCCACCAACCCCCATGGCTGTTACCCATGTTTAATTGGATTAATATGGAATTAAAATTGAGATTTGAGAGTTATTTGGGATTTTGGGACCGTTCAACGCATTTGGAAAAAACTGAAATGGCCTGAAATGCACCTGTGGCCGCAGCTAGGGACATCAGTGGCTGCGACCACTGCTCTCTGTCCCCCAGGTCGCATCCACAACTCAGTTTCAGCACTTGAAAATGTGTTGTTTTTCCAAACGGTTCCAAACCCTCCCAAATGATTTTGTAACCCCAAAACACATTATTGGGGTTAAAATCATATCTCTAACAGCCATTTCACATGTGGCTTTTATGAAATTCATCTCAATATTGTGTAACACCAAATTTACACAATAAAGGGTAATATTTGGAAGTTACAAATTTGTAACACCAAATATGTTACATATTTGGATATATCTTATATATCTAAATATTGTAACTCTCTATTATATGTTACAATATGTGACACTCTTTGTCACATTTATTTAATCTAAAACATTATATTATAATATAATATTACATTATATTACAAAATAATATAACGTTCCCCCAGTAGATTAAATAGTTAACTATTATAACACTTATTTAATCGATCATTATATTTAAAATATAACATATCCCCCACTTGATTAAATAAGAACTCTCTCTTATAGGAGTCATTGCATTAGTGCATAAAGCAAAGTGTTTTTAACTTGAACTTTACTATAGTGTAATTATCACAAAATTTGGTTGCACTAGGAATTGAACCATCTTTTCATGATAACAAATCGATGATAACACACACACCTTTGCGATGTTCACTTGAGACCTCTATGTCTTGCTTTGCACCGTTAATGGCCATGTGCACTTTCTATTCATGGACGTTCTTGAGAATACTCCCAATTCTCATGAGAGGCAGCACCACCCCTAGGTCCATATAGGTAGAATTCTTACAGTATTTTGTTACCAAAAATACTTGTCTTCACAAGACTTAATTCTACTAAAAAATCTTTCGGTTTTAACCCTCAACTGGGTAACTCACAAGTACTCAATATCTCAGATGGGACTTGTTTTGAGTACAACTAATATTCAGTTGATTAAATTGTTGTTACCTATTGAACGTAACATTAGTTAAATAACTAGTGTTAAGATAGGTTACCATCAATCGTCAATCTATTTAGGGAGTTTAAGTCCCATCCCTCGAGATGATGCAGCCACTGAATCCCTTGTTATTGGCTTAGTGAAAGGATCCGTCAGATTTTCACTTGTTCTCACATAGGATATTGAGATGACTCCTCTTTGAATCAATTCTCTTATATATCCATGTCTTAGACTAATTGTCTAGACTTCCCACTATACACTCCCCTTTATGCTCTCATCAATGTCCCTTGGCTATCACAATGTATCGATATAGTAGATATATTCTCTTTGATTAGGGGAATCTCTATCAACAGATCCCTTAACCATTCGGCCTCTTTGCCGGTAGCAACTAGAGCTATAAACTCTGCTTCCATAGTGGAATGAGATATACAGGTTTGTTTTTTGGAACCCTAAGAAATTGCACCTCTACCAAGTGTAAATAACCAACCAGTTGTGGACAAGTTGTCCCCAAGATTGGCTATCCAACTTGCATCTGTATATCCTTCTAAAATTGAAGGAAATTTGGTGTAGTGAAGGCTTAGTTCTTTTGTTTTCTTGAGATAACCTAGGACTCTTCCAATAGCCTTCCAGTGATCCACACTTGGATTACTTGTAAACCTACAAAGTTTACTTACCGCAAATGTTATATCAGGTCTAGTACATTGGGCAGTGTACATTAGGCTCCCTATAGCACTAGCGTACTCCAATTGAGCCACCGTTCTTCCTTCATTCTTTTCTAGTTTTACACTATGAACGAATGGAGTATTGGCATCTTTAACCTTGAGATGGTTAAATTTATTCAATCTTTCTCAACATAGTGGGCTTTCGCTAACGCAAAACTCCCACTATGTTTCTTTACTTTGATACCAAGTATGGTATCAACTTCTCTGTAATGGCCCAACACTACTACAAAATTGACATAGGACGATGGTTTTAAACCGTCGTATGGAATCTCGTACGTCGGTTCTAATACAGTCGTCCCATGCAATGTCATGCCATGTAAAGCATGAAACGACGGTTTAAATAAAAGTGTCATCTCATGTCGTACATGAGACAATAGTTCCTATACAAACGTTGTCTTTTGTGGTACATGAGACGACAGTTTCTGTGCAAGTGTCATCCACTGAAATAAATGAGACAACAGTTCCTATTCAAGCGTCATCCTCCTGCAATACATGAGATGACAATTTATGTGCAGGCATCGTCTCCTGCAATACATAAGACGACAGTTTTGTGGAGACCGACGTCCTATGTAGAATATGAGAATTTTTTCATTTCTCTATTTTCAACCACTAATTCATTCATAATTTCCTATATAATTAAAACATAGTTAAGACAGAATCAATAAGCAGACAAAATCAATAGAACTCAGTATGTTCCAAATCTAAAAATTACAATATCAAAATATACACTTACAATAACTATGTAAGTGTTATCTAAAAACTACAATTAGTATATGATAGATAAACAATTGCTTGAAGAAAGCACAACTGAGTTGATATTTCTTCATCAGGACTTGAAGTGTTTGAAAGTAGAACATTAGTAGCAGACAACAACATGAAAGATGGGTACAGGTTTCCCTCCTGCCAACTTACAGTTCCTACAGTGTGTTGCAGACTATTGTTATCGATATATCATGCCTTGATAAGAGTTACATAAACCAAATAAAGTGGATGCATACCTCCATTACAGGTCCGGATGTTGACTTATGAGTTATAGTGCATTGATCATGATCATGACCAGACAAGATAAGTACCTGAAAAGAAGTACATGTTAGTGATTGCTCAACTTGAACTTAAACTTTTCATGGACACAATATAAAATGTCTAAAATCAATAAATTATCTCATGCTTTTTCATTGCAAGTTGAGACCATAGTTGCACATGAGGTCAAGATAGTTGCCTGCGTGTCTATAATGTGTCAATCTCTGCCTAAAGTCTGTATTGTACAGGTTTGATCAACTCTAGTAAGAAATCTAATGACTCCTCAGAAATGTAATTCTGGTACCTATTTATTTGAAACAAAGATCAATCCGAAAGCATCTACGAGGTCACCAACTCAAAGTAATATTTCAGGTGCACATTTTGTAGAAAAGCAATAATATAATCAAACATTATTTCTCTATCAGCCGTGTGCGTCACTCGCTGGAATCAGAAACAAAAAAGAATAACAATCAGATACATGTGAAAAATGTTGACAAAAGTAAAACCATAACAATTATTCACAACCACTCTACATAAAGGTTATGATATGAAGTAATGAATAATGAAAAAAAAAATGTACTGATAGGAAATCAAGAAAAAAGAACAGATAAATCAATACCTGGTTGATAACTGGAGATTTGCGATTAGGCCCACAATATGTCCAATCACGTCGATACAATGGAATATGGGTCAATAAAACCCTTGGATAAGATCAAACAACTAAAACATGCAGAATACATAAATGAGTAAATTATATTGTAACCACAAACTTAATATCACAAAATAAACATAAGTCAACAATCTATACCAATTGATACATTCTTGACAAATTCCAAGACGAGAAAGCTTGATTCTTTTGATGATATGATGTGGATGATTTACTATTGTTAACTAAAGAATCCAGTCATCTGCACTCTAATACAAAGTCATCTAAATGCCATCAGAGCAATAATAAATCATTTTACATTATACAAGGAATGCAAATTCCATGAGAAATTAAGATCAATTATAGCAAAGATACCAACTACAAGGAATAATTTACGGGTTAATTGATATTAAACTTCCATGTCCAGGAAAAAAAATTGCTTGGCTAACATCACATTCATTATTATCACATCAAAATTTCATAGTTCAAACAACAATTATATGATAGATAAACAAAAAAAAAAGTTGCTTGTTCTCTTTTACCTTCTAAAGTTTGGGCATCAATGGCAGTAAATTCCACTTCTACTGCTGTAAATCAATAGTTTCTCTTTCCAAACTCCTGATTATAAGTAGAACAAGGAATATAATTAACAAAATAATCATAACAGTTTGAAAATGCACGACAATTTATAGAATTAAGGTGCTTGATTACCTCTAGACTATGAATGAGGTTACTTTCATAGCCAATGTCATGGTTTCTAGGAATTAAGTAAACCTTGACATCTCTATGCTTTCCTTGCTTACCCAGATAAAAAATGTGCTTAAAATGGCTTAAAGATTCCTGCCATCTATTCAAACAAATATTTTAACAGCTAATCTATATCGTGAAACATCAAGCAGATATGGTGAAGAAATTCTATTAGAAAAGTTTTGAATAAAGTGAACCAGTAAATCATATAGGTTGTCCAGAACTTATTTGCAGCAACACCAATACTTTTAAGTCATGTTTGAAAAGTAGAGTAGAATATGATATAATTTTTTTCTATATATATGAGAAAAATTAATTCAAAAACCAAATTAATCCACCCAACAAAAGATAATGTCTCATTGAGAAACTTATAACAATTTTATTTTATCAAATTCTATCTTCGTATATATCATTAATAAGACAAAAATTTACAACTTTGAATATTATGTTGTTTTTATTTTTTTCTTTTATTTTTCTTAATCAAATTCAATACTATTATATTGCATAGGGAGAAAAAAAAATCAAGCTACAAGGAAAAAATTCAATAATAAGAAAAATGATTAAAAAAAACTCAAGTTAAACCAAATGATAAAAATGATGTATACATATACAATATCGATGTGTAGTAGCTTAGTTTGATAACCATACATTGTGAATTTGCTAATATATTTCCAAATATGTTTTGACATTGAGTATGCAGTACATAATTAATGAGACATAATCAACTAACACAACAAAAGTGCACACTAAAAAGCTAGTTATCTTTTGCCCAAATAAATAAAAAAGGCCAATCATCAATGAAGTAGTTGAAACAGATCAGAAGTTCTTGCTTAAATTAATAAGGGAAAGAGAGGAATCATAGCTTTTTATAACCAAAAAAATGATTTCAAAGTTCAGATTGGTCATCCACTTATATCCATTAAAAATGCAAATCATCAAGCACCGAAAATACCAAACACCAAAACAGATTCATGCTTTCAATTCACAAACCAAAACACCAAACACCAAATGTCAAATATCAAACGCTTATACAAGTTTTAATCAATACAACTTTCAGTCAGTTCTAATAAATACCATCAAAGGTAAGAGAGCCCAGACTTGAAATCCATCTGAAATTTCCAAAAAAAAAAATCAAAATCAAGCTTATTACAAAGCTTTTACCTTTTTGCATTTTCTAGACAAACAAACAATCCATGCAGATGCAGTGTGTATCCAGAAGCTTTACTCTAAGAAATCCTCCAATTTAATTCTCTATAGCTTTTCTAATATAAATGGAGGAGAGAGCATTGTAGTTACATAAAACAAGATAATGTTTCTTATTCTGGCTAGGAACATTGATTCTTTTAAGGAGTAGACTTTAAACACAGCAAAAAATACAAGAAATTCTACCATAACATATAAGTTGTACACTTTCTGAGGTAGTTGAAGATGATTTCTGATTACTCCAAATGTACATGTGCAGTACTTGTCAACAACGCCTTTGTTTTCTCACTGTCATTGGCACCATTCAATGAGTATGAAGCATGATGATGTTGCATTAGCAAAACAGATTCAATTTTCAGTTATTTAACCATAATAGACTATCCTAGCATATATAGTTAACACTCAGAAGAAGTGGAAGCCAATCAGTCTCCACTAGTGCAGCCCCTACAACCACAATGTACACACTCTATAACCTTCTCCTCTCTCAGATGTTTCGGCACTCGACACACACATGTGGTAGCAAAGTTATGATCTCGGGGCTGCATGCACCTCAAGCAGTAGAGGCGTTCATAACCAGGCTGCAATTCAACAAAAACCATTACATTATGGAAGCTAAATAATCCGAAAAGAGAAAAGAAAAGAGAAGAGCTTGAAAAGCCTGCCTGCATTTAAAGCAAAAATAAAAAGGAAATGTGGGCAGTTTAGTTTTGATGATA
This sequence comes from Humulus lupulus, assembly GCF_963169125.1. Classification (NCBI taxonomy): domain Eukaryota; kingdom Viridiplantae; phylum Streptophyta; class Magnoliopsida; order Rosales; family Cannabaceae; genus Humulus; species Humulus lupulus. Next base: position 37,426,117 of record NC_084796.1, read on the forward strand.
CAAAAAGAAAGATATCAAGTTTTAAGTTATAGGAAAAATTTATCGTTTAGTGTTGTTATTATCTCCACACAATTACACATTAGAAAGAAACTAAACTCGTCCTAATGCCTCTTTCTCTACACTACTTATGCCCCTTTTCCTTGCAAAGACAAGGACTTTGTCTACGATCAAACACAAAAGCAAAGAGGGGAAACAATACTATAGTTATCACTGATATTTTTATATATGCAGAAGTAAAAATTATCCTTTTTTTTTTGTAAAAAAGGGAATGCATCTCGTAATATACTACATATTTTGTTTTATGTGTTAGACTAAGATTTAATATACTCTAGACATGGTGTGATATGCAGGCTTCCAATAATTAATAACCAACCATTGATTCGACATACAGGGATGAACGGAATGCATCACATAATGGGACAAAACCCAATCCCATACACACATATGTTCAGGCTTATATTCTTAGTTAGTCTTATAAAGTATTCTACTCTACACTGTTTTTTCATATAAATATATATATGTAGTCTACCCTAAGATTAACAGCCATTTTTTGAATACAAATAACGATCTTAGCAAGTGCAAACAGTATCATGTTCAAATAAAGTGTACTGTAAACGAAAATTCTTCCATTTTGCAATAATATTATGATCAGCGTAACCTTGGTCTAGACAGAACTCAAACAACTCCTTAGATATTTCCTTTCGTTGATGGTAAAGGTCAAAAATGTAACGGCTCTTCTGATGTGCTATTTTGAATATAGGCCACAAAGCCTCACACTTTCTCTTGCCATCATGGGGATCATTCTCAGCTGCACAGTACAAAATACACAAAAAAATGTGAGCTTCATGATTTTCTTGTCAATACTCAGAAGTTTTTTAATCATCGAAAAGTTCATAAAACAGAGAAAATAAGTACATATAATTATGTGTTGAAAAAAAAAATCAACCTTCTCTCATCTTTGATTGTAGTTCACGAAGAGTAGGCTCAATCAATGATTTGATTCCAATAAACGAATTGTGATCCTGATCTGTTTTCATTGGCCCTAATGATACAAAGTACTAGGTGACACTTATTATAGTAATATGTGTACATACTTGCTGATTTTTAATTGAGAGACTAACAAAATAATTGAAATAATTAATGAATAGCACTTGAATAAATAACTAAAAACAGAGTTCTTTCATCAATTTATTAACACGGTCATATACCTCCTTCAAAACAAGATATTAACTAACCCATATGCAAGAAATCATCTATAAGCATTGTGGTAGAAGAATTTGCATAACAGAAGCAAATATAGCATAAGAACACATAAGAATAAATCTATTAATTAACTAATACATCATGCAACAACCAATGTGATGATCAAAAACACATATTCTTATCATTTTATTATTGAATTATATGTTAAATCCTCAAAACTCAAAACACAAAACACATCAAACCAAAGTAATTGAACCAAATTGAACAAACCCAAAAAAGAAATAAATATCTACTTCACAATCTCATACCCAAATTACGCACAGAAAATGAACAGTTCCAAAACAATCTAAACAAACAAAGAAGAAACAAAAATCAATCTTGGTGTTGTCAAGACAACTCTTAGCTGTAATGACACCATGAACACCCAAAAATAATTCCTACACAATATCAAGATCCTATAATGACACCTTAACACCAATAATAAATATTTATGCACTCCAACTCAGGAAAACCAATGAAACAAGCAGCTGGTATGCACATAAAAGAATTAAAAACAAAAACTCTTCAAACAAGTTCTTTAAAATTCAACAACAACCAGCACTTCAATCTTTTAAGTACACCCGCTCGATCAACAAGAACCAGCACTTCAACAAGAACCAGAGTGTATTCTCTTAATTAAAAATAATTCCAACACAAAAAAAATATATTGACTATATTTAATGTATTTTCTCCATATTAAATTGAATCTAAAAAAAAAATTACCTCATAAACAATTGGAGGTCTGCCTAGTTTGGCCCATGGTGGCCTGGTTCTTGCATTGGCGGGGTCGCTTGGTTCTTGTCGAGGCTGAGTGTGAAGGAGAGAAGCTCGACGTTATGGAGAGAAAGACGAGATCTGAGTTCTTGTAGAGGCTGAGTTCTTGCAGAGGCTGAGTGGGAGAACAGATCGAGGGGACTGAGTGTGAGAGAGAATAGATCGAGCGAGTGAGCGTGAGAGGAAAACGATTGAGAGGCTGAGTTTAAGTGAGATCCAGAGAAGCCAACTGGTAGAGACTAGAGAATTAAACGTGTAATACACAATTAGGGATTTTTCTTGTTTTGTTAATTTCATTTGGGGCTAAGTGGCTGTGTATTTCAATTTCTTTTTTTTTTTTTTTTGGCTAAAGTTTCATTATTTTATTAGACTTATTAAACGTGTAATACACAATTAATTTATGTCCCTCATTACTTTCAAAAAAAAAATTATGTCACTTATTAAACATGTAAAAAAAAATTTCTCTTTTTTAAGGAATAATCTTCTTTTTACAATATTAAATTTTTTTTATATAAATTTTTTTTAGTTTAAAAAAAATAAGAAACATGCATGAGTAACATATCTTAATATTAGACATATAATGTTTTTATTTGATTTAAGTTTTAAGTATTATTAATATAATATAATTAATTAAAAGTATAATATTATATATAAAAATTTAACAACTAATTAAAGTATTAATAAATATGTCTAGACAATATTTTTTATAAATATTAAAATATATATGTGATCCAATAATATTAAGACCCTTTAAAAAAGGCATATTAGGATTTTTTTCCCCCGGACTATTACCACTACCAAATCGTGCCTCCTGAATTTTTTGGCCTGTTAAAAATTCCCCCTGAACTATTCATGTTATTGAAATGTGGGACTTCCATCTACTTTTGCTAACCGAATAGTGATATGACAACACTGGAGTGCTGATGTGGATTTCTACGTGTATAATTTAAAAAATATATAGAATTTTACCCCCCAAACTATGACTGTTGCCAAATTATGCCCCTCGAATTCTAAAATTTAAAATTTAAACAATATTTTGAAAATTAATAAGAAAATATAAAAAGCATTAAACTAAAAAACCATTTAAATTAAATTAAATCATACAAAATAAAAACTTAAGGCGACACCAAAGCTGAATGTCGCAAGGGACCCATATAAGCCCAGTCTGTCGACGATATCACTACCCTCATTCTGACGCATGCCCGACACCCAAGCCAATTTTTTGTCACCATCAATTTTTTTAAAATTTTTTTAATGATTTTTTCATTTTTTTAATATTCAAAAGATTGTTTAATTTTAAATTTTTAAAAATCAGGGGGCACAATTTGGTAATGGTAATAGTTCGGGGGGCAAGAATCCTATTTATTATTTATATTATAAACGAAGCATTGACGTGGCAATACCACATCGGCCACCAAACTGCCACATCACCATTCCATTAGCGAAATTGGACGGAAGTCCCACATTTTAGTATCGTGAATAATTCAGGGGGAATTTTTAACAAGTTAAAAAATTCGGGGGGCACGATTTGGATTGGTAATAGTTCGGGGGAAAAATCCTAATAAGCCTTAAAAAATAAAAATAATAAGACGACGCACATGAGACAACGTTCTGAGTAGAACTGTCTAATTATGCTAAAAATAAACAAGTGACGACATTCTTCTAAGAAATGTTGTCAAATGTAAGTTTTGTTGTGCACGGCACGATGGTTCTAGAGAGTCAGTCATCATATGTTTATTTTTAACATGAGAAGACATGTCTACTAAAACCGTCATCTCATGTGTGTCATCTAAGTACAGTTTTGTAGTAGTGCAACCACTCTAAACTTTGGACCATTAACGAAAACTATACATAGACCCTAATCTTTAATAGAACTTACAAGTGAAAAAGATCAATGTTAAAACTTACATAAACTCAAAGCAGGATATGGGATCCCATTGTTTTAAAAAAAAAATATCTTAATTGAAATGAAAAGAAATTACATAAATAGGTGCGGAAAAATTACACATAAACCATAAATAAAAGACTAAACAAGTCATATGCCCATTAGATTAGTGGGGTCCTACTAGCTAAGTAGGTCATATGCCCATAATCTATTTGGGGTCTTGTTAGTCATATGGGTCATATGCCCAAGCCTACATACATACATATCATAACACATTTCATATCATAAAAACATAAGATAACACATATAAAACATATAACATATGAATTCTATCCTATTTTCCTTACCAAAATACCGGGATAAGAGGAGAGAGGTGGGACTTTGGAACACTCCTAAGAACCATTTGAAAAAGAGTGAGTATAGAGAAGAAGAGAATTGAAAGGAATGGAAGGACTAAACCATTGAGAAAATACTTACCAAAAACTTATGTATGAGTTCTTAGATTTCCTAACCAAAATAAGAATAAGGTTAGGATAGGTAAAAGACTATGAGAAATTTTGAAGAAAAAGTACAGAAACGAACTAGAGTTTGGGTTACCTTGAAGACTTGTAAGACCAATCTAAACCTCGAACAGAAATACTATAAATCCTTACTTTCCCAAGTGTTTGGTAAGCTTATGATGATCAAGCTTATGATTTCCCCACCCAAGTGTTTACACTCTCACACTCACCTAGCAACTTGCAGCCTCTGAACTTAGAGCAAAAGATGAATAATGGATGGGTACTAGGTCCTATTTATAGAGTTTAGGAATGAAAGGATCTTAATTTAACTTGAATAAAAATAATGGCTTTTTAGGTGAAAATAATTTGAATAATCGTTCAGAAGAGGCTGAAGACTCATTCAAAAAGGTGCTGGACTTATCAAAAGGTTGAATGGTTGAATGGAAAAAGAATTCAAAAGCATTCAAAATATGCTGAAGGAGGCGATATATCGCCCCCTATAGGCGATATATCGCCTGGACCATTATGCCTGAGGCAAGCGTGCATCGTTTCGTGTTTTCCGTATCTACGTGCTGCGATATATCGCCCCCTATAGCTGCGATATATCGGCATACGCTGATTATTTAAACACAAAATTACACATTTTTAGCTTAATTCAAAATGAGTAAACAGGCTTGACTAAGCCCTCAAACGTATTCAAAGCTGCTGACTGACCTTAGAGCATTCAAACTTTACCCTTATTAAATTTAATCCTCAAAATACTTAAACCTTTAATCACCCATACATAACATGTGCTTAAAATCCTATTGGTTCTCATCTAAACCTTATAGTATAATAAATATTATCCTTAATATCAGCCATATTAATCAAACCTTAGGTTAACATTAATATTCTTAAACTATAGGTTAAACTTAGAAAATCTTCAAGTACTACTATGAGTGTTCAAATAATTCCCGGTCTGAACCAAAAATCCACAGTCATAAAGATAATACTATAAATATTATAATACTACTATCTAACTAGCTAAGTAAAGTTCTTGGACTCTACATTCTCCAAGATCTTTCTTCTTGAAGGTTGATGATAGAAACCTCTTCGTTTCCTCTATCCCTTTCATGCTATTTCTTAGAATAAGCATGTCATCCACATATAAGCAAGCAATGATCACATATCCCTTACAAGTTTTGGAATACAAACACTTGTCTCCATTGTTATGTCTAAACCCATTAGACACGATGGCTTGATCAAATTTCTCATGCCATTGCTTAGGAGCTTGTTTCAATCCATATAAGGATTTTGCAAGTCTACATACTTTATGTTCATATTTTGGTAGGACACACCCTTCGGGTTGTCCCATATAGAACTCCTCATTGAGGTCACCATTAAGGAATGTCGATTTGACATCCATTTGATGAACATACAAGTTGTGTATAGAAGCTAAAGCGAACAAAATTCTTATAGAAGTTTTTCTTGCAACAGGCGCATAGGTATCGAAATAATCGATACCCTCCTTTTGCCTAAACCCTTTGGATACTAATCTAGCTTTAAAGGTTTTGATAGTGCCGTCAGTGTGGTATTTTCTCCTAAATACCCACTTACACCCAATTGGCTTAGACCCCGGTGGGAGATCTACCAATTCCCAAGTGTTGTTGGAAAGAATGGAATCCATCTCATCATTGATGGCTTCATTCCAAAATGCACTATCTCTCGATTGCATAGCTTCTCTATAAGTCTTAGGATCATCCTCAATGAAAAGTACAATAGGAATTTTCCTAATGACTTCCTCTCTATTTCCTTCTACCATGTAGAATGAAATTCGTTGAGAATTTATCTCATCCACTACTAGACTTTTATGATTTTTAAGCCTTTGACTTCTTCTAGGTTCAAAGGGTTGCTTTACATCCTTTTGAGAATTCTCCTCTTGAGAATCAACTTTGGATGTAGAAGCTTGAGAATTGTTCTCATATAACAAATTTCCCTTTAGAGATGTTGATGCTTGAGAATTGTTGTCACATAACATATTCTCAAAAAATTCAACTTCTCTAGATTCAATCACAATATTAGACTCTAATTCTAATAGCCTATAAGCTTTACTATTGTTGGCATAACCAACAAAAGCACTATTTATGGCTCTTGAACCTAACTTTGTTCTATTAGGTTCGTTTTTCTTGCAATATGCAAGGCACCCCCACACTTTGAAGTACCCTATGTTGGATTTTCTTCCTTTTTCATAACTCATATGGAGATATCTCATTTTTCTTCATCGGTATTCGATTAAGAATGTGACAAGTGGTTAAAAGCGCTTCACCCCATAAGTTGAATTTCAACTTAAGAAACACCAACATAAAATTTATCATCTCTAGATAAGTCCTATTTTTCCTTTCGGCAACACCATTGTGTTGTGGTGTATAAGGTGCAGTGCACTCATGAATTATACCATTTTCTTCACAAAATGTATTGAATTCATTAAAGAAGTACTATCCTCCTCTATCACTTCATAGCACCTTATTCTTTTTATTTAGTTGATTTTCAACTTCTAATTTATACAATTTAAAAGCATCAAAGTTTCATGTTTATGCTTTAAAAGAAACTCATAGGTATATCTACTAAAATCATCTATAAAAGTAAGAAAATACCTTTTACCACCTCTAGTTAAAACACCATTTAATTCACAAAGATCACTATGGATTAAATCTAGTAAATTAGATGATCTTTCTACATTAGGAAATGGTTTCCTAATCATTTTTGCCTTAACACATGTTTCACATTTACCATAGTTTTTAATATTGCATGCAATCATGCGACATTTTAATACTCTTTTCATGGTTGAAAAACCTATATGCGATAGTCTAAGATGCCATAAAAATAAAGAATCATACTCAACAATATAGGCGGAATTAGCATTTTTATTGATAACATTGAAAGTTATATCATTGGTGCACAATTTAACCATACCCTTACAAGAGTACCCCTTTACCAAAAATACATTTGATTTGGTAAGTATAAGTTTACCAGGCTCAAAAACAGCATTAATGCCGGGCTTGCCAAGAAAATCACCACTTACCAAGTTTCTAGTCATTTCGGGAACATAAAGTCCATTCACTAATGTAACTTTCTTACCGGAGGTGAAAAAGACTTCAATTGTACTTTTGCCAAGTACCTTGGATGTGCCCTCATTGCCAATTTGAATCTCATGGTTGCCCTTTGGCTCTTCAAAGGTCTTGAACAATGATTTGTCATAGGTGACATGGACGGTGGCACATGTATCATACCACCACCCTTTTACCTTGCCTTGGATCGCATTCACCTCACTAAGGGTAGCAACTATGTTTTCCTCTTGAGTTGCATTCACCTTAGGTCCTTGTTGGTCTTTTCTATGCCTACACTCTCTAGCATAGTGACCCTTTTTCCCACACACAAAGCAAGGACCTTTCTCACCCTTAAACTTTTTTGGGTTGGTTTTTGGACCTAAATGTTTCTCGTTACCCTTTTTCCCTTTGTTTTTGGGATGTTTTTCTTGTGACACTGCATTTGCTTTGGAAGTTTCTCCATTAGACCCCTCCATAAGTTTATCTCTACATATCGATTCCTCTTCGATTCAAATATGCTTTTGGATTTCTTCCAAAGAATAATCCTCATTTTTATGAAGAATTCTTTTCCTATAGCCACTATAGCACCAACTTGAAAGGCCTCGGGAAGCTCAATCTTTAACGCTTTCAATTTGTTAACAATTATTTTCAATTCATGTATTTGAGGAAGAATAGGTTTATCACCAAGAAATTTGAAATCAAAGTATGGAGATATCAAAAAAATTTTGGTACCTTCCTCTTCCGCCTTGAACTTTGTCTCAAGTGCATCCATATCTCCTTGGCCGATTTGGTCTCTGTGTAGAGGTCATAGAGCCTATCGAAGAGGGCATTGAGGATATGACCCCTACAAAGGAGATTGTCCTCCCCCCTCTTCGTTCTTTTCTCCACCTCCTCGGGAGTGTCCTTGTTGGATAGCGTTGGGAGAGGTTCTAGAGTGTAGGCGATTTTGAGAGTGGTCAAAAGGAATCTCACCTTGTCGCCACCTAGTGAAATTAGACCCATCAAACCTATCCAACCTCACTAGATCTGGATTAATTATCTTGATGGTCTCACCTTCCATTGAAACAAACAAAGGGATAAGCTTTTGAATGTTAGGAAAAATATGTATTGCCTCAATGGAAATAGGTAAGCATATTACAACTCTAGGCAATATATTACAAATAAATATAGATTGATTATATAAGGTTACAACTCTATAATTGAAAGTACAAATAAACAAAAAGAAGAAGAAGAAGAGAAGAAGAATAGAATAGTAAAAAATACAACTCTAAGCAAAAGATTACAAGTAAAGTAAATGTGTTTGAAACAAAAGAGAAGATTACAACTCTAAACAAAAGTTACAAGTAAATAGAACAAGAGAATAAGAAGAAAAGCAATAGAATAAAATGTAAGAACAAAAACACAAGTAAAATCTCACTTACACAACCTAAGTGAAGAGGGTTGGGGATCACCAACTTGAACAAGGTTTAAAATCTTTGTCCAAAAGCTTATTTCCCCCTAACTCAAGCAGTAAGGGATCTCTCTCAGATTAAAGGAAATGCTTTATGTAATTATCAAGCCTCAAGGGGTTTCCAGCCAAGTGCTCTAATGGATAGAAAATGGTGTCTTTCAAGTGAGCTATAAGCTCTTATTTATAGAGTTTAGAGACACTCTTTGAATTTCAAATTCCACCAACCCCCATGGCTGTTACCAATGTTTAATTGGATTAATATGGAATTAATATTGAGATTTGGGAGTTATTTGGGATTTTGGAATCGTTCAAAACATTTGGAAAAAACTGAAAAAATGGCCTGAAATGCACCTGTGGCCGCGGCCAGGGACATCAGTTGCCGCAGCCACTGCTCTCTGTCCCCCAGGCCACGACCACAGTCCAGTTTCAGCACTTGAAAATGTGTTGTTTTTTACAAACGATTCCAAACCCTCCCAAATGATTTTGTAACCCCCAAAACACATTATTAGGGTTAAAATCATATCTCTTACAGCCATTTCACATGTGGCTTTTATGAAATTCATCTCAATATTGTGTAACACCAAATTTACACAATAAAGGGTAATATTTGGAAGTTACAAATTTGTAACACCAAAAATGTTACATATTTGGATATATCTCATATATCTAAATATTGTAAATCTTTATTATATGTTACAATTTGTGACACTCTTTGTCACATTTATTTAATCTAAAACATTATAATATAATATAATATTACATTTTATTATAAAATAATATAACAGTTGGTTCCCATTGATGGGACTAGAAGGGAGAGGTTTCTCTAGGGGCTACAACCTAGAATAGCCCGGGATGTTCGTATCACCACTGTGGTTGGACTTACTACTTATGCACATGTGGTTGAGAAGGCGCTCACAGCTGAGAGAGCAGAGAAAAAGATCTCGTAGAACAATGCAGCCAGAAGAGAGTTTAGGAGGACAACACCTCCATCTATGGGTTCAGGTAGGGGCGGAGGCCCCAGTGATCAGAAGAGGAAGGCTCCTGATACCTTCCCAACTCCAAGTCCTGATAGATGACCACGTGGTATTTCAATGGGATGCCAGGGTTGCAGTGAGGTCTAGAGAACTTATCCTAAGTGCCCTAGGTGCAAGATGCGTCATATTGGAGACTGTAGGGCAAAGGATTGCTTCTTATGTGGAGCAGTGGGACATTTCAAGAAAGATTACCCAAAAGCAAGAAATGAAGAACCCAGGAAGGCGGATAGCTCTGCCCCATCTCGAGTGTTTGCATTGACTTAGGTAGAAGCTGAGGCTTCACCCTCAGTAATTACAAGTCAGCTTCTTAGTGCCTGAACCCCTTATACTGTTTTGATTGATTCTGGTGCTAGACATTCTTTTGTTGATAGTAGAATTGTTGATAGACTGTGTAGACCATGTGATTATTATGCTGTGGGGTTCAGGACCTTATTACCCACTAGGGAGTTAGTAGTATCTAGGAGATGGGTTAGATCTTTGTCGGTGATAGTAGAGGGCAGAGAATTGTCAGTTGATTTGATAGAGATTGTTATGACTGACTTTGATATGAATTTGGGTATGGATTGGTTAATGAAGTATAGGGAAACCATAGATGGTAGAAGGAAGATGGTAACCTTTGAGCCTGAAGGTAAGGAACCTTTTGTATTTGTTGTCACTGTGCATGGACCTCGTATACCTATGATATATGTTCTGATGGCTAGAGATCTATTGCAAGGAGGTTTTATAGGATTCTTAGCCAATGTGATTGATAGCACTCATGGCATGCTAGTGGGACTAGAGGAGACCAGATTAGTTTATGAGTTTCTGGATGTGTTTCCAGAGGATTTACCAGGGTTGCCACCACACAGAGAGATTGAATTTGTGATAGAATTGGCACCAGGGACAGAGCTAGGGTCTAGAGCACCTTGCAAAATGGCCCAGGCAAAATTAAAAGAATTGAAAGTAAATTTGCAGGAACAATTAGATTTAGGTCTTATCAGACCTAGTTTCTCACCTTGGGTCGCACCAGTTCTCTTTGTGAAGAAGAAGGATGGTTCTTTGAGAATGTGTATTGATTACAGAGAGCTGAATAACTTAACAATCAAGAACAAGTATCTCTGCCAAAGATAGATGTTCTATTTGACCAGTTGCAAGGTAAAAGGGTATTCTCAAAGATAGACATTCGATCTGGTTATCATCAGTTGAGGGTCAAGGAGGGAGATATACCATAGACTACTTGTCGCACTAGATATGGGCATTATGAGTTCTTAGTCATGTCTTTTGGATTGACTAATGACCCTACTTCTTTTATGGATTTAATGAACAGAGTGTTCAAGGATTATTTGGGCCGATTTGTGATCGTCTTCATTATTGATGTCCTGGTTTATTCTCAGTCAGAGTTAGAACATGAGCATCATCTGAGATTGTTTGCAAAATTCAAGAAATGTGAATTCTGGTTTTCTCAAGTAACTTTCCTTGGGCACATTGTTAGTAAGGAGGGGATTAAAGTGGATCCAACCAAGATTGAGGCGGTCAGAGATTGGCCAAGGCCAAAGAATGCTTATGAAGTTAGAAGTTTCCTTGGATCGGCAGGTTATTATAGACATTTCATGGAAGGGTTCTTAAAGATTGCCACTTCATTGACTGAGTTGACACACAAGAATCAGAAGTTTGTGTGGCCAGACATGTGTGAGAACAACTTCCAGGAATTGAAGTAAAGATTGATTACAACTCCAATTCTGAGTCTTCCAACAGATCAGGAGAAGTTTGTGATATACTGTGATGCCTCGCATCAGGGTTTGGGTTGTGTTTTGATGCAGTCAGGAAAGGTGATTGCTTATGCCTCACGTCAGCTGAAGGAGTATGAACAGAGATATCCCACTCATGATTTAGAGTTGGCGGTTGTGGTCTTTGTATTAAAGGTATGGAAGCATTACCTTTATGGGGATAAGTGTGAGATTTATACTGACCACAAGAGCCTGAAATACTTCTTCACACAGAAAGACCTGAACATGAGACAAAGGCGTTGACTGAAGTAAGTAAAAGATTATGATTGTGAGATATTGTATCATCCAGGAAAGGGCAACGTGGTAGCAGATGCGTTAAGCTAGAAGGGTCTGGGATAGATTTACAATGTGAGGTTGATGTAACGCCCTGGTTACTCCAAGACCGTTATTGTGAACTTTAAACAATGCTTAACTCTCTAAACGAGTCATTAGGTTATAAACTTGCATCTAGGTGTTATTAATAGGCTAAGGTGAAAATTTTCTATTAAAAAGGAATGGATATATTTTATTTAAAACATAAAATTGTATATGGGCCCATAAAAGCGTTTACAAGGTATTACAATCCAAAATGGTCATTACAGTGTAAAAATTACAACCTGCCGACCTAAGCAGCAAAATGTACGGTTAACCCCTAGTTCCTCTGAGAAACACCTTGGCCATGGTGGTCAAGCGGCCGCATATGTACACATCACCACCTAAGCTCTCCACTCAAGGCTGAGTGAGCTTTTCTTTCCCTTTACCTGCACCACATAGCACTTTCGTGCAAAGGTTCAGCAAGAAAACTTATTACTGCATTTATTCAATATCAATAAATGATTATGATATTCATATTGGGGCCTGTAGCCCAATCAGATAAGTGACTATGGAGTCACAAACTTAAACCATATAAACGACTATGGAGTCACGAACTTAAATCATATAAGTGACTATGGAGTCACGAACTTAAACCATATAAGTGACTATGGAGTCATGAACTTGTATCATATAAATAACTAATAAGTTATGAACTTGGGCTCCGCACCCTAAGCCATGTGACATTACGATCACCTGAGCCTTTTGGCTCTGGCTCTAAGTAACTAGCCTTTAGACTAGACAAGCGCTTTTGTTTTCATCGAACTTAAGGTCGGTCAAACATTTCATACTTATGATGATAATGTTTTAGTCGATTAGATCTAATCTTTTTGGCTTGCGATAAACACGCTAATACCATTCTTGACTCATAGGTCAATTCCATACGACCAGTGCTCAGTACTACTGTCGAACTTGACTAATAAGTCACAACTTCACAACCAATAATGACACCATTGTCTTTTCTGACTAATAAGTTAGTACCATTCACAGATAAGCAAGATTTCTAAGCATTTACAATGCAATCAATGTCCACATATAGAGCGCTCAACATGCCTCATCAATAACCATGCATGTCATATACTGGGTGCAGCTTTCTTACCTCTGCTTCGAGCGTGAAATAATAAAAGAATGACCCTTGAGAACGATCGGTCCTTTAGTCCCTTAGCGGTCACCTAGTTATAACCAAATATGGAATTCCATTAATAAAATAACTCAATAAGTTTGAATTCCAAAACCTAATCCCGGGACCGATCTCGTGCTCTCGGGACCTCCAATTCCACAAAACAGGGTGGTGGAATCGTCCCTCGAGCCCTCGGGCCAAAACCCTAAAAGTACCCAAAAGCATGGCCTGGAAATTAGGACAGCGCTACAGCACTGCCTTCCAAGCGCTACAGATAGAGCTGGAAACCCATGTCCAGCACTATAGCACCTTATACTAGGCGTTGTAGCTCCAGAACCAAAGTTCCCAAACTTTGAGTTTTTCTCTTCGTGTTCTCCAAGTTTCAAACCTCAAAAACTGACCCCAAACTTCAACCAAACCCACAAATGAACCCAAAAGCCAGTTCTACATGTCTTAGACATCAAAACCCAAGCTTTGAATCATTAAAAACCACCTCAAATAGCCACTTCTATAATCAAAACTCAAGCTCAAAAACTAACTCAAAATAGAGCAAAATCCAAAATTGTCACGGCTAAATCCTTACCTTAAACTCAGGTTTGCATCCCCTTCAATGGTTGAACATAAAGTCCTAAGCTCCAACCTTGATTTCCAAGATTCAATCCTCAAATTGAGCTTCAAAAATTCAAAGGAAAGGAAAGAGGGAGAGATGATCGTGGGAGAGGAAAAGGGCTCTGTTTTTTGCTTTCTAATTCTTCTACAGCCATCCAAATTTGAATATATCCCTTGTTCAAAATACCAAAATGTCCCCCTATACCTAATTATTTTCTTAACAGCCACCAAGGGCAAAATCGTCCTTTCCCATCCAATCCCGTTAATCATAATTAACGTCCTCCAATTCCCATTATTCTCAAATATTAATAATTAAATCATATCCCATTACCCTTTAACTCTCGGTAATGTACTAAGCATCAAATTACCCCGAGCCCGATAAGTAACCCCGTTATGACAAAACCACTAACTTACATTCTAAGATCATCTCATGTCGAATAGCTCGAACATATCCACATAATAATGTGGCCTCATCCATAAATCACCAACATGCATGAAAATATACAAATATGCCCTCAACGGGCCAAAATACCCTTATAATGAAAAATAGACCCACATGCATGCATTTATCATCATATAATAATATAACTCACATAATCATGCATATAATAATTTAATTGCATAATAAATCAATTATGGCCCTCCCAGCCTCCTAATCCAACCATTAAACCTCATTAAGGATTTTGGGGTATTATAGCTAATATCCAGAGAATTAGCAGAGGATATGACCAGAGCTGGTATAACGTTATTGGTGGGTGAGTTGGCCAACATTACACTACAGTCTACGCTATTGGATAGAATTAAGGAAGGTTAGTTAGGTGATCCACAACTGATCAAGATCAGGGAGGATGTTTTAGGTGGAGTTTCCAGAGATTATACAATGTCTGAGATAGGCTTTTTGAGATACAAGGGTCGGATATGTGTTCCATTGACACTGCTATGAGATGGAAGATTTTGGATGAATCTCATACTACACCATACTCTTTGCATCCAGGCACGACGAAGATGTATCAGGATGTGAGATCGTTGTATTGGTGGCCTGGGATGAAGAGGGATGTAGTAGAGTATGTGACTAAGTGCTTGACATGTCAATAGGTCAAGGCTGAGCATCAGAGGCCATTAGGGTTATTGTAGCCTCTATTCATCCCATAGTGGAAATGGGAAGACATGACGATGGATTTCATGGTGGGGTTACACAAGACTGTTGGTCAACATGAATCAGTATGGGTTATTGTGGATCGATATATCAAGTGAGCTCACTTTCTACCAGTGAGGACTACTTATACAGTTGACCATTACACAGATCTCTATGTGAGAGAGATCGTGCGCCTCCATGGAGCATCGAGATTGATCGTGTCAGATCGGGACCCCACTTTTACTTCCAAGTTATGGGGAAGTTTGCAGAAGACCATGGGAACACAGTTAAAGTTCAGTACTGCTTATCATCCTCAAACAGATGGACAATTTGAGAGGATAATTCAGATATTAGAAGACATGCTGTGAGCATGTGTGCTGGACTTTGGTGGATCCTAGAGTAAGTATCTACCTTTGATAGAGTTTTCCTACAACAACAGCTATCAGTCGACCATTGGGTGGCACCTTATGAGATGTTGTATGGTAGGAAATGAGGCCATTGAGAAGATTAGAGCTTGGATGCTCGCTTCTCAAGGTAGACAGAAAAGTTATGCATATCTCAACACAAAAATGTAGAATTCCAGGTGGGAGACTATGTTTTACTTAGAGTTTTGCCATGGAAAAGGGTGAGAAGATTTGGGAAGAAGGGAAAGCTGAGCCCTAGATTTGTAAGTCCATTTGAGATCTTGGAGAGGATTGGTCAAGTGGCCTACAGGTTGGCCTTACCATCGGCATTGTCAGCCGTGCATAACGTATTTCATGTTTCAGCTCTTCGAAGGTATGTATCAAATGTGACTCATGTCTTGAGTTACGAAGATCTGGAGCTTGAGGCAGATCTCTCCTATGAGGAACAACCAATTCAAATAATAGACAGAAAGAACAAGGTCCTGAGGAATAAAATTATACCCTTTGTTAAGGTATTATGGAGGAACAGGAAGGTCGAGGAAACGACCTAGGAGCTGGAGTCAGATATGCAGAGTCAGTATCCCGAACTGTTCAGGTAAATTTCAAGGACGAAACTTCTATAAGGAGGGGATAGTTGTAATGTCCCAAATTCCCTAATGTAGTTTAATGTCTGGATTAGGGGGCCAGGAGGGCCATAATTGATTTATTACACAATTATGTGATTAAATGTATGATTATGTGGAATATATGATGATAATAGCATGCATGTGGGTCCAATCCTCATTAAAAGGGAATATTCGTAATTTTAATCTGTTAAGAGCATATCTATATATTTATGTGCATGTTGGTGATTTATGGATGAGACCACATTATAATGTGGATATGTTCGAGCTATTCGGCATAAGACGATCCTAGAACGCAAGTTGGCAGTTTGGTCATAATGGGGTAATTTAGCGGGCTCGGGGTGAGCCTGGAGGTAATTTAATGTTTAGTATATTACTGGGAATGAACGAGTAATGGGGTATGATTTAATTATTATTTGAGAATATTGGGAATAACGGGAATTGGAGGACGTTAATTATGATTAGCAGGATAAGCGAGAAATGATTGTTTTGCCCTTGGGTGGTTGTATAGGAATTAAATGGGCTTATGGGAATTTTGGTCTTTTGACCATGGGATATGTTTAAACTTAGAGGGCTGTAGAAGGTTAAGGCTTAAGACAAAAACATGGCTTCTTTCTTCTTCTCTCATGATCATCTTTCTCTCTCTCTCTCTCTCTCGGGTTGTGATTTTTGGAGCAAGAATGAGGATTCAAGCTATGGAATTAAGCTTGAGGGTTTAGGCTAGTGATCAGCCATTGAAGGGGATTCAAACTTGTTTTTAAGGTAAGATTCCAGCCTTAGTTTCTGGTTTTTGCTCTGTTTTAAGGATAGTTTAAGGTTTGAGAGTTTTGATTGTTGAAGTGGTTATTTGGTGCGGTTTTGAATGGTTCAATGCTTAGGTTTTGCTGTTTAAATCTATGGTTATATTGTGGAAATGTTTGGTTGAGATTTTGGGATTGAATTGATGAATGTTTTGGTTGGTTTGAATTGAGAAATGGGCAGGGGAGCTGGGTTCATTGGGTCAAGTCGCGACCGAGTTCATGCAAGTTGCGACCTGGACCCAAGCCAGAGCCTCCCCTGGCTCTATTATGCAGGCACACTGCGACCCACCAGGCCAATTCGCAGCCCGTCCCTAGCACCCTAGGCAGATGCTCTCTGTCTTGGGGGCGCGCCACGACTCATTAGGCCAGGTTGCAGCTCGCCAATTCTTTTTGTGCCAAAAGGTGTTTTTCAAGGGTTTAGGCTGGGGGTTTCATTTCCGAAGGCTCAGGATCGAATCTACTAATTTTTTTAGTACGATTTGAGGTCCTGAGAGCGAGGTTTTATACCATGAACCTTTTATTATTATTTTTTATTGATGGTATTTCATATTGGTTATGACTAGGTGACCGCTAAGGGACTTAAGGACCGATCGTTCTCAAAGGTCGTTCTTTTATTATTTCACGCTCGAACCAGAGGTAAGAAAATTGCACCCATTATGTGACATGTGTGGTTATTGATGAATCATGTTGAGTGCTCTATATATATTAACATTGATTGCATAGTAAATGTATAGTAGCTTTGCTTATCTATGTATGACACAAACTTATTAGTCAGGGAACGACAATGGTGTCTAATATTGATCATGAAGCTATGACTTATTAGTCAAGTTCAGTGGTGATACTGAGCACTAGTCGTATAGTATTGGCTTAAGAGTCAAGAATGACATTAAACTGTTTAACACATGCCGAAATGATTAGATCTAATCAACATGAGCATCAAATGTTTAACCGACTCCAAGTTTTAAGAAAAATAAAGGCTAGTTACGTAGAACCAGGGCCAAAAGGCTCAAGTGACTGAACGTCACATGGCTTAGGGAGCGAATCCCCAGAGAAAGACTTAATAGTCATCTATTCAGGGAGCAGATTGTAACGACCCAAATTCACTAATAAGGCTTAAGGGCCTTGATTAGTATGCCGGGAGGGCATGATGGGAATTATGTGTGATTATTATGATTAAGATGTATGATTATGATTTTAAGCATGTTATATGACTATGTGAATTATATTATGTGATAATTATGATATGTGAATTGTACTGTGTGGGTGCTGTGATACAAACGTGATGCACGTGCCAAGGCGGTCCTAGGAAACTAGATAAAGGTAACTGGTGACTTGGTAACCTGTGTAACCATTAGTAACTATAGAAAGTAACAGGTTTCTTTGGGAAAGTGGTAGAATTGCAAAGTTAGGGAAAGGACAAATAAGCCCTTGAGGTCTAGTTAGTAAGTGATATTAATGGAGGGTTAAAATGGTAATTTGGTAGTAAATAGATGAGTTTGAGCTGAGGGAATAACATATACGTATAATATTTTGGAGAGGGGTTTATGCTGAATGGTGGAAACCTAGAATTAGAACAAAAAGGGAGATAGAAAGGAGAAGCAGAAATCTAGACTCTTGGAAGGAGAATCAAGGGATGTCTGAAGTTATCAACCAAGGTTAGGCCAAGAAAACTCAGAGGTAAGATTTTGATTATGCTATATCCAAGTTTTAAGTCTGAATTTTAGTTAAGGAAGGTGAATTGAGATAAGTTGGTGGTTGGTTTTATGTAATTTCAGAATTTGGAAACCAAGGGGGAAGAAGGTCAAGAGCTGGAGGTTGAACCTATCACTTAAGGTAAGGTCTCTGTATGTTTATTAGATTTGTTTTGTTAAGGTTTAGGGAATTTGAAGTGTGGGTTGTGCTTGAATTCAAGCTGTGCATAACTTTTCTGGTTTGAGTTGTCAAGTGGGAATTCAAGAGTGAATTTTAGGATTGAAGGTGTGAGGGAGCTTAGGCATGATGTCTTTGGGTTGTTGTGAGGTTTGTTAGGGGTTTAGAGTTGGTTTTGGGACTTAGGATAGAGTTTGGGGTGAATTGGTGAGGTTGGAGCTCGGGAAAATGCGAAGGAAAACCCAGAAATCTGGGTCTGCGATGGTGTGCCGCGGCACGGCTTTTGCTTGCTGCGGCCTAGGGGTCTCTGGAGGTGGGTGCCGCGGCACAAGGAATGTGGTGCCGCGGCACAAGGCAAAATTCAGGGAGTGATATTATGCAATTTTTGACCTTTGCTCCGGGGGTTCGGGGGATGTCTCCGGGATGTTGTTCTAGGGTTTTGGGGGTTCCGAGAGTG
Organism: Humulus lupulus; assembly: GCF_963169125.1. NCBI lineage: Eukaryota > Viridiplantae > Streptophyta > Magnoliopsida > Rosales > Cannabaceae > Humulus > Humulus lupulus. The sequence continues at coordinate 37,445,222 of NC_084796.1, forward strand.
TGGATTAGGTACCGGGAAGGTAGTCTTGGATTGGTTAATGACAAGGAATATTATATTTGTGTTTGATTAGGACTTTGGAGAAGCTCGGGATAGAGGACCGTGCTTGTGGCTACGTGATATCGGAAACCAGCGAATTGAAAGGTAAGAACACTGCACCCGAATGTATGATTGTGATGGGACTAAGTGCTCCCGAGAATTGTTTTGTGTCATCGTTGGTATTATGCCAAGGGACACGTGTAAGCGGTCTAAGAGTACCGTTCATGAATTTAGCGCATGGGACGCGAATTGGCCACTGGGAGCCAGAAACGAAAGGATAACAGAGGGAGCAGCTTGTGAGCGCTAGCCCTGGTTATCATCTGTGCATTGTGTTATATGAGTTGAAATGCTTTGTATATGAAATACTTGACTATTGATATGCTTGAGTTTATGAGATGTTATAAGTGAGATTGACTTGACAGCTAAATGTGCATGCTCTATTATTGATATATGTTCTTGCTGGGCCTTGGCTCACGGGTGCTTCGTGGTGCAGGTAAGGGTAAGGGCAAGCTGGACCAGGCCTGAGGTGGAGAGCTCCGAGGTGAAATGTACATAGCCAGCCGTTCGATCACCACGGTCGAGGAGTGTGTCAGGACGGAGATTACCTAACCACTCATTTTGCCTTAGTATGGCTGTTGATGTATATAGACTTTGTAACTTTTGTAAATGACTTTTAAACTGTCATTTTTGGGATCCCTTGTACATAAACAATGTTTCGTAATGAAAATGTATCTTTTGAGACCAAAACTCTTTTAACCTTAGTTCCTCTACTATTTGAGTAACACGCTTTTACTTTAAATACTTGATTAGCAAGTTTGGCACATTATAAACACACAGTGTAACGGTCTTGGCTATCCAGGGCGTTACACAGATCCCCAGAGACAGACTTATTAGTCATCAATTTGATTAGGGTGCAGAGCCCCAAAGTGTGACTCACTATCTGATTAGGATTGCAAGCCCCATAATGATAACCAGAATCATTTATTGATATTACATACATGCAGTAATAAGTTTTCTTGCTGAACATTGGCTCACGAGTGCTATGTGGTGCGGGTAAAGGGAAAGAAAAGCTCACCTAGCTTTGAGTGGAGAGCTAGGTGGTGAGGTGCACATATGCGGCCGCTTGACCACCACGTCCAAGTGTTTCTCCGAGGAAATAGGGGTTAACCCTATTTTTGCCGCTTAGGTTGGCGGGTTGTAATTTTTATACTGTAATGACCATTTTGGATTGTAAATAACTTTTTAAACACTTTTATGAGCCCATGTACAGTTTAATGTTTTAAATAAAATATATCCATTCCTTTTAATCAAGATTGTCACCTTAGCCTATTAATGACACCTAGATGCACGTTTATAACCAAATGACTCATTTAGTGAGTTAAGAACTATTTAAAGTCCACAGTAACGGTCTTGGAGTAACCAGGGCGTTACATTTTCCCTTTTTCCTTAGGGACTGAATCACCAGGTCTACAAATTGGAGTCTCAGAGAAAGGATTCTCGAGGCTTTTATTATATGGTGCCTTCCTATATATAAATTTGGGTTTGAAAGAAAAGGCTTTTAATATGTCTTGTTCTTTCTCACGCTCTTTTGGCAAAAAATACAAACAAAATCAAACTCAGATGGAACCTAGTTACTTTAAATTGCATTTAAAAGGTAACTTGGTTGTCATAACTAAATTTAAACATGTTATAATAGTTACCAGGCCACTTTTACAAAATCTTATTAAAAGAATTAAATAATAATAAGAAAAATTATGAGTGGCAAAGTTATTTGTTTGGTAGAAAATATCTTCTTTGTGAAGGTCTTATAACTTTATTTGCGTTGACCTTTCCAACAAGTGATCTTAGGAAATCTTTCAGAAATTTTCTCACAAAACTTTGAAGAAAGCTTGGGAATAGACTAATAAATCCATATATAAAATGCTAATAGAAATCAAAACAACGTATATGAATAAGATTCTACTTTGCAAGTTTTTTCATCAAACTTCTTCTAAAAAATCGTATCCTTCTCATTAAGAGTCTTTCTCATTGAATGACGACTGTGCTCCCATAAAAGTTTTCCATATGGGAACTCTTTCACCAATGAGTCATTGGAATCAACAATCGACCAAAAAAGATTGGCAAGGAAATCAACAAATCCAAACTTCACCATATTCCAATCCCCTTCAACTTTTTTTCCAATAAAAGCTAGCTTAACCTCTTTCTTAGTAATCTTATCCATCCTCCCTGGAAAAACAAGGTCCTTCAAACCTCCTTCCTTATCAGCAAAAATTGAAATCTCATCATCCTCATGACATTTCAAACCCAAAACTATGTAAAACTCCTCTATAGAGTACCTAACGAAAATACCATTAATCTTGAACCAGAATTCAACTTCTTCCATCATTGAACACACCTCTCGCAACATTATATGATGAATTAGTTGAGCTTGAAAGCATATTCTAGAAACTCCCAAAAAAATGCCGAAAAGGTGTGGACTGAAAAAACAACTTTTGTTCCTCAGTCAAGGACCTATTAATCTCTTCTAATACCTTCACCTTATTGAAATTCTGGACTTTACTACCAAACCTCTTTGTTTGGGTAATCATAAAATCAGCATTCTACATTAAAAAAAATATAAAATGAAAGAGGTTACAATGCAAAAAAATTGTAGGAAGCTAAAAATTTAACAACTACAATATTAAAACTAATCAATAACATACCCAATACCATAATAAATACATGATTTGCAAATATATAAAGTGAAAAAAAAAAACAAATTTATAAAAGAAATTTGCAACTATATACTTTTGATAAAAGTAACTTGAAACATTCGAATATATAAATCAAAGCATAAAAAGTTCCCTAAAACTAATAAGCATATACGAAACATATCTTAACAAAGTAAAAGGATACTTTTCAACACTTTAGAGTTCATAAAAGTAAAATGATACTTTTTAGCACTATAGTGATAAAAAAAAGTAACATGTAACATTCCAACATATAAATCAACAAACAAAAAAGTAACCTAGAACAAATAACCACATAACAAAAAAAATTTAAAACACACAACATGTCCAAAAAAAATACCTTGGAACATTTCACATATACCAAACACAGCTTACCAAAGTAACAAGATACTTTTAATAGCTTAGTTACATATAAAATAAATTTTAAAAAAATGATCTACATAAACATACCATTTAGATTTGGATCTTCCCTTAACAGTATTCTTAGTAGTGGATTTCATTTTAAAATCACCACTAGAAGAAGGTGAAATTCCTTTTCCAGTTGATTTCTTCATTGGACTTTCAAAGTCAGATGAAGACATGATAAATCAAAACTTGAAAAAGAAAATTCAATAACAATTAATGAAGATAAAAAAAAAGGAAATATTACATTAAAATAAAACCAAAACCAAGATATATAAAACCAACACATCTATATTAAGGGTTCCCCAAGTTGTAGAAGCCTAAAAATGTTTGAAAAGAATAGCTTGTGAAAATTTAAATCCTGCAAGATACATAGAACATTGATGAGCCAACCAAACACATTAGGCTAAATGACTAAGTCTACCATTACACTAAACTTGGATTGCCTACTTAGTAAACCCCAAATATGAACGTAATATTATATTATAAATTTAGATAAGGAAAAGATCATCAAATTGAATATGGAATAATATACATAAAATTTAACAATATTAACACATTGCATTGTCTATCAACTAGTGCCAAACAACAACATAGTTGTTGCAATGAAACACCACCACTCAAATATATAAATAAATGATCAATCACCACTTTATCTAACTAAACTTCAATTTATGTTATTACACAATTTAACGAAATAAGGATCAAATAAGGTTCGACACCTAATTCAATTACTTCATTGGTTTTCTTTGTCATAAGTATTTATATATAACACTAGAAATCTATACTATATCCTCATGACCATTGCCTAAATTATTAAGATGAACAGAAAAAATCAGTGGACCTAGAGACATTACCCTGAGACAAACTCTGATGTGAATGAAGCAGAGGTCACACCTTAAGCACCAACCTGAGTGACTAAAGCAGAGGTCACACCCTAAGATGCCTGAGAATACCATCAGATTGAACCACCACTGAGTCAGAAAATCAGTAGAGCCACCACAAAATGGAAGTCGATGAGTTTTTTCTCTCCTTGAAACCACACAAAACCAAAATAGTAGAAGAGGAGGAAGCCGACTGTAACGACCCAAATTTGCAAATAAGGCTTAAGGGCCTTGATTAGTGTGCCTGGAGGGCATAATTGGAATTATGTGTGACTTTAATGAGTAAAATGCATGATTATGATTTAAAGCATGTTATATGATTATTTGAATATTCGGGATGCATGACTATGTGTATTAGTATGCATGTAGGCCCTGATTAGGTTAGAAGGGCATAATCGTAATTTTGGCCATTATGGGCAAAATTGTATACATATATGTGATAATTGTTGAGACCACATTATTATGTGGATATATCTATGAACTGTGACTCGAGATGATCCTAGTGAGCGGAATAGCGAAAAAGTCATGGCAGGGATTTATACCTGGCTCAGGGTGAACCTGGGGGTATAAATGGGAATTTAGTGAATATATTGGAGTCTATTTTGACATCGAGGAATATAATTGGTGATTAATTAGGTATCGGGAGGTAAGCGAAAAATATTAGAGACACTCGAGGAATTAGCGGAAATTGGGGTGAAATGACCAAAATGCCCCTAAGTGGATTAAAGGTTTAAAATTGAAGGGGGGGCATAATGGTCATTTGGATTTTTAGAGATAGGTATTACTGAGGCTTTATGCTCAGTGGATTTTGTAGAATGTAATAGAAGTCTGAAAAGAAAAGAAGGAAAAGAAAGGAGAAAGAAAAGGAAGGAAAAACAGAGTAGTTTTCCTAGGGTCGATTTGTGGTTCTCTCACCATTTCTCTTCATTCTTCTTGGAGCAAAATTCAGAGGAGATTTAGGTCAACTAAGCCATAAGATTTCTGAGCTAAGCTTGAAGATTTGGCAAGGGTTTAGCAAGGATAGGCCATATACTTGAGGTAAGACCTTGAAGTTTCTTCAGTTCTGGTTTTGGTTTTTAACTAAGGTATCTAAGTTGTGTTGATGGGGAATTCTAGGGAAGTTGGAGCCAATAATTGAGTAAGAGCAAGCTAAGGAGGTCTAGAGGCAACTTGAGGTCGAATTTCCATCAAAGGTATAAATTCTGAGCTTTTAACTTTGATGTTTTGACTGGTTTCTGTTGAGTTTTGAAGTCTAGAAGTGGCTATGGTGAATTTTGAGATTAGGGATGCATGTTCTTGGGTTTTGAGTATTTGGGATACTTGGGATGAGTGGAGTGTGTTAATAAGCTTGTTTTTGAGTTTGGTGAAGATTTGGGGAAGTTTTGGTTAAGTTTGGTACGAGGAAATCGCAGGAAGGAAAATTGGGATGTTGGCTGTCTGTGACTAGCGCTACAGCGCTAGCCTTTGGGCGCTGTAGCGCTAGGCCATGCTTTCTGGGGGATTTTGGTTATGCATATAGTGCTGTAGGGCCCTCATAATAGCGTTGTAGCGCTGCCCTGTTTCTAGAAAGGGATTTTAGGGTTATTTTCAAGGGTTTTTGACCAAGGGTTCGAGGTTCAATTCCACCACCCTGTTTGGTGGAACTAGGACTTCCCGGGGGCTCGGGATTGGTCTCGAGGTTAGGTTTTGAACTTGAGGTTTGGTGATGACTTTGACCTATGGTTGTGATTAGGTGAGCGCTAGGGCTCGAGAGGGATCGTGCTCAAAAAATCAAGTGATCAAAGCTAGCGAATCGAAAGGTAAGAAAACTGCATCCGGTTATATGTTCGTGATGGGACTAAGTGCTCCCGATATTTGTATTAGGTCAATGATGGTATTACGCCATGGGACATGTGATAGCGGCCTAAGGGTGCCGTACACAATATTTGCGCACAGGGCGCGGATTGGCCACTGGTAGCCGAGGACAGCTTAATATTCACTAAGCTCGGTTTAAGCGGGCCGGAGTCAGTGGGATAACGGAGGGTGCGGCCTGAGGGCGCTAACCCTAGTTATCATATGTTATTTGATATATGTTATGAATTGATATGTTTAGTATGCTGAATACTTGACTATTCTGAATGTTGATATGATTAAGAATATGTGATGCAATATGAGATATTGAATTGTCTATTGACTGCTTATGCTCTGTTGTTGTGTTTTCTTGCTGGGCCTTGGCTCACGGGTGCTACATGGTGCAGGTAAAGGCAAAGGCAAGTTGGACCAATCCTGAGATGGAGGGCTGCGGGGTGGAATGTACATAGCCAGCTGTTCGGTCGCCATGGCCGAGGAGTGGATCAGGACAGAGATTGCCTAGTTGTCTGTTTTGCCTTAATATGGCTAATACTGTATTTAGTTCTTGAATCTTTTGTAAACGGTTTCAATCTTAACATTTTTGGGATCCTGTGTAAACAAGAAATGTTTCTTTATGAAAAACGTGACTTTTGAGACCAAAACATTTTAACCCTAGTACCTTTATAGTTTCAGTAACACGTTTTTAACTAATTGACTTGATTAGCAAGTCTAGCACTTTATAAACACACAGTGTAACGGTCTTGGCTATCCAGGGCATTACACCGACAATGGAGGACGCACCTTTCTTTTCTCCTGGAATCTGATCGGTAAAATATGCACGCAAGTATACGTGGTCGTGTCAAGTAATGAATTCCGTAAGAACGGATATCGTCCCACAGAAACTATTAACCAATTACCAATAATCGATTTTCACTTTCTATTTGGTGATTAAAATTAAGATGAATAATTATAAACTACGAACACAATTTAAATAACTGTAAACAGAACAATGAATCAAAGGATAAAATCAATAAAAAAAATCCTAGGGAATTAATTTCATCTACTTTTCATTCTATTAATTTTACTAATCAGTTCTAAATCTCTTCTTCCTATTCTAATAAAAGGTCAACAAAAATTTATTCCTATTCTTTTTCAAGATATAAGTTGTCAACCAATATGCAAGTATTCTATATCTCTGTGATAAACTTAAACACGTAGCAGGCATTAAGAATTGTAACCTAATTGCTACACAAGTCATATAGGTACTCTCGGCCAATATGTAACCTATGTCTATATAACGATAGCATATTCAATTCGCATCTTTTGAGTTTTGAATCAAAATCATAAATCAAGAAAATAGTTATCAAGTATATACTAGCATTAGGAAAACATCATATAGATTAAAATAAAGAAGAAGTATCAATAAAACTTCATAATAAAATTAAATTAAAATTCAAGCGACTACATTAACCCCTAGATAGAGGATTTAGTTCATAGACAACATAATGACAATAACATTCCGATAATTTTTTTTATAGAAAATAACCTAAGGAATTAAGATGAAGAAGAAATCTAGAAAACAATAAAAAAGCAATATTTCCTTAATCTAGGGTTAGAAAAACTAACAAGGCTGCTAAAATTCGCTGAATAATGTCACTTAAATAGTTTTCCAATGCTCCCAAGTGAAAAGACTATTTTGTCCTTCTAAAGTGGCTTAAAATTGCAAAACAGTGTCGATAGTGTTGTAGCGCTAGGTTTTGGGCACTAGGACACTTATAACAAAGCATAATTCCCTTAAAAACTAGCCCACTAGCGTTGTAGAGCTATGTATGTAGTGCTACACTTAACTATAATCAGACCCCCAATGAATTCCTCTTAGTGTTGTTGTAGCGCTCCAATTTTTTTTATTATTTATTTAATTTTGTGCTTTGTTTATTTAATTGTTAAGTGTTGTGAATTCTTTTATTTATTTGTTTAAATTGATTGTTAGAAATAGTTTGAATTTAATTGTTAATTGTTGATTTATTTATTTATTTATTTTGTGAATAATTGACTTTTGGTTGAATGCACCAAGGTGCATGGTAGGTAGTGATGCACCTTGGTGATTAAGTGTGTGCATGTGCATGGTTGCATGGTCACTTGCATAAAATTGTCTACACACTTTTACTTCCTTTTATTAGAATTATTTTAATTAATTAAAATGAAAAAAATAAAATAAATAAAGAAGAGGAAAGAGGGTGGACGTGTGAAGCATGGTGGGAAAGGAAGGATTACATATCTATTTTTTTTTTGGGTGATTTTTAGCTAAAAGGGGAAGAGGAGTTGTCATCTTTATGCACTCTTCATTTTCCCCCTAATTAAGAAAAATCAAATAAAAAGAAAATAAGCAAGAAGATGAAACTTACCTTTTTTTTCATTGGGCTATTATTGGCTAGGCTAGAATAAAGAGGGAAGGAAAGAAGAGAAGAGCAATTTTGCTCCTTGGGACCGACGACTAGAGAGAGAGAGAGAGAGACTGCCAAATTCTAGAGAGAGAAGGATAAGGAAAAAACGTGAAGAAGGAGATATGGAGAGAAAGAAAGAGGAGAAGAAGAAGAAGGGCATTCGAAGTCTCTAAGGTATGGGTCCGGGTTATGATTTCTTTTCCTCCTCTTCTTGGTTCTAATTTTAAGGGAATCCATGGTCATGATAGGTTCTAATCTCACAAGAGCATAGGGAGTGTGGTCTAGGGTTTCAGCGTACAAGGGTAAGAGTGTTTTGGTCATTTATGTTGATCTATGTGGGATTTTGGCTTGTTTGGTCTAATGATTTGGTGATGATGATAAGGTGTTGGAGGCTAGCAAACAAGAGGGTAACCATAGTTATTTTGGGTTCTTTGATTTTTATCAAAGGAGGTAGTGGAACCTCTATCCTTGAAATGGTTCTTATTGTTGTTGTAATCTTTTGATATATATACTCATGGTATGCGTGTATTGGATTGATTGTTGATGTATGGTGTTATGTCAATCTCTTGTTATGAATATTTGTTTTGATCTTAAAATCATGAGCATTGTGGTATTGATATTATGATACCTAGGATTTTTCCTATGATTTGATGCTGTGTTTGTTTTGGCTTAAAAGTTCTATGTATAAGCATGCAAGGGTTTTGTTTGTTTTGGCTTGGAGAGTTTCGGCCTAGGGGTGATGGCTCAAACATGTTAGTTTCATCTTTATGTGTTTATGTCAAATGTAGAAACATGCTAGGTTATTTTGGAAACATGAAAAAAAAATGTCTTAAATCTTTTATAAATTAATGTATTGGTAATACATGAAAGTTCATATTTGAGTTTTGGAAGCATGAGTTTGAAATGAATTTTATAATGAATATTGCTTGCTGATTTGTGTATAAATGGTATGAAATATGATGAAAAAAAATGATTTGTATGCATAAATATTTTTCCAAGTGTTATGATGATTTTATAAAATTTAAAAGGGAATTTTAATTTACATTAAAATGATATTTTTACTCAAATAAATACCTACAGTTTTTTTATATATTTTATAAATCATATGAGTTTTAATTCCAAGATGGTGATTTTTGAAGGTTTATTTTGTTGTTGGAATTTTTGGTAAAAATTATGAAAAGTGTTTTAAATGAAAGAAAGTTTGTGTGTTTATTGAAATAATATAACACCTTAAACTATATATATTAAAAATGGTATTTTAAATGTAACCTTGAATGTTCACATTTTAATGGTACTTTAATGAGTATGATTTAAAGCAAATAAATAATGGTGAGAAATTATGACTTACAAATCTTTATTTTGAAAATGATAGAAATAAGTGCGTTGAAATTATCGTTTTTAACGTCATTATTTAACAACGTTCCCACATATGCATGTTGCATGCAAATACACTTTTACGTTCAAAATAATGTCTAATATTCAACCCTATGATTTTTACTTGAAAACCATGCATGTATAATTGGTAGAAGTTGCATTATTCTTTTGTGATTTTATGTGAAAAATGTGCATGATTGGAAAAACATGTGTAAATTTCACCATGTGTGCATGGCCCATGCACACATGGGGTATATGAGTTGGGCACAAGAAAGTCTTATGTGATGCTAAAGAATTGCAATTTGATTATGGATATAGGCTCGTTGTGAAGTTGTTCAATTTTTGCATTGCTCAGATCTGAGGTAAGGAAGTTAGATAGAATTTTGTTTATTTATGTTATGAATGATAAGATTGGTTTGTATGAAGATAAATATTATGTATGATGATATACCTTGTCATATGAAGTATGAAATGTTTTTAATTGATACGGTGAAATTTGATGAACAATGTATATCCTTTTTGTGTTTATGCTACTGGATTGCATGTATTTATGTATGTTGTATGTTATGTAAATGGTTGTTAGCATGTTGCACGCGACACAACAAATGGGTTACTAAGGATCAAAGGCGTAACCCGAGTTACTAAGGATATAAAGACATAACTCATAGGGTGGACGCGCCGCGCTTGTTCAATGACCAGAGCCTCTTGTTTACCTCAAGATGTGACATGGACAAGTTAGAGGGCCATGTTCGCAAAGATGTGATGATGGTGCTTATGATGATAATGTTAATGATGATAATGTTTGTGATGATGATGTTTGAATATGTTTATGATATATGATGCATGATAACGATGTATGATGATGACATTAAGTGTAATGTATGACGATGTATGTATATGATGTTGTAGGAGTATTACGATAAGATTATGTTTTGTTGTATTTTTCCTTGTCTATTATTTGTACTTCCTTATTGGGCTTTTAGCTCAGCCCCTTATTTTTCATTCCAGGTAGCAAATAGGGTTTCTCTTTGGCACATGTTGTGATGTGGGGAGTTCTGCGTCAGGGTGTGTATGGCGTGGGGGTATCCTATGGGCGAGCAAATGATCAACTTAACGTCAATTTCTATAGAACGATGTTATGTCTTATTTTAAATGTGTTATCCCTAAAAAATACGAGGATGACGTGGCGAATGAGAATGCGGCATGTGACATCACAAATCAAGGGAAAATGACAAAGTATTGAGAAAAGACTGATGGGCAAAAAAGATAGGTCCAGGACCTATGGGGAAGTCGACAAAGCCTAAACACCCTAGGAGTGGTCAGCCTGACCCCTACCCCTAAGGGTGGTCGGCCTAAGCAGGCCCAAGAGCTCTAGGGGTGGTCGGCCTGACCTCTACCCTAGGGGTGGTCGGCCTCAGTATGTCCAAGAGAGTGGTCAGCCTAACCCCTACCCCAAGGGTGGTCGACCCCAGTATGCCCAAGGATCCCTAGGGGTGGTCGGCCTGACCCCAACCCCTAGGGTGGTCGGCCTGACATGCTCAAGAACCACCTGGGTGGTCGGCCCACCCTATTCTTCATAGGGTGGTTGGCTCAAAACCCCAAGTACACTTCGCTGAGAAATACTCACTCTTATTCAAACTAAGATGAACAGGCCTAGCACCCAGAGGATGAATAGGTCCAGCACCCAGAAGGTCATAGCCCTAGCACCCAAGCTCGGGTCATCGGGCCTAGCAAGTAAGTCTCACATACCAACAGAGACTTAAAATCTTCCCAGAGGTTTCTATCGTGCATTATCCACCACGATCTAGAGAAACAGCGAGAAGCCCCACGATTTCATAATCATGGGCAGGTGGACACGTATCTCCACTACCTGATAATCATGTACCAAACCACGATCCCAGTATTACTGGTCATGTAACACCCCCTGGGTACTATAAATAAAGGACCCAGGGCTTCATTTCAAAGGATCGCTTTTTCTAGAATTTTGGAGATCTAAAGAGAATTTGGGGAGAAATTCTGGGCAAGTGAGAATGAGTGAATACTTTGGTTCAACAGTGTAATTGTCAAGTGATTCAATAGTAAAAACTAAGTGGATTAGGTTACTACTGTTCATCATAACAAGGATGAACCACTATAAAATTCCTGTGTGTTTATTTAAGATAATCGTACTCTATCGTTTATTTTATTTATTTTGTTCAAAAGGTGTCGTATAATATACATATGACCATTGGCCAATTTCACTGGTCAATATTTTGGTGCTTTCATTAAGAGTACGAAATCAAGAAACACACTTTCATCAGTTTATGATGCCTCCAAAACCCAGTCAGACAAAGAAGACTATTCCCGGGGATTTCACCACCCAGGATCCCATAGATCCCGTTAACAAACTTCAGGTGGAGGTTGGAGATCAACCTAATGCAGAGGATCCATAGGACACTCACCAGGAGGAGATGGTACAATTTCTGGCGAGGCAGGAGATCTTTGCTACAGAAATTGCCCTTCAGAGGGCGACTATGGAACGACAACAATGGGAGATAGATGAGCAGATCCAGAGAATGATCTAGAGGGAGCAGGAAGCTGACTAGAGACACCAAGAGGCTGTTGTGGCCTTGGAGGCAGCTACTCAGTTATCCTAAGCTAACGCTGAAGCTGCTGCTCAAGCGGTGAGGGAGGCTCAGGCCAAAGCAGCAGGAATGTGTGACAACCATAATAGAGAGTCCCAGGGGAGGAATAGGACCCCAAGGACACTCAGAACCACTTTCCCAGAGACAGGATGAAGAGCCACAGTTCAAGACTGCCTCCTCCATGACTAAGAAGAATAACACTTCATCTCGGAGTAGGAGTATTACCAACCCGAAGGCCCCCTCCCAGGGGGACTGATGAAACAACACAAGAGATGAGGGTCAAACATCTAAGAGGTGTGATAGGAATGGAAATGGCCACTCAAAATCTCAAAGTTCGCACCAACATGGGCAAGGCCGACCTACCACCCCTACACCCTCAGTCTCGCAAGGGATAAGAACTAATGAATAACACCAGTACTATGTTCGATAGGCTGGGGAAAGATGCACAACCTCAGGATTTAAGGGAGGTCATCAATAGGAGGACCAGCGCTGAGGAGGGGGTACCAGGGACATCTACCCCACCTGGAGCAGCGATCCCACCAGCAATGCAGGCTCAAATAGATGAACTCGTTATGGCTATTCAGGGTCTAACAAAGAAACCTTCAAATATCGAGCTGGCTCAAAGAAGTGGGAGTCCTTTCAATGCCAAGATCCATGCTACCTAACCACCACTGAAATATAAGACCCTGAAACTTCCTACATACACTGGGAAGGAGGACCCAGTACGACACATTGGGAAGTTCTAGGATCAGATGGAGTTGCTCGGTGTGGAGCATGATTATAGGTGCAAGGTATTCCCTACAACTCTCTCTGACTCAGATCAGGAATGGTATTGGAAATTCAAACCTGGATCCATCACTTCCTGGTAGCAGTTCAGGAGGAATTCTGCAAGGTCTTCAGTGTCGGGCGGATTCAACCAGTTTATGCCAATTAATTAGCTGACATCAAGCAAGGGAAAGATGAATCCCTGAAGACTACATTCAAAGATTCATGAGAGAGGCAAACTGAGCATCCACGGTAAGAGATGAAGGGAAGTTCGTTTCCATCTTAGCATGAATAATTTGTCATAGTCCCTTGTGGGATAGTATACGCAGGAACCCTATCAACAACTTGCAGGAGTTCCTGGACTGAGTCAAAAAATACATAAAGCTAGATGATGCTATCATGAAGGAAGAAAAAGGCATAAACCACCCGACTACTGTCAAGGCAGATAAGAATGGCACAAACCCTCAGGGCAGCAGTGGGGGCAACCATAAGAAGAGGAATACCTCAGGGGCCAAGCAGGGTGGAGAAAAGAAAGCTAAGTCAGCACCCGCCGACAAACAAGCTATGCATCAACCTTATCAGCCCAGGTTAACCAATTATACCATCCTGACCACATCAAGGGCAGAAATTTATTTGGCAACTTACCAGGAGGTACCATACTAAAAGCCACCTCCCTTGCATTCAGAAGGAAAGAAGGACAAAAATAAGTTTAGTCGTTTCCATAATGATTATGGGCACGACACAAATGAGTGCAAACAATTGAAGGATGAGATAGAGTTTCTTCTCCGATCAGGAAAGCTCTCGAGGTACCGAGGCAAGACCGAAACCCCAAGCAGGAATCCATAATTCTAAAGGCAGAGGAGTCCACCACTGGAGCCGGTAGCTGTAGACTTCACACTGGATACCATATGTGGAGGGCCCCACATAGCAGGCAACAGTAACAATGCTCGTGGGCGATATGCAAGGACCCTCAGACATGAGGTAGGGGAGTCTTCCCAGTGTATGGCAGTCAAGGAGCGGTCTCCAAAAAATCCAAAGTATGAATGTGAAACTCTCACTTTTACAGAGGATGACGCCAAGCATGTGAGGTACCCCCACAATGACCCTCTGGTCCTTCCCATTCAAATCGCCAATGCCCGAGTGAAGAGATGCTTGGTGGATACGGGAAGCTCAGTAGATATCATCTACAAATAATCCCTCTAAAAGATAAAGTTCATGGTCAAGGACCTGACACCGTGTTCACAAGTGATATATGGGTTCATGGGAGAATGCCAAGCACCAACAGGAACTATCAAACTATCGATCACGGTGGGGGATGCCCCTAGGCACGAGACTGTGATGACAGAGTTCCTGGTGGTAGATTGCTCATCGGCTTACCATGTAGTTCTTGGGAGACCCCTCCTGATGGCATTACACGCAACAGTATCTATCTAGCATCTAACTTTGAAGTTCCCCACCAGCGCAGGGCAAGGATGTGTACATGGTAACCAAAGGGAGGCACGCGAATGCTATAATGCGTTAGTGGTCAAGGCAAAGAAAGAACCATGTGTAAACAACATGATTGTAACCTGCTGTGAAGAGAATGAAGGAATTGATGAGGTTGTAACCATGGAATTAACGTTGAAAGAAACACTCTACTGGTGCCAGGGGCTCCTTTTAAAGAAGAGTTGTTGTTATAGCAAGTTTCCCAAAGCGAGGGAAATGACATTGATCTTCGCTTTGGGGATGAATTCATGAGGGTGGGACAAGTCGAAGATCTTGACAAAATCCTACTAGATGAGGAGGACCCGACTATAGTAATCAAAATCAGGAAGGAGTTAAAGGTGGAAATTAAAGCATGGTTGGTGGAATTTTTGAAGAAAAACTAGGACATCTTTGCCTGGTCACATAAGGACATTGTTGGAATTTCTCCATCCATAACAAGACATGTCCTCAATATAGACAAGAACTACCCACCAGTGACCGATCTCAAGTCCTGAAGGAGGAGATCGAGCAGCTCAAGGAAAACAGCTTTATAAGGGAGGCCTACTACCCTGATTGGGTATCAAACCCCATGCTGGTCCCAAAACCAAACGGGAAGTGGAGAACATGCGTGGACTTCAAAGATCTAAACAAGGCCTGCCCCAAAGACTGCTTCCCACTACCCAGAATAGACCAACTTGTCGATGCAACGGTAGGACATAAAATACTCTCATTCATGGATGCGTATTCTAGGTATAATCAAATAAGTATGACCCTCCCGACAAAGAACATACCAACTTCTGGACAAGCAAGGGATTATACTATTATAAGGGGATGCCATTTAGCTTGAAGAATGCAGGAGCCACCTACCATTGTTTAATGAATGGCATGTTCCGAGAATTGATCGGCAAAAATATGGAGGTATACATCGATGACATGTTGGTCAAGTCCAAAGAAGCTGGAGGGCATGTTCAAGACTTGGAGGAATGCTTTGCAATACTTAGAAAGTATAGCATGAAGTTAAACCCTCTAAAGTGCTCGTTTGGAGTTAGTTCTGGTAAGTTTCTCGGATACATAGTCAATTCACGTGGAATCGAGGCTAACCCCGAGAAGATCAAAGCATTGATCGACATGAAGTCACCTACCACAATCAAAGAAGTGCAAAGCTTAACCGGGAGAGTAGCTGCCCTCAGTAGGTTCATATCAAAGTATACAGAAAAGTGTGTCCCTTTCTTTAACTTACTGAGGGGCAACAAGAAGATCCAATGGACTGAGGAATGTGCGGAAGCTTTCCAAGCCCTGAAGGAACACATCTCCCAACCTCCCGTCCTAGCGAAGCCAATATATGGTGAAGTATTTTTAATCTATTTGGCAATCACCGAGCATGCAATCAGTGCTACTTTGGTAAGTGAAGAGAATAGGGTACAATACCCTGTATACTATATCATTAAAAGGCTAGTAGGTGCGAAGTCTAGGTATCCCCCTCTTGAAAAGCTAGCCTACTGTTTAGTAATCACCTCTCGAAAGTTGCGTCTATATTTCCAGGCTCACTCAATCCGAGTCCTGACCAATCAACCGCTGAGACAAGTTCTCTAGAAATTGAAGGCCTCGAGAGGTAGTGGAACTCAGAAAGTTTGATATCACTTATCATTCGAGGACGGCGAAAAAAGGACAAGCATTGGCAGACTTCATAGTCGAAGGCACCAACCTTGAAGGCCTTACCTACCAATTGGAAAATGGAGATACCGAGAAGGAAGGAGATACTCCTGTATGGAAGCTATATGTTGATGAAGCATCCAATGAGCACAACTCAGGCGCAGGAATCATACTGATCACTATGGAGAATCATCGAATCCATTGCGCTCTCAGATTTGGATTCAATGCTTCAAACATCGAGGCTGAATATGAGGCATTATTAGCAGGATTACGCTTGTCTCGGGATGTACATGCACAACCCCTGGAGATATTCAGCGATTCCTAGCTAGTGGTGTACCAGGTACTGGTGGAGTATCTATCCAAGGGACTTAGGATGGTGCAGTACCTGAACAAGGTGAAGGACTTGTTGGTGTAGTTCAAGAAATACTCAATTATACAAGTCCCGAGAGAGCAGAATGCCAATACCGATGCCTTAGCCAATCTTGCCAATGCAAAAGATGCACACACCCTAATGGTCATTCCCGTCTAATACTTGCCAAAAAGAAGCATAACCAAGCGGGAGGCACTACCTGTTGAGTTAGGAGATACATGGATGACCCCTAATATTAACTATCTAATCCAAGGAGTAATACCCAGCATCGGAACAAAACAAGGAAATTGGTGAGACAAGCTGCACGTTATATGATAGTCAAAAGGGTACTGTATCTACAAGGGTACTCCCTACCACTGCTAAGGTGCATTACACCCAACCAGTCAAAGCTGTTAATGATCGAGGTACACGAGGGTTTTGTGGAGATCACGCTGGGGGGCAGAGCCTATCAAAGAAAATCCTAAGACAAGGATAATTCTTGTCGACGATGAATGAAGACTCAATGGAGTATGTTAGAAGATGCCACAAGTGCCAGATGTTCTCCAAGTTACCTCGGGCGGCACCTAACGAATTGACGCAGATGCAAAGCCCTTGGCCCATTGCTGTATGGGGGATCGGCCTGATCAGAAAGCTACCTACAGGAAAGGGAGGAGTCCAATTTGCTGTAGTAGTCGTGGACTACTTCACCAAATGGACTGAAACAGAACTGCTCGCCACCATAACCTCAAAGAAAGTCTTAGAGTTTGTGGTGAAGAATATCATATGTCGATTTGGCCTACCAAAGAAGATAGTCTCGGATAATGGGACTCAATTCGACAGAGATTGTTAGGAAAAAAATGTTTTGCATCAATGGAAATGGTAAGAAAATGTTACAACTCTATGCAAAATATTACAATAGACAAGGATTGATTAAATAAAGTGTTACAACTCTATAACTGAAAATACAAATAAAAGGAGAAGGAGATGTAAGATGATAGAAATAGAAAATACAACTCTATTACAAAAAGATACAAGTAAACTAGAAGTGTTTGAACAAAGGAAATAAAAGGATTACAACTCTTAAACCAAAGTACAAGTAAATAGAATAAGAAGAAAAGAAGAAAGAGCAATAGAAGAAAAATAAGAACAAGAACCAAAACAATAAACTCTCACTCACACAACTAAAGTGAAGAGTGTTGGGGATCACCAACTTGAACAAGGTTTGAAACCATTGTCCAAAAGCTTATTTCCCCCTAACTCAAGCACTAAGGGATCTCTAAAAAATTATAGGAAATGCTTTCTGGAATAATCAAGCCTCAAGGTGTTTCTAGCCAAGTGCTCTAATGGATAGAAATATTGTGTCTTACAAGTGAGCAATAGGCTCCTATTTATAGAGTTTAGAGACACCCTTTGAATTTCAAATTCCACCAACCCCCATGGCTGTTATCAATGTTTATTTTTGATTAATATGGAATTAAAAATGAGATTTGGGAGTTATTTGGGTTTTTTGAGCCGTTCAACAAAGATGGAAAAAACTGAAAAATTGTTCAGTTTTTGGCCTGTGGCCGCGACCAGAAACATTAGTGGCCGCGGCCACTAGTCTCTGTCCCATAGGCCGTGGCCACCAACATTCAGTGGTCGCGGCCACCGACCAATTTGAGCACAAAAAATGTGATGTTTTTCCAAACGGTTCCAAACCCTCCCAAATGATTTTGTAACTCCCAAAACACATTATTGGGGTTAAAATCATATCTCTAACAGCCATATCACATAAGGCTTTATGAAATTCATCTCAATATTGTGTAACAACAATTTTACACAATAAAGGGTAATATTTGGAAGTTACAAATTTGTAACACCAAATATGTTACATTATTTGGATATATCTCATATATCTAAATATTGCAACTCTCTATTATATGTTACAATATGTGACACACTTTGTCACATTTATTTAATCTAAAACATTATATTATAATATAATACAATATTACATTATATTATAAAATAATATAACATTCCCCCACACTTTGTGAACATAGCAAAGGTGTGTGTGTTATCACCGATTTGTTATCAAGGGGTTGACGGTCAGAACTCGTCAACGAAGTTAAGTTGGAAAAATTATCAAATCAAAATCACTAACGGGAAAGCTATCAAAACTTGAACAATAACTCAAGAACTAGGATATCACAACAATGGAGAAATTAATCTTTCATTCACACTTAAGGCTCCGCTACAGTAAAATTTCCAACCCCTTTTCAGGTGGCCTTGGAATTCCTTTTATAGTAGGCTCTAATGGCCTTAGGTACATAGTGGTCCAGGGGACCAAGTGGTACAAACATACTGTATTAGGGGAGTGGCTTCAGAGGTTGTGGTTGTACATCCCGTATAGGAGCAGGTGTCAGGAGGATGTCTCCACTACTTGTCTGTACCCATGTCTGATGTGTGGTGGCAGGCGTATTGGCGCAGGTGGTAGTGATGTCGGTTCTGACTTATGGCCGTAGACGTACGGACCATGATCCTTACCCCAGCAATCTCACTGGCACTGGTATCCGTACTTAGTACTTGGTCGTACAAATATGTCTCATTCGACTCGTACTGGATCTCCTAAGCATAGGGACTTCGAGGTGTGAAAAAGGGGATCCTTGATGCCCGTACTGGCCGTGGCGTTGAGTAGGGGTCTTGGGCCTCTACGCGTCAAGTCATGGGGTGTCGGCCTCCTGAGAAGATGATGGGCTGATGGACTTCCCGGGGCGTGCGCGCGTGGGACCTTGCGCGACCTCGCGCATGGGGCGCCATTGACGGCCTCGCAGCCTCCCTCGGCCTCTTGCATGGGGCGCCATGGACGGTCTCGCAGCCTCTCTTGGCCTCGCGCATGGGGCACCATAGACGGCCTCGCAGCCCCTCTTAGCCCCGTGCATGGGCATGGTGGGAGTGGCCCAAGGGCCTCGCGGATCGGTGGCCTCGCGAGACGGGAGGGCCTCGCGGAATGGGTTGGCCTCGCCTGTTTGACGGCCTCGTGGCCTCCCTCGTCCTCGCGCGGTTGGAATGGCCTAAGGGCCCCGCGATACGGTGGGGTCTCGACCACGCGAGGGGCTCGCGGGATGGCCTCGTGAGACGGTGGAGCTTCGCCCACACGAGGGCCTTGCGAGATGGTGGCCTCGCGGAACGGCTTCGCGAGACGGTGGGGCTTTGCCCACACGAGGGCCTCGCGAGATGGTGGCCTCGCGGAACGGCTTCACGAGACGGTGGGGCTTCGCTCATGTGACGGCCTTGCATTTTCCCTTGATGAGATTATGAGCATCAACACTTGCCCCCTTAGTCTAAAAGAGGGTCTTTAGGTGCTCTTGTATACTATTCATCTTGGTCCCTATAAATAGGCCTTCATGCATGGCTTAATTTTTACACCTTACTTCCTTGGCTTAGTGGTAGTTAGACCCTTGCTCTTTTCGAGAGGTAAAGGGTTCAATCCCCCACAACCTCACTTTTTCCATAGTTTCATTCTTTTTTCATTTTTTCATCATCATTCATTTTTTCATTTTTTTTTTACATATGAGCTAGTTTCTCGGTGTGTATATTTTAGGACTAACACACATTTCTGGTCAATTCTTGCAAACGCGCATTTTTAACGCTTTGGTGCTTTTCGCCTCCCAACCTTCCTTGGACTCCGACCTCGTTCTTTCAATCGCTTGAGGTATATTTTCTTTTCTTCTCCCGTTTATTTACTTATTTTATCGGATCCAGACCAGCAACACTTAGGATGGGGTACATTAGTCCGAGCTTGTTTTGACCATATGCACGCCCCTCCTCTTTTTTTTTTTTATATATATACCCTGTAGTAGTCCATTTAGGGCATTTGCACCTAGAGGTATTAAGCCTATTCCTTTGTGTTTTGTAGTCTTCCCCTTGTTTATACGTGAGCCCCTTTTTGCTGTTGGGACGTGGTTTCATGGCCAGTGAGGGCCCGTCCGACATACCCTCGAGGGCTGAGTTTATCGACCTGTCTTCAGACCCCGAGTCCCCTGAGGGCAACCCTTATCAAGACTATGATTCTTTGAGGCAGGCCCGCATTCGCCACCTCGAGTGCATGGCTGATCTTAGGCATAAAATTTGGGTGGTAGAGAGCGAAATTGACTCGGTGTCGAGGGGAGACGGAGGACCTTCACCCCCGGGCCTTAGTGACCATATAGCGCGTCTTAGGACGACCCTTTTTGAATTGCGGTGGGAGTTAGAATTTATGGAGGGACACATTCCACCAGAACCTCCCACTCCCCCTTCGCCTGATGACGGTCACGGGGCTATTAGCTCCTCTCCTCAGCCCCTAGTCTCAGTTGACCCTGGCTTAGCGCTTTCGCCATCGCTCCCTCGATGGAAAACCCTTGCTAGGAAGAGAAAATGGAGGGTTAAGTGCTCTGCCTCTTCCTCACATGTTCCTTTTGATTTTGCAGATATGTCGAAAGCACGCAGACAGGTGTCCGTCCAGGAAGAGGACGACGCCCCCCTACTGGCGTCCAGCCTAGTGTCCCACATGTCTTCGAACAAACTGAAGGCCATCGTGAGGCGCTACCGAGCTCCTCCAGAATACGCCCTGCATGTTCCTCAGGAGACCTGCCGGGCCGACCGCCCTGAGAAGGGCTTCGTGGCTTTGAGTGAGAAGATTATGAAGGCGGGTGGCACCATTCCTCTGCACCCGTTCTTTGTGGCGGTTCTCAACTATTTTGATTTGGCCCCTCTCCAACTGTCGCCCAACAGTTGGTTGACTTTAAGTTGCCTCTTCATTTGGTTCAAGGATAACGAGCTACGCGCCCCGACGGCACAGGAGGTGCATTCCTTGTATAACCTCATTGGAGTGCACAACTCCAAGGGCTTCTACTACTTGCAGAAGGCCAACAGTGAGCTTCCCTTAATAGATGGCTCGGTGTCCAACCCGGGCCCCTGGAAACAAGAGTTTTTCTGGGTACAGGGGCCTCTTTCAGTTCGTGAAGGCTTTCGCGCTGGACCTAGTAAGTATCCGGGTCTTTTTCTTTTTCTTATTAAAATTCATTGTTTTGCACTCTTGCTCGTACTGACATTGGCGTGGTTCTTGCAGGGCAATTTGCTGATCCCTCGGTCATCGGGTCGGAGGCGGAGGCTATAAACAGACTCATTGATGCAGACCCCGCCCTGAAGAAGGCAGCAGTCCTATTTACCATGGCGAATCTTAACCGCCACCAATTGTCCCCGATCTCTAACCCCAAGTTCCTGTGGTCAATTACTGGAGCTAAGAAGGCTATGGCTGTGCCGGCTGGGCCATCATTACACGATGGTGAGGCTGAGGTGGAGATGGAGGATGCCCCCCTGTCCCCAGGGGGATGTCCTCCTTATGACTCCCATGACTGGGACACGGCCTTTCACCCTCTGGACCCGCAGGCCGCGGCAGGATGTTACGCCCCTCCTGGCCGCGATGGCGGCGATGCCTTCCCTCCGATCCCTCATGATCTCGGCGTACCGGATGCTGATTACGTCGGGCTCGCGGAGCTCCCTGCTGATGCACCAGAGTCTCAATTTTTCTCTTTTGCTGCGCCTCCACCTGCCTCGGCGAGTGGGTCGTCTGTTCCTGTCCAACCAGATGTTCCTAGCGTGGAGGCAGAGGCTTGGGTGACCAGGATGGCCTCAGTTTATGGGCAGCGTTTCGTTCCAATAGCTGCGAGTATCCCCGTCTCTGACTTGAGGGGCTTGGGGAATGTGACTCAATCAGACCTCGGGGAGATGCTAAGGCGTGCCGCGGCCTGGGTGAGGCTTTGCACCTTGCGTTGATTAGCATTATGCATAGATGCACCTGTGTTTTTCTTTTTGTTACTTATTGCTGATGCCATTGATTTTCTTGTGCAGGTCTATATCGTGTCTCTTCGACATGCTGACTCGTCTGGCGTCCTTTCCGTATCTACCACTGAGAGGGACGGCCTCAAAGTCCAGGTCCAGGAGCTCGAAAATGAGCTTAGCGCAACCAAGGTCCAATTGTCAAAGGCCCGGACTAAGTATGCCAAGTCAGATTCGAGGAATGATAAGCTGAAGACTAAGATCAAGGAGCTGAAGGGCAAGGCTAAATGCTTGGAGCGCGAGCTCAAGGGGGCCAAGGCAGCTGCATCCGGGTCGCATGAGATGGTTATTCGAATGGGGACTGAAGTTGAGGCCCTTAGGGCTGAACTACAGTCGGCTCAGGAGAAGGTCGCTTCCTTGGAGGAGGAGGAGAAGGCTTCCTGGGAGGCGGCGAGAGCTTCCTTGGAAGCGGAGAGGGTCATAACCGAGCGCAAGTCTATAGACCGGGCTCTTTACAATGTGTGGAAGCAGGATCCCAACTTCGACTTCTCCTCTTTTGGCGAGCAAGCTGTTGCCCGAGCGGCCTGGTGGAGTGCCCACTACAGGAGGCCTTGAAATAGTCTCGCTCCTTTTTTGTTTTTTATTTTGTAACGTCATCACCAGTGCTACTTTTCTGTTAGTAACCCTTGTATTATCTTGAGAACTCTCTTTTTTTTTTCTAATGTATGAATACATATGATGTTGCTGTTTATTTCTTGTTCTGCTGCATTTGAGGCCCTTTTATGCCTGTATGACGGGGTTTGGTTGGTTCCCTTCTTTTATTTGTCAGGCTGGAGGTCCTTTGGATCCCATGTGAGAGGGTTCATTGGGACCTCTTTTGGTGCCTCTTGGTGGTTTCTATAAGGATATTTTGACCCCTTGGGTCTTAGCTATCCTTTTATGTTTTTCTTGCGCGCGCTTATTATTTCTTTGCGAGAAGCGTCCCTCTCGTCATTTTGCATAGTACTATTTCTGCAAGGGTCTCTTTTGGGACCCTTTTTGGCTAGACGGCTTGGTGGCCGCTCTAGACTTATTAGTGTTGTCACTATATATATATTTTTCTTTCGTAAGGCCTTTTGGCCTCCTTGATGTTCACAAGGGTAGCTAATCCTTGTAAACTCAGGGGAGGCCTTGCAAGGTCTTTTTACTATTTTCTGTGTTTAGGGACTTCGTCTAGGGCCCCGATATAAGGGGTCCTTCTAGGACCTCCCATTGAACGGTCCTTTTCAGGGCCATGGTCCCTCTCGGGTCCTCCTAATGC
Source organism: Humulus lupulus (assembly GCF_963169125.1). NCBI lineage: Eukaryota > Viridiplantae > Streptophyta > Magnoliopsida > Rosales > Cannabaceae > Humulus > Humulus lupulus. The sequence continues at coordinate 37,468,875 of NC_084796.1, forward strand.
ATAGGGGGTCGTTTTTAGGCTACTCCTAATTGAGGGCCCTTTTCAAGATCCCTTATCAGAGGGTCTTTTTTAGGAGCCTCTTTTTTAGGAGGGCGAGGGGTCCTTTCCGAGATCCTCCATTAGAGGGTCCTTTTTAGGTTCCCCTTGCTAGCTGTGTTATCGCCCCTTGTCCTGCCCCCCAAGTGTTTGGTGAAATTTATTTCGGCGGACAATTTGGCTGATGCCCGGGTATTGAAGAAAAAATAACACACGAAGTGGCTAACAGTTTTACTTATAATATGTGGTTTCATTCATCATATTCGTAACATAATGGTCTCATACACGTAGTTGCAACGGTACATAGGTGGTTTTCATATAAAACAAAATAAGAAGACTCACGCCTACTTAGGAGGTTATCTAGGTAACCTCTTTGATTTCTTCGTACCATATCAAGGCAGCGTGCTACACTTGTGCTTTTATCCGTGGGCATGGGCGCCTTACTGGTAGTACTTCCTCAGGTGTTCCGCGTTCCATGCCCGGGGTATGATGGTGTCGTCCATGCGAGCCAGCTTGTAAGTGTTCGGGGGGATGCACTGAGCAACCTGGTAGGGCCCCTCCCAATTTGCCCCCAGCACTCCTGCTCCTGGGTCCCGCGTGTTTGGGAGCACCTTCCTTAGCACCAGGTCGCCGACTCTGAAAGTTCTCTCTTGCACCCTCGAATTGTAGTACCTTGCGGCGCGTTGCTGGTATACCGCCACCCTCATTTGGGCTTTTTCTCTCTTTTCCTCCAGCATGTCAAAGCTTTCGGTCAGGGCTACGTGATTGGCTTCGTCTCCATATGCCTGTACCCTGTGGGACATGACTTGCATCTCGACTGGGAGCACAGCCTCGCACCCATAGGCCAAGGAGAATGGGGACTCCCTAGTAGTCGTGCGTGGGGTGGTTCTGTAAGCCCACAGCACATTTGGTAGCTCATCTGCCCAGGCTCCCTTCATCTTTTCCAGCTTTTTCTTTAGGTTCTTCTTTAGGACCCTATTGATGGCCTCCACTTGCCCATTGGCCTGGGGGTGCACCACCGTGGAGAAGCTCCTCTTTATACCTCTTTCCTTACAATATTCATCGAAGGCTCCCCCTTCGAATTGGGTACCATTGTCGGAAATAATCTTGTAGGGTACCCCATACCGACACACAATGAATTTGTTGACAAAAGAGGTGATGTGCTTAGCGGTTATCTTCACAAGGGGTTCCGCTTCTACCCACTTAGTGAAATAATCCACTGCCACCACCGCGTATTTCGCTCCACCCCTGCCTGTAGGAAGAGCGTCGATTAAGTCTATCCCCCAGATAGCGAAGGGCCAGGGGCTAGGCATGCTGGTCAGTTCGCTTGGGGGTCTTCGAGGGTAATTGGAGTGCCTCTGACACTTGTCGCATTTCGTGGCAAAGTCATGCGCGTCTTTCTCCATGGAAGGCCAGTAGTATCCTTGTCTTATGGCCTTCCTAGCCGTGGAGGGTCCACTTTCGTGGTTGCCGCACTCTCCCTCGTGGATCTCTTGTAACACCTTCAACGCCTCCTCTTCTTCTACACACCGCAGGAGAGGCATGGAGAATCCTCTTTTGTAAAGGACCCCATCTATCAAGGCGTACCTCGCGGCCTTGTACACCAACCTCCGAGATTTGTTTTTATCTGCAGGCAAGGCTCCTTCCTCCAGGTACCTCTTGATTGGCTCGGTCCACGATTTCTTTGGGACGCTGATCATGTGCACATCTGCGCCTTCGATGCTGGGCTTTGGTAAGTACTCCATGGGTATTGATTCCAAGACATCACCATCCTTGGTAGAGGCCAGCTTTGCGAGTGCATCGGCATGGGTGTTCTTTTCTCTGGGGATTTCCTCTATAGTATATGCCACCATTCGTCCCAGGTAGCCCTTCACCTTCTCCAGATATGCTGCCATCTTGGGCCCCCTTGCCTGGTACTCCCCCTTTATTTGGCATACCACCAATTGCGAGTCACTGAAAATATGAAGGCGCGTTACTTTCAATTCCTGGGCTAGACGTAGGCCAGCTAAGAGCGCCTCGTACTCCGCCTCATTATTGGAGGCCTCGAACCCAAATCGGATTGCGCAGGACATTCTGTGTCCCTCGGGCCCGGTCATCATGATGCCCGCTCCCGATCCTCCTTCATTCGACGCCCCATCAACATGCAAACTCCACTCCTCTACACCTCCTAGTTCATCCTCCATAACAGGCTGCTCCCCTCCTTCACTCTGTCCTTCATTCAGCTGATGGGTGAACTCTACTATAAAATCTGCCAGCACCTGTCCGTTGATGGAGGCCCTTGGGGTGTAGACAATATCAAACTGACTTAGCTCAATCGACCATTTCATTAGTCTCCCTGAAGTCTCTGGCTTATGTAAGACTTGTCTCAAAGGACTATCTGTTAAGACATCAATTGTATGCGCATGGAAGTAAGGCTTCAACTTCCTCGACGCCACTACTAGCGCATAGGCCAGTTTTTCGATCTCTAGATACCGGCTCTCCGCGTCCACCAGACGCTTGCTGATATAGTATACGGGCTGTTGTTGCTTCTTCTCTCCCTTAACCAGGGCTGCACTGATGGCATGCTCAGACACTGCCAAGTACAGGTACAGCTTCTCGCCCTTCTCTGGCTTTGCTAACAGGGGCGGCTTCCCCAGGTGCTCTTTTAGCTTGACAAATGCTTCCTCACACCTTTCATCCCAAGCGAACTTCTTGCTCCCTTTGAGGATGTCAAAGAATGGGAGGCACTTGTCGGTGGACCTTGATATGAACCTATTAAGGGCCGCCACCCTTCCTGTCAGGCACTGCACCTCCTTCTTGTTCTTTGGCGGGCTCATTTCTAGGAGTGCCTTTATCTTGTCAGGATTGGCCTCGATGCCTCTGGAATTGACCATGAAGCCCAAGAATTTTACTGAGGATACCCCGAAGGTGCACTTGGCTGGGTTCAACTTCATCCGGTATTTCCTGAGCGTGTCAAACATCTCACCAAGGTCTTTGTTAAGCTCTGCTGCTACTTTGGTTTTCACAAGCATGTCATCCACATACACCTCCATATTCCTTCCTATCTGATTGGCGAACATTTTATTCACCAGCCTTTGATAGGTGGCTCCCGCATTCTTGAGCCCGAAGGGCATCACCTTGTAACAGTATAGCCCTTTTTCTGTAATGAATGACGTGTGCTCTTCATCTGCCGGGTTCATTGGGATTTGGTTGTATCCTGAGTAGGCGTCCATAAAACTTAGTAACTCATGCCCCGCTGTTGCATCTACTAACTGATCTATCCTGGGAAGTGGGAAGCTGTCCTTAGGACAAGCTTTATTCAAATTCATGAAATCGACGCAAGTTCTCCACTTTCCATTTGGCTTGGGCACGAGTACTAGCTTCGATACCCACACAGGGCAGAAAGACTCACGGATGAAACCGTTAGCCTTCAACTTGTCAACCTCCTCTTTTAACGCCGCGTATCTTGTTGGGTCTAGCGCCCGCCTTTTTTGCCTGACGGGCCTTGCTTCTGGGGAGATGTTCAAGTGCTGGCACATCACGCTGGGGTCTATGCCCACCATGTCCTCATGACTCCATGCAAATACGTCTAGATTTTCCTTCAAAAATTTCATCAACTCTTCCTTCACGTCACCTTGTAGGCTTCTCCCTATCTTTAATTTCCTTAAGGGTTCCTCTGTCACCGTAACCTCCTCCACTTCTTCTACTGGTTCTGCTCTTGCCTCATCCACGACTCGAGGGTCCAGCTCCTGCGGACCCCCCGTGGGCATACATAGCGCCTCATGTACCACCATGGCCATTGGCTCACGCGGCTTTGCAGGCGTGCGAAGTGAGGTGTTGTAACACTCCCTTGCCTCCTTCTGTTCTCCTTTCATACTTGCAACCCCTCCTGGAGTCGGGAACTTGACAACTGAGTGATATATCAAAGTTATGGCTTTCAATTCTCTCAGGGAGGATCTCCCTAATACCGCGTTGAAAGCTGATGCACAATCTACTACAACAAAGTTAGACATGACTGTAGTTTGACGGGGTTGCTCCCCCATGGTAAGTGTCAATTCGATCATCCTAAGGGGTTGCACCAAATCCCCTGTAAATCTGTATAGGGACGACTGGCAGGGCTTCAGGTGACGAATGCCCAGTCCCATCTTTTCTAAAGCAGGGCGATATAAGATGTCCACCGAGCTTCCGTTGTCCACTAGGACTCGATGCACACGCATATTCGCCAATTGGACTGTCAACACCAGTGGATCATTATGGGGAAAGTGTACCCCCCGCGCGTCCTCCTCAGTGAATGTTATCGAGTCGTTTTCCCCCTTGAAACTCTTTGGGGGTCGCTGTTCTAAACTCATGACGCAGGGAGGCGGACTTCGTCGAGCATCTCTTGCATACCTATCTCGCCCCTTCCTAGAGTCTCCCCCAAATCCTGGGCCTCCAAAAATGGTGCGAAGCTCCCCCTGTATTTCTGGGGCTCGCTCCTGTGCCTGGGGCACTGTGGGCTCATTTTCTGGCCTTTGCCTTTCTCTCTTGACATAGCGGCCTAAGTGCCCCCAGCGGATGAGCTCCTCAATTTCCTCCTTCAAGTGGATACACTCTGCCGTGGTGTGCCCAATGTCCTTGTGGTATTGGCAGTACTTATTGGGGTCCCTCTTGGACCGATCCTTTCTCATTGGTGGGGGCTTTTTGAAGGGCACTCGATCTTCGTTGGTGACGTAAATATGCTCCCTGGTGTCAGTGAGGTTCGTGTAGTAAGTATAGGCTGTTGGCCTATTATCACCCCCTCGTTTGGTCTTCCTCTGCTGGTCATCTCTCGACCCCTCATACGTCCTCTTCTTCTTAGCTACATTCGGCCCGTCGTTAATTGGGGGCTTTGCGTGGGGCTCCTCCTTTCCGGCCTTCAGGTTTGCGTGGCCATCCTCCACACGGATGTACTTCTGTGCTCTTTCATAGAAGTCATCCAAGTCGGTGACTTCCCTCTTTAGCATGTTGTCCCACAACTTGCTCCCTGGGAGCACCCCAGCAGTAATGACCATTTTTAACTCCCGGCGCGTTAGGCTCCCCACTTTTGCAGCCTCCATATTGAACCGGTGAATGTAGCTTTTTAGGCTCTCCTTCTCCCCTTGCTTCACGTTAGCCAGACTGGTACCTGACATTGTGTAGTCCCGCATGGCATGATGCTGTTGGAGGAATTCATCAGAGAACTGCTGCCAGGACCTGATGGACCCTGGCCTTAGTCTTTTGAACCATTTATAGGCGGGTCCCTTCAGAGTAACAGCGAAGCAATGGCACCTGGCACCACTCCCGATTCCCCTTAGTTTCATCATATCATTAAACGCATCCAGGTGGTATTTTGGATCCGTGTTCCCTTCGTAAGGGGTCATGTTGGGCTCCTTAAAATTGGTGGGGAGTCGGATCGTCTGGATTTCTCTCACGAAGGGTGACTCATGGTCGAAGTCCTCCTCAAAGACCTGGCCACCTGATGCGGTGACGATCTTGCTGCGCAAGCTTCGCATCTCCGTGTCTAGATCCTGCCTCCTCTTGCTGAGAGTATCTCTCAAAGTGGATGGGCTAGGACCTGCCTTTCCCTTGCCTTCTCGAGGCGCCACAGGGGGCGTGGTCCCTTGGCCCGCCCTCTTCTTATTGATTTCCTCCCGCAAGTCTGGGGGTGCTCTTTTGGAGGTGACCTCATCCTCATGGCCAGGGGCAGTGTTGGCCCTTGGCGCTGGCTTTTGGGCCTGCTTAGGCGGTTCGGGGTGATCATTTTGCTTTGTGCGAGGGGTGTTGCTAGTTGAATGTCGGGTTCTCCCATCATCTACCGGCACTGTGGTCTCCACCCTATCCTTGCCCTTTTCCTTCCCCTTAGGCAAGGTCACGCTAGACTTACCCTGCAATAGGCCGTTAAGGACCTCCTGCATGTTTTCTAAGGTGGTTTCTAATCTTTGGATTTTGCGGTGGAGTTCACGTATCTCCTCTTCGTAAAACCGGGACTTCGAACTTGAGCTCACGGAGTGGACCCGGGGGTGCTTGTCATGCCTACGGGTAGAAGGGCCCGGGTCTTGCCGGCCGGAGTTCGGTGCCTCCAGCGGTTTTGGAGGAGGGAACGCATCAGCGTTTACCGGCGGTGCTCTTGGAGGACTCCCTCCGGGTGGAGCGGCTGGCGATGAGGCCACCCTATCACCCCAGTGAACCTCAGGGTCTTGTGGGGGAGCTACGTCTCTGGGCGGAGGAGCGTCCCTCATGGAGGCCTTCAGCTGGACTCCGTTCAGGTGAACTTCGACCTCCCGCGTCTCCCTTAGTCGCTTCGAGCGTCTCGGCATCTTCTTCTTGTCGGAAACAATGGTGGAACAGTAGCTTAAAACTAATGTTCCCACAGACGGCGCCAAACTGTTGACGGTCAGAACTCGTCAACGAAGTTAAGTTGGAAAAATTATCAAATCAAAATCACTAATGGGAAAGCTATCAAAACTTGAACAATAACTCAAGAACTAGGATATCACAACAATGGAGAAATTAATCTTTCATTCACACTTAAGGCTCCGCTACAGTAAAATTTCCAACCCCTTTTCAGGTGGCCTTGGAATTCCTTTTATAGTAGGCTCTAATGGCCTTAGGTACATAGTGGTCCAGGGGACCAAGTGGTACAAACGTACTGTATTAGGGGAGTGGCTTCAGAGGTTGTGGTTGTACATCCCGTATAGGAGCAGGTGTCAGGAGGATGTCTCCACTACTTGTCTGTACCCATGTCTGATGTGTGGTGGCAAGCGTATTGGCGCAGGTGGTAGTGGTGTCGGTTCTGACTTATGGTCGTAGACGTACGGACCATGATCCTTACCCCAGCAATCTCACTGGCACTGGTATCCGTACTTAGTACTTGGTCGTACAAATATGTCTCATTCGACTTGTACTGGATCTCCTAAGCATAGGGACTTCGAGGTGTGAAAAAGGGGATCCTTGATGCCCGTTGTAACGACCCAAAATCGCTATTAAGGCTTAAGGGCCTTGATTAGTGTGCCAGGAGGGCATGTTGGGATTTATGTGTGATTTTATGAGTTAAATGCATGGTTATGATTTAAAGCATGTTATTTGACTAATTGTTTATCTGAGATGCATGACTATGTGTATTAGTATGCATGTAGGCCCTGATTGTGTTTGAAGGGCATAATTGTAATTTTAGCCGCTGAGGGCATATACGTGATAATTGTATTCCGTGATTTGTACCACGTGAGTGTGGTGGTATTATTGTGATGCACGTGCCGAGACGGTCCTAGAGAGCAAATTAACTTAAGAGTCACAACGGGATTTCTATACCCGGCTCGGGAGGAGCCTAGGGGTACTTCGGGAATTTTATGGCTAAGATTGAGATTTAGCGGGTAATGGTTATTGATGATTGAGTAACCTGGGTAACCATTAGTTACTACTAAGAGTAACAAGTTCTAGATAGAAAATGGTAGAAATGAAATAGAAGTAAAAGGACTTAAGTGCCCTTGAGGTTAGTTAGGAAAGGATAGGCAAGGAGGGGTAAAATGGTCATTTGGCTGGGAATTGGATATATGGCAGCTGGGTATTAAGGGGTACACGGTTTGGGGCTTGGTCATTTGATGCTTTGATAATTTGAAGAGAAGAAGAAGGAGAGGGAAAAAGCTAGGGCATGAAGAAGAAGAAGGGAGATGAAACTTGAAGACTAAGGGGATGAACCAAGGAAGCTTAAGGTTGGATTCTTGATTGAGGTAAGAGTTTTAAACATCCTTGGGTTTTCTTTTCTGTTGTGGTTTAAGATTTTGAAGCCATGGTTTAGGTTTGTCAAGCTTGGGTTGTGTTTTTGGCCTTTGGGTTTGAGTTTTCTGAAATTTGGAATCAAATGGGTGATTTTGAGTGTGATTGTGTTATTGAGTTGGGTTATGATGTTTATGGGTTGATGTATGGTCTATTTGGAGTTTTGAGTTGGTTTTGGAGCTTGGGTGTGAGTTTGGGACGATTTGGGAGGTTTTAGCTCGGAGAAAATGCAGGGGAAAAACCCAGAATTCTGGGTCTGCGAAGGCGTGCCGCGACACAGGTTTTTCGTGCCGCGGCGAGGGAGTCCCTGACTGATGTGTGCCGCGGCACAAGGCAAATTTCAGGTTCACATTTTTGGCAATTTTAGGCCTTTGCTCCGGGGGTTCGGGGGATGTCTCCGAGGTGTTGTTTTAAGGTTTTAGAGGTCCCGAGAGTGCGGGATTGGTCCCGGGAAGTGGTTTTGGGTTGATTAGTATTGAGGGATGTTTCTTGTGTGTTGTGACTAGGTTGTTGGTGAGGCTCGTGCTAGAGGACCGTGCTCGCGGCTTTAGTGCATCAGGAGGCTCGGAATACAGGTAAGAAAGCTATAACACCCGAGGTTAGGGCATGGCCCCAGATTGTATTATGTGCAAATGTTTAACCTTAAATGAATCATGATGTGTGTGAATGATTATTTCAAATGTACTATATGTGTGATTATGATGAAATGAACGGCAAGGGCCGAGTACGGCGTAAGCCGGGGCGGCCGTGGGCCGAAAGTAACACCTAGCACATGGGATGCTATAATCAGGGCGGGGCCCGGTGGATACATGTGCTATGCTATATTCAGGGTGGGACCCAAGGGATACATGAGTTATCCTCGCGGTGAGAACCGATACCCCAGGCTTCGGTAAGGCTCTGGGGCGGCTTGGCCGTGTTTGCTTAGTCTAATGATTGACTTGTTTATTGTGGATTATCTGTTATGATAAACTGTATACATTGCATATGTTATGTTCTGCATGAGTTTTCTTGCTGGGCTTCGGCTCACGGGTGCTCTGTGTTGCAGGTAAGGGCAATGACTGAGTCAACCAACCATGAGTACGGAGAGCGTGAAGCGACGCGTACATGTTTGGCCTGCCCGACTGCTTTGGTTGGGGGTTTATTCGAAAATGGCTGTAATAATCTATGATTTTATGATTTCTTAACTGTAACCTTATTTCTAGATATGATCAGTTTTCAAACCTTATTTTGGGATCCCAAATGTTTAATGATAGAAGTTTTAATGAAACGACGCATTTTCAAAGATTACAGCCTTAACTTTTAATTAGTCACACTTTTGCTCAAAACCTCGGTTAGCGAGTTCATTGCACACTAATTCGCCTTCAAAACTCACTTAGTAACGGCTCTAAGGAAGTAGGGCGTTACAACTTGGTATCAGAGCGAGCCAAGGTTTATTGGTTCTGGAGATCGACCGAACATGTACGCTCGCTGTCAGTGACAATCTCGACTCAGGGTTGGTTGGTATGAATGATTGACATGTTTGAATATATGTTTGAATGCCCTGTTTGCCTGCTTATTTATATGGAGCATGAGGAATGAGATGACATATGCATGAGATACTGATAGGGCCTGGCCCTTGACTGTTGCATGTTGAGATCAATGTGTGCTGAATAACATTATTATGCATGTGGATGAAAATTGGCATAATGGTTCGCATATTGAGCGTATGTGGTTAGTTTTCTGACTTAAATTCATATGTTATATCTGTTTACTGGCTTGTATGAAGCATGATGAGTGTGGATACACTTAGTGGTGATAGAAATTTGGTAAGCTAAATGTATATCATTGTGGACTTGACCTAGTATATGCTTGTGTGTGCATTATACCTGTGGATATTTGGACCTAGTGGTGGTTTGGTTCAGAGTACGAACCCCAGAGTTCAGGTGTTGGGTCAGTTTTGACAGGTGAAATTGTGTTGTTGGTTCCTAGAAGGGTTTGGGGACCTGATATTGTGTTTGCAGAGGGGTTTTTAGATATAGGTTGGAGTTGAGATCTCCAGTTATCCCTGGAAGCAGCAACAGAGGGTCGCTAGTGTGTGGGTAAGCTGTGGAGTTTGTTAGTCGAGATGGGATAAGTGAACAGCGGATTTCTCTGGGGAAATAGCTGATTCCGATGTTTTAACAGTAAGGTTTCAAGTGTTGGTTTACCGTGAAGTATGGTCAGATAAGGGTACTAAATGAAAGGCTTAAAGGGTGTTATCCTCGGGTTTTGAGGAGAATTCGGACTGACAAGGGATTTATCAATAGACGGGCAGAGTTATTTCCACCCATGGTTAAGAGGATGAGAGATCCTGATTAGAGGGTTATGTTAAATGTTGAGGCAGAGGGATGCCTGGAATTGGTACTCGGGCTGAGGTACTGGCTTAATGGGTTAGAAAGAACCTAGATGATGAATGGTTAGGAGAGATCTTAAAGACATGATTAGAACCGTGGAGGCGGGCAAATGTTTAAGTCTGGTTTGGACTGTTAGGGGTAACGACAGCGTAGATCAATGGGTTTGGTGAATTGGATAGTTCATTTCGGAAATTTATACAGATGGATGTATCTGGAATTGGTGGCGACCCATTTAAGGACATGAGATCTGGAATAGTCTAAGGCATTTGGGCTGCTTTGAGGAAAGAGTTTTTGTCTGCATGTGGATGGCGGAGAGGGCCATATTGTTTGAGGAACTGATGGTTGATGTATAGAGCATGAGTGCTAGAGCCGCAAGGGCGGTGCTTCCTTTGATGGAATTAGTAAAGATAGATTCGTGATAATCAAGTTGAAAGAACCCCGGATAGTGTTGTGGCTTTTGGATTGCCAAGAAAAAGGGGAAAAGTCTGACTGATAAGACGGTACTTTTGTTGATAGAACGCAGCGAGGTCGGATTCTCAATTTTGAGGTAAAAGGACTCCAGACAGTGCTTGGGCACCTAGATTGAGATTGGAAAGAAGCCTGATCGAAAAGGTAGTTATCGAGATGGCGACAGGAACCAGGAGGTTAATTAGTAGGCACATGAGGAAGAGGATGCCACCTGAGAGGAGGTCAGGTGAGGACATGATTTCTACGTAGAATGACTCGAGATGTTGGGATGGGTTTCCATGGTGAGGGAACGGAGAACTGGAATGCACCGATACATTCGAGGTTCGAGGCTGAGTCCTCAAGGATGAGTATTTAACTGGCGAGCTTGTGCTTTGGGCATGTAGCGAACTAGAAGGGCTCGGTGTTGAGAATGTTCCGCGAGGGAGATGGACATAGAGAGGTTGCCTCAAAGGTGCCATTTGAGAGGCCGAGGACAGTAATACTTATGGAGAAGGAATTAGAAACTCTGGCAGATGGATTGTTGAGGATATCATCTGGAGTACGTAAAGGAGACAGAGCTAACCAGTGGGAAAGTTATGTGGGTATGCAAAGAAAGATTTAGGGAATACTTCAAGGTCGGACTACAGATAGGATTGGTATAAGGAATGTTGTAAAAGACGGATTGGCCGACAGAAAGTCTATTGAAGCAATCGAAGGAATTTGATCTTGGATTAGCCAGAGTGTTATACTACGTGGATTGCTAGTATCATCGGGATAGGACGAAAAGTACAATGTTGGATACAAGGTGGGACGATGTCCCCAAGAGTTGATCTACGACCTGGAAATTGCCAGTTGGAAACTAAGGATAAAGACTTTTCGTGAATTGATTAGGTTGCACCGGGCAGGGTGTGAGGAATTGGTAACAAGGATTCTGGAACGGTTCGAGCTGCAGCAGCACAGGTAAGTTCTTTAGACAGAGAATGCATGAACGGTGTGGGCAAGTTCCCTTCAAGCTCACGAACAGTGCATATGGATTACTCCCAGACAGAAATGGTGAGCAAGTGACTATGCGAAAGACGTTTGTACCCAGAAGGCGAAGTCACAGGTAAGGTTCTACGGAGTGTTAGTTTGGATGTCGTCAGGAGTACTCAGATTAGAGCTACAAGGAGAAAGGACAGGTAAGAGAGGATTTGATCTGAAGCCGCGATAAACTAATGAAGAACATTTGAAGAACAGAAAGCATCTCAGGACTGGTAAGCGCGTCATCTATTGCATAAGCACCTCCGGAGACAACTACATCAGAGATGAGGAGAACAGTAAAACTCGAGGCTAGACGGACTGAGTGGTGTCACATCAGAAAGAAATTCAGAAGACAGGTAAGAATTTATTGGTATCTGGCGATGCTGGAATATGCGTATGTTTTGATTAAGTAAAGAGTGATTGCATAAAGGACATGATCTATGGTAGGGTTATGGAAATGTGAGATTGCATCACGATTTGGGCACGCCCAGGAATAAATTGACGCGAGGATGGATTGAACCTAGCGGGAGGCGACTGAATGGACCATGGTTGATACACTTGGGACGTTAAGTCGACTGTTGTGCATGGCATAAGGTACTTATGTATTGGGTATTAGTAAGAAAGATAGCGTTGAGACACAGAGGTGGTGAAAAGTAGCAGACAAATGATCAGTGTTTGAAATCCTCGATTGAGCAAGGGAAATTTAATGGGAGGCGTGTATCAGTCAAGGAATAACGCTATAGGCTGTAATGGAGGACAAGGCAACGACTGAGATCGGCATGATGTTAGTAGGTAATGGTTAGCTGGTGGGTGTCACTGAGCTATGGAATTCAAAGTGTTGGTTTGAGTTGAAACAGGGAAGGACCCTACTAAGGTGGTACAAGTTAGGATACCAGGAATGGATGAAGGATCCAATTAGATTCGATTTATGAATGAGAATTCTGAATGGACATCATTCCACCTCCTAGGGTACGTCGTACCGGGAGGGTCGAGCGGGTGACAAAACCTAGTGTTTTCCTTTGGACCCTGAGGGGTTAGGTGATGTGGTGGTGCATCGTGGGGATAGACCACAATAGACCTTAAGTAAGGTGTTTGGACATGAAAAGTTTTAATTCGGTTGTTTGAGTTAATGTTGTTGGGGCAAGTGAACTAGTTTCAGGATAGAACGTCGATGACATTGAATTGAGGCCCTATAATATTTTAAATTATTGGAATGGATTTAGAGAACGAAAAGAACAGAGTGGGAACCTGGAATTATCAGTTGATTGCAAGTGGGGTGGCAGTCTGAAAGTTTATCGGATATCTTAAAGAACTGAGCGCCGAGTAGGCGAATACTTGAAGTATTAAGGGAAGTGTAATCCCTGATGAGTTAGTCGTGGTGGCGGTTGCTGGTGTCTTGTTAAAGTAACACGACATATGACATGGTAGGAGGCAAAGGGTAGAGAATACTACGATTTGGCATCGGTTCAGAGAGAAGCCAAGTGGTTGTTGGAACTCTTAAGGCAGGAGCGTCTGCCTATTTGAAAGGATTAACAGCTTGTAAATTGATAAGTGTTGAGGAAATAAAGTTCCGGAAGGAAAGAGTTGCGTCTCTGCATTTTAACAGACGATGATCTGTAAGGTGTTCAGAGAAAGAAGGGAGAGTTCTGACTCTTAATTCAGCATAAGATTCTGAAGTTTTACCAAGGATTAGGCCAACGGGGCCTACCAATTGATCCCACCTAGTAGAGGTGACGAATTTTGAGTATCTCTGGAATCAGGAATAAGACGATGAATTGGTCATTGTAATCTAGGCAGACCCTGAGGTTTCTGCAGGGTTGCGGTGTAAACAATAAGCTATCGAGAGTATGGCTATTAGACGAAATATTGAGGGGCAAGATTGTTACTCTTGTGAGAGTGTTGTTGAAAAGTAAAGTAAAGGCAGTGGGCCTTGGAAATTATGGTCAGAGTTGCGGGTTTACTGACTGATGTTTTTGGATAAATTTCGAGGACGAAATTTTTATGAGGAGGGGATAGTTGTAACGACCCAAAATCGCTATTAAGGCTTAAGGGCCTTGATTAGTGTGCCAGGAGGGCATGTTGGGATTTATGTGTGATTTTATGAGTTAAATGCATGGTTATGATTTAAAGCATGTTATTTGACTAACTGTTTATCTGAGATGCATGACTATGTGTATTAGTATGCATGTAGGCCCTGATTGTGTTTGAAGGGCATAATTGTAATTTTAGCCGCTGAGGGCATATACGTGATAATTGTATTCCGTGATTTGTACCACGTGAGTGTGGTGGTATTATTGTGATGCACGTGCCGAGACGGTCCTAGAGAGCAAATTAACTTAAGAGTCACAACGGGATTTCTATACCCGGCTCGGGAGGAGCCTAGGGGTACTTCGGGAATTTTATGGCTAAGATTGAGATTTAGCGGGTAATGGTTATTGGTGATTGAGTAACCTGGGTAACCATTAGTTACTACTGAGAGTAACAAGTTCTAGATAGAAAATGGTAGAAATGAAATAGAAGTAAAAGGACTTAAGTGCCCTTGAGGTTAGTTGGGAAAGGATAGGCAAGGAGGGGTAAAATGGTCATTTGGCTGGGAATTGGATATATGGCAGCTGGGTATTAAGGGGTACACGGTTTGGGGCTTGGTCATTTGATGCTTTGATAATTTGAAGAGAAGAAGAAGGAGAGGGAAAAAGCTAGGGCATGAAGAAGAAGAAGGGAGATGAAACTTGAAGACTAAGGGGATGAACCAAGGAAGCTTAAGGTTGGATTCTTGATTGAGGTAAGAGTTTTAAACATCCTTGGGTTTTCTTTTCTGTTTTGGTTTAAGATTTTGAAGCCATGGTTTAGGTTTGTCAAGCTTGGGTTGTGTTTTTGGCCTTTGGGTTTGAGTTTTCTGAAATTTGGAATCAAATGGGTGATTTTGAGTGTGATTGTGTTATTGAGTTGGGTTATGATGTTTATGGGTTGATGTATGGTCTATTTGGAGTTTTGAGTTGGTTTTGGAGCTTGGGTGTGAGTTTGGGACGATTTGGGAGGTTTTAGCTCGGAGAAAATGCAGGGGAAAAACCCAGAATTCTGGGTCTGCGAAGGCGTGCCACGACACAGGTTTTTCGTGCCGCGGCGAGGGAGTCGCTGACTGATGTGTGCCGCGGCACAAGGCAAATTTCAGGTTCACATTTTTGGCAATTTTAGGCCTTTGCTCCGGGGGTTCGGGGGATGTCTCCGGGGTGTTGTTTTAAGGTTTTAGAGGTCCCGAGAGTGCGGGATTGGTCCCGGGAAGTGGTTTTGGGTTGATTAGTATTGAGGGATGTTTCTTGTGTGTTGTGACTAGGTTGTTGGTGAGGCTCGTGCTAGAGGACCGTGCTCGCGGCTTTAGTGCATCAGGAGGCTCGGAATACAGGTAAGAAAACTATAACACCCGAGGTTAGGGCATGGCCCCAGATTGTATTATGTGCAAATGTTTAACCTTAAATGAATCATGATGTGTGTGAATGATTATTTCAAATGTACTATATGTGTGATTATGATGAAATGAACGGCAAGGGCCGAGTACGGCGTAAGCCGGGGCGGCCGTGGGCCGAAAGTAACACCTAGCACATGGGATGCTATAATCAGGGCGGGGCCCGGTGGATACATGTGTTATGCTATATTCAGGGTGGGACCCAAGGGATACATGAGTTATCCTCGCGGTGAGAACCGATACCCCAGGCTTCGGTAAGGCTCTGGGGCGGCTTGGCCGTGTTTGCTTAGTCTAATGATTGACTTGTTTATTGTGGATTATCTGTTATGATAAACTGTATACATTGCATATGTTATGTTCTGCATGAGTTTTCTTGCTGGGCTTCGGCTCACGGGTGCTCTGTGTTGCAGGTAAGGGCAATGACTGAGTCAACCAACCATGAGTACGGAGAGCGTGAAGCGACGCGTACATGTTTGGCCTGCCCGACTGCTTTGGTTGGGGGTTTATTCGAAAATGGCTGTAATAATCTATGATTTTATGATTTCTTAACTGTAACCTTATTTCTAGATATGATCAGTTTTCAAACCTTATTTTGGGATCCCAAATGTTTAATGATAGAAGTTTTAATGAAACGACGCATTTTCAAAGATTACAGCCTTAACTTTTAATTAGTCACACTTTTGCTCAAAACCTCGGTTAGCGAGTTCATTGCACACTATTTCGCCTTCAAAACTCACTTAGTAACGGCTCTAAGGAAGTAGGGCGTTACACCCGTACTGGCCGTGGCATTGAGTAGGGGTCTTGGGCCTCTACGCGTCAAGTCACGGGGTGTCGGCCTCCTGAGAAGATGATGGGCTGATGGACTTCCCGGGGAGTGCGCGCGTGGGACCTTGCGCGACCTCGCGCATGGGGCGCCATTGACGGCCTCGCAGCCTCCCTCGGCCTCGCGCATGGGGCGCCATGGACGGTCTCGCAACTTCTCTTGGCCTCGCGCACGGGGCGCCATAGACGGCCTCGCAGCCCCTCTTGGCCCCGCGCATGGGCATGGTGGGAGTGGCCCAAGGGCCTCACGGATCGGTGGCCTCGCGATACGGTAGGGCCTCGCGGAATGGGACGGCCTCGCCCATTTGATGGCCTCGCCTGTTTGACGGCCTCGTGGCCTCCCTCGGCCTCGCGCGGTTGGAATGGCCTAAGGGCCCCGCGATACGGTGGGGTCTCGCCCACGCGAGGGGCTCGCGGGATGGCCTCGCGAGACGGTGGAGCTTCGCCCACACGAGGGCCTCGCGAGATGGCCTCGCGGAACGGCTTCGCGAGACGATGGGGCTTCGCCCACACGAGGGCCTCGCGAGATGGCCTCGCGAGATGGTGGCCTCGCGGAACGGCTTCGCGAGACGGTGGGGCTTCACCCACACGAGGGCCTCGCGAGATGGTGGCCTCGCGGAACGGCTTCACGAGACGGTGGGGCTTCGCTCATGTGACGGCCTTGCATTTTCCCTTGATGAGATTATGAGCATCAACACAAGGGATAGTGGTTCAATGCTTCGGCAACCACAATTTCAACAAACTTTGTGATAATTATACTAAGGTAAAATTCAAGTCGAAAGACATTTTACTTTATGGACCAATGCAAAGGTTTCTATAGAGAGTGATTATTTAATCAAGTGGGGGAATATTATATTTTAATATAATGTTTGATTGATTAAATAAGTGTTACAAAAAGTGATTATTTAATCTAGTGGGGAAATGTTATATTATTTCATATAATATAATATTAGATTAAATAATGTGACAAAATGTGATTTGTCACACAAATGTGATTTGTCACATCTTGTAACATATTATTGAGAGTCACAAAATTGGACACATGTGTGTGCCCAAATGTGACATATGTTGGAGTTACAAAATCAGTTACAAATTTGTAACTCCCAAATATTACCCAATTATGTGTATATTATATGTTACGCATTTGACATTGGATTTCATAAAGCCATTATGAAATATGGTTGTTGGAGATATGATTTTAACCTCAATAATGTGTTTTGGGAGTTACAAAATCATTTGGGAGGGTTTGGAACCGTTTGGAAAAACAACACATTTTCAAGTGCTGTAAAAAGGGCTGTGGCCGCGAGCACTGAATGATGGTGGCCGCGGCCTGGGGGACAGAGAGCAGTGGTTGCGGCCACTGATGTCCCTGGCCGCAGCCACAGGTGCATTTCGGGCCAAATTTTCTGTTTTTTCCAAATGTGTTGAACTGTTCTAAAAACCCAAATAACTCCCAAATTTCAATTTTAATTCCATATTAATCCAATTAAACATTGGTAACAGCCATGGGGGTTGGTGGAATTTGAAATCCAAAGGGTATCTCAAACTCTATAAATAGGAGCCTACTGCTCACTTGTAAGACACACCATTTTTCATCCACAAAGCACTTAGCTGAAAAATACACCTTGAGGCTTGATAATTCCAGAGAGCTATTTCCTAGAGAGATCCCTTAGTGCTTAGAGAATAGGGGGAAATAAGCTTTTGGACAAAGGTCTTTAACCATGTTCAAGTTGGTGATCCCCACTACTCTACACTTTGGTTGAGTGAGGGTTTATGTTTTCATTCTTTTGTTCTTCTTGTTCTTCTTATTTACTTGTATTGTTAATGTTTTGAGTTTGTAAGCTTCTTCTTCTACCTCTTTATATTTACTTGTATTTTGAGCAAATTGAGTTGTAATATTTATTTAATCAATTACCTTGTCTATTGTATTTTTTGCATAGAGTTGTATTTTGGTTTTTCCATTGAGCAATAAAACATATATTCTCTAACAGAGATATGTTCATCAAATTTTGTACGAGGCATGGAATCACAAAGAGCTTTTCCTCGGTAGCACATCCCCAAGCTAATGGCCAATTAGAAGCAGTGAACAAGACTATCAAAGACACTCTGAAGAAACACCTTGAACAAGCCAAAGGAGCCTGGCCAGAATTACTTCCAGAGGTCCTACGGTCACATCAAACGACGGCACGAACGACAGTAGGGCATACACCATTCTCTTTGGGGTTTGTGTATGAAGCCACCTTGCCAGTTGAACTCACTCCCTCATCGCATAGACGAGAGACATACGATCAGGGGAGGAACCATCGACTAATAGAAGAGTCGCTCGATTTGATCAAAGAAAGACGAGAAAAGGCAAGTCTCAAAGTAGCAGCACATCAACAAAAAGTGGCCAGATACTTCAACTCCAGAGTGAAAGATCAAAATTTCAAGTTGGGCACTTAGTACTTAGGAGGGTGTTCCTAAACACTAAGGACACTACAGCAGGGGTAATAGGACCTAACTGGGAAGGGCCATTCCTTGTGGAGGTGGTGATCCTACCAGGGACGTACAAGATAGCTCGCTTGAAGGGAGAACTAATAAAAAATTACTAGAATGGCGAACACCTCCGCTGGTACTATCAGTGAAGTTTTTCAATAGCGACATAAGTTCTAATTTGCAAATGTAGTATTTTTCAAATTATCTATGTAATAGCCATTGTGCTTCAATGAATGATTTAATTTCCTAAGTTTCTCTTAGTTCTTTAAATTTCTTTCAATGAAGGACTTGTCCTTTAGACCTGTCAACCCCATCGAATCATGTTCGATTTTGGTCCTTGAGGGGCATATTGACCCATAAGATCCAAACAAGAGATAGGTCCTAGGACCTTGTCGCCAAATTAATGGATCATGTTCAATCTTGGTTCTTGAGGAGCCTATTGACCCATAAGATCCAAATTAGAGACTGGTTCGAGGACCTTGTCGCCAAACTATTTGATCATGTTTGTTCTTAGTTCTTGAGGAACCTATCGGCCCACACAATCAACAAGAAAGACAGGTCCTAGGACCTTGTTGCCAGATGAATGGATCATGCTCAATCTTGGTTCTTGAGGAGCCTATTGACCCATAAGATCCAAATGAGAGAGTGGTCCGAGGACCTTGTCACCAAACTATTTGATCATGTTCAATCCTAGTTCTTGGGGAACCTATCGACCCACACGATCAACAAGAGAGACAGGTCCTAGGACCTTGTCGCCAAATTAATGGATCATGTTCAATCTTGCTTCTTGAGGAGCCTATCGACCCATAAGATCCAAATGAGAGACTGGTCCGAGGACCTTGTCACCAAACTATTTGATCATGTTCGATCTTGGTTCTTAAGGAGCCTATCGACCCATACGATCCAAACGAGAGATAGGTCCTAGGACCTTGTCACCAAATTATGGATCATGTTCGATCTTAGTTCTTGAGGAGCCTATCGACCCATATGATCCAAATGAGGGATAGGTCCTAGGACCTTGTCGCTAAATTTATTGATCACGTTCGATCCTGGTTCTTGAGGAACCTATCGACCCATACGATCAACAAAAGAGACTGGTCCAAGGACCAGTTGCCATTATTTGATCACGTTCGATCCTGGTTCTTGAGGAACCTATCGACCCATACGATCAATAAAAGAGACTGGTCCAAGGACCAGTTTCCATTATTTGATCACGTTCGATCCTGGTTCTTGAGGAACCTATCGACCCATACGATCAAAAAACAAGAGACTGGTCCGAAGACCAGTCGCCATCATCGGATCATAATCGAATTTGATCCTTAAAGGACCGATCGATAATTTGATCTAAGACTCGTTACAGGCTCGATTAGCCCATCTAGACCCAGTTGGTCCAACTTAGACACTTCTATCTACAATCATTATAACGAGTACACGAGAGATTACGTAGATCGTGATTGACACTTGCTACACAATATGCATCCATGTATAGCCATCATTACTACTAAGTATGAAACCATCACCCGACTACCAATGAGAGACAAGCATTTTCTGCTTGCATCATTGGGTGAAAATGATAGTACTATGTGTTTAAATGCTCGAAGCAAGGCATGGTCAAGTAGCCAGTGACCAAGGCTTTTAAACCCATGATCACTTGGGGGCATACAGTACATATCGATCGAGGTATACACGAGCAATGAGGGTGTGGCTGTAAGTACTAAGCAAGCTCAAGTTTTTCTAGGAATTTGTTCAACATATGTTTCGAAAGTGCAAAAAAAAAAAACAAAAAGGGCATGGGAAAGAAGATTCCTGGCCATGTGCCTTATGGGGTGGTCGGCCTATCACCCATGGGGTGGTCGACCTAGCCGTTTTGTTCATGGTACATAGTAAAGTATCGTACTACTCACATTACCATGGTTGTTAGCATGAAAAACATAAAAGAGTATGGTTAGTATGGCACGCAAAATACATGTGTTTAGAGTATACTGATACCTAAACCAATGAGGGTTGTGAGTTAATATACTTAGTAAGAATTGGAAATTAAAATTTTCAATCAATACACTGAGTACTCATAACAAAAAAGCATAAAGGCATAAAATGTCAAATGAAAAATTGTCAAGTACAAGGTGCCCCACCAATAGCATAGAAGGAAAGACAAAGTAAAATACCAAAAGAAGATTAACTAGGGTGAGGAGTATCATCTGAAAGACCACCTTGAGCCAGACATTTCCTAAGCTCCTTCGATCGCGTCTTCGTTGGACTTCCAGATCAAGTAAAAACAAGAGAAAGTTGTCTCTGAATACTCCTCTCAAGTCTTGTCCCGGGCAGCTTTGACCTCTTGTTCCTTATCGACAAGAGCGTCCTTTCGCAATTGGTCCATGTCAGCAATCAGCTTATCTTTCTCGGCTTCAGACTATTGGAGCTGATCATCAAGTTTCCCCTCATCTTGGTTATCGTGAGAGTCAACTTGATTACTTCCTGCTGTTTGAGCTCCATGGCACTACGGAGGGTGTTGATCTCTTCATCCTTTGAAGCAATGTCAGCATCCCTAGAGCCAAGGACGCTCCTAAGATCCAGTACCTCTTGGCGGACAACTTCAAGCTCAGAACGAAGGTTGGAGAGTGTAGAGGAATACTCCACAGACCTATCACGGACATGAGATACTAGCATCAGTGCCTGCAAAAAACATACAAACGTTAGATAAATGTCAAAGCACAAGCTAACAAGGCAAGAAGAGAACTGTAAAGGACTCACACTCAGAATGTCTAGGAGTGACTTCGTTAAAATGGTGTCCAAGCCCTCATTCTTAATTTCATTAAAAGCTATTTTCAACTGCTCCAGATGAGACGCTCGATCCATGAGGGCACTTAAGTTCCGTATAGGAGATTGATGTGGCTCGAATAAGGGAACAGACGTAGAACAGGAAGCACCCGCATCAGTGAAAATGGGAGGAACTGGTGTAAACAAAGATGGCTCTACCTCTTCGACAGGAATAGACGCCAAAAGAATTGGACTATATGTAAAAGGAGTCAGAGGAGACACCTTGAGAGAAGCCTCCATTATTGACTCAGCCTCAACCCTGATCCTTTTTGCCACTCGAATAAAAGGACTGGCCTCGGTGGGAGTCGGCCTTTGCAAAACAAAACATGTCTGAGCCTGCAAAAGAAGAACAAATGTTAGAAGGATATTAAGCATAGGTGAATCATAAAATAAAGGTGATAAAGTGTCAAACCTTCTAAATGAGATTTGAGTTCAAACGTAGTCTCATCGAAGTCTTCCAAAGCAAGCGATGAGCACGCAATAGATGCACCCACCTCATCACCCTCATGTCCAGCCGACACCAGTGAAGAGGGTACCTCCTCAACATGAATGGGTCCCAGGGAGTCTATGACGGTCATGAGCTCGGGACCATCATCATCCTGAACATCGGCTATGGTTGGAGGAAACAGCCGCACCTTCCTAAGGTTCTCTGGAGTAATGAGGGTCTTGAAATTCTTCTCCTCAGGGGTCATGGCAATCAGTGCCTTGGCCCTAACTGTCATAGCCTTGGTCGGGAGCGGTCTATAAAAAGGCCCAATATGCTTAAACATGGAGTAGTTGGCCTCTGCGTCCTCAGTAAATAAATAGTTTTCGGTATATCTAAATGCCTTGCTATTTCCAAAGATCTCTTCCAAGAAGGTGTTGGTACCCTCGCTCATATAATGGTGGAAGTGGAAATACCCTGAGTTGTGCTAAGAAGGGTTTATCTTTAGGTCAATCAGGTAGTGGATCTTGTGAGGCACTTGAGCAACCCATTTTCTACGGTGATAGATAATGTACAATGCAGATATGGCCAAGATCGCATTAGGAGCCAGTTAAGAAGGACTAATACCAAAATAGTCTGCAACACTACGAAAGTATGGATGAAGAGGAAGTAGGGCCCCACACTTAATGGCAGAACATGTCCAAGCGCACATACCCAGAGAGGGGTCCTCAGCTCTGTCATCTGGACCAAGGATAGTAATAGACACGCCAGTGAGGTCAAAGTTCTTCCTTAAGTTCTTTACCTTTTCTTCAGTCATGTCAGAGGCTGCCCCCTTGAACCAAACAACCTCATAATTAGAAGGGGGAGGCTTCTCAACTAGTTTCCATATGATTTTACTAGAGAAGGTGGCCCCAAAATCTGATGAATTGAACTCCTTTTGTCGTCTCTTCTTCTGTTGTGCAGCTGGCAAGACGATCTTGCTCTTGGAAGGAGGGTTGAACCACTATAAAATTCCTATGTGTTTATCTAAAATAATCATACTCTGTCGTTTATTCTATTTATTTCTTTCAAAAGGTGTCGTATACTGTACATACGACCGTTGGTCAATTCACAAGTCAACAAAATGTTTCAAAACTTATCAGTGGGACTTGAACTATATTTTTTTTAACGTTGCAAGAGAAAAAAAAATTTAAAACTATTGGGCCCAACTTGCATGTTTTAGCAAGGCCCCACTGGGATTTTCATAAATAAATGGTTTTCTTCTTTAAGTTTATGAGCATGTAAATGTTTTTCAAAGTATTAGTTTAAGGGTGTTTTACAAATGGTATCAAGGAACGGTTATCCATGTTTCCAAGGACCCTCCCCATACACGCTAAAGACGGGAAAATCTCACCTCACGACATCGTAAGTATTTGTTCTATATGTTATCGTTTTCTTTCTACTTTTAAATTTTGTAGTTTTGTAATTTTTGTGTAGAAAGTATGCCTCTAGTAATTAGGACTTCTAGAAGGAAACTTCTCGATGAGATCAGTGGGATCTCAAGGGTTCATATAGATGATGTAAATGACGAAGATATGTGGATATCATCTCCCCGAAAGATGTTTCTTGTGAATGATCGTATTCAATGGATAAGATGCATCATAGGAAATCGTAGGTATGACACTATCAAGTAAAGCAAAGAATAGATTACGTCAATGATAATATAACTAGACACTATCAAGATCAAAGGACAAATAATCTTTGCGATGCGATTGTTAATAAAGACATAGGTTAGGGAGTTTACTCCACAATATTATCTTGCTAGGTGATGTTACTAACTAGATAGATACGTGCAGTAGCAGAGGAGCACCAAAGTGGACACGCCGCAACATTTAGTAGCAAACAACAGCAAAACCTCAATGGAGTAAATGGAGACTGAGGCAGAAAGGAGGAGAGGCGAGTAAATCCATGATAACATAGTTCAACATAGAGGTCAATGATAAGCTACAAACTAACGCAACAATGAGGAATAAGTAATGAGTTTTGACATGACAAAATAAGACAAAGGCTACTAGTACAGACTAAGGATTTCTAGGGACAACAAGATAATTAGCAATCCTAAAGATGGATGCTAGAATTTGGTGGGACATGGTTAAGAACACACAAACTTTAGACACCATGACTTGGGCTGACTTTGTACAAGTTTTCAACAAAAAGTACTACAATGCTATAGTACTAGCAACTAGAGTTAATGAGTTTGTGACACTGACACAAGGTAGTCTTCCAGTCACAGACTATGCCTAGAAGTTTGACAGACTGGCAAGGTTTTCATCTGAGATAGTCTCAACAAACTCAACAAAGTTCATGAGAGTTCAAGGATTCATAAGGGGACTGAAACCTATGATTACTAGGGATGTAAAAATGACCAGTACAGAGCTAGTAAGCTATGTTGAGATTCTGGACAAAGCTTTAGACATTGAGTACATGAAGAGTTGTATATCGAAGGACGGTGCTGCAAGGAGAGAGGCTAATAAGAATAAAGTCTTTCAAGAGAGTAAGAAGAGGAGGCCTAATAAGGACAAAACAGTGGCACTGACAAAAGGCCCAAGGTCGCAGCTCCCAATAGAAATCACAACAGTCGCAATAATGATTGAAACCATGGGAATCACCAAAGCAATAAAGTTGAGCACCCCAGCTATCCTAAATGCTCAAGACAGCATATGGGAGAATGTCAGGACGACACCAACAAATGTTACAAGTGCGGTCAGGCAAGACATTTGAGAAAAAAAAAAGATTACCCACAGTAGAAAGTGGGACAGGATAGTAACAACAACCTAGTGCCAGAATGGGTTCTTGCTTTAACCCAGAATGAAGCAGCTAACAGTAACACCGTAGTCACAGGTTATCTCCCTATTTCTGGTATGATGTGTAGAGTCCTTATTGATTCTAGAGTGACTCACTCTTATGTTTCCATGAATATGATTGATAAGTTGGGTATGCCTTATAAACTGTTTGAGCATAATTTTAGTACAATGTTACCGTCAGGAGACATGATGTTGCCAGCTAGGTGGTTACAGTTAGCACCTATAACGATAGAGGGCAGGGAATGCCTGACAGACCTTATAGAACTACATATACCAGACTATGATGTCATACTTGGCATGGATTTGTTATCCAAACATGGAGCATCGATTGACTATCGGAAGAAGACCATGGAATTCAGACCGGAAGAGGAGAACTTTTTTCTTTTAAAGGAGAAGTAGCGGGTTTTCGTACACCCATAATATCGGCACTGGAAGCACGAAATATGATGCAACATAGTTGTTCGGCATTTCTAGCTAGTGTGGTGGATAAATCCAAGGAAATAGAGTTCAAACCAGAAAATGTGCATATTGTTTGTGAGTTTCTGAAAGTGTTTCCCGAGGAATTACTAGGATTACCCCCGGATAGAGAAATTAAATTTGTGATCGAACATGCACCAGAAATAGCACCGATCTCTAAAGCACCCTATCGAATGGCATCTGCAGATTTGAAGGAACTCAAGACCCAGCTATATGAATTGTTGGATAAGGGGTTCGTAAGACCTAGTCATTCACCATGGGGAGCACTAGTCCTATTTGTGAAAAAGAAGGATGGGTGCATGAGAATGTGCATCAATTACCGACAACTCAATAAGGTCACCATCAAGAACAAATATCATTTGACTAGGATAGATCACCTTTTTGATCAACTACAAGGGGCATCAATATTCTCAAAGAATGATCTACGATCTAGGTACCATCAGTTGAAAGTGAAAGAGGGAGACATTCCGAAAACGGCTTTCAGAACTTGCTACGGGCACTATGAGTTCCTAGTGATGTCTTTTGGACTCACTAACGCCTCGGAAACATTCATGGATATGATGAATAGGGTATTTAAGGACTATTTGGACAAGTTTGTGGTAGTGTTCATTGACGATATCCTTATCTACTCGAAGACCAAGGAGGATCATGAGGAGCATTTGAGGTTAACTCTGAAAAGACTACGAGAACATAAGCTATACGCTAAGTTCTCTAAGTGTGAGTTTTGGTTGGAACAAGTAACTTTCCTAGGGCATATAGTGTCCAAGAATGGGATAGCAATAGATCCATCCAAGATCGAGGCAATTAGAGATTGGCCCCGGCCGAAGAATGCCTCAGAAGTTCGAAGCTTCTTAGGATTGACGGGTTATTATGAGAGGTTTGTCGAGGGTTTATCAAAGATCGCCACACCCTTGACCAACTTAACCCGTAAACATCAGAAGTTTGCATGGACCGAGAAATGTGAAGAAAGCTTTCATACCATGAAGGATAAGTTGATTTTTGCACCTATCCTTTGTGTTCCCACAGAGGATGGGAAATTTGTGGTATATTGTGACGCATCAAAAAACGGCATGGGATGTGTGTTGATGTAGGATGGGAAGGTGGTAGCTTATGCTTCCAGACAACTCAATGATTATGAGCAACGATATTCCACTCATGATCTTGAATTGGCAGCAGTGGTGTTTGCACTAGAGATATGGAGACATCACCTATATGGGGACAAGTACGAAATCTACACTGACCACAAAAGTCTGAAGTACTTCTCACTCAGAAGGAATTGAATATGAGGCAGCGAAGGTGGTTGGGAATTAGTGAAAGACTACGATTGTGAACTTTTATACCACCCAGGAAAGGCTAATGTGGTTGCTGATGCATTGAGTAGGCGGGGACATGGCAGCATCTTAGTGCTGAATACAATAGAGATGCCTCTTCAGAAGGAGATTATAAACGTCGGCATTGAACTTGTGACTGGAGGCCTATCGAACCTCACAGTCCTCCCTATTAGAAAAAATTGGAGAAGGACAGAAAGTGGATGAATCCCTAATGAAGCAAGAGGCTTTGGTACCGGAGAATGGTAGCAGTGACTTCACGACATCCAACGATGGTTTGCTGCGATATAAGGATAGGATTTGTGTGCCTAATAATGATGAGATTAAAAAAAGTATTGTGAATGAGGCACATACAACACCTTATTCCTTACACCCATGGTCAACGAAGATGTACCAAGACCTTAAGGGGTTGTATTGGTGGTCTGGTATGAAGAGGGATATTACTGAGTTTTTTGCCAAATGCTTGACATGCCAGCAAGTCAAAGCAGAACACCAAAGGCCAGCAGGGATACTTCAACCACTTTACGTTCCATAATGGAAATGGGAGGATATAGCAATGGATTTTATGGTAGGGTTAGCCAGGACCACAAAGCAGCATGATTATGTTTGGGTAATAGTGGATAGACTCACTAAGTCCACCCATTTTCTACCAGTTAAGACTACTTACTTGGCGGACCAGCGTGCAGAATTATATGTGAGTGAGATAGTGAGACTTCATGGGGTTCCAAAGTCGATAATTTATGATCGAAGGTTAGTGTTTACATCAAACTTTTGGAAGGGACTATGAAGAGAAATGGGAACAAGGTTAAAGTTTAGCACCGCATTTCATCCTCAAACTGATGGGTAGTCTGAGAGAACTATACAAATTCTAGATGACATGTTGAGATGATTTGCTTTGGAATTTTTAGAGTCTTGGAGCTGATACCTACCCCTAACGGAGTTCTCCTATAATAACAGTTTCCAATCCACTATTGGGATGGCTCCCTATGAGATGCTTCATGGGCGCAAGTGTAGATCTCCTTTACACTAGGATGAAGTTGGGGAGAAACATATTTTAGGCCCTGAGGCAGTTAGGGAAGCCAATGAGGCGATCGAGAAAATTCACCAAAGGATGCTTACCACACAAAGTAGGCAAAAGAGTTACACGGACCTTAAGAGAAGGGACATCAAGGTTTCAGTGGGTGATTTTGTATTCTTGAGAGTCTCGCCGATGAAGGGTGTTATGCGTTTTGGAAAGAAAGGGAAGTTAAGCCCTAGATATATAGGTCCATTTGAGATTTTGGATAGATTAGGGCAAGTTGTGTACTGTTTAGAACTGCCCCCAACACTAGCCGAAACGCAAAATGTCTTTCACATAAAAATGTTGCGTATTACGTGTCAGACCCTTCTCATGTTTTGAGTTACGAGTCATTACAGCTAAAGCAGGACCTAGGTTCTGATTAACAACTTGAGTGTGTTATTGAAAAGGGAATCAATGAGCTAAAATCCAAAAGGATTACATTAGTTAAGGTGCTCTGGAAGAATAGTATGGAACGAGAAGCAACATGGGAGTTGGAGGAGGAGATGAGAGAAAGATACCCTGAGTTATTTGGTAAGAAAGAATTTGGGGACGAAATTCCTTTTGAGGAGGGTATATTTTAGCACACCAAAAAAAATTATTATTTATTTAATTTTGTGATTTGTTTTATTTAATTGTTAAGTGTTGTGAATTATTTTATTTATTTGTTTAAATTGATTGTGAGAAATTGTTTGAATTTAATTGTTAATTGTTGATTTATTTATCTGTTTAATTTGTGAATAATTGAGTTTTGGTTGAATGCACCAAGGTGCATGGTAGGTAGTGATGCACCTTGGTGATTAAGTGTGTGCATGTGCATGGTTGCATGGTGCACTTGCATAGAATTTTCTACACACATTTACTTCCTTTTATTAAACTTATTTTAGTTAATTAAAATGAAAATAAATAAAGAGGGTGGACGTGTGAAGCATGGTGGGAAAGGAAGGATTACATTTCCATTTTTTTTTTGGTTATTTTTAGCTAAAAAGGGAAGAGGAGTTGTCATCTTTATGCACTCTTCATTTTTCCCCTAATTAAGAAAAATCAAATAAAAATAAAAGAAAAGAAAATAAGCAAGAAGAGGAAACTTACCTTTTTTTCATTAGGCTATTATTGGCTAGGTTGGAAAGAAGAGAAGAGCATTTTTGCTCCTTGGGACCGACGACTAGAGAGAGAGAGAGAGCTTGCTGAATTCTAGAGAGAGAAGAAGAAGGAAAAAAACGTGAAGAAGGAGAGCAGGAGAGATAGAAAGAGGATAAGAAGAAGAAGAAGAAGGGCCTTCGAAGTCTCTAAGGTATGGGTTCGGGTTATGATTTATTTTCCTCCTCTTCTTGGTTCTAAGTTTAATGGAATCCATGGTCATGATAGGTCCTAATCTCACAAGAGCATAGGGAGTGTGGTCTAGGGTTTCGGCCTACAAGGGTAAGAGTGTTTTGGTCGTTTATGTTGATCTATTTGGGATTTTGGCTTGTTTGGTCTAATGATTTTGTGATGATGATAAGGTGTTGGAGGCTAGCAAACAAGAGGGTGACCATAGTTATTTTGGGTTCTTTGATTTCTATCAAAGGAGGTAATGGAACCTCTATCCTTGAAATGGTTATTATTGTTGTTGTAACTTTTTGATATATATACTCATGGTATGTGTGTATTGGATTGATTATTGATGTATGGTGTTATGTCAATCTCTTGTTATGAATATCTATTTTGATCTTAAAATCATGAGCATTGTGGTATTGATGTTATGATACCTAGGTTTTTTCGTATGATTTGATGCTATGTTTGTTTTGGCTTAAAAGTTCTATGTATAAGCATGCAAGGGTTTTTTTGTTTTGGCTTGGAGAGTTTCAGCCTAGGGGTGATAGCTCAAACATGTTAGTTTCATCTTTATGTGTTCATGTCAAATGTAATCTTAGAAACATGCTAGGTTAATTTGGAAACATGAAAATAAATTGTGAACACCGCAAATTGGACGTGATCCTTAAATATCCAGGCCTTATGCAAGGCCTTTGAGAGATTGACCTGTGTCACCCCACGCGGGCCCAAGCTCACTTCACCTCGCTTACCTCGTGGAAGGTCCTATGGACCCGTGCCTAAGTGTCAAGCACCGTCTCGTGAGCCATGCCCCACACGCCATGCCTCGGTCGTGTCTAGGTGCCCAGGCATGCGAGACCCTCTCACCGCCGCCCCTTGTGCCCACGTGAGGCCCTCTCGCCCTCGCACCTTTTGCCCATCCGAGGCCCTCTCGCCCCTGCGCCATGGGCCCACACGAGGCCCAGGTTCACTTCACCTCGCTTACCTCGTGAAAGGTCCTATGGACCTGTTCCTAAGTTTCGCGCACCGTCTCGCGAGCCACACCTCGAATGCCATGCCTCGGTCGCATCTAGGTGCCCAGGCATGCGAGATCCTCTCGCCCCCGCCCCTTGTGCCCACGCGAGGCCCTCCCGCCCTCGCTCCTTGTGCCCAAGTGAGGCCCTCTCGCCCCCGCGCCATGAGCTCACGCGAGGCCCTCTCGCCCCCGCTCCATGCCCCGACGCGAGGACCTCTCGCACCCGCGCCATGCGCCCATGCAAGGCCCTCTCACCCCCGTGCCTTGCACCCACACGAGGCCCTCTTGGCCCCGTGCCATGAGCCCACGCGAGGCCTTCTCACCTCTGTGCCATGCGCCCATGCGAGGCCCTCGTGCCCCTGCCTCTGGAAGGCCCTCATACGCCTCTGTGATGCCATCACACCCTTGCCTCCACGAGGCCCTCATGCCCACACCTCTGCGAGGCCATCATGCCACGCCTTGCATGGAAGATCCAGCTGCCTGGGTCTTTATGGCACATGTCTGACCAATGCTTCGCACAACATACGCCCCTCGTGCTTCGTGAGTGTATATCCATGAAGGCCACGAGTAGTCTAATGCTTAGCAAAATATAGATTGGCTTGAGGTATAGGCACATCTTGAAAAGGTGAAAACATCTATGGGCCACGTGGAGCACGTAAGGGTACGGAACGTGTGTATCAACCAAAAAGAAGACAAAGCACAAATATGGTGTTCGTACCAGACAAGTCGTGGTTGTACGAGTGATGTACCTGGTGTGGTCCTTACCATCCAATCTCTGACACTCGTACTAAATAAGTAGTGGAGGCACATTCAGGTACTAAAGTGGAGGCGCTCCCACATATTCTGACCATGTACTGAAGCCGACACCACAACATTATGCCCCACAACCTGTGCCACTACGTCTGATACCACTCCCTTGACAATGTACTTGTGAACAATCTGGTCCCCTGGGACCACAATGTATTAGGGGACATTAAAACCCACTATAAAGGGGACCTCTCTTCATCATTGAGGGGGGGTTGGAAAATTCTTGTAAAATCATATTGATCTAAGGGCAATATACGAGTTTTCTTTCTATTTTCTATTTTCTAGTTGCAATTTTCCTTCAAGTTTGTATAAGTTCATTTGTGTTCATTAGGTATTGATTGAAGTTTCTGAGTTTTCCATCCATATTCCGTTGACGAGTTCTTACCGTCAATAGTTTGGTGTCATCTGTGGGAAGGATAAGTGACGAGCCACTGTTCTTCCATCAATTCTGGTAGCAAAGATGCCGAGACGCTCTAAGTGGTTGAGAGAACCACGGGAGGTTGAGGGATACCTCGATGGAGATCCACTGAAGGCCTCCATGAAGAATCATCCGCCACCTGAAAATGTGCATGCATCAAAGGAGCCAGGGGTTCCTGAAGGAGAAAAGGAGGCCTCGTCCCCAGCCGTCCCACCTAATGAGCATCGTCTGAGGTTAGCAGCTGCCCCCATGAGAGACACCGGCGAGTTCCCACCCCTAAAGCCGCCACAGGTGCCGAACTCCGGCCAGCAAGATCCGGGCCCATTGACGCGCAGGCCCGACAAGAATCCTCGAGTCCATTCTGTGAGCTCAAGTTCTAGGTCCTAATTTTACGAGGAGGAGATACGCGAACTGCTCCGGAAGAACCAAAGGGCTAGAAACCACCTTATAAAACATGCAAGAGGTGTTGAATGGCCTGCTACAAGGAAAATCAAACATATCTCTTCCTAGGTAAAAAGAGAACGGATGAGTGGGGGTAGAAACCACGGTCCCAGTGGATGATGGGAAGACTTGACTCTCCACCAGTAATACCCCCCGAACAAAGCAGCGCGAACGTCCCGGACCACCGAAGCAACCCTTGAGGCTAGAGCAGAAGAACAACGCTGACCCTCGTAACGAAGTCGAAGTCACTTCAAGTTAAACATCCTCAGACTTACAGGAAGAGCTCAACAAGAAAAGGGCAGATAAAAGGACTACACCTCCTATGGCGCCCCGGGAAGACAAAGGAAAGGGAAACGCTAACCCATCCACGTTGAGAAACTCCTTGAACAAGAGGAGACAAGACCTAGACATAGAAATGAGGAGCCTCCGGAGCAAGATAATCACCACAGCTGGAGGACAAGTCGTCGATGACGAGTTCGACCATGAATCGCCCTTCACTAAGGAAATCCAAGCCATCCGGCTCCCAGCCAACTTCAAGTAGCCTCATATGACCCCATATGAAGGAAATACGGATCCTAAGTACCATCTAGATGCATTTAACAATCTGATGAAATTAAGGGGAATTAGTAGCAGGGCTAGATGCCATTGCTTTGCTGTCACGTTGAATGGACCTGCGTACAAATGGTTCAAAAGAC
Organism: Humulus lupulus; assembly: GCF_963169125.1. NCBI lineage: Eukaryota > Viridiplantae > Streptophyta > Magnoliopsida > Rosales > Cannabaceae > Humulus > Humulus lupulus. Next base: position 37,500,892 of record NC_084796.1, read on the forward strand.
TCCGACCAGGGTCCATCAGGTCTTGGCAACAATTTTTTGATGAATTTCTCCAGGAACATCACGCCGTGCGTGATTACACAATGTCGGGCACCAGCCTCACTAACGTGAAACAGGGAGAAAATGAGAGTCTAAAGAGCTATATCCACAGGTTCAATATGGAGGCAGCCAAAGTAGGGAGCTTGACCCTAAGGGAGTTAAAAATGGCCATCAAGGCTGGAGTACGCCTGGGAAGTAAGTTATGGGATAACATGCTTAAGAGGGAGGTCACAGATTTGGACAATTTCTACAGGCGGGCACAAAAATATATTCGTGTTGAGGATGGTCACGAGAGCCTTAAGGCCCGAAAAGACCAGTCCCCACCAAAACCCTCAATCCGGGAAGGCCAAAGCGGTGCAAAGAAGAAGAGGGTCTATGAAGGGTCAAGAGATGAACGGCCTCGGAAGCCCTAACGCATTGATGAGCGCAAATAGGGCCCCTACACCTTTTATACTGACCTCACCCATGCTAGGGAACATATTTTCGTCATGAATGAAAACCAGGTCCCTTCCAGAAGGCCCCCACCAATGAAAAAAGACCGATCAAAAAGAGACCCCAGTAAATACTGCCAGTATCATAAAACTATCAGCCACACCACTACAGAATGCACCCATTTGAAAATAGAAATCAAAGATCTTATATGCAGGGGACATTTGGGCAAATACATCTACAAAGAGAACCGAAGGCCGAAAGAAGGAGTATCCTCGCCACAGGCACGAGAGGTAGCCCCAGAGGTACAAGGAGAAGTTATGACCATCTTCGGAGGGCCAGGATTCGGAGGCGAATCAAGGAAGGGGATTGAAAAATATGCCAGGGAGGCCAGGCGAACCCCCCCCCCCCCCCCCGAAGAGTTTTAAGGGGGAAAACGACTCGGTAACCTTCATAGAAGAAGACGCACAGGGCGTGCATTTCCCTCATAATGATCCCTTTGTGTTGACTGTCCAACTAGCAAACATGAGAGTACATCAGGTCTTGGTGGATAATGGAAGCTCTGTAGACATCCTGTATCGCCCGGCTTTGGAGAAGATGGGACTGAACATCTGGCACCTAAAGCCCTACAATACCTCCCTGTATGGATTTACAGGGGATTCAATACAGCCCCTAGGTGCAATTGAGTTAGCCCTCACCATAGGGGAACAACCCAGACAAACCATCATAATGGCAAACTTTATCATGGTGGATTGTGCCTCAACCTTCAATGCGATATTTGGGAGACCCTCCCTAATAGAATTGAAGGCGATAACTTCTGTGTACCACTTAGCTATGAAATTACCAACTCATGCGAGAGAATAGCAAGCATGAATGGAGAGAAGAAGGAAGTGAGGGAATGTTATAACACATCCCTCCGCACGGCCATAAAGCCATCAGTGCCTATGGCAATGGTTATGCATGAAGGCGCAAACCCGCACGAGTTGAACCCGCGAGTCGCGGAAGAACCCAGAGTCGAGCCAGTAGAGGAGTTGGAAGAAGTCAAGGTCATCAATGAGCCATTGAGGAAGTTGAAGGTAGGAAGAAACCTTCTGAGTATCGAGAAGGAGAAGCTGGTAGAACTTTTGAAAGCCAACCTCAACGTATTCGCCTGGAGTCACGAGGACATGGTAGGAATAGACCCATCAACCATGTGTCATCACTTAAACATCGACCCAAAAGCAAGGCCTGTGAGGCAGAAAAGGAGAGCGCTAGACCCAGAAAGATACGCAACCCTAAAAGAAGAGGTTGACTTCCGATCACAATATTATATGCAGAAGGACAATCAACTACTATTAAAGTAGTGAGTAATGTCTTGTTCGTGGGTGCAGCTCCTACTATGACTGGAAGCCTGATCGACCCAGATAGGGCGAGCCCTTCGCCGGAAAAACCATAAATGGTTTTGTAACACCCCAAGTTGCTAATAAGGTTTAGGACCTTGATTAGCATGCCTGGAGGGCAATAAGTGAATTAACATGATAATATATGAATTTGAATGAATATGTGATTAGAATGCATGTTTAGGTGGTATAAATATGCATGTGGGCCCTGTTTGCATGTTAGGGGTAAATAGGTAATTTTAGCCCGCTGAGGGCATAAATGTGATAATTCTATTATGTGATTTTTAACATGTGAGTGTGGTGATATTAATGTGATGCACATGCCGAGACGGTCCTAGAGAGCTAGTTAACTTAAAAGTCACAACGGGATTTTAATACCCGGCTAGGGAGGAGCCTAGGGGTATTTTGGGAATTTTGTAAATTTGAGAATTAGAGGTTATTGGTGTTTGAGTAACCTAGGTAACCATTAGTAACTGCTGAGAGTAACAAGAATAGATGAAAGAAGTGGTAGAATTGTAAGAAAGTAGGAATGACAAAAAGGGCCTTGAGGTTTAGTTAGAAGGGGAAATAGATGGAGGGGTAAAGTGGTCATTAGGCAAGGGTTAGATAAGGTTCAGCTGGGGGAAAAAGGATTCACATTTTATACTTAGTCACAATTGGGTTTATGCTGGAATTTGAGGAAAAAGCCAGAAGAAAAGGGAAGAAGAGGAAGGCTGAAGTTGGGAGACCTAGGAGGAGAATCAAGGTGGTTTAAGGCAACTAAGTTGAACATAAGCCAAGATTATTCAGAGGTAAGGATTTGTCTCTGTTTTGTTTAAGTTTCAAGTCTGGTTTTTAGAGAATAAGCATGAAATTGAAAGAGAGTTGTGGCTGGTTTTGTATGGAATTCAGAGTTAGGATAATCAAAAGGAAGGTGACTTGAAGCTAGGATTGAGGAGAATTCAAGCTGGGTTCTTGACTGAGGTAAGAGTTTTATCATGTTTGAATTTCATATCTGGTATGGCTTGAGATGTTAGAGGCATGGCTTATATTTTTCAAGCTCTGGTTTAGGTCTTAGAAGTCATGGTTTGAATTTCTGAAATCTGAAACTCAAGTGTGGATTTTGGGTGTGATTGTGTAATTAAGCTTGTTTATGATGTGTATAGGTTGTTAAAGGGTTCATTTGGGGTTTTAAATTGATTTTGGGGCTTAGGTACTTGTTTGGGTTGAATTGGGGTTGTTTTGGCTCAGGAAAAATGCAGGGGAAAACCCAGAAATCTGGGTTCGCATAGGAGCGTCGTGGCCCTGTTCTTTGGTGCCGCAGCGTGGGCTTGCATCAGGATTAGGGATAGCTTCTTGGCGCCGCGGCCCTAGCCTATTTTTGACAGCCAAATATTGCATTTTTAGGGCTTTTGCCCGAGGGATCGAGGGATGGTTCCAATACATTATTTTAGGGAATTAGAGGTCCCGAGAGTACGGGATTGGTCCCGGGAAGTGGTTTTGGGATTGGTTAGTATTAAAAGTGTTTTATATGTGTTGTGACTAGGATTTTCGAGAGGCTCGTGATAGAGGACCGTGCTTGTGACCTTGGTGCATCGGAAAGCTCGGGATACAGGTAAGAAAACTGTAACACCCGTAGAGCAGGGCATGGGCCCATAGTGTTGTTGCAGGGCACAGCCCTAGATTGTATTGTTGCTAGGATGTAGCTTTAAATGAATTATTGTATGTTTGATTGTTGTTTGCGAATGCTATATGTGGTTATAGCAGAATGAACGGCAAAGGAGCCGGGAACGGCGAAGGGCCGAGAACGGCAGTGGGGCCGGGAATACCACTTAGCACATGGAGTGCTTGTGGTTAGGGTGAGACCCCAATGGATACATGGGATATCCTTACGGTGTGGACCGAGAACCCAGGCTTTGGTAACGCTTCTAGGAAGGCATGGCCGTATATGTGTTTAAATCTTATGGACTGTCTGATTAACTGTGAGTTATCTGCTATAGTGATTGTGCGATATGCATATGTTATGTGTTGTATGAGTTTTCTTGCTGGGCTTCATCTCACGGGTGCTCTATGCTGCAGGTAAGGGCAAAGAGAAAGTCAACCAACCATGAGTACGGAGAGCGTGGGGGCGGCGCGTACATGTTTGGCCTGCTCGACTGCTTTGGTTGGGGGCATTTTGAGAAATGGCTGTATTAAACTATGTTTTTGATAATTAGTCATCTATAAATCTATTTTGAATTGTAAATATTTTATAAACCTCGTTTTGGGATCCCAAATGTTAAACTCTTGGAACTTTTAATGAAATGAAGTACTTTTAAAGATTACAGCCTTGTCTTTTTGTTTAATCACACTTTTGTTCTAAAAACCTCGCTGAGCGAGTTAATTGCACATTTAAACTCACTTAGTAACGGCTCTAAGGTAGTAGGGCGTTACAGGTTTGGTTGCTTGGCTCCAAATCTTGCACTGACAATTTCATCCTCCCCAGTGAAGATTTATACAGGATGTTAACTGAGCTTAAGGTATCTACTAACACCAGCTTGACCATCATATTGGCAATCTGGACATCCACAACCAGAGGATCTGAATGGGGGAATCGAACATGCTGAGAGTCAAGCTCGGGGAAGGTTATTAATTCTTCTTTCGTTCGAGATTTTTTAGGAGTTCGCTCCTCTACATTCAGCATTTCAATATCCTGGTCATGACGTAAGGTTCAGGCATATCTTTCCCTTGCCTTCCCACTATCACCTGCTATCTGTGGTCCTCCACAGATGGTCAGCAGTGTACCAGAAACTGGAGCTGGCTGTAAAGGTGGCGAGCGTTGGTGTACAGGTACCTGCTTGTTGCCTCCTTAAGCCTCTCGCTGAGAACCTCCAGCTGCTCACACATACCTCCTCAGGTGTCCTTGTCCAATAAGGAACTCAATCTCATCCTTGAGTTGTTTCCACTCGTTGGTGTCATGGCCATAGTCGTTATGAAAATGGAAAAACTTGGTAGTATCTCTCTTGGATATGTCCTTCCTGATTGGGGCTGGTCGCCTAATGGGAACAGTTGTGTGAGTGGCCTGGTACACTTCTACTCTGCTATCGATTAGGGCCGTATAATTGGTGAACCTCGGCTCGTATCTATTTTATTTTGGGTGTTTGTTAACAGACGTTGTTGGCTCGTGGTTCGCTCTTTTTCCCCCTTTCTTCCCATTACTTTTGTCATTGCCATTGGTCTTCCCAGACTCATTGGTAGCTTTGGCGGGAGATTCCTTTGGGCCCTGATCGTCTGTGGGAAACTTCCTTTCATTGACAATGGCCTCCTCGAGCTTGATATAACTGTCTGCTCGGTCCAGAAATTGCTGAGTACTTTTGACTCCAGTCTTGCCCAAACTGTTCCAAAGAGATGAGTGGCGTCGTACCCCAGTAGTAAGAGCCATCATCTTCCCTTTATCCTCAATTGTCTTGGCCTCAACACCTGCTTGTATGAATTGTTGAACATAACCCTTCAGGGTTTCTCCTTCCTTCTGGTGTATTTCGACCAACTGATTGGCCTCGATTGGATGCACCCAACCAGCATAGAACTGTCCATAAAACCCCTTTACGAAAATTTCCAAGAGACTATACTGGCCCTAAGCCGTTTCAGATAGAGTTGCCGGAAAAATTCTACACCGAGCATCATCTGACACCTTCTTGATGTCCATCTGTATCTCGAATTTGTTAACGTGAGATACAGGATCTTCTAATCCAGTGAAGTTGGGCAAGACCGACATTTTGAATTTTCTTGGAGTTTCTGCCATTGCGATTCATTGCACAAATGGAGTGCCCTTTCTTCAATCAAATTCAATATGAGATGTCAAGTTTCCAACTAGTTGTTGGATTGCCTGATTTAAAGCATCGACTTGGGCCTTTACAACATCTGGTATTGTTAGAGCAACCGGCGCTAGGGGGAAGCACTCGTCATGTCTTTCCCTTCTATCATTGAGGACGCCCCTCAGATCTTCCTCCCTATGCCTTTGCTCGCTCGCACCCAATTGATCAAAGATGTTGGGCTGTTTGGGATGCCCCACAGCATTTCGACTTACTAGTCGATTCTCCCTTGGCGGAGGGTTCTGCTCTTCACCCCTCTCTTCTTGCGGCTGACCAGCATTCCTCCTGCCAGAATCTGCCTCATTGTAGTCATGGCCATCTCTAAATTGTGACCAATGATGGTGTGATCTGTTGTTCGCACTGTTTCCCTCTCTCCCTGCTGGAATGTCCCGATAGGTAGGTGGAGGCATGCATTGATCGATAGGTCCCTAGGAATTATTATGTTGTGGGGAACCCCTGACCGCAGAGCCTGATTCCACCTGCATTCTACTCGCAGAAGGACTTTGTCCTCTGCTCGGGGGGTTTTGTTCCTCAGCCGTCTGACGTCTAGGGCTTCTATGACACTACTCGGCCCTATTCTGCCTTTGCTGCTGGGGATTATCTTGTCCAGCACGAGAGGTTGGCTACTGCTTAGGATCCTGGAATGGATTCTCCTGTTCAGCAACAAGGGGTGGTTCTGGCCTCTGAGGGTTTGTCGGTTGTAGCGGATTGTGGTGATGCTGGGGATGATCTGATTCTGGATTATGTTGTGGGTACGTACTAGGTGGCTGATCTGGTTGGGAGGTAGGTGCAGGCTGTCCCCGGTCCAACTGAATGGATGCCTCCATGGTGGCAGTTGCATCCCTCTACCGGCAGTCCATGTTAGCCTACCTCTCATTCAATTCTTGGCGCTGCCTATCAATCTCCCTCTGCTGCAACACCATTGTTTCAGCCACATTCTCTTGATTAGCCCTCAAGTTGGCTAATTCTTCTTACAGCAAAATCATAATTGTTCTCAAAGTTTCAGCATCCATCTCCTCCTCTTCCAATTCCACTTGGGCTCATCTTCGGCCATGCCTTGTGGGGGAGGTTGAGTTGGTGCAGTACCAGAAGTTTGCCCAATTTTCCTAGTTGTTTTTTCCATTTTTCTTTCTAGAGGTCTTGAGTTCAGCTCTCAATGAAAGCACCAAAATGTTGACCCTTGATTTGGTCAACAACACTGAGTCAGATAAAATGACAGAAAATGAGACGAATTCAAGCCAAAAAGATAAATGACACAAAGATTTATAGTGGTTTGGCCCCAGTGATTGTAATGACCTACGTCCACTTAGTGTTCTTATTAATGTATGAAATCTGTGATCAGCAAACTAGGGTTTACTGAGTTTCATAAGCTCAACTAAGGATACAAAGTATTGTGTAAAAACAATAGTTCTCTCTCTCCAGATCCAAAAAGATCCTTCAAATGAACCCTCTCCCTCTTATTTATAGGATCAAGGATCTCCTTATGGTCCGGTGGGCCTTGATTACATTTAATACAAGCGTATCTCAAATAATAATGGAAATTACAATTATTACATAAATGCAAGATCAGGTATCTTTAGAAAATATTTGATATACTACGACTAGTCTGATCGACTATGAAATAGGCCTTCTGCTGAGTGAATTATCCTCTCGTCGATGGTCGACCAGAAACGTAACTGCTTAAATGATCACACGCATCCCACGTGCATACTGGACTTGCCATGTCATCAGATGAATCTTCTTTTGGGTAAATAGCTTGCTGATTTGTGTATAAATGGTATGAAATATGATGAAAATAATGATTTGTATGCATAAATGTTTTTCCAAGTGTTATGATGATTTTATGAAATTGAAAAGGGAATTTTAATTTACATTGAAATGATATTTTTACTCAAATAAATACCAACAGTTTTTTCTTATATTTTATAAAGAACATATGAGTTTTAATTCCAAGATGGTGATTTTTGAAGGTTTATTTTGTTGCTGGAATTTTTGGTTAAAATTATGAGAAGACTTTTAAATGAAAGAAAGTCTGTGTGTTTATTGAAATAATATAACACCCTGAACTATATATATTAAAAATGGTATTTTAAATGTAACCTTGAATGTTCACATTTTAATGAGTGTGATTTTCTTTATTGTAATTAAGAAAAATATTGAGATTAAATTCACTTGCGATTTTTTTTAACAAAATAAATGGTGGCTGAAAGTTTAGTTTAATAAATTAAAATTAATTATTTGATTATCACATATGAATTTATACTATATAAAATTAAGTCTTAAATAATACAAGCAAAATATATTTTTCTCACACCTAAAATTATATTTTTCTCACATCAATCTTGTAATTTTATTAAGTTAAATAAAGTGTTATTTTCTAAGGGAAACATGATATTTATAAGTACTTTAGATAATTTCAATTTTTTGGTTATTTTCTATGCAAATTTAAAAGTAATAAATGGAATTATTATATTTTTGAAAATGGCTAAATAAATTATTTTTATGAAATAAAAATAATTTCTTAAGAGTGTTGACCTCTGAAATTGGCCAACGGTCGTATGTACAGTATACGACACCTTTTGAAAGAAATAAATATAATAAATGACAGAGTACGAATATCTTAAACAAAACACACAGAAATTTCATAGCGGCTCAGCCTGTTCTGATGAACAGTATTAACCTAATTCAATTAGCTTTTAGTATTGAATCACTTGACAATTACACTGATGAACAAAAGTATTCACTCAATTCTAATTTTCCCAGAGTTTCTCCCAAAATATTCTTCAGATCTCAAAAATAACAGAAAAAGTGACCCCTTAAAACGAAGCCCTGGGTCCTTTATTTATAGTACCCAGGGGTTGTTGCATGACCAGTAATACTGGGATCATGGTTTGGTACACGAATATTAGGTAGTGGAGATATGTGTCCACCTCCCCATGATTATGAGATCATGTGTTTCTCGTTGTTTCTTTGGATCGTGGTAGATAATGCACGATTGAAACCTCTGGGAAAATGTTAAGTCTTGGTTGGTATATGAGACCTAGGTGCTAGGCCCGATGACCCTCTGGGTGCTGGACCTATTAATCCTCTGGGTGCAAGACCTGTGATCTTCTGGGTGCTGTACCTGTTTGATCCCAGTTTGAACAAGTGTGAGTATTTCTCAATGAAGTGTACTTGGGAGATTAGACTGACCACCCTGTGAAGAATAGGGTAGGCCGACCACCCAGGTGGTTCTTGAGCATGTTAGGCTGACCACTCCTGGGGTAGGGGTCAGGCCGACCACCCCTAGGGGATCTTGGGCATACTGGGGCCGACCACCCCCAAGGGGTTCTTGAGCATGCTTAGGCCGACCACCCCTAGGGGTAGAGGTCAGGCCGACCACACCTAGGGGCTAGGGCCAGGCCAACCACCCCTACGGGGTCTTGGCCTGGCTGACTTCCCTATAGGTCTTGGACCTATCTTTTTTGCTCGTCCGTCTTTTATCAATACTTCATCATTTTTTCGCTGATTTGTGATGCCACGTGCTGCATTCTCATTCACCACGTCATCCTCGTATTTTTTAGGGATAACATTTCCCCCCCCCAAGTTTATTGTGATGTATTCAACATTACGGTAAACTTGATCCTGGCCCGAGAAACATACCGTAGCAGTATTTTAATAGCCAAGCCCCTCAAGACATTGCGTAGTACTTTTTTAACTATCGATAATTTGCTTAGCATGAATTTTTCAAGGATAATTGGTAATTCCTATTAATAATTAGGTTTTTCAAGGAAAATTAATTTCCTAAAAATCCATCATATTTTTCAAGGAGTTTTGACGTCCTAAAAATATAATATATTTTTCAAGGATATTAATTCCTAAAAAAACAAAATATTTTTCAAGGAATTTTAATTCCTAAAAATATAAGATATTTTTCAAGGAATTTGAATTCCTAAAAATATAGATATTTTTCAACAAATTTTAATTCCTAAAAATATAAGATATTTTTCAAGGAACTTGAATTCCTAAAAATGTAGATATTTTTCAAAAAAATTGAAATTTTAACCATACCAGATATTTTTCAAGGAAATTTGAATTCCTAAAATTATCTGGTTAGCCTGAGAGGTTATAAGTAGCGCCTCACTTCTCATTCCCTTGCTCTGTGCAGCTCACCCAAAGGAGTCTCCAAGCTGGATTTCTCCAATTCTTCATCAAACTCAAATATTTATTTGGGTAAGTACTTTCTCCTAATCCTTACATCATTTAATTTAAATGTGCTTAGATTTAGAAGAAATACTTTGAATCTATGAGGAATCTGTCTGAATCTTCTTGTTTTGTTTTATTTTGATCCAAAATAATTGATTTGTTTGAATCAAGTTACGATTTCTCTGTGAAATTCCTTAGCCTGGACGATTTCCAGGGTTACAAACCCTAGCACCTGCGATTTCAGGTTTGTGAAACCTAGGATAGGCAATTTCCAGAGATATAAAACCCTAGGCTGACCACCTCTTTGAGATCATTAGCCTGGTGATTGATAGGATTCCAAACCCTAGCATAGGCGATTTCCAGGGATGCCCTCATGGACCGACCACCCCTAGGGCTTCATTATGGGTCGAGCACCTCCAGGGCTTCTCTTCCCATGCCTTATACGATTTCTAGGTCTAGGATTATGGTTAGGGCCGACCACCCCTAGAGTTTCCAATCATGGGTGGAGTACCTCCAGGGCTTCCATTTCCTTACCTTATGCGATTTCCAGGTCTAGGGATTAGGGTTAGGGTCGACCACCCCTTTGAGATTCCATCATGGGCCGAGCAGTGCTTACCTCATGGGCCGACCACCACACTCTTGGGTGACTTCCAGGGATCCAGGGTGGTCGGCCCAAGCATAAGCCGACCACCTAGGACCCTAAAAATAATTTTTTCTCTTCTCAACTGATCTTTTTGGGATCTTCCTTGTACTATACAAATTATTTTTACTGGAGACTTGAACATTCCTCTGGCATTTTTCTGAGGCTTGCATCCCTGGGGTGGTCAACCTAAGGTGGTAGGTCGACCACCTATGCCCCATCTTTCATGCTTTGTAATCTTATGGATTCATGGTGGTCGGCCCAGGTTTAGTCTCACTGGGTCGACCACCTATGTAGACTTTTTCTCCTGATTTGTTCATTTTTTTCTCCTTAGTTCATGGATATGCCCCCAACTATTGGCTTTATTATGCTCACTTACTAACTTTAATCTTTATTTTTCTTCTATTGCAGATGTCTAGCTCATCTTCATCAAACAAGTCAGTAAGCGAGCGTACTCCCCGGGAGTTCTTGGAAAGGGTGAAAAGGATTCTCCCTCGCTCTACTATATATTTGTTCAGTGAGGAAGACTTCTTGAAAAGGTATAGCCCAATGGTGAGAGTAAAATAGACAACTCAGCAACCTTCCAAAGATGATCCTCATATTGCCAGACATATCACTCAAGGCTCTTCGCCTAGCTTTTCTCAGATCTCTTCTCAGCATAGCACGCCCTGCAACTCTCAAGGCACGTCTCAGCAAAGTCATTCTTCTCAGCGGAATGTGTCCGGTCAACGAGACTCATTGCAACGCCCTTTGCATTATGATGCTAGTTGTGTTTCCCATCACTCTTCATCTCAGTGAGAACATACCGAGGGCTCTCATCGCCATGATACTCATCCTTTGGAGCGTTCTATTCACAGGTTCTGGCCTAAGGTGGTTTTCCCTCCTTCCAAGAGTAAGACAATCTCGCCAATTGTGCAGTAGAAGAAGATACGATAAAAGGAGTTCCATTCATCAGATTCTGGGGCCACCTTGGCCAGTGAGATCATATGGAAACCAGTTGAGAAGCCTCGCCCTGCTGATTATGAGGTTTTGTGGTTCAAGGGGGCTACCTCTGAAATGACTGAAGAGAAGGTAAAGAACTTAAGGAAGACCTTTGACCTCTCTGGCATGTCTATTACAATCCCTGGTCTAGATGACAGAGCTGAGGACCCCCCTCTGGGTATGTGCGCTTGGACACATTCTGCCATCAAGTCTAGCGCCATACTTCCTCTTCATCCATACTTCTGTAGCGTTGTGGATTATTTTGGTATTAGTCCTTCTCAATTGGCTCCTAATGCGATCTTGGTCTTATCTGTGTTGTACATTATCTACACCGCAGAAAATGGGCTACTCCAGTGCCTCACGAGATTCACTACTTGTTTGACCTGAAGAAGAACCCTTCTCAGCGCAACTCAGGGTATTTCCACTTCCACCATTATATGAGCGAGGGTACCAACGCCTTCTTAGAAGAGATCTCTGGAAATAGCAAGGTGTTTAGATATGCCGACAACTATTCTTCACTAAGGACGCGGAGGCTAACTACTCCAAGTTTAACCACATTGGGCCTCTTTATAGACCGCTTCTGACCCAGGCTATGATAGTTAGGGCCAAGGCATTGATTTCCATGACCCTTGAGGAGAAGAATGTCAAGACCCTCGTTATTTCAGAGAACCTTAGGAGGGTCGGGCTGTTTCCTCCTACTATAGCCGATGTTCCAGATGACGATGGTCCCGAGCCTGTGAACGACATAGACTCCTCGGGACATATTCAGGTCAAGGAGGTACCCTCTTTGCCCATGCTAGCTGGACAGGATGGTAATGAGGTGGGTGCATCAGTCGTTTACTCATCGCTTGCTTCAGATGACTTTGATGAGACTACGTTCGAGACCGAATCTCATTCAGAAGGTTTGACATTTTATCACCTTTATTTTATGATTCATCTGTGCTTAATATCCTTCTAACATTTTATCTTATTTTGCAGGCTCAGACATGTTTGGTTTTGTTCATACCCAGCAGAGGTCGACTCCCAGCGAGGCTAGTCCTTCTATTCGAGTAGCAAAAAGGACTAAGGTTGAGGCTGAGTCAGTAATGGAGGTTCCTCTCGAGGTGTCTCCTCTGACTCCTTTGGCGTCTAGTCCAATTCTTTTGGCGTCTAGTCCTATCGCAGAGGTAGAGCCATCTCTATCTACACCAGTTCCCCCTCATTTTCACTGATGCGGGTGCAACCTGTTCTGTGCCTGCTCCCTTAACTGAGCCACACCAGTCTGCTATATGGAACTTAGGTGCCCTCATGGACCGAGCGCCTCATATGGAGCAGACGACAATGGCTTTTAATGGGATTAAGAATAAGGACTTGAGCACCATTCTAATGAAGTCACTCCTAGACATTCAGAGTGTGAGTCCTTTACAGGTGTCTTCTTGTCTTGTTAGCTTGTGTGCTGATGTTTACCTAACACTTATATGTTTTTTGAAGGCACTGATGCTGGTCTCTCATGTCTGTGACAGGTCTGTGGAGTATACCTCTACACCCTCCAACCTTCGTTCTAAGCTTGAAGTTATCTGCCAAGAGGTGTTGAACCTTAGGCACATTCTCAGCTCTAGGGTTGCTGACACTGCTTCGAAGGATGAAGAGATTAACACCCTCCACAGTACCGTGGAGCTCAAACAGCAGGAAGTGACCGAGTTGACTCTAAGGATAACTGAGATGGAGGGGAAACTTGACGATCTGCTCCAACAGTCTGAAGCTGAGAAAGAGAAGCTGATTGCTAACATGGACCAATTGCGGAAGGATGTTCTTGTTGAGAAGGAGAAAAAGGTCAAAGTTGCCTAGGACAAGGCTCGAGGGGTGTATTCAAAGACAGCTTTCTCTTACTTCTGCTTGATCTGGAAGTCCAACAAAGATCTGAACATGGATTTCCTTCCCGAGAAGACGCGAACAAAGGAGCTTAGGAAGTGTCTGGCCCGTGAGGTTGCCGAGGCTCAAGGTGGTCTTTCAAATGATACTCCTCGCCCTAGTTAGTCTTCTCTTGGTCTTTTATTCTGTCTTTCCTTTCATGCCATTGGTAGGGCACCTTGTACTTGAAAATTTTTACATATGATATTTCATGCGTATATGTTTTTTGTTATGAGTACGAAGTGTATTGATTGAAAATTTTTATCTCCAATGCTTACTAAGTATATCAACTCACAACCCTTATTGGTTCAGGTATTAGTATACTCTGAACACATATATTTCACGTGCCATGCTAACCTTGCTCTTTTATATTTTTCATGCTAACAACCATGGTAATGTGAGTAGTATGATACTTCACCAAGTACCATGAACAAAACAGGTCAGGTCCACCACCCCATGGGTGATAGGTCGACCACCAATGCCTTTTTTGTTTTTTTTTTCACTTTCGAAACATATGTTGAAAACATGTCCTATAAAAACTTGAGCTTGCTTAGTACTTAAGGTCATAACCTCATTGCTCGTGTATACCTCGATCGGTATATACTATATGCCCCCCAAGTGATCATGGGTTTAAAAGCCTTGGTCACTTGCTACTTGACCATGCCTTGCTTCGAGCATTTAGACACATAGTACTATCCTCTTCACCCAATGATGCAAGCAGAAAATGCTTGTCCCTCATTGGTAGTCAGGTGATGGTTTCATACTCAGTAGTAATGATAGCTATACACGGATGTATATTGTGTAGCAAGTGTCGATCACGATCTACGTAATCTCTCGTGTACTTGTTATAATGATTGTAGACAGACGTTTCTAAGTTGCACCGACTAGGTCTATATGGCTAATCGATCCTGTAACGAGTCTTAGATCAAATTATCAATCGGTCCCTCAAGGACCAGATTCGATTATGATCCGATGATGGTGATTGGTCCTCGAACCAGTCTCTTTTGTTGATCGTATAGGTCGATAGATTCATTAAGAACCAAGATCGAACATGATCAAATAAATTGGTGACAAAGTCCTCGGACCAGCCTCTTATTTGGATGTTATGGGTCAATAGGCTCCTCAAGAACCAATATCGAACATGATCTATAATTTGACGACAAGGTCCTAGGACCTGTCTCTCTTGAAGATCGTGTCGGTCGATAGGATCCTCAAGGACTAGAATCAAACATGATCAAATAGTTTGGTGGCAAGGTCCTTGGACCAGTCTCTTGTTTGGATCTTATGGGTCGATAGGTTCCTCAAGAACCAAGATCGAACATGATCCATAATTTGGAGACAAGGTCCTAGAACATGTCTCTCTTTTGGATCGTATGGGTCAATTGGCTCCTCAAGAACCAAGATTGAACATGATCCATATTTTGGCGACAAGGTCCTGAGACCTGTCTCTCATTTGGATCATATGCGTCGATAGGCTCCTCAAGAACCAAGATCGAACATGATCCATATTTTGGTGACAATGTCCTAGGACCTGGCTCTCATTTGGATCGTATGGGTCATTAGGCTCCTCAAGAACCAAGATCGAACATGATCCATATTTTGGCAACAATGTCCTAGGACTTGTCTCTCATTTTGATCATATGGGTCGATAGGCTCCTCAAGAACCAAGACCGAACATGATCCATATTTCGGCGACAAGGTCCTAGGACATGTCTCTCGTTTGGATCGTATGGGTCGATAAGCTCCTCAACAACCAAGATCGAACATGATCCATATTTTGGCGACAAAGTCCTCGAACCTGTTCCTTGTTGAGTGTAATTTAAAGAGTTAAGAGAAACTTAAGAAATTAAATTCATTCATTGAAGCACAACAGTTGTTACATAGATAATTTGAAAAATACTACACTTGCAAATTAAAACTTGTGTCGCTGTTGGACAGCTTCACTGATAGTACCGGCGGAGATGTTCACCATTCCAGTAGTTTTTTATTAGTTCTCCATTCAGTCTAGCTATCTTTTACGTCCCTGGTGGGATCACCTCCTCCACAAGGTATGGCCCTTCCCAATTAGGTCATAGTACCCCTACTATAATGTCCTTAGCTTTTAGGACCGCCCTCCTGAGTACTATGTCCCCAACTTGGAATTTTCGATCTTTCACTCTGGAGTTGAAGTATCTGGCCACTTTTTGTTGATGTGCTGCTACTCTGAGACTTGCCTTTTCTCGTCTATCTTTGATTAAATTGAGCGACTCTTCTATCAGTTGATGGTTCCTCCTGTGATCGTATGTCTCCCGTCGATGCGATGGGGGAGTTAGTTCAACTGGCAACATGGCTTCATACCCAAATGCCAAAGAGAATGGTGTATGACCTGTCGCCATTCGTGCCATCGTTCGATGTGACCATAGGACCTCTGGAAGTAACTCTAGCTAGGCACCTTTGGCTTGTTCAAGGAGTTTCTTCAGAGTGTCTTTGATAGTCTTGTTCACTATTTCTACTTTATCATTAGCTTGGGGGTGTGCTACCGAGGAAAAGCTCTTTGTGATTCCATGCCCCATACAAAAGTCGGTGAACATGTCACTGTTGAATTGAGTCCCATTATCTGAGACTATCTTCCTTGGTAGGCCAAATCAACATATGATATTCTTCACCACAAAGTCTAAGACTTTCTTTGAGGTTATTGTGGTGAGCGATTCTGCTTCAGTCCCCTTGGTGAAGTATTCCACGGCTACAGCAGAAAATTGGACTCCTCCTCTTTCCATAGGTAGCTTTCCGATCAGGTCGATCCCTCATATAGCGAAGGGCCAAGGGCTTTGCATTTGTGTTAATTTGTTAGGTGCCGCCTGGGGTATCATGGAGAACATCTAACACTTGTGGCATCTTCTGACATACTCCATAGAGTCTTCATTCATCGTCGGCCAAAAGTATCTGTTTACCGAGTTTTTTGGAAACTAGAATTATGAAAGATAAGATAGCAGAAAGAAAGGATTTAAAGATAATCACACAATGGTTTTTTACGTTGTTGGGGTGTTAAAGAGCCTTATTCCACGAGTCTATTGTATTAGAGCTTAGAAAGCTTTAGCAATGGGGTTTTCTACAAGTTTGAGCAGAGTAATTGCTTACAAGAGAAAATTTGGCCATCCCCTCTACAGTACACAACTAGTCCTATTTATAGGAAGTTGGGTGTAATGGACTTGGGCTGAACTAATCCGGGCCCAATAGGGGTATAATCATGGTTCACTTGCTAATGGAGGCTTAATACAAAGAACTTTGCACAATAATACACTTTAATCAGGGCCCATTGTGCCGGCTTGAACATGGCCACGATGTACAACTGACAACAGTACACAGCTTCAGTCTGGTCTATGTGGGCTTCTAAGGAGATCCTGGGGACAGGATCCGTCAGAGTAGTGGCAGTATTGTTCCCCTAGTATCAGCGTACATTCTGTATGTAACCTCTTCTGCAGGTTAGTTGGGATGAACAAACTCTGTGTTTCTCAGAAATGTGTCAGAGTCAAGGAAGTTCAATCCTGCCTACCTGGGTGCCAGGTCCAGATTCATTTATTAATGTCTTGGTTTGTTTTCCAGAGCTCGGGTTTATTTACCGATGTATCAATCCATTCAGACAGTTGAGCCTCACCCTTATTCGCATCCCAGATGATGCCATGGAATTGGAACCTAGTTCCCGATTCCCTCCTTTTGGTGGCGCCCACTGAACAATCTTGGGCTCACTGACATTTGGGCCACTAGGCCTCTCGTCCTCCCTATCCATTGAACTTGGGATAGGCCTTTAATCTCCACGTGAGAGCCCCCAGATCTATTATGTCATGCCACATGTTCTGGGACAAAATGGGGATAACATTTACCCCCCAAGTCTTCGTCTGTGTTTTCACAGAGAAGACTTGCTTCACTCTCCCGGACCCAATCCTAATGTCTCGGTTTGTTTCCCAGAAGAAAAGTTCATTTTCATGGGACCCACTTGGTTAATCATCCATGGAAAAGGCTTGTATCAGCATCCCTGATCAAATCCCAACAGCCCGGTTTGTTTCCCAGAAGGTGGGTTCATATACTTAGGGGCCATTTGGGTGATCCCTGTCCTTTCGAATAACCCACGCTCTGCATACGTGTCCCCTAGTAATCGGTGCATTTGTGCCACTCGTGCCTCACATATCTAAATTGAATCTTTTGATTTTCGTGTTGATAGACGAGTGTCAGCGTGATTTCTGAGGCATCCCATCTGTACAAGAGATGTTGATAGGGTAATTGAGTGGCCTATTTAATATCTCTACACCATCTGGGATTGTTGGATGAGGATCTTTTAGAAAATTTCCTTACATGGACCGTTGGATTGGGTGGACGCGGATCGCAAATTGACGAATCCATGATCCGATACTTGATTGGGCTAATTAAAGCCTTTGCGTAATCTGAGACCGTTAGATTAGGGAAGTTATTCTAAACCGTCGAATCAAGCAGTATGCTTTTGGCCCTATAAATAACCCCAGATTTTCATTTGCAACTTTACACATTCTGAACAATCAGAGCTGAAAGAGAGTATTTTATGTCCGAATTTGCCGACGAGATTTTTCGACGAATGCTTCATCTTAGTGGTCGTTTCTTCCCGACCCACCCTTTTTCTGCACCGCCACTGGACAGTCCGATCCCAGTTTGAATTAGTAGACGAGCTTCTGCATCGCCTCCATCAATTCAAAGCCGAGATCTTGCCAACCTTACTGCCGGAGATCCTACGACTTTCAGATCCAGTGCCTCACAATAAGTTCCCTGGTCCTTTACTTCTTTCCTTTTCTCTATTTCTTTTTTTGTTTTGTAGTACTACCTTTGTGACCATAGGATTATTAGAGTCGGGACCACCGCATAGGATGGTTCTGAGTAAAACAGGGTAGGTCTATAGAACAGACGGTCTGGGTAATGTCTTCGGTAGAGTCATCCCGGATTTCTTTGGGCATTCCAGACTGCTTTGGGAAAGTTAAGAAAAATCCTTTTCGTCCTAGATCTCAATCGAGATTCTTGGGATCACCATTGATCCTGGATCTGGGTCCGGAGGGGACTTCTCCAAGCAATTTTAGGAGAAACCCCGGTACCTTAACCAATCTTTTTGGGTTCTGGTGCTAACTGCTTGGTTTTTTGTTTTCTTTGTTGTCCCCAGATTCCTGATCATGAGCTATGGCATCACTCTTCACCCGGAGGACTTCGTGAACTCAGGCCCCATCGTCCTGGAAGGGCGTAAGCCCCCCTCGGGCAATACATGGGAAATGGACTGGGAAAAGAATGAGTTTCGGAGCTACCGGATGCTAGATGCCTTGGATAAGCATCTGGGAATGGAATCGACTCCCAGACTCTTCTATAACTGGCTGGCTAGGAAGGAGGAGAAGTCCCATACCAGCGTGGGTGAGTTCGAGGCCTGGAGCGTAGGCCAGATTAGTGCGAGAGCTACGCTTCCGCTTCACGACTACTTCGCGTGATTTCTTAAGGTCATGGGAATCGCGTCGTTCCAACTCCTACCCCAGGCCTACAAGTTACTCAAGGGGTGGCACATTTTTTGTGTGTCTAAGGGATCCCAGCGCCTACCCCTATGGAGGTGTTGTACTTCTATAAGCTGGAGTTGCAGCTTAACGTCAAAGACAAGACCCGAGACGACTTCTACAGATTGAAGCCCCGCGGCAACTATCCGGCTCCTTACAACTCCTTGGGGGGTATGACCATCTATATGAACGAGTCTAGGAATAAAAACAAAACAAAACAGGATGCAAAACGCAGAGCTTAGTCCTGGTCCAGACCGTATAGACTGGGGCTACAAAACCCAACTCCCAACAAAATAGGACATAAGGCTCAGACCTAGTCCTAACTTAGACGTACATGGTCCAGGGGTTACAAAAACCCAATAGGACATAAGGCTCAGGCCTAGTCCTAACCCAGACGTACATGGTCCGAGGGATATGAAACCCAATAGGACGTAAGGCCCAGGCCTAGTCCTAACCCAGACGTACATGGTATGGGGGGTACAATACTCAATAGGACATACGGCCCAGGCCCAATCCTAACTCAAACATACATGTTCCGAGAATATGAAATTCCCAAAATCAGTTGACCAAACGTGGTCTTAAATAACAAAATACTTGTCCATGTCTCCTCTATAATGGCCCAGAACCATTGGCACGTGAGTCTTAGGTCTACATTGTTTAAAATTAGTCTTATGAAAGGCCCAGGTCGTTGAAACCTAACCCCCTAGGTTCAAAATAAGCTAATCAACTAATCTCCAATGGCCCAGGCCGTTGGAACCTGAACATTGGAATCAGGACAAATAAATTTGACAATAATTAATAACTCCCTAGCGATCTAGGCTGTAACGACCCAAATTCGCTAATAAGGCTTAAGGGCCTTGATTAGTGTGCCAGGAGGGCAGGTTGGGATTTATGTGTGATTTTGTGAGTTAAATGCATGGTTATGATTTAAAGCATGTTATTTGGCTATTTGTTTAACTGAGATGCATGGCTATGTTTTCTAGTATGCATGTAGGCCCGGATCGTGTTAGAAGGGCGTAATTGTAATTTTGACCATGTTGGGCATAACTGTATTGATATGTGATAATTGTATTCTGTGAATTGTATCGTGCGGGTGTGGTTTTACTATTGTGATGCACGTGCCGAGACGGTCCTAGAGAGCTAGTTAACTTAAGAGTCACAACGGGATTTCTATACCCGGCTCGGGAGGAGCCTAGGGGTACTTTGGGAATTTTATGGTTAAGTTGAGATTTAGCGGGTAATGGTTATTGGAGATTTAGTAACCTGGGTAACCATTAGTTACTGCTGAGAGTAACAAGTTTAGGTGAAAGAAATGGTAGAATTGCAATATAGGAGAAAGGACTAGAGTGCCCTTGAGGTGTAGTTAGCAAAGGGTTTTGATGAAGGGGTAAAATGGTCATTTGGCTGGGAAATTGACATTTTGCAGCTGGGTATTAAGGGGTACACGGTTTGGGGACTTAGTCATTTGATGCTTTGATATTTGAAGAGAAGAAAAAGGAGAGGGAAAAAGCTAGGGCATAAAGAAGAAGAAGGGTAGAAGGGCTAAATTGCGAGCTTAGGAAGTGATCAAGGAAGCTTGTTGGGAGGATTCTTCACTTGAGGTATGGATTTTATACACACTTAAGTTTGTTTTCTGTGTTGATTTGAGGAATTTAAAGCTTGAGTTAAGTTTTTAAAGTTTTAGTTTGAAGTTGCTGAAATTTGAAATCTAAGGGTGGATTGATGGGTATGTTTGTGTTTTGAGCTTGAATCTAGAGTTTATGGGTTGTTAGATGGATTATTTGATGTTTTAATTTGATTTTGGGGCTTGGGTACCTGCTTGGGATGATTTGGAGTGGTGTTAGCTCGAGGAAAACGCAGGGAAAAACCCAGAAATCTGGGTTTCGCGTTGGAGCGCCGCGGCCCTGTTCTTGGGCGCCGCGGTGCGAGGCTATTTCTGGGCAGGGGGAGGCTTCTGACTTGCTGGGTGCCGCGGCCCTCTTAGGTAGCGCCGCGGCGCTAGACCATTTTCAGGACTTGAAAGTTTACATTTTTGAGCTTTTGCTCCGGGGGTTCGGGGGATGTTTCCGATGATTTGTTTTAGGAATTTGGGAGTCCCGAGAGTGTGGGATTGGTCCCGGGAAGCGGTTTTTGATCTGATTAGTGTTGAGGGATATTTCTTGTGTGTTGTGACTAGGTTATTGGTGAGGCTCGTGCTAGAGGACCGTGCTCGCGGCTTTAGTGCATCAGGAGGCTCGGAATACAGGTAAGAAAACCGTAACACCCGAGATTAGGGCATGGCCCCACTGTGTGATTGCAGGGCATGGCCCCAGATTGTATTATGTGCAAATGTTTAACCTTAAATGAATCATGATGTGTGTGTATGATTATTTCGAATGTACTATATGTGTGATTATACTGAAATGAACGGCAAGGGCCGAGAGCGGCGTAGGCCGGGTGCGGCAGCGGGGCCGAAAGTAACACTCAGCACATGGGATGCTTATATTCAGGGTGGGACCCAAGGCACATGGGATGCTTATATTCAGGGTGGGACCCAAGGGATACATGAGTTATCCTCGCGGTGAGAACCGAAACCCCAGGCTTTGGTAAGGCCTCTGGGGCGGCATGGCCGTGCTTGTTTATTATGATGGTTTTCCTATTTACCAGTAAATTATGCCAGCTATATGAATTGCATATGTTATGTATTATTTGGGTTTTCTTGCTGGGCTTCGGCTCACGGGTGCTCCGTGTGGCAGGTAGAAGCAGGGACTGAGTCAACCAACCATGAGTACGGAGAGCGTGAAGCGACGCGTACATGTTCGGCCTGCCCGACTGCTTTGGTTGGGGGTTTATTCGAAAAATGGCTGTAATAATCTATGATTTTATGATTTCTCAACTCTAATAGAGGGGAACAAGTAGGAGGAGATGACCATGCTCGCTCAAGGGGGGCTCGCTCCAAATGAAAGCACCACAGATTCTGAAGGCCTATGGTCGAGTTAAGTATCCAGCTCGTGGTACGAACTGAGTATGAAGACTATGACCCTTTGTAAAGTCAACACACGCAAGGTAAACGTGCATATATCAGACATCACGTGTCTGATATGCCCCTGACTTCTCGGACACACAGCAGGAACGTGCGTATTCAGACACCCACGACTGGGTTGGGCCGTGCGGCCCATTATCTCCTTACCTATCGATTTGACCATACTTATGTGTCAGGTTTAGGAATTAATCATGAATGTCACAGAGTTGATGCGATAGATAAAAGGGTCACGGGATGACCTTCTTACCAACTCCCAGGTGCCTTCTCCTATAAATATGGAGACCCTGGGACTTAATAAGGGTTGGATTCTCTATTGTAAAGAAGGTCCTGTAATCAAATATCCAGTATAGAGCAATAATACTGACTAGTGGAGTAAAAGGATTTTAACCTTTGAACCACTCAAAAATCGTGTCTTGTGTCACCTCTTTCCTTTTCTAAGATCTTGTATCTGTTTCGGTTCACATTTAGCACTAATCCCTTTCTCTTCATTTCTTAATTACCTGTTGGTAAAGAACCGCGTCAACAGTTGCTATTCGTGGCCGGAGGTCTGGGTCTTTTATCAATGCCACTATTATGTCCTTCATTAGCCTTATTCTTGTTGCCCACGTGGAATCCCTTGTTTCGATAGTTCTCTCTTCTAGCAGCATTATCCTTCCATATCCATTCTTCCAAATACTCAGCTTCAATAGCTCTATCCAGTAATTTTGCATAGCTGACCACTTCAGCACTGGTCATCATAACATCCCTGGAAATCATCGGCTTGGGTCCCCTTACAAACCTCCGGACTCGCAATGCATCAGTTGGCACCACTTCTGGAGAAAATTTAGCCAATCGATCGAACTTCTATGCATAATCAATGACCGACAGATTCCCCTATACCAGAGTTATAAACTCGTCAACCTTAGTTGCTAGCACAACTGGACTGTAATACTTTTTACTGAAAGCATGGACGAACTCCACCCAAGTCATGGTATTCAGATCATGGGTTTGTTTAATCACATCCCACCAAATTTGTGCATCCATCTTAAGTAAATAAACTGCGCAAGAAGCCCTTTCGCGATCATCTAATTCCATATGATCGAAAATAGCCTCAACCGATCTTAACCAATCCTCTGCCACCATTGGATCAGTTTTCCCCTCAAAAGTTTGTGGGGCTTGTTTCCTGAAGCGTTCATACACTGGTTCAAACCCATAGGTTACTGGTATTGCTGCAGGTGATGGTACTGGCGGCTGAGGTTGCGCCACTGGTACTTGAGGTATTTGGGGCGTTTGGGACATTTGCGATGCTTGTCTAGCATGTGCTAATTCCTCATCTCTTAGCCTCAACTATTCTCTTAACCTTGCTACCTCTGCGGCCAGGTCCACAGATGGTGCTGCTGGAGCTGCAGGTTGAACAGATGGCATTTCAACGTCAAGGGTGGTTGTAGTTTTAGACCTTGTGGAGGTACCCTTTCCTCTGCCTCTTCCTCTTCCCTTTCCTCCTCCTCTTCTAGTCGACATAATGAGGTTCTAAGGCAAACAAAGGAAAAAATCATAAGGAAGGAACATTGCATATTGGTTCGATGGATATTTTAAAAATCATACATTCAAACCACATCATTTAGAGTTTGCAACAAAATATCCATAACATTCATAATGTTCAAATTATTCCAAAATTAAACAATCCCAAAAAGTGTTTAATTAACCAAAACATAAATCCCTTAAGGTCTTAGAGAATATCCCATTTTATTTATTAGCACTCCATGTAACGATTACACAATGAACTCTAGTCCTCAACGGTGGACTCGTCCCCTGAACTGTAATCAAAGACGTTTTCTGGGATGTGGAAATAGCTGGGAGCACTCGCCATTATCTCCATCCTAGCGGTCAGACGTGGCATAGCTCGAATTACTTCCTCAATTGCCAATTCTCCTTCCACATCGTGTACCGTTTCCAAGCGGTCCTCTATTTCTCTGTCATCCATCTTTACTAACACCAGCTCCAGACGGCTAAAATTGTAATTATCCAAAAAAAATTGCAAATTGCGTACTCCATGGTGCTAAACTCTAGGTCTTCTAGCTCAATGCTATTCCATGATCGATTCCACTGAAGAAAGGCCTCCGAGTACATCGACAATGCTTCCCTCAATACCCAAAATTGCTCTATGGGCCATAACAAGGCTCCTCTTTTATTCATCATCCCTTGGATGCAATCACAAACCTCCTTTGTCATTTTCAAGATTGCTATCTGCCAATCGTAGGGATCCTCGTCAAGCTGGACTTTGGGTATGGCGTGGATCTCCTTGATTAGTTACTTTTTGGTTGTTTTCAAAACAGGAAGCATTTTACTATTGTAGTTTCAAAACTATAAAAATTAAATAACGAAAACAAGTAATAGCACATAAACAAATACTTACGACGAAGTGAGGTGAGATTTTCCCGTCTTCAACGTGTATGGGGAGGGTCCTTGGAAACATGGACAACCTGGCTCTGATACTATTTGTAAAACGCCCTAAACTAGTGCTTTAAAAAAACATTCACATATTCATTGGTTTATAAGAGAAAGCCACTTACTATAAAGATTTCAACGGGGTCTTGCTTAAAAAATGCAAGTTGGGCCTAAAAGTTTAAAAAAATATATCAATTTTCATGAAAAGTTCTAAAACAACCAAAAGTTCAAGTCCCACTGATAAGTTTGAAAAGTCCCATTAAACATAACATTATTAAAATAAAAATTATGTTTTTAATTGATCGTTTCTCGTCCATAGGATGCCCCCACGCCATACACACCACGACGGTAGAACTCCCCACATCACCACACATACCATAGAGAAACCTATTTGCTACCTGGAATGGAAAGTAAGGGGGTGAGCTAAAAGCCCAGTAAGGAAGTACAAACGACAAACAAGCAAAACACAACAAAACACAAACACATTCATCCATCTTTATACATCATAACATCATTGTCATAATGGTGTCAATATCATAAACATAAACATAATCACGTCATCATTAACACCATCATCATAACATAAACATCATAACATCATCATAGCATAAACATCACAACATCACCACAAACATTTCCTTGTGAACATGGCCCGCTAACTTGTCCATGTCACCCTTTGAGGTAAACAGGATCTCTGGTCCTTGAATAACCTCGGTGCATCCGCCCTTTGAGCTACGTCTTCATATCCTTAGTAACTCGGGTTACGTCTTCATATCCTCAACAACCCCTTTTTGATGTGTCACGTTCATTACGCTAACATCCATTCATAGCATACAACATTCATACAATCTAAACATATCATCATGTCAAGCATTTCATAATTCATAGCGCAAAGCATTATAACTTTTTTATTCATACAAACAACATTACCATTCACAACATAAGTAAATAAAATTCTATCTAACTTCCTTACCTCAGGTCCAAGCTAAGTAAAACGACAACTTCTCAACGAGCCTATACCATAACCAAAATAACATTCGTTAGCTTCACATAAACACTATTTTGCCCACTCATATAACTCATGTGTGCATGGGCCATGCACATATGGTGAGAGTTACTCACAACATACAAATATGCATAGTACACATAAGGTCATAAAAGAATAATGCACATTCTACTTATATTGCATGCATGATCTTTCTATAAAAACTACATGGTTGCATAATAGACATAATTTTGGACGTAAAAGTGAATTTGCATGCGACATGCATACGTGGGAACGTTGCGTAAATGTGACGTTTAAAACGAAAATTCTACGCGTCTTACTTCTATCGTATTCAAAATAATAAACTTGTAGCATGTTTTGTTTACCATTATTTATCTTCTTAAAATTATTAGGTTGACTAAATCTCCCAAGACATTATTTTTATTTCATAAAAATAATTTTATTTAGCCATTAAAAATATATAATAAACCCATTTATTATTTTCAAATTACAAAGAAATAACAAAGGCTTGAAATTATTTAAAATACTTAAAATTATCGAGTTTCCTTATAAAATAACAATTTAATTTAAGTTAATAGAATTACATAATTGATGTGAGAAAAATATAAATTTTAAGTGTGGGAAAAATATATTTTGCTTGAATTATTTTGAGACTTAATTTTATGTAACATAAATTCATATGTGATAATCAAATAATTATTTTAAACTTATTAAATTAAACTTTCAGCCACCATTTAATTTATTTTTAAAAAATCACAAGTGAATTAAATTCAATATTTTTCTTAATCAAATTAAAGAAAAATCATAACTATTAGAATAGACACTCATATTATATTAAAAATACCACTTTTAATTATACCATAGTTTAGGGTATTAATTTATTTCAAAATACTAATCAAATTCTTTTTATTGAAACACACTTTACATTTTTTTTAATAGAAATTCCAGCAATCAAATTTATCATAAAATCACCATTCTTTTTTTTAAAAATCTCATATTTTCATCAAAATATATATATAAAAAACCTGAAGGTAATTATTTGTGCAAAATTATCATTTTAAGTGTGAATTAAAACACTATTTTATTCTCACAAATACCACATATCATTAGAGGCATTTCTTATGCATGCATATCATTATTTCATCAATTAATCACAAAATGAGCAGCCATAAATCATCATGAATTTTATCTTTTACCTCATGCCTCACAAAATCATACATGTTTAATTAACACAATTAATCACAAATCCTAACATGCTCTTATTATACAAATAATTCAAAGAAAATAACTAACACATATTCGATTACAACCTTACAACACTTTATTCTATTTCCAATGAGTTCATACATGCAACCCAACAAAATAATAATAACAACATGTATTAATAACATAAACACCAATATTTCTATATGTCTTTATTTAAACCTAGCATGTACCATGATTTATTGATACATAATCTCATATACACCCTTATCAAATTTCATGAATCCAATCATCAAAAGTCCAAATTATTATTATACTAAAATTACATAGGTCCTAGCATGGATCTAACATATTGACAACATGAAATAATAAAACATAGGCAATCCAAAGACATGCATAGGCCGAAACCCACATGTACACAATCATGAAATATCATTAATTATAGAAAATAATAACATTATATTATCTACACCACACATCAATAGTAAAGCTCATCGACATACTATGAATATACCTATGAGAATTTCAATCATAAGAATCACTCCAAAACAACACCAACACCCATGCCCATGCCTAGGTTAATTTCCTCA
The DNA here is from genome assembly GCF_963169125.1 of Humulus lupulus. Taxonomy (NCBI): domain Eukaryota; kingdom Viridiplantae; phylum Streptophyta; class Magnoliopsida; order Rosales; family Cannabaceae; genus Humulus; species Humulus lupulus. The sequence goes on from NC_084796.1 coordinate 37,528,044, forward strand.
TGCATCAACATAAAATATAACCATCAATTTCATAACCCAAGAAACAACAAACACTAGGTTTTGAGATCCATTACCTCTCTTGATTGTAAAATTAAGAACACAAAAGATGACCAACACCCACAACTATAATCCCCCCCCCCCCCCCCCTCGCCCCCTCTTGCTCAAGCCTAGGATTTTCAAATCCATGAAGAGAGGGAAACAACAATTCAACCAAGAGAAGAAAATAGGGTTTAGTCATTAAGAAGAAAACAAGAAGAGATAGAGAATCAAATTACCAAGGGAATCAAGAACACAAACCCCCTAGGTTCAAAATAAGCTAATCAACTAATCTCCAATGGCCCAGGCCGTTGGAACCTGAACATTGGAATCAGGACAAATAAATTTGACAATAGTTAATAACTCCCTAGCGGTCTAGGCTGTAACAACCCAAATTCGCTAATAAGGCTTAAGGGCCTTGATTAGTGTGCCAGGAGGGCAGGTTGGGATTTATGTGTGATTTTGTGAGTTAAATGCATGGTTATGATTTAAAGCATGTTATTTGGCTATTTGTTTAACTGAGATGCATGGCTATGTTTTCTAGTATGCATGTAGGCCCGGATCGTGTTAGAAGGGCGTAATTGTAATTTTGACCATGTTGGGCATAACTGTATTGATATGTGATAATTGTATTCTGTGAATTGTACCGCGCGGGTGTGGTTTTACTATTGTGATGCACGTGCCGAGACGGTCCTAGAGAGCTAGTTAACTTAAGAGTCACAACGGGATTTCTATACCCGGCTCGGGAGGAGCCTAGGGGTACTTTGGGAATTTTATGGTTAAGTTGAGATTTAGCGGGTAATGGTTATTGGAGATTTAGTAACCTGGGTAACCATTAGTTACTACTGAGAGTAACAAGTTTAGGTGAAAGAAATGGTAGAATTGCAATATAGGAGAAAGGACTAGAGTGCCCTTGAGGTGTAGTTAGCAAAGGGTTTTGATGAAGGGGTAAAATGGTCATTTGGCTGGGAAATTGACATTTTGCAGCTGGGTATTAAGGGGTACACGGTTTGGGGACTTAGTCATTTGATGCTTTGATATTTGAAGAGAAGAAAAAGGAGAGGGAAAAAGCTAGGGCATAAAGAAGAAGAAGGGTAGAAGGGCTGAATTGCGAGCTTAGGAAGTGATCAAGGAAGCTTGTTGGGAGGATTCTTCACTTGAGGTATGGATTTTATACACACTTAAGTTTGTTTTCTGTGTTGATTTGAGGAATTTAAAGCTTGAGTTAAGTTTTTAAAGTTTTAGTTTGAAGTTGCTGAAATTTGAAATCTAAGGGTGGATTGATGGGTATGTTTGTGTTTTGAACTTGAATCTAGAGTTTATGGGTTGTTAGATGGATTATTTGATGTTTTAATTTGATTTTGGGGCTTGGGTACCTGCTTGGGATGATTTGGAGTGGTGTTAGCTCGAGGAAAACGCAGGGAAAAACCCAGAAATCTGGGTTTTGCGTTGGAGCGCCGCGGCCCTGTTCTTGGGCGCCGCGGCGCGAGGCTATTTCTGGGCAGGGGGAGGCTTCTGACTTGCTGGGCGCCGCGGCCCTCTTAGGTAGCGTCGTGGCGCTAGACCATTTTCAGGACTTGAAAGTTTACATTTTTGAGCTTTTGCTCCGGGGGTTCGGGGGATGTTTCCGATGATTTGTTTTAGGAATTTGGGAGTCCCGAGAGTGTGGGATTGGTCCCGGGAAGCGGTTTTTGATCTGATTAGTGTTGAGGGATATTTCTTGTGTGTTGTGACTAGGTTATTGGTGAGGCTCGTGCTAGAGGACCGTGCTCGCGGCTTTAGTGCATCAGGAGGCTCGGAATACAGGTAAGAAAACCGTAACACCCGAGATTAGGGCATGGCCCCACTGTGTGATTGCAGGGCATGGCCCCAGATTGTATTATGTGCAAATGTTTAACCTTAAATGAATCATGATGTGTGTGTATGATTATTTCGAATGTACTATATGTGTGATTATACTGAAATGAACGGCAAGGGCCGAGAGCGGCGTAGGCCGGGTGCGGCAGCGGGGCCGAAAGTAACACTCAGCACATGGGATGCTTATATTCAGGGTGGGACCCAAGGCACATGGGATGCTTATATTCAGGGTGGGACCCAAGGGATACATGAGCTATCCTCGCGGTGAGAACCGAAACCCCAGGCTTTGGTAAGGCCTCTGGGGCGGCATGGCCGTGCTTGTTTATTATGATGGTTTTCCTATTTATCAGTAAATTATGCCAGCTATATGAATTTCATATGTTATGTATTATTTGGGTTTTCTTGCTGGGCTTCGGCTCACGGGTGCTCCGTGTGGCAGGTAGAAGCAGGGACTGAGTCAACCAACCTTGAGTACGGAGAGCGTGAAGCGACGCGTACATGTTCGGCCTGCCCGACTGCTTTGGTTGGGGGTTTATTCGAAAAATGGCTGTAATAATCTATGATTTTATGATTTCTCAACTGTAACCTTATTTCAAGATGTAATTAGTTTTCAAACCTTATTTTGGGATCCCAAATGTTTAATAATAGAAGTTTTAATGAAACGACGCATTTTCAAAGATTACAGCCTTAACTTTTAATTTGTCACACTTCTGTTTCAAAACCTCGGTTAGCGAGTTCATTGCACATTGTTTTGTCTTAAAAACTCACTTAGTAATGGCTCTAAGGAAGTAGGGCGTTACATAGGCCGTTGGTGCCCGAACTACAAAATTGGGATAAAAAAAAGAAGAAGAAGAAGAAGAAGCTAAGTTATATTGATAAAGTCTGAAACGGTCCAGGCCGTCAAGATCCGAACATAGATCGTCAGACAGGCTAAATTCATTTTACAACCTTTCCCTAGTGGCCCTGGCCGTTGGAACCGAGACCAAACATTCGACTCATGTTCATGAAAATTGGTAAAAAAGACTTAGTGAATTTTATGGGAAAGACATTATGCAAGAGATAAAATTAATATATAAAAACAAAACACAAAAAAATTGTCTCGGACGCATCCGCGTCCATAAAAGCGATACAAGTACAAAAAAGGAAGCCACGATTACAACTTAAAGGCCCAGGCCTAAGCATCGACCTGCTCCGAGGCCTCTGGAACGGCTTCATCTTGTTTGTCCCCGTCCAAGAGCTCTGAATCAGCTTTTTCCTTGGCCTCGAATTTAGCTTTCTTCGTGGCAAGATCGGGGTAAATGAGGAGGTTCATGTTTTTGTCTTGGAGTCAGGACATATAGATGGCCTAATCAAAAGTGGCCTCCAGCAAAGCATCTGCTTGCTCCTTCTCTTGGCAAGCCTCTTCATTTTGTTTCACCTCTAACTGAATTAAGCTATCTAGGGCTTGAACCCAGGAGTCAAGAGTTTCAACCTTCTCCCGATCCTAACAAGATTGGGCCTCAGCTGCCTCCAGGAGGGCCTTGGTCGACGCCTCTGAGCCACGACTATCCACCAACTTTTTGTGGTCGGAGTCCTACCTGGACAGAGATTCTTCAAGATGGGCTCAATATGGGCGGCCTCCTCACGGTCAACTTGGATCTGGGCAGCCTCCTTGGTGGCTTCCCGCTGGTTAACGACCCCCTCCAACTCTAACTAGACCGTCTCTAGCTTCATCGTCATCTCTACCACAAAGTCCAAGTTCCTATGGGCCAACAACGCATCCTGGAATAAACTGAAGTTAGAAATCATACAGGCAACAAATATGTTAAAGTAAAAGATCGTATGAACATATAACTTATCGCAGTGGCTTAGTGACGAATGGCTTGGGAGATGAACAGGGAATCCTGATTGGCCAGGGTGGCATACCGCTTCAACTGTAGGTTGTACATAGTCGTCCTAACTTGGGCCAGCAAGTCCACGGCCAGCAAAGCTGTGTCCATCCCCCCCCCCCCCAACTTAGGCCGAAATCCAGTCTCAACCACAAACTGGTCCACTATTAGTTGAGGAGCATTGAAGGCGTTTGGACGCTTGGTGAATTCCACTTTCCGACTGACAATTAGGGCCCGGTACACTTCCTCCCGCTTTTTTCGCCCGTTTTCCCAGGCTCGGGCCACCATTTTCGCCCTCTCCTCCTGGAGGACCATGTCCTCTTCCTCGGGAAGAGCAGGAATGATCGAGATCACAGGAGCCTTTGGAACCTCCTGAGTGACAATGAGGCTCTCCCCATAAGAATGTTCTTCGGCTAAGGTGACCTCTTTGGTCCTGGCCCTCTCGGCCCGTGTCGCGAACTCGCTAGCGGTCGAGTCCGTGACCCTTTTCTCTACCCTTTGATCTTCTAAGGGCTTCCACTCCAAGTCGATGATCGAGGGAAGAACGAATAGGGATGGAGCATTTTTCGTATGCGCCACTGGGGGACACTCATAGCTGAGGCCCTCTTAGTCACTTCCAGGTCCAGCCCCGAATCCCCGAGGATCAGCTCGAGCACTTTCTTTTTAGATGGGCCATTAGAGGCCTTCTGCGCTGAAGTCCTGGTAGTGACTACCCTAGCCCCAATCATCTCCTTCTTGGCCACGAGATTCGACATGCTTGAATCTTCTGAAATGGGCAAGCAAAAGATAGTATGCAAGACATATAAACGGGGATGGAAATCAAAGATAAAGCAAATATTAGTCTAAGGTCCTCCAGGAGGAACCTTTATCTAAACCACGGGCACGACTCAACTCCTCTAAGGCGAAGGAATGAATTCGGTCCCCCATGTCGTCCAGGTCCAGAAAATTACCATATTGTAGGAACCCAGAAAAATACATGAGGGTTAACATATCCAAGACAATGGGGCATGGAAGCTCCACTTCTCGGATGGCCCCGATCGGGTAGTCTCAGTACATTTGCCTATCCCTAACTAAGTCCTCAAGAAGAGGAGCATAAGTTAAAAGCAAAGGTGAATTACCTTGCCTCGAGATGCTGGCTCTGGGAGCCCCAGTGTTCGGCTGAGCCTCCCCGAGGAGGGCATCCAACTCCTCAAATACAGCCCTCTCCGCTTGGTGGGCCTGCTCCTTTCTCTTCTCCGCCGCGTCCGCACAGGTCGTGACCTCAACACCCTCGATATGGACGAGGGCCAGCCTCTCTCTCAGGGTGGGGTCTCTCTCGCACTGCAGCCCCCAAAAGCTAGGGATCGCGATCATCTGGTTGGCCGCGAGCATCCCAACCAGTCGTAAATTCTCCGTGTTCACGTAGTCCCCCACATCCAACTCCTCCATGCTAAGGTTGGCATAATATTTCTTCCGATCCAGGATCGATTTGGTGAGGAGAGTTTGGGCATACGGTCTTGTTTTCTAGGAGCATAAGTGAGGAACAAACAAAACAAAGGGTAAATGAAAAGAAGTTAGGAGTAAAACAACTTACCCATGCACTGGAAGTCCAGCACTAACATGGGGTTCTTCTCTAGGAGAAACCTGGATGTCATGAACCAGTAGTGTCTGACATCCGGGGGTGCTTCCAGGTGCTATGAGGAGCCAGATAGTTGTCACGGGGATTCAATCTGTAGAAGTCATCCCGGGTCTTATGTTTTACGTTAAGTTGCGGCTCCAGCTTATAGAAGTACAACACCTTCGCTGGGGTAGGCGCCGGATCTCCTTAAACGCACAGAAAATGCGCCACCCCGCAAGCAACTTGTAGGCTTGGGGCAGGAGTTGTAACGACGCAATTCCCACAAACTTAAGGAATCGTGGAAAGTAGCCGTGAAGCGGGAGTGTAGCTCCCGCAATAATGTGGCCTACGCTCCAGGCCCCGAACTCACCCACATTAGTGTGGGCTTTCTCCTCCCTCCTAGCCAGCTGATTGTAGAAGAGTCCGGGAGTCGATTCTAATCCCAAATGCTTCTCCAAAGCGTCCAGCATCCAATAGTTCTGGAAATCATTTTTCTCCCCATCCATCTCCCATGTGTTACCAATGGGAGGTTTACGCCCCTCAAGGACGATGGGGGCCAATTGTACGAATTCCTTCGAATGAAGGGTGACGCTACGACTCATGATTGATGATCTGGGAATAATCAAGGAAACAAAAAACCAACCGTGCCTTAATTTCCACCTTTAGCTGCTTCCAAACTTTAATTACTCTAGTCGGGTCCTCCTCATCTAGTAAAACTTCATCAAGATCTTCGACTGGTCCTACCCCCATGACGTCATCCCCAAAGCGAGGATCGATGTCATTTCCCTTGCTTTGGGAAACTTGCTATAATAACAATTCTTCGTTAAAAGGATCCCTCGGCTCCAGTAGAGTGTTTCTTTCAACGTCAACTTCCATGTTGACAACCTCATCGGTTCCACCCTTCTCTTCACAGTAGGTTACTACCATGTTGTTTACACATGGTCCTTTCTTTGCCTTGACCACTGATGCATTATAGCATTCTCGTGCCTCCCTTTGGTTACCATGTACGCATCCTTGCCCTGCGCTTGTGGGGAACTTCAAAGATAGATGCCATATAGAAACTGCTGCGTGTAACGTCATCAGGAGGGGTCTCCCAAGCACTACATTGCAAGCCGATGAGAAATCTACCACCAGGAACTCTGTCATCACAGTCTCATGCCTGGGGGCATCCCCCACCATGACCGGTAGTCTAATAGTTCCTGCTGGTGCTAGGCATTCTCCCGTGAACCCATATATCTCTTGGGAACACAGCATCAGATCCTTGACCGTGAGCTTCATCTTCTCGAGGAATGTTTTGTAGATGATATCTGCTGAGCTTCCCGTATCCACCAAGCATCTCTTCACTCGGGCATTGGTGATTTTAATGGTAAGGACCAGAGGGTCATTGTGGGGGTACCTCACGTGCCTGGTGTCATCCTCGGTAAAAGTGAGAGTTTCACTTTCATACTTCAAATTTTTTGGAGACCGCTCCTTCACTACCATGCACTAGGAAGACTCCCCTACCTCATGTCTGAGGGTCCTTGCATATCATTCATGAGCATTGCTATTGTTACCTGCTATGTGGGGCCCCCCACATATGGTATCCAGTATGAAGTCTATGGCTGCTGGCTCCAGGGGTGGACTCCTCTGCCTTCGAAATTCTGGATTCCTGCTCGAGGTTTCAATCTTGACTCGGTACCTCAAGAGTTTTCCTGATCGAAGAAGAAACTCTATCTCATCCTTCAGTTGTTTGCACTCGTTTGTGTCGTACCCATAATCATTATGGAAACGACAAAACTTATTCTTGTCCTTCTTTCCTTCTGAACGCAAGGGTGGTGGCTTTCGGTATGGTACCTCCTGGTATGTTTCCAAGTAAATCTTAGTCCTTGATCTAGTCAGGATGGTATAATTAGTGAACCTTGGCTTGTAGCGTTGATGCTTAGGATATTTTTCGGTGGGTGTTGACTTAGCTTTCTTCTCTCCACCCTGCTCGGCACCTGAGGTATTCCTCTTCTTACCATTGCCCCCACTGCCACCCTGAGGGTTTGCGCCGTTCTTATCTGCCTTGATAGTGGTCGGATGGTTTATGCCTTTTTCTACCTTCATGAGAGCGTCATATAGCTTAAATGTATTTGTCTGCTCGATCTAGGAACTCCTGCAAGGTGTTGATGGGGTTCCTGTGTATGATATCCCACATGGGACCACGATAAATTATTCCTGTCAAGATGGCAATGAACTTCCCTTCATCTCCTACTGTGGATGCTCGGTTTGCCTCTCTTATGAATCTTTGGATGTATTCTTTGAGGGATTCATCTTTTCTTGCTTGATGTCAGCTAGCTGATTGGCATAAACTGGTTGAATCCGTCCGGCACTAAAGACTTTGCAAAATTCCTTTCTGAACTGCTCCCAGGAAGTGATGGATCCAGGTTTGAATTTCCAATACCATTCCTAGGCTGAGTCAGAGAGAGTGGTAGGGAATACCCTACACCTATTATCATGCTCCACACCGAGTAACTCCATCTGATCCTTAAACTTCCCAATGTGTCGTACTGGGTCCTCATTCCCAATGTATGTTGGGAGTTTTGGGTTCTTGTATTTCGGTGGTGGTTGAGCAGCTTTGATATTAGCACTGAAGGGACTCCCACTTTTATTTGCCAACTCGATATTGAAAGGTTTCTTTGTCAGACCCTAGACAACCATGATGAGTGCACCTATTTGAGCTCGCACTACTGGTGGGATCGCTGTTTCAGGTGGGGTAGACGCCCCTGGTACCCCCCTCTTGAGCGTTGGCCCTCCTATTGATGACCTCTCTCAGATCCTGAGGTTTTTCATCTTTCCCGAGCCTATCGAACATAGTATTGGTGTTGTTCATCGATTCATTTCCCTTGTGAAATTGAGGGTGTACGGGTGGCGGGTCAGCCTTGCCCTTGTCGGTTCGACCCTACCCCCGAGCCTCTCCTCCTACATGACTTTGAGATTTTGAGCACCCATTTCCACTTCTGTCACACCTCTCAGATGTTTGACCCTCATCTCCTGCATTGTTTCGTCTGTCCCCCTGGGAGGGGGCCTTCGAGTTGGTAACACTCTAACTTTGAGATGAAGTGTTATTCTTCTTAGTCATGGAGGCAGTCTTGGACTGTTCCTCTTCATCCTGTCTCTCGGAAAGTGGCTCTGAGAGCGTCCGTGGGCTTGACTCCTCCCCTGGGACTGTCCCTCACTGCTTGAGCAGCAGCTTTAGCGTTAGCTCGGGCTAACTAAGTAGTCGTCTCTAGGGCCACAGCAGCCTCCTGGTGTCTCTGGTCAACTTCCTGCTCCCTCTAGATCATCCTTTGGACCTGCTCATCTATCTCCCATCATTTTCGTTCCATAGTCACCCTCTAGAGGGCAATTTCTGCTGCAAAGGCCTCATGCCTCGCTAGAAATTGCGCCATCTCCTCCTGGTGAGCATCCTGTGGATCTTCTGCATCAGGTTGGTCTCCAACCTCCACCTGAGGTTCGTTAGCGGGATCGATGGGATCCTAAGTGTTGGAATCCCTGGGAGTCGTCTTCTTTGTCTGACTGGATTTTGGAGACATCGTAAAACTGATGAAAATGTGTTTTTTGATTTCACACTCTCAATGAAAGCACGAAAATGCTAACCTGTGAAATTGTCCAACAGTCGTATGTACAGTATACAACACCTTTTGAAAGAAATAAATATAATAAATGACAAAGTACGAATATCTTAAACAAACACACAGAAATTTTATAGTGGTTCAGCCCTGTTCTGATGAACAGTAATAACCTAATCCACTTAGCTTTTAGTATTGAATCACTCGACAATTACACTGATGAACAAAAGTACTCACTCATTTCTAATTCGCCCAGAGTTTCTCCCCAAAAATTCTTCAGATCTCAAAAATTCCAGAAAAAGCGATCCCTTGAAACGAAGCCCTGGGTCCTTTATTTATAGTACCCAGGGGTTGTTACATGACCAATAATACTGGGATCGTGGTTTGGTACACGATTATTAGGTAGTGAAGATATGTGTCCACCTCCCCATGATTATGAGATCGTGGGTTTCTCGTTGTTTCTTTGGATCGTGGTAGATAATGCACGATTGAAACCTCTGGGAAAATGTTAAGTCTTGGTTGGTCTATGAGACCTAGGTGCTAGGCCTGATGACCCTCTGGTTGCTGGACCTGCTAAATCCTTTGGGTGCTGGACCTGTGATCTTTTGGGTGCTGAACCTATTTGATCTCAGTTTGAACGAGTGCGAGTATTTCTCAGTGAAGTGTACTTAGGAGTTTAGGCTGACCACCCAGGTGGTTCTTGAGCATGTCAGGCCGACCACCCCTAAGAGCCCTTGGGCATACTGCGACCGACCACCCTTAAGGGTTGGGGTCAGGCCGACCATCCCCAGGGGGTTCTTGGGCATGCTTAGGCCGACCACCCCTAGGGGTAGGGGTCAGGTCGACCACCCCAAGGGGCTAGGGCCAGGCCAACCACCCCTACGGGGTCTCCGCCTAGCCAACTTCCCTATTGGTCTTGGACCTATCTTATTTGCTCATCGGTCTTTTTTCAATACTTCGTCATTTTTCATTGATTTGTGATGTCACGTGCCATTTTCTCATTTGCCACATCATCCTCGTATTTTTGAGGGATAACAAAGAGGTTTAATCAACTTAGGGATTTAAAGGAAATAAATAATGGTGAGAAATGATGACTTATAAATCTTTATTTTGAAAATTATAGAAATAAACGTGTAGAAATTATCGTTTTTAACGTCACTTTTAACAACGTTCCCACGTATGCTTGTTGCATGAAAATGCACTTTTACATTCAAAATTATGTATAATATTCAACACTATGATTTTAGTTGAAAACCATGCATGTATAATAGGTAGAAGTTGCATTATTCTTTTGTGATTTTATGTGAAAAATGTGCATGATTGGAAAAACATGTGTAAATTTCACCATGTGTGCATGGCCCATGCATATATAAGTTGGCCACAAGAAAGTCTTATGTGATGTTAAAGAATTGTTATTTGATTATGGATATAGGCTCATTGTGAATTTGTTCAATTTTTGCTTTGCTTGGACTTGAGGTAAGGAAGTTAGATAGAATTTTGTTTATTTATGCTATGAACGGTAAGATTGGTTTATATGAAGATAAATGCTATGTATGATGATATACCTTGTGATATGAAGTATGAAATGTAGTTGTTAATTGATACGGTGAAATTTGATGAACCATGTATATCCTTTTTGTGTTGATGCTACTGGATTGCATGTATTTATGTATGTTGTATGTTATGTAAATGGTTGTTAGCGTGTTGAACACAACATAATTACTAAGGATCTAAGACATAACCTGAGTTACTAAGGATATAAAGACATAACTCATAAGGCGGACGCGCCGAGGTTATTCAAGGACCAGAGCCTCCAATTTACCTCAAGATGTGACATGGACAAGATAGGGGGCCATGTTCACAAAGATATGATGATGCTGCTTATGATGATAATGTTTGTGATGATGATGTTTGAATATGTTTATGATATATGATGCATGATAACGATGTATGATGATGACGTTAAGTGTAATGTATGACGATGTGTGTATATGACGTTATAGGAGTCTTACGATAAGATTATGTTTTGTTGTGTTTTTCTTTGTCTGTTATTTGTACTTCCTTACTCAGCTTTTAGCTCACCCCCTTACTTTTCCTTCCAGGTAGCAAATAGGGTTTCTCTTTGGCACGCGTGGTGATTTAGGGAGTTTCGATGTCAGGGTGTGTATGGCGTGGGGGTATCCTATGGGCAAGCAAACGATCAGCTTAACGGCAATTTCTATAGAACGATGTTATGTCTTATTTTAAATGTTTCAGAACTTATCAGTGGGACTTGAACTATATTTTTTTTAACATTGCATGAGAAATTTTTTTTTGTTTTAAAACTATTGGGGCCAACTTGCGTGTTTTAGCAAGGCCCCATTGGGATTTTCATAAATAAGTGATTTTCTTCTTTAAGTTTATGAGCATGTAAAAGTTTTACAAAGTATTATTTTAAGGGCGTTTTACAAATGGTATCAGAGAACGATCGTCCATGTTTCCAAGGACCCTCCCCATACACGCTAAAGACGGGAAAATCTCACCTCACCGCATCGTAAGTATTTGTTCTATATGTTATCATTTTCTTTTTGCTTTTAAATTTTGTAGTTTTGTAATTGCTGTGCAGAAAGTATGCCTCTAGTAAGACTTCTAGAAGGAAACTTCTCGATGAGATCAGTGGGATCTCAAGGGTTCATATAGATGATGTAAACAATGAAGATATGTGGATACCAGCTCCCTGAAATATGTTTGTTGTGAATGAATGAGATGCATCATAGGAAATTGTAGGTATGACACTATCAAGTAAAGAGAAGAATAGATTATGTCAATGATAATATAACTGGACACTATCAAGATCCAAGGACACATAAGCTTTGCAATGTGATTGTTAATAAAGACATAGGTTAGGGAGTTTACTCCATGACATTATCTTGCTAGGTGATGTTGTTAACTAGATAGATACGTGCAGTAGCAGAGGAGCACACAAAGTGGACGTGCCACAACATTTAGTAGCAAACAACAGCGAAACCTCGATGGAGTAAATGGAGACTAAGGAGGCGGAGAGGCGAGTAAATCCAAGATAACATAGTTCGACATAGAGGACAATGACAAGCTACGAACTAACACAACATTGAGGATAAGTAATGAGTTTCGACATGACAAAATAAGACAAAGGCTACTAGTACAAACTAAGGATTTCCAGGGACAACAAGATAATTAGCAATCCTAAAGATGGATGCTAGAATTTGGTGGGACATGGTTAAGAAGACACAAACTTTAGACACCATTACCTAGGCTGACTTTGTACACGTTTTCAGCAAAAAGTACTACAATACTACAGTACTAGCAACTAGAGTTAATGAGTTTGTGACACTGACACAAGGTAGTCTTCCAGTCACAAAGTATGCCTAGAAGTTTGACAGACTGGCAAGGTTTGCATCTGAGATAGTCTCAACAAAGGTCATGAGAGTTCGAGGATTCATAAGGGGACTGAAGCCTATAATTTCCAAGGATATCAAAATGGTCAGTACAGAGCTAGTTAGCTATGTTGAGATTCTAGACAAAGCTTTAGACATTGAGTACATGAAGAGTTTTATATGGAAGGACAGTGCTACAAGGAGAGAGGCTAATAAGAGTAAAGTCTTTCAAGAGAGTAACAAGAGGAGGCCTAATATGACGTTGTAGGAGTCTTACGATAAGATTATGTTTTGTTGTTGTTTACCTTAAAATGGCTCCTGATGATGTGGCAAGAAATTATTACACATGGTTGGCATGTGGCAGCTTCAGAATGAAGAGGTGTTGTTCGCCTATCGACTAGCTCCCTGTTACTTCATCAGATCTCGCGAATAGATGCAACCAGTCTAGTCGCATACTTCATTTTCTTTCCTCTAAAGATTGTAATATTGTAATAACTACATTTATTATTTCCTCTTTATTACCTTGATACGCTGAGATTAGGGATAATTAAGGTCCATTGGCCCATGTAACCCCCTTGAGCCTATAAATATGAATGAGAGGGCTCAAGGAAGGGCCTTTTGAACCTTTTTCTAAATACTCATAAAGCACAAGTGTGATTATCTACCGAGATTGTAATCCTCTCAAAGCTTGTGAAACTCAAGAATCCTAGCTCTTTGATCACAGCATTGGGATTCAACATCAATAAGAACACTAAGTGGACGTAGGTTATTACCATTCATTGGGGCCGAACCACTATAAATTATTTGTGTCATTTCTTTACCATTTGATTCTAGTCTTGACTACCATCTCATTTCTTGTCGTAATTCTGACTCCGTGTCATTGGCCAGATCAAGGGTCAACATTCTGGTGCTTTTGTTGAGAGCTTGATCAATAAGCTTCAAGAAAATCAAATGGCAAAGACATCCAAGAGAGCTGGACAGGCCGCTGGCACTGCATTATCTCAACCTCCTCCTCCAAATGTGGTGGAGAATTAACCACATTTAGAGTTTGAAGAGGATGATTTGGATACGGAAACGCTGAGGGCAACACTAGGGGTGTTGCAGGATGAATTGGCCATTCTGAGGGCCAATCAGGAGAACGCAGCAGAGACCATGGTGCTACAACAGAGAGAGATTGAGCGTCAGCGCCATGAGCTGAATGAGCGGCAGGCGGACATGGACTGTCGGCAGAGGGATGCCATGGCCACTCTTGAAGCAGCCATTCAGTTGGCTCGAGGATAGGCTGTGCCGGCCTCTCAACCGGATCAGCCACCTAGTGCGCCACCACAGCGGGCTCCCAATCTAAGTCCTCCGCTCTAGCCAGCAAGCCCTCAAAGGCCGGAGCAGCCACCTATGGCTCAGAATGATGTCCCAATTCGGGATCCTAAGCAGCAGCCTCCCTCTCAAGCTGGTCGAGGCAATCCCCAATGCCAGAGGCAGAATAGGGTCGGGCAGCCGCCCGCAACCCTAGACGCCCAGGGGACGAAGATCCAAACCCACCAAGCAGGGGGCAGCATCCTTCTGCCAACAGAAGGAACAACAAATCAGGCTCTGTGGTCAGGGGCTCCCCACGACATAATAATGCACAGGGACCCAATGACCACCGCAGACCTCCCCCTGACACTCGGGAAATGCCAGCTCGAGGAGGAAATAGTATGAACAGCCGATCGTGCCATAGTCAGCCACAGTTTAGAGACGGCCATGACTATAATGAGGCCGATTCTGGCAGGGGAAATTCTGGTCGGAGGAATGAAGAAAGAGGTGGAGACAGAAACCCCCCACCTAGAGAAAATAGGCCGACAAGCCATAACGCTGAGGGGCAACCCCAACAAAATAATGTCTTTGATCGGCTAGGAGTTAGCGAGTAGAGGCGTAGGGATGAAGATTTAAGGGACATGTTCAACGACCATCGCGAGAGGCATGATGAGTACACTCCCCCGGCGCCGGTCACCCCAGCGATCCCAGACGCAGTTCAAGCATAAATTGATGCCCTGACCAAGCAGTAGAGCAGCTAGTAGGAAGTCGAACATCCCACATAGAGTACAATCGGAGGAGAGGCACTCCGTTTGTACAAAGGATTGTTGTGGCAAAATTCCCCAGTAAATTCAAAATGCCAATACTGCCAAACTTTGATGGGTACGGAGACCCGGTATCTCATGTCAACAAATTTGAGATACAAATGGATATACATAAAGTGTCAAGCTATACCCACTGCAGGATCTTCCCCGCAACACTATCTGGCACCGCCCAGGAGTGGTTCTTTAAGTTCCCTCCTGCTAGCATAGTATCCTAGGAGATGTCCGTGAAGGAATTTTATGGACAATTCTATGCGGGTCGCGTACACCCCACTGAGGCCAACCAGCTGGTCGAGATACGCCAGAAGAAGGGAGAGCCCTTGAAGGAGTATGTCTAGCACCTTATGCGAGCAGTAGCTAGAGCAAAAACAGTGGGCGACAAAGGCAAGATGATGGCCCTAACTGTTGGGGTTATGCGCCATTCCCCTCTCTGGAGCAGCCTGAGGAAAAATGGGGTAAAGAGTACCCAGGAGTTTTTTTGATCGAGTTGATCGAAATATCAAGCTCGAGGACGCGATTTCCAACGAGGGGAAATGGCCCACGAAGGACAAGGGACCGAAGGAAGAACCCGCCAAGGCTGCCAACGGGTCGGATAAACCCAATGGCAAGGGCAAGGGCAATGGGAACGGAAATGGCAGAAATGGTGGAAAACGGGCGAGCAATGAGCCATCAGCATCTGAGAATAAATGCCTCAAAGGCAATCGGTATGAGCCGAGATTCACCAACTATACGGCTCTTGTTGAAAGTCGAGCAGAGGTCTACCAGGCGACCAGCTCTAATGTTCCTTATAAGCAATTCGCACCTATAAGGAAAGATACCTCCAAGAGAGATACAACAAAATTATGTCATTTTTACAACGACTACGGACATGACACTAATGAGTGCAACTAGTTGAAGGACGAGATTGAGTTCCTGATCAGGTAGGGACATCTAAGGAGATATGTGCGAGTCGTGGGAGGGTCTCAGCGAGAGGCTCAAGGTGGCAACGAGCAGGCGCCTACACGCCAACGCTCGCCGCCTTTACAGCCAGCTCCTGTGGTAGGCACATTACTCACCATCTGTTGTGGCCCACACCTTTCAGGGGATAGTGGGAAGGCAAGGGAACGATACGCTTGAACCCTACACCACGACCAGGACATAGAGATGATGAGTATGGAGGATCGAGCACCAAAGAAGGCTCAAACAGAGGAGGAATTAATAACCTTCTCTGAGGACGATGCCCAGCACGTATGATTTCCACACTCCGATCTGTTGGTCGTTGACATTCAAATCGCCAACATGATGGTTAAGAGGGTATTGGTTGACACAGGAAGCTTAGTCAACATCCTATACAAGTCTTCACTGGAAAGAATGAAATTGTCCGTCAAGGACTTGGAGCCATGCAACCAAACCATTTATGGTTTTTCTGGCGAAGGGCTCACCCCAACTGGGTCGATTAGGCTCCCAGTTACAGCAGGTACTGCACTTGCAAACAGGACATTACTCACTACTTTCATAGTAGTTGATTGTCCTTCAGTATATAATGTTGTAATTGGGAGGCCAATTTCGGTCGACCTGCGAGCCATTACCTCGATATGGCACCTGACCATGAAATTCCCAACCGACGCAGGGATAGGATGCATGTTGGGAAATTAGCGGGAAGCGAGAGAGTGCTACAACGCCTCGATATCTAAGGCAAAGAAAGGTGTATCGAGGGAAGTTTCCGGAAAAGAGTTGCAAATGGCGACTGATGTACAAGCCTAATCAGGTGATGATGTCACCAAATAGGGTGTTGCCCAAAGTGAGGACAGAAATTTAGATCCTTTCTTTGGGGATTTTGATGAAGAGATAGGACCCATCAAGGACCTTGAAGAGGTCCAACTCAATGAAGAAAATCCGACCAGGGTTGTGAAAGTCGGTAAAATCTTAGAGACAACAACGAAGCAAGCACTGGTGGAATTTTTAAGGAAAAACCAGGAAGCTTTTTCTTAGTCTCACAAAGACATGGTGGGAATAGACCCTACAGTCATTAGCCATGTCTAGAACATAGACAAGAGTTTTCCACCAGTGCAACAGAAAAGGAGGTTGCTCGACAACGATAGATCGAAGGCTCTAAAGGAAGAAGTTAAGAAGCTTAAGGAGAATGGATTCATCAGGGTAGTGTATTATCCATTATGGGTCTCTAATCCCGTGCTTGTTCCCAAGCCGAATGGCAAGTAGCGAACATGCGTGGATTTCACAAACCTTAATAAAGCCTGCCCTAAAGATTTTTTCCCACTCCCTAGAACCGACCAACTGGTTGATGCCACTGCAGGGCACAAGATTCTCTCATTCATGGATGCATACTCCGGATATAATTAGATTAGTATGCATCCTCCTGATGAGGATCACACTAGCTTTCGGAATGATACAAGGCTTTACTGTCACAAAGTAATGCCCTTCGGTTTGAAAAATGCTGGTGCAACTTACCAGCAACTGGTCAACCACATGTTTCAGCACAAACATGGAGGTATATGTCGATGACATGCTGATTAAGTCGAAGAAGGCAGAAGGGAATATAGGGGACTTGCAAGAATACTTCAACGTCTTGAACAAATATCAGATGAAGCTAAATCCCCTCAAGTGCTCCTTCGGAGTAGGACCGGGGAAGTTCTTGGGATTTATAGTAAACTCGTGAGGAATTAAGGCTAATCCTGAGAAGATCAAAGCCCTGGTCGATATGAAATCGCCAACAAAGATCAAGGATGTTCAAAGCATGACCGTAAGAATTGCTACTCTCAGTAGATTTATTTCCAAGTCTACGGACAAATGCGTCCCATTTTTTAATCTACTCAGAGGCAACAAGAAATTCGAATGGACAGAGGAGTGCAAACAGGCTTTCCAAGCTTTGAAGACGCACATGTCGCAACCACCAATTCTATCAAAGTCGGTTGATAAAGAAACTTTGTTCATCTACTTGGCGATCACGGAATACGCTGCTAGTGCTGTCTTAGTAAGAGAAGAAGAAGGCGTACAGAAGGTTGTTTATTATGTAAGCAAGAGGCTAATAAGAGCAGAGCTGCGGTATCCACCTATTGAAAAATTAGCCTATTGCTTAATCTTAGCCTCTAGGAAGCTGCGACCCTACTTCCAAGCTCACCCAATCACAGTTTGGACCGACCAACCCCTAAACATGTTCTGCAAAAACCTGAAGCCACAGGATGATTGTGAAATGGGCGGTCGAATTTGGGCAATTTGATATCACTTACATGCCATGAGCAGTGATAAAAGGATAGTCTCTGGCTAATTTCGTCGCAGAACTCACAAGGCTTCCAGACAGCGAGCAGCATGAAGGGTATGAAGAACCCGGGTCTTAAAGCCAAACTCCTTCCTGGAAGTTGTTTACAAACGATTCTTCTAATGAGCACCATGTAGGAGCAGGAGTGATTTTGATAACGCCTGAAGGGCATCAATTTCACTGCGCAATCAGATTTGACTTCACTGCTTCTAACAACGAAGTCGAGTATGAAGCACTGCTTGCAGGATTACGGCTAGCCAGAGACATGCACATAAAATTGCTTGATATCTATAGTGACTCCTAACTAGTGGTCAATCAAGTCATTGGAGAATATTAGGCCCGAGGTTTAAAAATGGTTGCTTACTTAAATAAAGCAAAGGATCTATTGGCACATTTTGATAAGTACACCCTCCAGTGAGTACCTCACGACCAGAATTCAAATGTTGATGCTTTGGCCAAATTAGCAAGTGCGGGGGATGCTGACACTCTGAACATAGTTCCAGTTGAGCGACTATCTACACCAAGCATCCAAACAGAGGGGACCTCTTTGATGATCAAGGCGGCGGATACATGGATGGCACCTTACATAGAGTACCTGACGCAAGGCGTGTTGCCGACAGACAGAAACAAAGCTAGAACCCTTCAGCGGTAGGTTGCTTAGTATATCCTAGTCGTTGGAATCTTGTACTGAAGGGGATACTCAATGCCACTCCTCAGATGTATTTCGAAAGAGAAGGCCAAAGAATTTATGAAAGAGGTCCACGAAGGTTTTTGTGGGGACCATGTTGGGGGGCAGAGCTTATCAAAAAATATCTTAAGGCAAGGATACTTCTGGCCATCAATGAATGAAGACTCGATGGAATTCGTGCGGAGATGTGACAAATGCCAGAGGTTCTCAAAAATTCCACGAGCAACCCCTAATTAGCTAAAATAGATGCAAAGTCCATGGTCGTTCACAGTCTGGGGTATAGATTTAATCGGATCTCTGCCCACAGGAAAGGGCGACGCCAAGTATGTTGTGGTTGCCATTGATTACTTCACAAAATGAGCCAAAGCCGAGCCACTTGCAACCATAATGACCAAGAAAGTGCTGGATTTTGTGGTTAAAAACATTGTGTGTTGCTATGGATTGCTGAGAAAAATTGTCTCAGACAACGACACGCAGTTTGATAGTGATCTGTTCACGGATTTTTGCGAACAAAATGGAATTATCAAGAGCTTTTCTTCAGTCGCTCATCCTCAAGCAAATGGACAAGTCAAAGCAGTTAATAAAACGCTAAAGGATACTCTGAAGAAAAGATTTGAGGAAGCAAAGGGGGCATGGCCGGAGCAATTGCCTGAAGTCCTTTGGTCGTATAGAACTTCCCATCGAACAGCAACGGGCCATACTCCATTTTCCTTAGCTTATGGGTATGAGGCTATGTTTCTCATTGAGTTAGATCCACCATCGCATCAGAGAATGACGTACGATCAAGGCTCTAATAGCAAGCTATTGATGGAGTCCCTGGATTTGATCGATGAAAAGCGTGAGCAAGCCCAACTCTGAGTAGCAGCTTACTAGCAAACGGTCACCCGTTATTTCAATTATAAAGTACGCGAAAGGAAATTCAATGCCGGAGATCAAGTACTTCTAAGGGTTTTCCTCAACACCCATGACCAGGCTGATGGAGTGCTCGGACCATACCAGATTGAAGAAGTCCTCAATCCAGGCACCTATAAACTTGCTCACTTAAATGGAGATCGCATTCCTCACTATTAAAATGGAGAACACCTGCACAAGTACTATCAATAAACAATTCTTTTTAAAGAATTGGCTTGTATTAATTTTATTTTTACAAGTTATGAAAAAGGGTTGGTCATTTTATGTGACTGATCGCTTATAAGTGTAAGATCATTTCAATGATCACTCGTACAGACACGATTTTTCCATTTATTACGAGAAATAAAAGGGATTGTGCACAACCAGTCATTCTTCCCAATTATTGTGTCTATTACAAATATTTTCTCATTACGTGTGTTGTTTTGCAGTATTATCGTTTTAAATTCTCTACTGCGAGCAGAAATGTTCGAACAGGTTTTGGTCAGGGCAAGTGACTGAGGACCTAAAGCTCGTTAATCACTTGGGGGCATATAATTCATCTAGTAAGCAAAGTATATCGAAAGGTATGTAAACACATGAGCAAAATAAGTGAAAGCATGCTAGGGTACTTAGAGCATTTTTCAAAATTTTATATTTTTTTAAATCAAACCAAAGTACTATGCTAAGTTCGGTCATGTGAATAGGTATTATAATAAAATGCAAATATTATAATATCAAAAGTGAATCCCTTACACCACGAGTAGTCACTGCTCGGATGTAAATGTCTGATTAAAAGTAAAAGCTGCCCATGCAGCAATAAAAATTAAAAAAGAAACTTGTCATTACATTTCGACCCATAGGTCGTATATTCAAAATTTTAAAATAAAAATAGTATAATTATAAGGCAGGAGAGTCTTGTGGATTTTCTTGGTTGACAGGAGCAGCGACTTCATCGTCCACACCTTCAACGCCAGTGGCCAAGGAGATTTCGAGCGAGGCTGGGATCTTCGCTTTTTCTTCTTCTGCCAAACAAGCAATGCATCGGGCTATCTCAATGTGCCTCATGCGCTCGGGAAGATAGTTGAAGTCGTCTCCTTGATTGTGTTTCCAGAAGTCATAGAAACACTTAGTCGTGGCGCCCTTGTACCTCTCTAGATTGCTGGCATTGGCTTTCTCAAGTTCGTCGACCCAAGCCTCCAAATTGTCAGCCTCTTGCCTGATCGCAATCAAGTCTGCCTCGAGCTTTTTGGCCTCGAGGTAATTGATAAGGTTAGACTCCTTATACTGGTCCCTTGATTTGACAGCTTTGTCCAGGGCAGTCTCCTTCTCCCTATGCTCCTCAGCCAGCTTATTTTTCTCCTCGAGCAATGCCGATTTTGTCTTTTGATCCGCCTCAAGCTGCTCGGCATGTTTTGCTTCAGCGGCCTTGAGTTCCTCGGCATGTCGTTGCTCGGACGCCTTAGATTGCTCGGCGATAACTCCCGAGCGAAGCCGGCCGGCAGTAACGGTCAGCATTGCCTGCGCTCAGAACAAAAGTTAAAATGACTTATAGATAAAAGGATTGAGTCTCAAAAGGAAAAGACAACTTACACTTGCGATCTCGTTTAGTGCGCGGGTTAAGATCTAGTCGAATTCCATCGACTCTGTCCCAGCCATGGCTTCTCGGCAATGCTCATGCCTCAAGATCTTTGCCATCCTGTCCTTGGCCGACCTTAGGGCATGGCTTGATATGTCGCCCCCTGTTGGAGCAGAGGCAGCTGGCTGAGTCTGGTCAGATGGAGCCGATGGTGAAGGGGTCGACTCGACTGGTGCAGGTGGAGTCTGCTGCTCGAGGGGAGAAGGAGGTGATGTTGCATTTGTTGAAGGTCCGTCTGTCGGAGGGTCTGCAATGCGAGTTTTCTTGGCCAGAGGAGCTTGGCTGCATTCCCTGTGATGCTGCCTACTCACCTTCTTCTTGCTCGCAGAAGCTTCAGGAGCTTTGGGTGCACTGTACATATCGAACATTTCTTCGGATGCCATGTCTGCAAGAAATCAAGTATACGAACAGTGAGATAGTACAAATTACTGAGTGTGTTATGTCAGAAAAAGAAACAAAGAAAATTGCAAGTAAAATACCCGAGCTATCAATCGCTACATTATATACTCTACTAGTGTTACACTCACTCTCTGGCATGAAGAAGTCTAAATCTAAATTGGGAGTGTACTTAAAGTTGTCATCCCCGTCAAATAAGTGACAAGGAATTGGCAAACTATCTAAGAGTGAGAGTTCAGTACCATTCTCATCCGAAGACTCGTCGAGAGGCTAGAGGGGTTCAGAGGCTTTCTTTTTTCCCTTTCCCGAAGGGGCAGGGGGCATGGCCGCTTGCGGGTGCTAGAGGATTCCCTGATTGTCATGCCAGTTGTTATCCTCCTTTGAGGTTGCGACACATCTGGGTGCTACTCGGGAATCTCCTCGCTGGTGGCACTCCCCGCCATGGACTCCCTCACATCCTGGTGAGGCTCCAGAAGCCCGACCAGTCTCAGGTTTTCCTAAGTGACCAGTTGATTGACGCTCTTCTCTACATCAGACATGCTGGCTAGTAGGGCTGCTCGAAGCTCTATCTCTGGAGTAGGAGCTGGTCGCCGCCATGGACCTGCATAAAGCTAAATTTCTAAGGAAAATGTAGATAATATAAAGGAAAATAAACGACCATGAGTGCGAAGGTGTTACCTCCTTAGGTGGAGGCTAAGTTGTTGGCGACCAAGTCGGTAGTCAAAAAATACTCCAGATGGTACTTCCCCACATTGGATTTGAAGGTGGTTTCACTCAGGAAAGTGTGAGTTGTTGCCTCATGGCATTGATGAAAAACCCCCGTATTTTCTTTGTTGGGGTTGGATTTGAGGTCGAACAGATAGTTGACCTTATGTGGCGTAGGAAAAAGCCACTTCTTATGATTGTACAAGATATAGAGTGTGGATAGCATTATATACCCGTTAGGGGTTATTTGGAAAGGAGAGACCCCGAAATAGTTGGCCACTCCTTGGAAAAAAGGATGGAGAGGCAGGATCGCTCCTGCCTCAATATGGTACCGTGACCAGGCGCTGAAGGCGCCTCCAGGCAGGTTTGCCCGTTGGTCTTTGCTGGGAAGGAATAAAGTAACCCCGAAAAGTCCATACTATCTAAGGAAGTTATTTATCATCCTAGCAGTGATTATGCTAGGAGGAGCAAGATACCATTCAACGTCTGGTCGAATGGTGTTTCAGAGTTGGGCTTGAGTTTGGATTTCTGCCTCGGGGGTATTTTCTTCTCAACCACTGGTCAAAGGAATTTTAGTCCGAGGAGCAGGCTAATTTGAAGAAGGATTGGATGGTTTCTTTTTCTGGGCTTTGGACTTTACTTGACCCATGTTTTTAGGTGGGGTCGATGGATTGTTTGGGGCGGTACGAGAAAAGGGGATCTCCGAAATTAGCTATGACGATTGTTCTTCGTCCTCGAGCAGTTGGGCCAACAGATCATCATCGATAGGCCTTTCACCTCCCCACGTATCTTGCATGAAAGTCTGCAAACAGAAAAGGGGAGATGAGAAATCTACAGCCTAAAAACCTGGTGTTTAAAAGTTGGAATAACGTTGATCGTGTATAAAAGTTAAGCTTTTATACGACCAGCAGCATTCTAACAAAAAATACTACTTTTCAAGCGAGCAGTTTGGGAAATGAATTAAAAAGCAGAAGTGAAAAGTTTTTTAGGAAAAACTTTTCGACTCTGAAAGGGGGGGGGGGGGGGGGGGGGAACCCCAGTTTTTCAACTAGCTTAAAAATCAAATTTTTACTTCGATTTTATGCCCTAAATCTATAACCTCAACTACCAAACTGATTCTTAACCCCTATAAAGCATTATTTCACTACCCTCTCAATCACAGATCAGTATAATTTTCTACCTCTCGAAGCAATTATTTTTCAAGAACAGTCGAAAATGTTCGAGAACCCAAGATACGAAACAGGTAAAAAATAGTTTTGCATGGCATCTTAAACAACTGAAGAGGTTGATAAACTTACTTGAGTAAAGGATGAAGCGAGTCTCTGAAACACTAAGTCGAGTGGTTGAGCATAAACTTCATGAAACGTTGGAACCGTTTGGGTTTTCTGGACTCTGAGTGTAGAGTTCTTCAAAGTTCTTGAAGAAGAGAAGATAAGTGAAAAGTAAAAAGTAAAAAAGTGATTTTGGGGAATTATTTATATTGATAGTGGCACTGTAAAAGAGGTAATCATGGAATTACTTTTTTCAAAGCATGGGGAAATGTAATAGCCGTCAGAAAAATTTTTGGGAAATCGAAAAGACTTGATTGGACATGATTGGTTATCATTTTCGAGAAGGCATGGGCGGCTCTGACAAATTTGGTGGGGTACGTGAAGGGTCAGTTTCCTAAGTTTACTTTATGCTGGTCGCAGTAAAATAAACTTAAGGGAAAATGTTTACCCAAAAATGGCTCCTGATGACGTGGCAAGAACTTATTACACGTGCTTGGCACGTGGAAGCTTCAGAATGAAGAGGTGTTGTTCGCCTATCGACCAGCTCCCTGTTGCTTCATCAGATCTCGCGGATAGATGCGACCAGTCTGGTCACATGCTTCGTTTTCTTTCCTTTAAAGATTGTAATCTTTTAATAACTACATTTATTATTTCTTCTTTATTACCTTGATATGCTTAGATTAGGGATAATTAAGGTCCACTGGCCCATGTAACCCCCTTAAGTCTATAAATATGAATGAAAGGGCTCAAGGAAGGGACTTTTGAACCTTTTTTCTAAATACTCATAAAAAGAGCACAAGTGTGATTATCTACCGAGATTGTAATCCTCTCAAAGCTTGTGAAACTCAAGAACCCTAGTTCTTTGATCACGGCATTGGGATTCAACATCAATAAGAACACTAAGTGGATGTAGGTTATTACCATTCATTGGGGTCGAACCACTATAAATTATTTGTGTCATTTCTTTACCATTTGATTCCAGTCTTGACTACCATCTCATTTCTTGTCGTAATTCTGACTCCATGTCATTGGCCAAATCAAGGGTCAACAGTTGTGTTTTTCTTTGTCTGTTATTTGTACTTCCTTACTGGGCTTTTAGCTCACCCCTTGCTTTTCCTTCCAGGTAGCAAATAAGGTTTCTCTTTGGCACGCGTGGTTATATGGGGAGTTCCGACGTCAGGGTGTGTATGGCGTGGGGGTATCTTATGGGCAAGCAAACGATCAGCTTAACACCAATCTCTATATAACGATGTTATGTCTTATTTTAAATGTTTCAGAACTTATCAGTGGGACTTGAACTACATTTTTTTTAACGTTTCATAAGAACTTTTATTTTGTTTTAAAACTATTGGGCCCAACTTTCATGTTTTAGCTAGGCCCCACTGGGATTTTAATAAATAAGTGGTTTTCTTCTTTAAGTTAATGAGCATGTCAATGTTTTACAAAGTATTAGTTTGAGGGCGTTTTATAGTTATAACGCTACATAAATAGAGTTGTAGCGCTATTTAGAGAAACAAAAAGGCATTTAAATACTCCAATTAGCGCTATTGTGCTAGCACTGGGGTGCTTGTCACAATAGCCTAACTCGGGCTTCTTGCTTCCAAAATGACTCGATTTCCTCCAAAGTAGCTCCATTTTCTCCCACTTTTACTTCATTCATCTCTTTTCACCTTCTTAACATCAAAAACCTAAAACATGAACAAACAAGCATAAATCTGCAATAAAATAGCCCTAAACTAATGAAAACCTTCCTAAAAACTAGACCATAAACGAGCCTAAAACTCCTTTATCAAACTCCCCCAAACTAATCCTTTTCTCACCCTCGAGTAAAGAATCTAACTAGACTCAAACTTAAACATACCAAGTTGACATAACTAACCAATTCCAACGCTCAAGATTGCTATGCACATATAATTCTCAGGAAAGCAACATGCTAATATTAATCCAGATTTTCAGTCAAAATACTTCACCCCTTCACTGCAATCTATTAACGTCAAAGCTCATTTACTCATAACTTGCAAATAAAACAATTGAACCACTTTATGCACCTCAAATTCTCACCAACTAACTACATAACCAAGTTATTCCATATGCTTGAATTACTTACTATTATCCATTAATATAAACAAATGCACAAATAAGAATCAATAGGACTTTACAAAGGTTGTAATAGAAGGCTTAGGTACAGGAAGATAAAAAAAAAAACATTTTAGGCTTAATCATACCACAAGTATTCCAACTAAGCAAACTTTCCCAACAATTTCAAACCATGCATCCCTTGTTACCCCTTTTTCTGTTCAATGATTAAGAAATTTATAAAAACCAACTCATTCTTTTTTTTTTTTCTTTCTAATATTATTCTCCCCCAAACATAGATTTTTTAATAGATAACTGTTCGGGAGTGTAATCCTTTCACACTTTCTTTTTTTTCCTTTTTTTTCTTTCCTTAACTTTCCTCAATCACAAGGAATTTTTTGAATAACACATGATACATAACATCCCATTACACATGCACTCCCCACGCATAATAGTTTTCATGCTCATGGTATGGATCAAAAGAATAAATGGTAATCAAATTCATAGCTAGGCTCAAAAAATGTGTTAACAATTATAAGGCTCAAAAGGGCTAACTGAGGATAAAACTTAATAGGGTTAGATTGAAAGGCACAACCAGTCCAAAAATTGCCTATATCCTTTTCCTTAATGTGCATTGTTTCAAATCTCATCTCAAATAGTAAGCAAACAAGTTCTAGAATTTTTTCAAGCTTTTTCAATCCACAATCTAAATTCAACATGCATAAAATAACTCAATTATAACATTTTCAACTCATGAGCAATAGATCTCTAATGTCAACAGATCACAGTAAAAAAACAAAGTATTCTAACCAAGCACACAGATTTTTTTTCAGAAGCACATCAACTTTTCTTTTGGATTATACAGCATAACAGTCAATCACATCCAAGTGAAAATTATCATCAATTTTGTTTACACTCTAAAACATGACTCAATACAAACTAACTAGCAAACCAAACTGAAAAGCACATCAAATAACATAAAACTAAAAAATAAATTCCTCCCCCAAACTTAAAACTTAACATTGCCCCCAATGTTAAAGTGCTTAAGGAAGAGGGAAAAAAAACATACCTGAGCGACCACATCAATATGGTGGTTGTGGAGGTTGGGACAAAGGTCCCTCAAATGGTTGAGACGTCAGTGGCTACTAAGGCGGAAACCCAACAAATGGTGGAGGCAGGGTGGTGGATATTGCGAAAGATAAGGTGGATATTGTGGTGGTGGAGCAAAATAGTTCTGGTCCACATTATTCAGGGACCATTGATGCACCAAAGTATTTAAACGATTAACATGGTCCACCTCGTACTCATACTGCTGTCGCATGTACTGATGCATCATCTGATGCTGCCGAACCATGTATTGATTTTGTTGAACAAGATAGTCCAACCTATCATGGGCATACTACATGAGAGGGTAAACGCGACCTCCCATCAACAACGGTTCTTCAGTCTCATCCACCTGAGTTTCAGCATAGTGTTTTCCTTTATTTCTTGTCTGCGACACATAAAGAATAGGCTCCGGATAATCTTTCATTAAGGCAATAGATAAAAGCTACTGTAGGGATTGATAAATATTTGTCACATACTTGGGCACTCCATATTTGTAACACAACATGGTGATCCCAAACCCATGGCCCAACCCCCCAGTGGTATGGCCTTTTCATATACTCAATATGTTCCATAACCCTTAGCCCGATGTTCACAGTCATACCAGTCATAAGGGCATACATCAAAAGCACTCTATCCTTGGTCATGTCACACACATGACTCACCAACATAAACTTGGCACACACAAAGAAAGCCCAGAACCTTGCCTTTGTGTTCAACTGACACGAAGAAATACTCTTAGGCTGGGAACCAGATAGAGTCCAAGGAGCTCCCTTAACACATAATTTTTCAGCCACCGCAACATAAGCTATGTTTCCTTTCAAAAAGTTTGAATATTCCTCATCTTGCTCTCTGATGTGTGGGACACTAAACACCCCATTAACAGACTCAGCAGTGAAAGGCACTCTCTTGCCTCTAACAAAAACCTTATCGTTGTGCTTAACCTTCAGATTTGCGTAAAACTCATAAACTAAGGATACATTGGCTTGGTCCAGGTTACTAACTGTTGACCCTCAATTTGGCCAATGACACGGAGTCAAAATAATGACAAAGAAACAAAAAGGAAATCAAGAATGAAATCAAATGGGAAGAAGGTGACACAAATGATTTATAGTGGTTCGGCCCCAACTGTGTGGTAATAACCTACGTCCACTTAGTGTTCTTATTGATGTTGAAGCCCAGTGCCGTGATCAAAGAACTAGGATTCTTGAGTTTCACATGCCTTAGGAGAATTACAACTTTCTGTGGATAATCACAGTATGCTCTCTCCCTGAGTATTCAAGTTCAAGGTTCAAAAGTCCTTTCCTTGAGCCCTCTCATTCATATTTATATGCTCAAGGGGGATACATAGGCCAATGGGCCTTCATTATCCTTAATCTCAGTGTATCAAGGCAATAAAGATAAAATATAATAAATATAGTTATTACAAGATTACATATCTTAAAGGAACTAAACTGAAGCATGCAACCAGACTAGTCGCATCTAATTGCGAAATCTGATGAAGCAATAGACATCTGGCCGATAGGCGAACAGCATCCCTTCACTTTAACGCTGCCATGTGCCAACCACATGTAATAAATTCTTGCTACGTGTAGAGTCCCAGAATGTTTACTTAGTTAGCTAGATAGTAGTAGTTGTAGTATTTTAGATTTTGTGGATTTTGGTTCAAACTGGGACTTAGTTGGAAACTCCTAGCAATAGTTATGGATTTTATAAGTTTAACCTATAGTTTAAGAATATTAATTATAACATAAGGTTTGATTAATATTGTTGGTCCTAAATATATTTCTTATTATAACCTAAGGTTTAGATGGAGCCAATAAGAATATGACACTTGTCATAAGCAGGATTATTAAGGAATTAGTATTTTAATGATAAAATAATGAAATATAAGCTTTACTTCACCATAAACTGTTAGGGTCGTAGTTTGACTCAGTCAAAGCAGTTATCCAACCTTAATTATGTTGAAAAAGTGCAATTACGTGTTTAAAATATTCATCTATGCCGATATATCGAAGCTAGGAGCCGATATATCGCCTGACGAAGGATACAGAAAACACGTTGACGTTGCACGATCGTACGAACGAAGGCTCGGGATTAGGGCAAATCCAATATATCACCACATAGGGGAGATATATTGCCCTAAGTAGTTCTTTTTTTTTTAATTTTAAAATCAAGCCTTGACTCCTTAGACCTGCCCTGGATAGTTTTGACCGAGTCTTCAGCCTCTGATTGATGAATATTCAAATATTTTCAATTATTATTCATTATTTTATTCAAGCCAAAAAGAAGATATTTATTCCTAGAACTATATAAATAGGACTTAGAACCCATCCCTTCCACACACTCTTCAGCTGTGATCAGACCCCAAGGTGTTAGTACTACAATAGAGTGATAAACACTTGGGTTGGGAAAAAGCTTTGCCATTCTTAAGCTTTATAAACTACTTGGGAAGTGAGGTTTAGTGTATTTCGATATTGGAGTTAGAGCAATCCATAAGGTCAACTGAGGTACTCTTATTCTTTAAGTTCAATCCTTTAAAACTCTTTAGTTTTCTTTAGTCCTTTTATTCAGATCCTAACTTTTGATATTGGTTTTTGATTAGGCTCTTGAAACTTAAAGATCTTCCTTGGTAAGTTTTGTTTTGAAGGTTTAGTTTCCACAATTATTCTTTACCCTTTAGAAATACTCACCATTTTTATTGCTGGTTTTAGGAGTGTTCCAAGTCCCGCATTTGTACTCAATTATCCCGGTGTTGGTAAGGAAAATAGGATAGTGTTTATATGCTTATATGTTATGATATGCTTATGTTATAATATGTTATGTGGTATGACATATGATTATGTCTTGTAGTCCTTGGGGCTCATTGTTGCTTAGCTAGCAAACCTCAATGTATTTTGAGGCTTATAGTTGTTAGCTAGCAAACCCCAAATGTTTTTATGTTGCTTAGGGGCTTATAGTTGCTTAGCTAGCAATTGAGGTTTATAGTTGTTAGCTAGCAAACCCCAAATTTTTACCATGTACATGGGTTAGAATTGTGATATATGTTTTGCTATAGTCTTATGTTTATGTTTTATATTATATATGTGTTTGTAGATTTTCCTTGCTGGGCATTAGGCTCACTCCTTTACTTTTAGTTTGATGCAGGAAAATAGATACAAAGGCGGAAGGATTCTTGGAAATATGGCATGTGTGTTGAGGTGAATGGAGTGGATGGGCTGCGTGTCGATTCGAGGACAACGTTTTTTTTTTTTTAGTCTATTTAAATTATGTTTTTATGTATTTTTCCGCATTTAGCTTTGTAAACAGTTTCATTTAAAGATATGTTTTATTTTAAAACAATGAGCTCATTTATGTATTACAAATATTATTTTAAAGTTTTCAATAAAGTTATGAATTTTCTCATGTATGTTCTCTTCAAAGTAGTGGTTATGTCGAGTAGGTTTAATGGTCCAAAGTCTTAGAATAGTTGGGTCATTACACCACGTCATCAGGAGCCATTTTTGGGTAAATACTAACAAATCTATCCCACTTCCTAGCCGCCAAATTGACTCTAGCCAACTTAAAAATTGGATGCTCAAAGGGCTCATTTTGAAATTCCACCTCTCGTTTTGGAATGACATTATTTCTTCCAAACCTCTCATACCGTTCTTGAGCCAAATAATCAATAAACCTCATTTCGTCATACTCCAACTTCGGTGTTTCCTCCCTTTGGTGAGATGAAGAAGCCTTTCATTTTCTTTGGTCCTTGGACATCCCATCCTTACTCTTGGCCTCTTTAACTTTTGTTGTCTTACCCTTGTCTTGAGTTTGCTTAGGGGCCATAGTACCAACTCACCCAACACCACAAAATTCCAAAAAAAAAAAAAATCAACAGCACCTCCCCTTAATTTATACACTTTCCTTCCTCTAAATTGCCCTATGAATCCAATATTGCAGCACAATATACCCAAACACAATGTAGCACTGCAACAAAAACCAATTTCTACCCAAAGACAAGCAAAATTCGTACCCACCCCCAAACTTGATATAATCTTGAGACAAAAAGGAGTGAAAACACTTACTAGCCCTTAAGATTTCCTTCCACGTGCTTGATTGACCAAAGACCCTTGAAAATTCTAACTTTCTTCACGAAATTTGAAATTTCTGATTTTTAGGGTTCAAAACTTTGATTTGGAGATTGTTTTTGTGTAAAAAAAAATGGATTTATGGGTAATGGGTTTTAGATTAGAGAAAGGATGAAGAATAAAGATGTTGGAATACCTTGGATGAGGCTTTAATGGAGGATCTAAGGTTGTAGGCGACGTTTTGGGTAGAGAGAAAGAGGGAAAAATGAATTTGGAGAATAGGAGAATGTGATTTGTGGAAAAAATATTTGAGACCCTCACTTTTAAATTTTCCGAGGGCTTAAAGCATTGTAGCGCTATGTGTATAGCGTTGTAGCACTACCTGGGCACCTGATACCCTGAAGGTTCTGTAAATAGCATTGTAGCCGTGTGTATAGCGTTGTAGCACTACCTGTTCTGGGAAATTCAAACCTCAAGGAGCGCCATAGCACCATTTTACAGTGTTGTAGTGCTATATCTTCAAAAAAAATGACCCCAAAAGTCTCTGCTTGTAGCGCTGTAGCGCTTGGAATGTAACGCTGGGGCGCTATAACCACCTAAACTTTAATTTTTTTCACGTTTTTCATGGTTTACGAGTTACAACACAATTTTTCCAAATTAAAGCTAAAAACAACTAAAACAAAACCTCTAAAAACATTGTTCCAAACAAAAACAAATAACATAAAATTAAAAATAAACATAGGAATGCCTCCTACGAGCACTATCTTTAACGTCTTTTAGCCAGACTTTGAACACCCGATTCAGAAAGGTTCCAAGATCAGCACAAACTTGCATTTTTCCACCGGGTCTTCCAAATAGTGCTTCAATCTTTGACCATTCACCTTAAAGTGTCTCATCTTCTCGCTGTGAATTTGCACCACTCCATAAGGCAATGAGACAACAATTGTGTATGGTCCCAACCATCTTGACTTTAATTTACCCGGAAAAAGCTTCAATCAAGAATTAAATAATAACACCTTGTCTCCGGGTTGGAAATCCTTCCTAAATATCCTTTTAACATGAAAGGCCTTAGACTTTCCTTTATAAATCCTTGCATTCTCGTAGGCATCATTTTGAAATTCATCGAGTTCATTCAACTCCATAAGCCTATTCTGTCCCGCCATAAAGAGATCAACGTTCAGCTTTTTCACAGCCCAGTAAGCTTTGTGCTCAAGTTCCACTGGTAAATGACAGGCCTTACCAAACACCAATCGATACGATGACATACCGATTGGAGTCTTGAAGGTTTTGCGATATGCCCAGAGTGAATCATCAATCCTTTTCGACCAATCCTTCCTTGATGTATTTACAATCTTCTCCAAGACGCTTTTTATCTCCCAATTTGACACTTCTGCTTGACCATTTGCAAGTGGATGGTAGAACAAAGCCTTTCAATGATGAACTCCGTAACAAGCGCATAGAGCAGTGAAGAACTTGTTGCAAAAATGACTTCCTCTATCACTAATAATTTCTCTTGGAGTACTGAACTGGGTAAAAATATTTTTATGATGGAATTTAAGTACCTCTTTACCATCACAAGTAGGAGTTGTTGCAGCTTCCACCCATTTAGAAACATAGTCCACTGCAATCATAATGTACTTATTATTATAAGATGGCGGAAAAGGTCCAATAAAGTCTATTCCCCACACATCGAACAACTCAACTTCCAGAATTCCAGTCATTGGCATTTGATCTCTTCTTGATATGTTACCGTTCCTTTGGAAATGATCACAACTCTTGACAAAGGCACTAGTATCTTTAATAACGTGGGCCAATAAAACCCACATTGCAGAACTTTTGCTCCTGTCCTTGTTCCTCCGAAGTGACCGCCACAATGAAGAGAATGGAAATGGGTAAGAATGGAAATCATCTACTCTTCCGAGACACATCTACTAATTATTTGATCAGCACAATGACGGTAGAGAATGGGCTCATCCCAATAATATTGTGTGACTTCCGAATAAAAATTTTTAAGTTGCTGCCTTGACATGTCCGGGGGCACAACTTTAGCTACCAAATAATTGACATAATCAGTGAACCAAGTAACTTTTCTTCACTTTCAATAGAAAATAACTGTTCATTCGGGAAGTTGTCATCAATTTTTACCTCTTTCTCATTAGGCTCTTCTTCTTTTTCCAATCTACATAAATGATCTACAACTAGATTTTATCTCCCTTTTTTGTCATGAATTTCCATATCAAACTCTTGCAATATTAGGACCCATCGAATCAAGCGGGGTTTGGCATCCTTCTTGGTCATAAGGTACTTAATAGCATAATGATTTGTGTAAACAATCACCTTATTACCAATTAAATATGGCCGGAACTTATCGAACGCAAAGACAATTGCAAGTAATTCCTTCTCAGTAGTTGCATAATTTAATTGAGCATGATTCAAGGTCCGACTAGCATAATAAATGTTTGGAATACCTTGTCAACTCGCTACCCCAAAATAGCTCCTCCTGCATAATCAATCGCATCACACATCAATTCAAAAGGGGGTTCCCAATTCGGTGGTATCACGATCCATGCAATGATCAATTTCTCTTTCAAAGTATTGAAGGCATGTCAACAATCATCATCAAAATTAAATTGTACTCCATTCATTAATAAAGCAGACATGGGTTTAGAAATCTTGGAGAAATCTTTAATAAATCTCATATAAAATCTAGCATGTCCAAGAAAACTCTGAACACCCTTTACTGAAATTGGAGGAGGAAAGTTCTCAATAGTTGATATCTTTGCACGATCTACCTCTATGCCTTTTCTTGAAATCTTATGGCCCAAAAAAATTCCTTCACTCACCACGAAGTGACATTTTACCCAATTCAGGACCAAATTAGATTCTTTGCATCTTTATAACACATTCTCCAAAAAATTTAAACACATATAAAATGAGGAGCCAAAGATCGAGAAACCATCCATAAATATTTCAATGCTCTTTTCCACCATATCAGAAAATAGTGACATCATGCGTCGTTGAAAAGTAGCAGGAGCATTGCATAATCCAAATGGCATTCTACGAAAAGCAAACGTACCATAAGGACAAGTGAAAGGCATTTTCTCTTGGTCTTCAGGAGCAATAGGTATTTGATGATAACCATAGTACCCATCTAGGAAGCAATAGAAATGATGGCCTGATAGTCTATCGAGCATTTGATCAACAAAAGGCAGTGGGAAGTGGTCTTTCCTTATTGCCTTGTTTAATTTTCGGTAATCAATACAAATTTTCTACCTTGTCAGTGTATGAGTTGGAATTAACTCATTGTTTTCATTTGTGACTACCGTCATTCCACCCTTTTTCGAAACCACTTGTATCAGGCTTACCCAAGAACTATCCGAGATTGGATAAATAACACCAGCATCTAACCACTTCAAAATTTATTTCTGAACCACCTCTTTCATAGTGGGATTTAGCCTCCTTTGAGCATCAATGCTAGGATTGTTGTCCTCTTCCATTAGAATACGGTGCATAACAGTAGAGGGACTAATACCCTTTATATCAGCTAAGATCCAACCAATGGCCAGTTTATGTGCTCAAAACACTCTTAATAATTTTTCCTCTTCAACAGTAGATAATGAAGATGAAATAATAACCAGGAGAGTGTCATTCTTATCCAAATAAGCGTACTTAAGATGTTCTGGTAAAGTCTTCAATTCAAGTACTAGTGGATTCTCAATAGATGGTAGTGGTATCTCGGGCCCTTGTCCAAGTTCCTCATATTTCTTCTTATAAATAGGTCTAGCGGAGTTTAACCAATTGACAAATTCAATGACCTCAGTGTCATCACATTCTTCCATACTTGGCGAAATAAGACTCCTCTCAAATGAATCTTCGATGAGTTTTCCCTTTGACAAACTTTCCTTAATTACATTCACACTAAAATAACTATCGCTTGTTCTAGGATACTTCAAAGCCTTGAACACATTAAATACAACCTCATCACCCTGCACTCTTAGCCTTAACTCTCCTTTTTGAACATCTATCAAAGCTTGACCAGTGGCTAAAAATGGTCTCCCCAAAATAAATGGAACATCTTCATCTTCCTCCATATCAAGAACAATAAAATCAGCGGGAAAGATGAATTTTTCCACTTTGACAAGAACGTCTTCAATAATACCCCAGGGGTGTGTTAATGAACGATTTGCCAATTGAAGAGTAACAGTAGTGGGTCTAGCTTCCCCCAAACCAAGTCTTCTAAATACGGACAGCGGCATTAAATTAATGCTTGCACCCAAATCACATAAAGCCCTCTCACAATGAAAGTTCCCAATGGTGCAAGGTATAGTGAAGCTACCCGAATCTCTTAACTTTTGAGGTAGTTTCTTTTGAATAATTGCACTGCACTCTTCTATCAAAGCCACTGTTTTATAATCCTCTATTTTTTTCTTATTAGACAATATCTCTTTCATAAACTTCACATAACTAGGCATTTGTTCAAGAGCCTCATCAAAGTGAATGTTCATTTGAAGTTTCTTAAATACCTCAATAAATTTGGAGAATTTTTTGTCAAAGTTGGCCTTTCGGAAACATTGAGGATAAGGAATCTTTGGTGTAGGCTCGGTGTATTTCAGCTTCTCTCTCTTTGGAAGGTCTTTAGTAACCTCCTATTGTGCTGGACTAGTGACCTATTGATCCTCTATCATATTTCCCTTGTCATCCACTATAGGCCCATCATACTTAGTTCGGCTCCTCAAATTGACAGCTTGACATTTCTCTTTGGGATTCACCATGGTGGAACTAGGTAGAGCCCCTTGATTACGGTCTACCATTAACTTTGCAAGTTGGCCAACTTGTGTTTCTAAGCTCCGAATTGAGGATCTTGTTTCTGTCATAAATTGGCTCAATAAATCAGCGGGTACCTCTGGTTTAGTCACATGAGGCGGTGGTTGTTGATGTTGTGGCATTTGTGGCCTTTGATTATCATAGAAAGGCCTCTGATTGAGCCCATAGGATGGTCTATTTGGAGGATATTGAGGCAGATTTGAATGATACTGTGGTTGGTACCCTTGATTATTACTCCATGAGGGTTTTGGATAGTTCTTGTACGCTGGAGTATAAGTGTTGGAGTATGTGTTGTTATTCAGTTGTCTCAGGTAATTACCAATGGCTTGCACCTTTTCAAGTGGAATATCATCTACTGAATAAGAACTCGTTGCTAGACATTGCTCAAAGTGATGAAGGCCTCCACATGTCCCACAAATAATAGGAACAGGTTGTAGTTGCATCGCTTAAGCTGAAATGTTATTTTGTTGTTGCATTTGCTTGGTCAACGAAGCAATTTAAGCGTTGAGCATAGCAATAGGATCAACTTCTAGAACTTCTGCCACCTTCTTAGTTTCATGCTCAGTTAGCCATTGATAGTTATTCATGGCCATCTCTTCCAAGAGCTCATATGCTTCGTTAGCACTTTTTCTCATAAATGCTCAACCCGCTATTGCATCTATTATAGTCCTTGTGTCTCCCCTCAGCCCATTATAAAAAGTGTGCACCAACATCCATTTCACTATACCATGATGTGGGAATTTTCGAAGCAGCTCTTTAAACATTTCCCAAGCATCATATAATGATTCCTCCTCAAATTGACAGAAATTATTTATTTCACCTCTAATCCGGGCTGCTATAGCAAGAAGAAAATACTTAGCGAGGAATTTTTTGGGAAAGGTCCTCCCATGTCGAAATGGAGTTGGCTTGCAGCAAAATCAACCAAATTTTAGCTCTATCTCTCAAAGAAAATAGAAATAGCCTCAAACGAATTGCATCATTACGTACTCCATTCATTTTGAAAGTAGCACATAGCTCCAAAAATTTGATAATATGGAGGTTCGGATCCTCATTAGGTAGCCCCCCAAACTGAACGCAATTCTGAACCATTTGGATGATTGAAGGCTTGATCTCAAAATTATTTGCCTCAACAGTAGGTGGGAGAATGCTAGAGTGTATCCCTGTAACAGTAGGGACTACATAGTCCCTCAGTGGTCGATCTTCCTCTGCTGCAACGTTACCCTCTTTACCCTGAATCAAATTGTTGTTGGCAACATTATTAACATTATGTGCCATTATTTCTAGTCTTTTATGTTTTATTTTTCTTTTCCAGGTCTTCTCAATCTCAAGATCAACAGTCACTAGTATATTTGAACCCTGACATCGCATAAACTAGATCACCTGAAATTGAGAAATTTAAAAGCAACTCAAATTAGAAAACGTTAGAATGAAACCAAAATAGAACGAAAAACAATTAATTTTGATACTGGTTATTAGTCCCTGGCAATGGCGCCAAAAACTTGATTGGTAAAATATGCACGCAAGTATACATGGTCGTGTCAAGTAGTAAATTCCATAAGAACGGATATCGTCCCACAGAGACTATTAACCAATTACCAAATCTTTTTTCACTTTCTATTTGGTGATTAAAATTAAGATGAATAATTATAAACTACTAACACAATTTAAAAAAATGTAAATAGAACAATGAATCAAATGATAAAATCAATAACAAAACGCCTAGGGAATTAATTTCATCTACTTTTCATTTTACTGATTGTACTAATTAGTTCTAAATCTCTTCTTCCTCTTCTAATAGCAAGTCAACAAAAATAGATTCCTATTCTTTTTCAAGATATAAGTTCTCAACCGATATGCAAGTTTTCTACATCTCTATTATAAACTTAAACACACAGCAGGCATTAAGAATGGTAACCTAATTGCTACACAAGTCATACAAGTACTCTTGTCCAATATGTAACCTATGTCTATATAATGATAGAATATTCAATTCACATCTTTCGAGTTTTGAATCAAAATCATAAATCAAGCAAATAGTGATCAAGTATTTACTAGCATTAGGCAAACATCATATAGATTAGAATACAGAAGAAGTATCAATAGAACTTTATAATAAAATTAAATTGAAATTCAAGCGACTACATTAACCCCTAGATAGAGGATTTAGTTCATAGATAATATAATGACAATAACATTCAAATAATTGTTCATATAAAATAACCTAAAGAATTAAGATGAAGAAGAAATCTATAAAACAATAAACAAGCAGTCTTTTCTTAATCTAGGGTTAACAAAACTAACAAGGCTGCTAAAATTCACAGAATAATGTCACTTAAATAGTTTTTCAATGCTCCCAAGTGAAAAGACTATTTTGTCCTTCTAAAAGTGGCTTAAAATTGTAAAATCATATTGATAGCACTGTAGCGCTAGGTTTTGGGTGCTTCGGCGCTTATAACAAAGCTGAATTCCCTTAAAAACTAGCCAACTAGCGTTGTAGCGCTACACTTAAATATAATATGACCCCAATGAATTCCTCTTAGCATTGTAGCGCTACATAAATAGTGTTGTAGCGCTATTTACAGAAACAAAAAGGCCTTCAAATACTCCAATTAGCGCTATTGTGCTAGCGCTAGGGCGCTAGTCACAGTAGCCTAACTCAGGCTTCTTGCTTCCAAAACAACTCGATTTTCTCCAAAGTAGCTCCATTTGTCCCACTTTTATTTCATTCATCTCTTTTCACCATCTTAACATAAAAAACCTAAAACATGAACAAACAATCATAAATCTGCAATAAAATAAGCATAAATCTGCAATAAAATAGCCCTAAACTAATGAAAACCTTCCTAAAAACTAGACCATAAACGAGCCTAAAACTTGTTTATCAAAATTGAAAAAACCAAAATGAAAGAAAAGGAGTAACTGACAATGGAGATCGGAACTTTTTGAAACCCTCTCCCTGAAATCTCTTAAAAAAGAAAATGAAGTATAAAAACGAAAAGGAAGAATCGTGAAAAGAAGAATCTGGAAACATTAATTTTCTTTAAAAATAAATAAAATATAATCATAAAAATAAAATGACAAACTATCCATGTAAAAATTCTCCACATAATTATAATTAACTAAAAAATCCATAAAATTAGTAAATTCTAATTTTTTTTTTTTTTTTTTTTGATGAATCAGATCAATTATATTGCTTCAAACCTTCATTACACCTATTCAGCACCATAAATGGCCTGGACATATACTATATACATCATTTAGAGCTTATAATGTATCAAACCAACCTTTCTCTTCCTGTGTAAATTTTTTTGTACTAATGCTAGTAATTCTATGCTTTACATTATACTTAATCACTTGTACGCAAGCTGTAATTGTTTGCATTTTCTGGTTCCATAAACAGTCATTCCTGTTTACCCAAATTTGATAAACCATACTAGCAATCGCTGCCCATATCACCTTCTTCTTGAAGCGATGAAATTTCTCCCTTGAGATACATCGCAACAGTTCTAACAGAGGCCTATTCCTCACTTTCCAATCTAACCACTTCTTGATCTCTACAAAACATCTAGCACTGAATTCACACTCAAAGAACAGATGTGTCGCTGTCTCGGCATTTTCACCACAAAAAAGACAAGTTGAATCTTGGCTGATATGGAAAGAAAACAACCTGTCTTTGGTCTGTAAATGATTATGAATTGCTAGCCAAGTAATAAAGCTGTGTTTAGGAACATTATATCAATTCCATACCTCTCGGTGCCAAGTCACCTTCTCTTGCTCCTCACAAAGCATCTTGTAACCCATTTTGACACTATACCTCCCTATCATCATAGCCTGGCAATTAGAAAGAAGTTTGAATTTTTCTTTGACTCTTACAATCTGCTTCCAGTACCAACTGCCATTGATAGGAGAAATATAGTCCCACCAATTCCCATCCTTCAGATAAACACTATGTATCCATCTCACCCATAAATTTTCTTGCTTTGAGGCTATAGCCCAAACATATATAGCAATTGCAGCCGTGTTCCAAAGCAGAGAGTTTCGAATCCCCAAACCCCCTTCAAATTTGGATCTACACAACTGCTCCCAAGCTACATACCCTGGAGTGTAGGATTCAGCACTACCTTGCCATAAAAAAGACCTGCAAATGGTGTTAATCTTTTTGAGCACTCTCTTTGGTATTACCATAATTTGTGCCCAGTAAGAGTGAATGGAGATGAGCACAGAATTAATTAAGGTAACCCGACCAGCAAAAGGGATATGCCGAGATCCCCAAATTTGAATTTTTTGGATCATTTTTTCCACCAACACTTCACATTCTGATGCTGAAAGTCTTCTAGCACATATTGGGATTCCCAAATATTTAAATGGCAGCTCACTTCGAGAAAACCTTGAGGCTTCCAGGACTCTCTTAATCTCAGTATCAGCCATACCGCAACAGTAAAAGCCTGTTTTAGAATCATTTGGTTGCAAACCAGAAGTCATCGAAAATAGTTTCAGCCCTTGAAGCAAATAATAAATGGACTTTAAGTCCCCATGACAAAAGAATAAAACATCATCTGCAAAGCAGAGATGGTTCATTTTCAAACCCAAACATTGATCATGGTATTTAAAGTCCTCCTTTTGTCCCACCTTAGATAGAATTCTAGAAAGATATTCCATATAGAGCACAAAAATCAGAGGAGACATGGGATCTCCTTGACACAAACCCCTTTTTTCTTCAAAGAAACCATGAATGGAACCATTAAGAGATAGACTAAAGCGAGGATTTTTGATACATACCATTACTAGGCGGATAAAACTTGCTGGAAAATTCAGTGCCGAAAGCATTTCTTCAATGAAACCCCATTCTAATGTGTCATATGCTTTCCGAAGATCAAACTTGATCATACAATTTGGTCTTGTTCCTTTCCGTCCATAATGTCTCACCAAGTCTTGTACTACCATAATATTATAGGCAATGAACCTGCCTTGAATAAAACCACTTTGGTTTTGTGCTACCAATTCCGGCAAAATCTGTCTAAGCCTAGAGCAAATCATTTTAGTTGCAACCTTATAAACCACATTGCAGCATGCAATAGGCCTAAAATCACTCACACCATTAGGACACTTATTCTTGGGAATAAGAGTAAGTATAGTGGAGTTAAGTTCCTTGAGTAAGTTACCTGAATGTAAAAAAGATAGCACTGTTGTACAAACATCTTCTTTGACCAGCTCCCAATTGTCCTGAAAGAAGTAGCTGCTATATCCGTCCGGCCCAGGGGATTTACTACCTGAGATATCAAAAAGAGCCTTTTTCACTTCTGCCTCAGTGTAAGCTTGCAATAACAGCTCCCTCTTAGACTCAGATAAAATCGGCCCAAGATTCATTATTTTTTTATTAATTGACTTCCTGTTTGATAATTTCGAACCCAACAAACCAGAATAATATTTAATGAAGACATTTCTGACTTTATTCGGATCATCCACCCAAATTCCATCCTCATCTTTAATAGAATAAATTCTATTGTTTGCTCTCCTTTGGCAAATACTAGCATGGAACAAAGAAGTATTCTCATCTCCCTCTTTTAACCAAGCAATCTTAGCTTTTTGAGGTAAAAAAGAGAGATATGCTTTATGGATGTCTGAATATGTTTTCTGAGCCTCCTGTTCCCTTTGGCATCTGTCTACATCCAGTGGCCTTTGTTGCAAGTAAGCTTGACATGCTAACATTGCATTATAAGCTTGCATTTCAGCTGCTCTTATATCCCCCACTTTGTCTTTGTTCAGGCTTCGAAAATCTTCCTTTAACGCCTTTAACTTCAATACCAACCTATACATCAGTGTCCCTGTAAATTGCCTCCGCCATCCTTTCTGAACTATTTCACTATATCCTTCAACTTTTTGCCACATTCGGAAATATTTAAACGGCCTCTTCCCTGCCTTGAAATCCGGATATACAGTCAAAATGGCTAGACAATGATCAAATTGACCTTCAGGGAGAAACACTACTTCTGCTTGCTCAAATTTCTCAATCCATTTCTGGTTTGCTAATACTCTATCAATCTTTGAATGGATTCTAGTCTCCGGCCCCTGTTTATTGTTCCATGTGTAAAAAGATCCAGAAAACTTCACATCCTCTACTTGACAAGCTTCTACACATTCTTGAAAAGCTGTGGAGTTCCTGACTTTCACTGATTTCCCTACTCTTTCTTCCAGCTTTAGAATATCATTAAAGTCACCTAGTAACAGCCAGGGGTCACTAATTCCTTTAGCAAGATCTGTTAACTCCTGCCAAAGCACTTTCCTTCCTTCCTCATCATTAAACGCATAAAAAAATGTGACCATAAAAGAAGCACTATGCCCCAATGGCCAAACTTGTAGATGCATGAATTGGCTTGAGCATTGTAATATACTAATCGTAAACATTGCCGGATTCCAGCTTATTAAAATTCTTCCACCTTTATGCCAAGGAATGTTATTTGAAAAACACCAGCCACTAAACATATGGACATAGACCTCCCCCATATTCTTCGCCTTCACTCTTGTCTCAAGGAGCCCAACTAACCCGACCTGAAATTTAGAAATCAACTGCTTGATCTCTACTTGTTTATTTCAGTTGTTAAGGCCCCTAACATTCCAGCTTAAAATCCTATCCATGAGGTATTGGAGGACCTCCCCCTCCACTGTTAATATCTTGTTGTTCAACCACATCTTCTGTCAAACTTTCCAAATTGTCCCCTGGTCCATCTTAAATATGAAAACTATTAGAGGTAATCACAGACAGCGATGAAGCTACTGTTTTAGCCACTCTACCCCATTTGGACACCTTCTGAAAACCTTCTTGATCAAGTTCCATAGATTTGCCTTTACTCTTCTCTTGCTTCTCTTCTATCTGATTCTTCTCCTTAGCTTTAGGAACCCAAACTTTCCTTGTTTCACTTTTTTTACAATCAGCTGTAGCATGCCCCATCCCTTTGCAATTACAGCAAACTAACAGCAACCATTCATATTTCACTTCTAAACTATGAACATGATCAATCTCATCAGTGAAAGAAATGGTCCCTAGAAATTCTTGTGACATATTTATGTAAGGAAAACTAAAAATTCCATATTCTATATAATTTTCACTTTAATATAAATGTATTTTAAATTATAAAAAATCAATTATTAAATATAAAATAAAAATAAAATTGGTATATTATTTATAAAAACGTGTTATAAAGAAAAACCATTATGTCAATTATGTAATATATTTGTAAAAATTGTATCAAAACCAGAATAAGCAAGTTTGATATGTAGCTAAAATGCAGGGAACTAATGCCGAGTAAAAAATCAATAATTTGCCCGAAAAAAATTATTATAGAGAAATTTTTATACAAATATGACTTTACCATTTCATTAATTTCACAAATTATTATATATTTATAAGGGAATTTAAAGCCATATATTTGTGGAAAAAAAGAGCCATAAGAGCATTAGCAAATTGAAATTCCCATAAAATAATTAAATAGCAAAAAAATTTATAGGGAATGTAAATTCCACTTTATTAAAAGAGCTGAGAAAGTGGTATATTAGAAATTTAAGAAGGGTACTACAACTTTGATAATAGGAAAAATAATTTTTTTACCCCGAACTATGACATTCGTAGACTTTTGCTCTCTGAATTTTTTTTTGTTTGGATGAAATGCTCCCTGTTACACCCAGATTTTGAACATGAGAAGTTATGATCACGAAATCTAGGCTCGTTAGGTGTAAGCTCGAAATATACCCGGTCGTCATATGATCCTTCAGTCGAACCGCTTTGTTGTAAATAGCGACCTCGAAAAGCTCAAGGATGTGTAGCCTCGAATATGCTCTGAGCTCCCAATAACTATGGTTTGACACATATTTCCCTAATACATGTCTTACCTTTGGTCGAGATGATTCGAGCTCGGAATGTGGGAGTTCGAATGTGGAGACATTGTCAATGGTTACTTGTTTCGAGCGTAGATGAAGTTAAGCGACGAGCTCGTGATCGACTGATATTCTCAGAGATGTAATGAATCTCGTATCTGAATTAATAAGTTACATGTGAACATATTTATTGTTGTGCAATCCCAATGTTTAGGGATATTATCTAATTTGTTATCCGATCCCACATTCTATGGGACGTTTCCGCGTACGTATAAAATAATGCATTAAATAACATTATATTATTTGATTCTCATAATATCTCCCTGAAATATGTGGGAATGAATTCTGTAACCT
Organism: Humulus lupulus; assembly: GCF_963169125.1. NCBI lineage: Eukaryota > Viridiplantae > Streptophyta > Magnoliopsida > Rosales > Cannabaceae > Humulus > Humulus lupulus. Next base: position 37,571,641 of record NC_084796.1, read on the forward strand.
TCTCTATAAATAGAGAAGGAAATTCCATTTGTAAAGGACCAAAATTCTTAGATCTTGAGGATAAACTCTGGGCAACTATTCTCTGAAAAGTTTCCAGAAAACTCCCAAGTGCTAATAACACAGACTCGTGGACTAGGCAGATTTAACTGTTGAACCACGTAAAAAGCTCCTGTATTCATCTTCTTTCATTTCCTCTGATATTTTTTTGTTTAATTGTTCCCTTTTTCAAGTTGACAACATATGGTGTCAACAATTTGGTGCTTTCATCAAGAGCCATTAAACAGTGCGTGAATCTATTTAGTCAGAAAGCCTCTCGAATTAGGAATGGCTACAAATGATCCCAATATTCTTGAGGAGGAATTTCTAGATGAAGATGAGTACCCCCGACGCCTTGGAAAGCAGCCTATGGTGAATTCTGATCCCGATGAGAGGAATGGTTCATCCGACTCTCGGGGACAACCTGCTCCCAGGGCCGACGAGGATATGTACTACAATCCCGAGAGATATGTCTCAATCATGAAACTCAAAAATCGCCAACTGTGTAAGCAGTTGGCAGAAGCTAAAAAATACAGCGAAGAGCTAGCCAGACTAGCTGCTGAAGCATAGGCAGCTCAGGCCCCACCTCTGCAAGATGCCCAGGCTCCGCCTCTGCGGGACGTTCACATCCCGCCTCGTAGGCCTCAGGGACGGCCACTCAAAAATGCAGCCACTTGAAGAGCAGAACAACCTCCACCGCCAGCAGAGCAGTCTGTCTAACCAAGACCCCGGAGAGGTAACCGGGCTGAAAGTGCTGCCAACCCAACAGCAGAGGCACCAGCAGGAATAGGGAATAACCGAGCCCCCTCAGAGCCTCAGACCTAAAATCCTGGTGCCACGCAGAATGTGCCAGAGCCTGATTGAGCGAATTCAGGGCCTTCTAGGTCCCATAATGGACGACAGCCATCGTCTCCAATAAGGCATCCACCATCGCCAATAAGGCACCCCTCGCCAGTTCGGAGGGATGCGCAACCGGCCCATCATGATAGGGAAAGGTGAGCTGGACGAAGACATGGGAATGAAGAAACTGCTAGGGAGTGTAGGGGTCCCCATCCCACGAGGAGCCAATTGTCTAGATCTTAAACTATTGAGACAAGGAGACCAGTAGGAAACCCATCTCGTAATAATCATGCAACGAGCCATGTCAGCGAAAGCTCGGGTGACACTAGATCCGTGAGTATTTATAACTCGACGCCTAGGAACGCTGGAAATCGAGGAGATCACCCAGATTTACGGGAGCATTTAAACCATAATCGAGGACGTGATAATCCTCTGAATCCAGACCTGAGAGATCATCTCAACGGGTGCAAGCATCCCACGCCGAGATGAGGAACTGGAGTTTTAATCAACGATAACATGTTCCCCCTGATTCAGGCCAGACCTCCCATAGATCCAGTCCAAGAAAGGATTTAGCAGTTGGAAAGAGCATTCAGGCTCTTACAGAACGAACGTAGCCGGGAACGAGACGAAGAGTTCGATGAGGAACTCAAGCCATTTTCCCCGCATATCTCCAATACTTTATTTCCTCAAGGATTTATAATTCCCCATGTCCAGCCATTCGATGGAAATTCAGATCCATGCAGTCACTTAAGCACGTTCAACATGATCATGCGAGCCAGCAATGTGGGCTACGAGCTCAGGTGTATGTTGTTCCCAGCCTCTCTCACGGGACCAGGAAAATATTGATTTGAAAAATACAAAAGACATTCGATTGCTTCTTCGGATCAACTATCGAGAGATTTCAAGAAATAATTCAAAGCCATGGTCGGCATTAGGCTCGAGGCTTCTGCCTTAACCAATGTCCGACAGCAGCCAAATGAGTCACTGAAAGGCTATCTCACAAGGTTTAACTTAGAAGTCGCTTTGATGTCGACGATAGTGGTCATTTAATGGTTGTTCGAGTTGGAGTAATGTCTGTAAGTCCTCTCTGAGAAGATTTGAAAAGGAAGCCCTTAAGGTCCTTAACCAAGTTCAATCGACGAGATCAGAGATTTGTTAATGTAGAAGAGGCAAGGTCAGCGTTGAATATGACCTCTCAACCTATAACTACAGCAAACACAAACTCTGCCTCGACCTCAGCGGATCCTACAACTTCAAAACCCCTTGGGGGCAACCTTTTTAAGAGAAAGAAAAATGAAAGGAATAACCCTGAGGCGGATGAGGGAAAGAAGAAGCAAGGGAAAAGATACTTCTTCGTATAAAAAGTGTATACTGAGCTCAATGAGTCTCAGGAGAATATCTACCTAGCTAATGAAAACCATGTCCCTTTCAGACGACCTGATCCCATGAGGAACCAAAAGGTGAAAAGAGACTCCAACAAGTACTGCAGATTCCACCAAGACATCGGACATACAACCGATGAGTGTCGGCAGTTGAAAGATGAGATCGAAGGATTGATCTTAAGGGGATATTTCGGGCAATATGTAAGAAACCAAAACCCCAATCAGGCTTCCGCCAGCCAAAGGGCAGTAGCTGCACCACCTGCCCAAAACAATAACTCTCGACCTCGGGAAGATGAGCGACCCCCTCTAATTGATGGAAAGGATGTGATAACCATCTCGGGGGGACCTCACATCGTAGGCTCGGGCAATAATGCCTAGAAAAGATATGTCAATGACTTAAAAACTGGTGATGGTTCTCCCTACAAACCCGAACCTAGAGCTTCAAAACAACGAAGGGTTAAAACACAACCCATAACCTTTACTGAAGAGGATGCGTCTCATGTCCAGTTCCCCCATAGTGGCCCCCTAGTCATCACCCTTCATCTTGCGAACAAGAGGGTACATCGAGTCCTGATTGATAATAGGAGCTCGATAAATATCCTTTACAAAGCCACTTTAGAAAAGATGGGACTCGCGCTTCGCGACATAAAAGCCTTTGCAACTAAGTTGTATGAATTTTCAGGATAAGGGATTGCATGTATGGGATCCATTGAACTCCCTGTAACCTTATGAGACTACCCAGTCTCGATAACCAAGAAGGTGGAATTCGTCGTAGTGGATCTCCCATCAGCCTATAACGTACTACTCGGGAGACCTGCCCTAGTAGGGCTGGGGGCAGTTTCGTCCATTAGGCATCTGGCCATCAAGTTCCCGACTTCTAGTGGCATCAGGACTCTAAAAGGGGACCAGCTCGCAGGGAGGGAATGCTACAGCATGTCCGTTAGAGGGAAAAAGCAAACAAGTGCATAAACACTTCTTGTGATTCAAAATAAGAATGGGACAATCTTCGAAATAGACGAAGAGATATATCCAAGAATAGAAGAAAGGGCTGACCTCAAGCCGCTAGAGGAGCTCGAAGAAGTCAAGCTCGAAGAATTTGATCCCCCAAAAACTGTGAAGGTGGGGAAAACCCTTTCAGAAAAAAACAAAGTAGCAATTAATTTTCTTCTTGAGGGAGAACCAGGATGTTTTCGCATGGTCACATTCGGACATGGTAGGGATAAGTTCGAATGTGATAAGCCATGCACTTAACATTGATAAGAGCTTCCCCCCGAAGCAGCAAAAATGAAGACTCCTGGACGATGATAGGAAGAAAGCCTTGAAGGAAGAAGTCAACAGATTAAAGGTGAACCGATTTATATGATGCCTTCTACCCTGATCGGGTCACCAACCCGGTTTTGGTTCTGAAACCTAACAGAACATGGCGAACTTGCATCGACTACTCTGATCTCAACAAGGCATGCCCTAAGGATTGCTTTCCCCTACCTCGGATCGATCAGCTCGTAGATGCCACAGCTGGGCACGGTCTTATGCCATTCATGGATGCTTATTCTAGATATAATCAGATCGCCATGCATGCGCCGGACCAAGAGCATACAAGTTTTGTAACAGATAAAGGGTTGTATTGTTACAATTTCATGCCTTTCGGGCTAAAAAATGCTGGAGTGACATACCAAAGGCTTGTAAACTGGATGTTCTCCGAGCAGATAGGTAATAATATGGAAGTGTATGTTGATGATATGTTAGTCAAATCTAAACATAACAATAACCATGTGGACAACCTCAAAGAATGCTTTGCTGTGCTGCGGAAGTACAACATGAAGCTCAATCCCCAAAAATGTTCTTTCAAAGTATCATCGAGGAAGTTCTTGGACTTCATAGTAAACGCGCGAGGAATAGAGGTTAATCCTGACAAGATCCAGGCTCTAATTGACATGCCCTCACCTCGAAAGCATAAAGATGTCCAAAGCTTAACTGGACGGATGGCGGCATTAAGTAGATTTATCTCTAAATCTACAGACCATTGTCTTCCATTCTTCAATCTCTTGAGAGGAGGCAAGAAATTTGAGTGGACGGAAGAATGTGAGCACGCATTCCAAGACCTAAAGAAACACCTCGCGGAACCTCCTATCTTGTCGAATCCTATCACAGGAGAAGTCTTATACTTGTATCTCGCTACAACCGAGCATGCCATCAGCGTCGTGCTCGTCCAAGAAGATCAGAAGGTACAAAAACCAGTGTACTATGTCAGCAAGAGGTTACTGGGGGCAGAATCGAGATACCCATTAACGGAAAAACTGGCTCTTAGCCTAATCCACTCATCTCAAAAGGTCCGACCTTACTTCCAAGCACACCTATCGACATGCTGACTGACCAACCACTGCGGCAAGTCTTGTCCAAACCAGAGGCTTCAAGCAGATTGTTAAAATGGGTTGTTGAGCTCGGGCAGTTCGAGATCACGTATCATCCAAGAACGACCATAAAAGGGAAGGCCCTGACAAACTTCATTGTGGAATGTGCGGGAGTGTTTGATGACGAAGTTGTAACCCCAGCCCACGAGCTGTGGAAACTTTATGCCGATGGATCTTCCAATGAAAATGGATCGCGAATAGGCATTATATTAATCACTCCAACTTGAAGTCGATTTCACTCTGCCTTGAGATTCAGATTCAAAGCATCTAACAATGAAGCTGAGTACGAAGCTCTATTGGCAGGACTCCAAATAGCCAAAGAGCTCAAGGCCAAGGAAATACATTGCTACAGTGATTCACAGTTGGTGGTTAACCAAATCCTAGGGGAATATCAAGCTCGTGGCACAAGGATGGCTGCTTATCTAGAGAAAGCAAAGACGGTGATTGAACATTTTGAGTTCTATATGATAGAGTAGGTTCTCCGAGAGCAAAAGTCAAATGCAGACGCCTTAGCCAAGCTCGCCACATCCAACGAGGACGATGCACTAAACGTAGTGCCTATTGAGCACCTGTCGACTCCTAATATTAGCGAGCCTGAACAGAAAGATATATGCATGATAGGCTCCGAACCAACCTAGATGACCCCAATAGTCGATTACCTCGAAACCGGCATTCTCCCAGTAGAATGGAACAAGGCTCGGAAACTGATGTATCAGATTCCTAGATACACTATTGTGGAAGGAAGGTTATATCAGAGAGGAAATTCTATGCCATTACTCCGATGTGTGACTCTACCCGAGGCCAAGAAAATCCTAGAACAAATTCATGAAGGATTTTGTGGAGACCACACTAGGGGGCATAGCCTATCAAACAAAATTTTAAGACAAGGATACTTCTGGCCCACTATCAAAGCAGACGCATTCGAGTATGTAAAGAAACGCGATAAATGCCAGCGATTTGCTACAATCCCGCGAGATCCTCCATCCTAGCTAACCATGTTGACTTCCCCATGGCCATTTGCAGTGTGGGGAATCGACCTGATACGCTCGTTGCCAACCGGAAAAGGTGGAGTTAAGTATGCGGTAGTCGCGGTCGATTATTTTAAAAAAATGGACCGAGGCCAAACCTCTGGCAATGATTACCTCGAAAAAATTCTTAGACTTTGTGGTAAAAAACATCATCTGTCGATATGGAATGCCAAGGAAAATAGTATCAGATAATGGTACTCAATTCGACAGTGAATTATTCACCCACTTTTGTGAAAAAAAAATGGGATAATAAAAAGCTTCTCCTTCGTTGCCCATCCCCAAGCAAATGGCCAAGTCGAAGTAGTAAATAAGACTCTCAAGGGTTCTATGAAAAAGAAATTGGAAGAAGCTAAGGGAAAATGGCCCGAGGAGTTGCCCCAAGTTTTGTGGGCATATCGAACTACGGCTCGCACTTCAACTGGACATACCCCTTTTTCCCTGGCATATGGATGCGAGGCCATGTTACCAATCGAGGTCAAAATACCCACTATTTGTAGCCATGCTTATGATCAAGCCTCGAACCAATCCTAGCTCGAAGTAAGTCTGAACCTTATTGAAGAAAGGTGAGATGAAGCTCAATTGAAAAATGCAGCATATCAACAGCGAGCTACCCGATATTTTAATAAAAAGGTTCAGGATAGGAAGTTCGGATTGGGAGACTTGGTGTTAAGGCGTGTGTTCCTAGCTACAAGGGACCCAGCCGCTGGCGTACTTGGGCCTAATTGGGAAGGACCTTACCAAATCGAGTTAGTTATTCGACCTGGCGTCTATAAATTGGCAAGATTAAACAGAGAATTGGTACCACGAGCTTGGAATGGTGAACATCTACGACCTTACTATCAATAGTGTAGGAATGATGTCTCATGTAACCATGGTTGTCTATCTTTACAAAGTTCTTGTTAATAAAGTGTTCAATTTTGACTAAAAGTCATTTTTATTTCAGTGTGTTGTATTTTTTGCAAACTCTCTTAATTTAATAACCTATGATCTCACTCATAGGATATTAAGGGGGCATCCAGTGGTATATATACCATTAGTTTTAAAAAATAAATAACTCCAATATAGCATACACAAAAACTAAAAATTTCTGGACCGTTAACCCGACATAAAAGTTAAAAAGTGTATTCTAAAAACAAAAGTGTCTGGATATAACCAGATGGGCGAACTAAGATAATTTGGATATAACCAGATTATTAAAAAGTGTCTGGATATAACCAGATGCGCAAGCTAAGATTATTTGGACATGACCAGATTATTATTAATTATAAGTGTATGGATTACAAACCAGACGCGAGCTAAATAAGTTTGGAACATACCAGCTAAAACTAGTCGACAGAAAGATGGAATATAAAAAATAAAATAAAAATAAAAAATCAACTTCTAATTAAGTCGAGATCAAAGCAGGATTATCTTGCAAAAAGGTAGTTTTGACCTCACAACCTTGGGGAGCTACTCGAGGACGAGGAAAAGTGACTAGAAAAGCAGGATATAACTAAACTACCTATCTTACATGCCATATAAGTACTTTTGAGTGCCTGGTAAAAGCAAGTCCTGACCTTGACAAATAACAAGATCAAACGTGGATACATCGACTAAACTGTGCATGAATGCATTGAAACTCGAGCATAAATCCAACAGATGTTTGTAAGAATAAACAAACATAAAAACAAACCTTTAATATAAATTGCTTAAAATATTTTGATATGAGAGATGTAAAGCAAAAATATTCAAATAAAGTCGAACATGGTATTAAAAATATCAAATGTAAATAGCTCTTTTATGATCTGTAAATTGTTTTTGCTCCATGGGCATGAAAAACAAAGGCTATAAACTATTACAAAACTTTCAAAGGGACGCAGCCCATGATCGAGATCTAGGAAGCAGGAGCACCCTCCTTAGCCTTCTCAACATCCTCCTTAGCCTTCTCAGCATCCTCCCGAGCAGCTTCCTCCGCCTCTAGCTGAGCTTTCCATTTGGCTAGAAGCTCGTCCTCAAAGGTACCCAAGAAGCTCATGTCGAGGTTAGCATTGTTGGCCCAAATCATGTACATGGCCATGTCAACTGCCTGATCCTTCCTCTGCTTAAACTCTTCGAGAAGACGGGCCTTTTCACCCTCTATGATCTCGAAGGTGGCCTTTTTCTCCTCCTTGAGCTTGGCATTCAACTTTTCAAGTTCCTCAGCCCTGGAGCTCTTCTCTTTGAGCTCGGCGTTCAGCTTCTCGAGCTCCTCGACCCTGGAGTTTTTCTCTTTAAGCTCAGCCTCCAGCTCTGACTTTGTAGTCTTGAACTTGTCAACGAGCTTGAGCTGGAGATCCCTCGACTCCCGAGCATAGGACATGCTCGCGTGAACCTCGTTTTTCAGCTTGTAATTTAGCTGAGCAACTGCAGCAAGAGCCTAACACAAACAAATCAAGTTAGGACATGTCCCGGATAAAATCACAATAAATAACGAAGTAAGAGAAATTATCGAGGAAATGAGCTCGGTACTCTTGTCATAAAGGACATTAGAGTCCCAAGCGTTGACCAGAAACTGCCATTGAGGAGCCCCAAGACTGCTAAAACTTTGGCCTACTCGAGACAAGAGGTCCGAGCCGAGGGTGGCTTCGTGAGTCCCGGCAGCGTTGTCGATGACATACTCATCAGAATGAGTAGAAATCGACAACAGGCGCTCCCGAGTGGGAGCTGGTTTCTTTGGAGTTGGGCCAAGGGTTGGAAGGATCCAGACAGTAGGAGGCAGAGAAGGAGCATTTGCCACAGGAATGTCAACCTGGGGAGTGGAGGTCGCAGAAAGAGGAGCTGGAGGAGGAGTCACCTCAGTCCTTTTAGGGACTTTAACAGGCCGACCAGTCTTTTGTGAGGCTCTCGAGCGCTTGCTTTGCTTGGCCCCCGAGCCACTGTTGAGCAAATTCTCGAGATTGGAATCCATAGTGCCTGCATAATCAAATCACATTAGAAAACGAGCTTAAAAATTCTAAAGAAGGCATAAGGCAGACAGTTAAAGGAAACAAAGACAAGTGACAAGAAAATTCACTGGAACTCTCCCCCGAGCTCGTGCTCAGCGACCAGGTAATTCCCCCATCTTCAGAGGAGGCTGGGGGAGTCCCTTCCCTATACGTGGAAGTCAACCTCGAAAGGTCTCTATAGTCATTTGTTCCGTATTGGATGGCTATCCCATCCCAGACTTCATTCAGACTATACATTGTTTGGTATTTCCCCAACCAGCTATCGAACCTATGGACCCTATCATCTACCCAAGACCATACATAAAAGTTATCCCTATCATCCGGGAGTAAGATCAAGGTGACAGGTCTATACTTAAGAAGGGAAGGAGACCATAAGGCCGAGCTAAGAATGACCTTACCCCTGTCACTCGAGCTCGAGGCCTCGTCGTTGGCATCATTCCCCAAACACGGACTCCTGCGACAGCGAGCTGGGGATCGTGCTTTCGAGCTTCACCTCGGAGGGAGCTTATCAGTGGGGAGTGGCACATGCTCCCACTTGGTGTACTTCCGATAGGCGGTATCATCTGTTGACTAGTCTTGCTCCAATAGACCACAGGCTCGAAGCTTATCTTCGTGAAGAAGATAAGACAGGGAGTGTAACGCCCTACCTCCTTAGAGCCGTTACTAAGTGAGTTTTAAATGTGCGTTTAACTCGCTAATCGAGGTTTTTAGGTCAAAAGTGTAATTAAATCATGAACAGTGAAATAAACTTTGAAAATAAATCCATTTACTACAAATCGTTGAGTGTTTGACACTTGGGATCCCAAGATACTGTTTAGAAATATTTACAACATAAAATTTACAAGTTTGAGTCGACTAGATGACAAAATCTAAGTTTTAATACAACCGTCTCCCAAAACCACTGGCCGTGGCAGCCAGGTAGACCAAACATGTACACGCCGCTTCACGCTCTCCATACTCATGGTTGGCTGACTTTCCTCTTGCCCTTACCTGCACCACAGAGCACCCGTGAGCCGAAACCCAGCAAGAAAACCCTCACAAGCAGATAACACATGCACAACAAACACTTAGCATATAATCAGGCCACCAATGGGCTAAACACATACGGCCATGCCGTCCCATGCGCTCTACTAGGCCCTGGGTTCGCAGTCCACACCGTGAGGATATCCCAGGTATCCTTTAGGGTCTCACCCTGGAAGCTCGCACTCCACATGCTCAATGCTGCTTCCGACCCCATGCCGTACTCGGCCTTGCTCTCAACGTGCTAAATGTCGTTCCCGGTCCCCTGCCAACCTCGGCCTGCGCCGTTCCACACTCTCGCCAAACGTTTATGTAATCATATTCACAGCATAACAAACATATAATGAATACTAACAAATTAAATCAAAGGGCTACGCCCTACAATTCAAACATATTGGGCTCAGCCCTGCATACAAGCTCTGTGGGAACAATGGTTTTCTTACTTGTATCCCGAGCTTCCCGATGCACCAAGGCCGCGAGCACGGTCCTCTAACTCGAGCCTCTCCAAGGACCTAGTCACAACACATATAAACACCCTTTAATGCTAACCAATCCAAAACCACTTCCCGGGACCAATCCCGCACTCTCGGAATCCCCAAATTCCTAAAACAATACATCGAAAACATCCCCGAATCCCCGGAGCAAAAGCTCAAAATTGCAAAATTCCATGTCCTGAAAATAGCCTAGCGCCGCAGCGCTGCCCTAGAGGGCCACGACGCCCAGCAAATCAGAGAGCATTTCCCCTTCCCAGAAACAGCCTCGCGCCGCGGCGCCCAAGAACAGGGCCGTGGCGCTCCTTCGCGAAACCCAGATTTCTGGGTTTTTCCCCGCGTTTTCCCCGAGCTAAAACCATTCCAAATCATTCCAAGCAAGTATCTAAGTCCCAAAATCATTTCAAAACCCTAAATAAACCCTTTAACAACCTATAAACATCATAAACAACCCCAATCACACCCAAAATCCCATCTTGAGTTTCAAATTCCTAAAACTTAAACTATGGCCTCCAAGACTTAAACCAGAGCTTGAAAACTATAAATCATGCCTCTAAAATCTCAAACCACACCAGATACGAAAATTAAACATGCTAAAGATTCTTACCTCAATCAAACTTAGCTTGAACTCCTCCCAATTCCAGCTCCAAGCCCCTTTCCTTTTGATTATCCTAACTGAATTTTCCAAGTAAAACCATCCATATTTCCTTTAGGTTCCCACACTTATTCTCTGTAAATTCAAGCTTAATTTCAACAAAAACAGAGTTCAATCTCTTACCTTTGATAAATCCTTGCTCAAATTCGAGTTTGATTGCCCCAAACTCCCTCAATTCTCTTCCTAGGTCTCCCAACCTCAATCTTCCTCTTCTTCCATTTTCCTCTAGCTTTCTCCCCAAATTTCAGCATAAACCCAATTGCCCAAATGAGAATAACGTGAATCAATTCTTCCCTTCAGCTCAAGCTTATCTCTTCTTAGCCAATGGACCATTTTACCCTTCCTTAATTATCCCTTCCTAACTAAACCTCAAGGGCTCTTTTGTCATTTCTTATCTATTACAATTCTACCATTCCTTTCAACCAAAATTGTTACTCTCAGTGGTTACTAGCAGTTACACAAGTTACCAAATTACCAGTTACCATTAACTCACAAGAACTCAATTTACAAAATCCCCAAAGTACCCCCAGGCTCTTCCCGAGCCGAGTAGTTAACCTCGTTGTGACCTTTAAATTACCTAGCTCTATAGGACCGTCTTAGCACGTGCATCACATTAATATCAGCACACTCACGTGGTACAAACCACATAGTACAATTATCACATTTATGCCCTCAACGGGCTAAAATTACCAATTTACCCCTATCATGCAAACGGGGCTCACATGCACATTTATACCACCTAACACATGCATTCTAATCACATATTCATTTAAATTCACATATTATTATATTAATTCACTTATTTCCCTCCAGGCACGCTAATCAAGGTCCTAAACCTTATTAGCAAATTAGGGTGTTACAGGGAGCGCCTACCGTATGGAAGTTGGAGCAAAACTTCTTTGTGCTCCTTCATTGCGTCCGTAGGGGTAGGAGGGTGATAGTTGGATGAAGAATTGAATACATTCTGATTAGTTCGAGCCTAAGAAAAAATCAAGCATGAAAGGAAAGGGAATCATATACTTACGGATTCGTCTGAATGAATAATACTTTGAGGGAGCCAGGCCGTCTGTCCAAAAGAACGACAGCTTGAAGTTAGGAGGATGGTTGTGTATGTCCTCGAAGATCTTCTTCTCCCTGGGATAGCTTGACAGATAGTAGAAACCATCTCCTCCCCGAGCTTGGGAGGGGTTGCTTTTCAGACAAAAGAGATACAGGATCTCTCTTGGTGAAGGTCCTTCCCACCTCAGTTTGTGGTATAGTGACCTTAGGGCTAATAAGACCCTGTATGAGTTGGTCTGGAGCTGGAAGGGCGCGAGCCCGAAAAAATCCAGAAAGTCATTAAAAAGGGACTTCAAGGGCAACAAGGCCCATGCCTTCATATGCTTGTGGCTTCAAGCCGCGAGCTTCAGTTTATTGTCAGGACAGTCGTCTCTCGGGGTGTAGCAGCTTCGTTCGTTTGAAGTAGGAGCTCGACACCTCAGCGAGCCTGACAATCCTAGGCCATGGCGAGCTAGGATGTTAGTGATTTGTCCTAACGAAGAAACCGAGCTCCAATAATGCTCAGCCTCGAAGAATTCCCCCTCGAGGTGGGAACGGTAGTCGGCTGTGAGGTGGATGGATGACTTGATGATTCTTCCACCAGTGAGAATTTGAGATCGCCCGGCTTGAAAGCAACCGTTACTTTGAGCTTGGGATCGAGAGGGGTCATTCTAAGCTCGAGATCCGGATTTGGATAAACTGTGACCCGAATTTTCTTCCTTTTTTGTTCTTTGACCTCGTCGATTTGACGTTGGAAATGGGCTCGAATATCTTCTTGCTTGCACCTCACTTTGTACTCGCGAATTAGCCGCTGGTTTCGAGTGAAGGGAGATTCTGGATTTGGAGTTGTTGGAGAGTAAGGGATTGCGAGCACTGACCCCCACCGTTTCTCAAGATTCTGTGATATCTAGCAAGAAAGAAAAGGGTGAGGGCTAGGCACATGAGAAATCAAGAAATAAAGGATAAAGATCAAGATGAAGATGGTTCGAACTCAAATGCTCGAAACCATGGAATAAGTTCGATCATAAGAACGAGATTGAGCTTGGAAGAAACCTGAGCTATTGAAAGAGTCAGGCTCCAAGCGTGTATTTGACGCGAAGGGGGAAAAGTGGATTTATTTTTTAGAATCCCAGATTTTCAGGGAAAAAGTTGGCAGTTAATCAAAAAGGTGATAATTTTGGGAAACGTGCAATTTAAAAACCCTAATTCCATACCCCATTTCTTGGTCTACACGATATGTTATCCGAAATTTAAATAACACAATAAAAGAGCCATATTTGCATCTTTTACGCAAAATCTAGGTTTGGAACCCATAATATCATAAGAACCTAAGAGCTACACGGTATCGGCTAAAACATTCTAGTGCTAAACTAGTAAATGTGCCTACAATGCAACAACAATACAAATGAGCATGGAGAAAAAATACATATAAACGTATAAGGTCAAGGACAGAGACTTACACAATGAAGCTTGCGGATACAGAGAGATTGATGACTGGAGGAGTAGTTGCAAGAATGATCTCACAGAGTCGAACAAGCCAAAGTTGTTTTGTTTTCTCGGTTTGGAAAACATGCAAGAATAGAACAGACTTTAAGTTCTAGTTTCTCTTCTTTTTTCTCTTAAGACACGAAAATGAGAGGAAGGAGATGGTACGGGTATATTTATAGGCCCCAGGGAAAATATGAGCCATTAACCAGATTTCGTATCTGATCTGACGGTCAGGTACAAATGAAGTGATGGTGGCATAAAGTTGGCAGGCGAATGGACGTGCGCATGGTACAAACAGCACTCAAGTATTATGATTAATCAATCCCCGACTGACGCGTGTCCACACTCGAGTACAATAAATGGTACAATTTCCAAGTAGGATAGTTCAAAAGTTTCCTTCTCATAGGATTCGAACTGATACTTTTGAGGGAGCAAAATGTTACACCCAGATTTCGAACATGAGAAGTTATGATCCTAAAATCTAGGCTCGTTAGGTGTAAGCTCGAAATATACACGGTCGCCATATGATCCTTCAGTTGAACCGCTTTGTTGTAAATAATGACCTCGAAAAGCTCAAGGATGTGTAGCCTCAAATATTCTCTAAGCTTGCAATAACTATGGTTTGACACATATTTCCCTGATACATGTCTTACATTTTGCATGATATATGTTTTGCATTTTGCATTTTTTTTTCAAGAATTACATTTCCCAAATGTGTATATACACATCTCAAACGTGTAGATCTTGAAAAAAATACCTAAAATAAAAAAGAAATCAACCCAAACGGATACCCGAGTGAAAAATTACGTATCTTGCAAGAATCGCATCGAACCACCATCGATTTTGTCATGAAAATCTTGATTTTGAAGGCCTCATCGAGCTGGCATCGAGCACCATCGAACCACGTCGAGTTTCTACAGATTTAAAAGTTTCAGATCTGAGAAAAAAAAATAGCAAAAGAAATTTAAAAATCATACCCAGATCTATTCGAAATGCAGTATTTTAGTGTGCTAAGTGAGGAATATTTGACATTACATTGAGTTCTTTTATATTTTACCTTACCCATGGATTTTTTTTTTCTAGAGAGAGAGTTGAGAGGAATATGTTGAGGGAGAGAAGAAGGAGTTGATAGAAAAAATTATGGAATATGTATTTTGGGTATTGTCAAAAGATTTGACATTTTTTTGAAATGATTAGAAGGCCTAGGATATAGAAATATGAAAGAATGAGAAGTAAAAAAAATATTTTTACCCAAATTTAATTTAAAATTTTACATTTAATTTTTTACAATGCACCGTACAAGAGCTTATTTATTTAAATATTCTATTTTTTTTTTTTAAAAAAAAGTGTTATTCATTTGAAATATGAAAGGATGAGAAGTAAAAAAAAAATTAGTAATAAATAGTGTTATCCCCATTTCCTCTCAGGGTTTTGGGCCCTCGCCCCGGCCCACGGTCAGAGGGGCCGGTTCGGTATTTGGGCCCAACCCGCGGACTACGGACTGGGCCTGTGTAGAAAGGTCCGGGAAGTACCTCCGGGTTCATGATTCGGCTCGAACGGTCCCGGCACTGTCCGGAGTGCCCCGGATCATCGCGGCCATCGCGTCCCGCTCCCGGGCCCAGAATGGTCCGGGCCCGAAGTAAACGCAGCGGGCCCAAGGTAAACTAACCTGGACCGCTTCATCCCCAGGCTATGGGCCAGGCGTCCAGGACACTGAAGCCGCCTCATTTCGCGTGGGTCTTGTCCCCCCACTTTTCACCTGCAGAAAGGGTCTCCTTGGGATTGTCTGCTGGCGTGTCAGGACTGCGCAGCCAAGTACTCTAACCGGTCTTGTCCCCTGAATCTGCCTCGTGATTCGAAGTGGTCAGAGCCAAAGTGCCATTTTGTCGGGAGAATGCTTGCATCTCAGGGTAACTAATTGGGCCTGAGCTGGTTTGGGTTTGATGTACTATATATCTTTTTAGCTCGGACCTCTACTAGGAAGGCCCCCTGTACACATATTCCAAATGGGCCCGGGTCAGGCCCGGCCCAAACCTGGTGTCCCCCTCATTCTATAAATATAAGTTGTAATGCTCCATAGGAAAGGGGGAGAAGGCAGAAACTCTGCTGAAATACAGTTAAACAACTCCATTGTAAAAGCTTATTCTAGCTCTAATACAGACTTATATACAGACTCGTGGACTAAGGCTAGTTAACGCCCCAACCACGTAAAAACCTTGTGTCGATCCTCTATTCTCTTTATTATAATCAGTAAATATCCTTCTTTACGATAGTTGCCGAAAATCTCGGTTAACAGTTTGGTGCTTTCATTGAGAGCTGAAGGAAGCTAGCGCCAACGTCAGGCCTTTACTACGATGGTGAACACTCGTAACACCACCTTCGACCCTGCCAACCCAGAGCAGGGCAACGGAGACCCACTGCCTTCTCAGCGCATCCCTCAGAACCTTCCTGAAGACGTGCCTCCTCAGACATCTCACCAAGACGAGTCGCAAGACTACGAGGACGAGACGGAGTACGAAGTAGGAAACGAAGAAGAGTACTATGAGGAGGAGAACGAGGGGGAGTATCATGATGAAGCCGCGGATCCCGAGGTCCCTCGCGACGATCAGCAAGACCCGGAGGTGACTAGACTGAGGCAGCAGATCCAGGATCAGGAAGCCAGGATGGCTGAGCAGGCGAGGGCGCACCGCCGGGTGCAAGAGTCTCTCCATGCCCTGCAAGCGCTGATGGCCGCGCAGGGCCCGGCGGCCAACCCCGCAAGTGGCCCGCACCCAGAAACGCAACATCCCGCTCCCCAAGCGCAAACCGAGGGCCCCAGGGGGGCCAGCCCGATCCGTTTCCCAGAGCCTCCCCCCGACACGGCTCCGAAAGTCCCGGACAAGGAGCGACGGACGACTCGGAAAAAGACTACCCCCGTCAATAAAGCCGGGGCACGTTCACGACCGTTACCTAGGAAAGAGAAGGTGTGCCCCGTCCCAGGACAAGGCCACCCAATCGATCCGCAGGGGGTACGGCCGCAGGACGATCAGCCCCGGCCCGCCCCAAGGGCGAACGGAAGGGAAAAGTCTTTGCACCCAAGTGCCTCGGTCAACAAGAACCATCGGGAACGACCCCGCCGCAAGGATCGTGATATTCTCAGCTCCGGGGACGACACTTCCCGGGTAGATTTACGTGACGGACTGAATGCCCGGAAAGAGCGGGCCCGCAAGCAAAAAATCCTTCCTCAAAACGGAGATCTCAGGAACGACATAAACGACAGGCGGAACGAGAGAATCCCCCTGGAGGACAGCGCGGCCAGGCAGCTCATGGAGCAAATGGCAGCATTAAAAAAGGTCACCAACCGCTTGGTCCGCAAGCAAGAGGGCGCGGACACTGACTCCGACGAAGAGGACAAGGAGTCGTGCGCGAGACATATCTTAGACGCCGTGTTGCCCAAGGGGTTCAAGATGCCAAATCTCACCGCCTACACTGGAAGCACGGACCCTAGGGATCATCTGTCCCGGTACAACCGACTCATGACCATGGCTCACGTCAGCGACAGCGGCAAATGCCTCTGCTTCTCCATCACGTTGGGCAGTCCCGCCGAAGAGTGGTGGAAAAGGCTCAAACCGGGGTCCATCCAAACATGGTCCGGGCTACAGTCGGTTTTTCGGAAGCAATTTGTGGCCGCCATGAGGATGGATATGCAAATCATTGCCCTCGCCAATATTAAGCAAATGCCCGCAGAAACATTGAGGGCCTACATCTAGCGCTTCACTGAAGAAGCCTCCAAGACGAAGGTCGACGACGGACAGCGCCTGGTGGCACTACAGTCTGGAATCCGGGCCGGTTCCCCACTCTGGGACGACATGCAGCGCAGTAAAGCCGCCACCCTAGAAGAATTTATTAGGAGGGCCCAAGGATTCATCAACTGGGAGGAGGCCCAGATCCAGGCCTTCGGGTGGCCCTCGGCCCCTCACCCAGTCGCTCAGACGATTCCGGGAGGTGCGGGACATTTCCCCGCGTAGTCCTACGCATCGCCCCCCATCGTCCCGGGGAGGGTAGTCGCGCCGGGCATTAGTTACACGCCTACGGTGTACGGTCCTGCCGTTTCGGGGTACGCCCCGGCCCAGTCAACGCCCTTCTCCGGGTATGGTGTCGCGCCGGCGGGGCACAGCATGGCCCCCGTCGTAGCCCAGCAATCGCAGACCGGGGTAACCGAGGCAAGCGTGAATCCCTCCCGGAGTAAGCGGGCCGGAAAAGGCCAGAACCGGCCGGAATCGGCCAAAAAAGGGAAGAGGGGCTATGAGCCCCAATACTCGGAATACACTAACTTGGTGGATACCCGGGAAAACATCTACCTGGCTACGGAAAGAGCGGTCCATTACCGGAAACCTAGCCCCATGTTTAGGGGGGGAGGAACCCCAGAGACACCAGCAAACGGTGCGCCTACCACAAAGATGTGGGCCACACCACCGACGAGTGTCGGCAGCTCAAAGATGAAATTGAAAACCTCATCAAGCTGGGACACCTCCATTAGTGGGTAAGGATGCCCATAGGCGTCCCGGGCATGGCAGCAAATCCCGCGCAGTCCGCGGCGCCGGCAACGACCCGTGCATACCCGCCCCAGGGAGGGTACGTGCAAGGGTTCCCGGCACAGACCCCTCAGGGGGCTGTCGCCACGCAGGCCCCCGGTCCTGGGATGCCCTATCCTTCCGGGGCAGCGCCCCCTCGAGTGGGCGGGCACGTGTCGACCATTTCAGGCGGCCCCCACCTAGGGGCCCCTTCAAAGAATGATCAAAAGCGCTATCTGAGCGAGCTGGACCATGACCAAGAAGTCTGCGCCCTCGTCCAGGCCCCCGCTCAGTGCCCCAAACTGATGAACCTCCCCATCACGTTCACGGAAGACGACGCCCGTAACGTCCATTTCTCGCACCACGACCCACTGGTCATAGATGCTCAAATTGCCAACAAAATGGTGTCCCGAGTGTTGGTGGATGACGGAAGCTCCATCAACTTGTTGTTCAAATCCGCCTTTGCCGCCATTGGCCTGACTGAGGCTGCCATTGGCCTGACTGAGGCTGATCTGGCGTCGTGCCCGACCCAAATCTACGGCTTCAACGGATACGCACTCCTCCCCATGGGAAAGGTCCAGCTGCCTGTTACTCTGGGAGACGCGTTGCAGCAATCGTTCAAGTTCTGCACCTTTGTGGTGGTGGATTGCCCAACCGCTTACAACGCCATCTTTGGCCGGCCCGCCCTGGTCGAGTTCGGGGCCATCACCTCCATCCGCCATCTATGCATGAAGTTCCCGTGCAGCAGCGGAGGGATTGGGACGGTCCGCGGAGATCAGAAAAGCGCGCGGAAGTGTTACCATATCTCTGCCCGTCCTGTTTGTATGGTCCAGGATGAGCCCGTCGGGCCGGCACTCCGCCAGCCCGAGCAAGCTATCCAGGACGAAGACGATCTGGACCCACGGTTGGGAGAGGAACGAACTCTTGAGCCAATGGACGAAATCGAAGAGGTATGCATCAGCGAGTCCGACCCTGCCAGGGTCATCCAAGTGGGAAAAAGCCTGCCGGAAGACATTCGGGCCGCCATTATCGCCCAAGTCAAGAAAAACCAGGATCTTCTGGCATGGTCCCACTCCGATATGACCGGGATCGACCGTAACATCATATGCCACGCGCTGAGTATTGACCCAAACGCAACCCCGGTCCGCCAGAAGCGCAGACCTTTGGGGACGGAGAGGGCCGAGGCCCTCAAGCTGGAGGTAGAGAAGCTGTCCTCCATTAACTTCATCCACGAAGCCGTGTACCCCGTATGGCTGGCCAACCCGGTCTTAGTACCGAAGCCTAACGGGACGTGGAGGACCTGCATCGACTTCACGGACCTCAACAAAGCATGTCCGAAGGACTCTTTCCCGCTCCCCCGAATAGACCAGATGGTGGATGCTACGTCCGGTTACGAGATCTTGAGTTTCATGGACGCCTACTCAGGCTACAACCAGATCTCCATGCACGTGGCAGATCAGGAGCACACCAGTTTCCAAACTGACAAGGGCATCTACTGCTATGTCGTCATGCCTTTCGGACTCAAGAATGTCGGGGCAACCTACCAGAGGCTCGTCAATCGAATGTTTAGGGCCCAGCTGGGTCGAAACATGGAGGTATACATTGACGATATGCTGGTCAAATCCAAGACGTCGCGGGAACATTCGAGCGATTTGGCGGAGGCCTTCGCGGTTATCCGGAAGTACGGGATGAAGCTGAACCCTAAGAAGTGCACCTTCGGCGTCGCATCCGGGAAGTTCCTGGGCTTTATTGTGAGTTTCCGAGGAATTGAAGCCAACCCCGAGAAGATCAAGGCCCTGATCAACATGGCCTCTCCCCGGAAGCACAAGGACGTTCAAAGCCTGACGGGGCGAGTGGCCGCCCTAAGCCGTTTTGTCTCCAAGGCCACAGACAAGTGCGTCCCTTTTTTCAACGTCCTCCGGGGAAGCCAGCGGTTCGAATGGTCACCCGAGTGCGAAGAAGCCTTCCAGAAGCTGAAAGAGCACTTGGCCAAGGCCCCCATCCTGGCGAAGCCAGTCGAAGGAGAACTTTTGTACTTATACCTGGCCGTAACCGAACACGCCATCAGCGCCGCGTTGGTACGCGAAGAGGAGAGGACTCAACTCCCGGTGTACTACGTGAGCAAGCGATTACTAGACGCCGAATCTAGATACCCACTAATCGAGAAGCTGACTTTCTGTCTGCTGACGGCATCCCGGAAGCTTCGGCCTTATTTCCAGGCCCACACGATAAAGGTCTTAACCAACCACCCCCTGCGGCAGGTGTTGCAGAAACCTGAGGCGTCGGGGAGACTCCTGAAATGGGCCATGGAGCTGAGCCAATTTGATATATCTTACATGCCCCGGGTGGCCATTAAGGGACAGGCTCTGGGCGACTTCATCGTCGAATGTTCCGGGATCACCCTAGAAGAGAGTGCCCCCGCGGCCTGCATTTCTCCCGTTTGGAAGGTCTTCGTGGACGGAGCATCGAATGAGAACGGGGCCGGCGCCGGGATCATCCTGGTATCCCCGTAGGGGCATCAGCTACAAAACGCTCTCCGTTTCCAGTTCAAAGCGTCGAACAACGAGGCGGAGCATGAGGCCGTCATAGCCGGTTTGCGTCTGGCCCGAGAAGTAGGGGCGGCGAACCTCGAAATATACAGCAATTCTCAGCTGGTAGTCAGACAGATTTCGGGGGAATATCAGACCAAGGGAGAGCGAATGGCGGCGTACGTAACCCAAGCGAGGGAGATGCTCCAAGCGTTCACAGCGCATTCCATCTGCCAGATCCCTCGGGAGAAGAACGTCTTTGCGGACACATTAGCAAAGTTGGCAACCAACGCAGAGGCCGAGTTGACCGGGCTGGTCCCCGTCAACCATCTCCCCGTCCCAAGCATAGGGACTCCGACCGTCCATGCCGTCGATCACTCCAATTCATAGATGGGGCCGCTGATCCACTACCTGTCCACCGGGGAGGTTCCAAATGAGCGAGCCGCGGCCAGGAAGCTTTTGTACCAGGCCCACCGATACGTCATGATGGACGGGAAACTTTATCGCCGGGGACTGTCCATGCCTTACCTCAGGTGCGTGTCCGGGACTGAGCTGGGCGCCATCATGCATGAGGTCCACAGAGGCTTTTGCGGAGACCACACAGCCGGACCCAGTTTGTCCAAGAAGATTCTGCGCCAAGGATACTTCTGGCCCACCATGAAAAGGGACTGCATAGACTACGTCCGCAGGTGCGAGCAATGCCAGAGGTACGCGAAGATCCCTCGGGCCCCCCCAACAGAGATAACCTTGATGAACAGTCCCTGGCCCTTTGCAGTGTGGGGGATCGATCTTGTGGGATCCCTCCCAACCGGGAGAGGAGGGGTGAAGTATGCCATTGTGGCGGTAGACTATTTCACGAAATGGGTTGAGGCGGAGCCTATGAACACGATCACGTCCAAGAAGGCCTTAGATTTCGTCGTTAACAACATAGTGTGTCGGTATGGCCTCCCCTACAAAATCGTGCCTGACAACGGGAAACAATTTGACAGCCATCACTTCACGGATTTCTGCGAGAGGCACGGTATAGTGAAGAGTTTCTCCGCCGTGGCCAGGCCCCAGGCGAACGGACAGGGCGAAGCCGTGAACAAAATCCTGAAAGGGACACTAAAGAAAAAGCTTCAGGCCTGTAAGAGCAAGTGGCCCGAAGAGCTCCCCCGCGTGTTGTGGGCCTATCGGACGACCGAACGAACATCAACCGGGCACACCCCATACTCAATGACGTACGGATGCGAAGCCGTCATCCCAATCGAAACGACCATCCCGTCCCATCGTCGCGACACATATGATCCCACCCAGAACCATGCCTTACTCCAAGAATCTCTGGACCTTATCGAGGAAATCCGGGAAGAGTCCCAAGTGCAGTTAAAGATGTACCAGGGCAAGATCGCTCGGCACTTCAACTCCAGAGTCAAGAGCCGCAAGTTCGAAACCGGCGATCTGGTCCTGCGGAGAGTCTTCCCGGCCACTCAGGATCCGGGGGTAGGGGTTCTGGGCCCCAATTGGGAAGGGCCGTATGAGATCCAGCAAGAGATCTGCCCCGGGACGTACCGCTTGAAGCGGCTCGATGGTTCCGAGGTTCCGCGAGCCTGGAACGCAGAACACCTCCGTAAATACTACCAGTAGCCTAAGGGCTCGTCCGAGTTTAATGTTTACGCTATAACATGTACGCCTCAGGGCTAATTCCCTTTTGTAGAACAATGAAAATGACGTGTGCAAAACGTCATAGAGGGCTATTATTTCCATGAAAATGTGTGCCTCAGGGCTATTATCTCAAGTGACCACAGACCAGTCTCTGCTCACTTGCGGGGGGTGTCATCCCAGGCATAAAAATAAAAATAAGACCGAGCCCAAGGCCGGTCCCACCCCGGACGAGCGATGTCCGAGGGTATAAATAAAGAGGACCGAGCCCAAGGCCGGTCCTACCCCGGACGAACGATGTCCGGGGGTATAAATAAAGGGAACCGAGCCCAAGGCCGGTCCCACCCCGGACGAGCGATGTCCGGGGGTATAAATAAAGATGACCGAGCCCAAGGCCGGTCCCACCCCGGACGAACGATGTCCGGGGGTATAAATAAAGGGAACCGAGCCCAAGGCCGGTCCCACCCCGGACGAGCGATGTCCGGGGGTATAAATAAAGGGAACCGGGCCCAAGGCCGGTCCCACCCCGGACGAACGATGTCCGGGAGTATAAATAAAGAGGACCGAGCCCAAGGTCGGTCCCACCCCGGACGAACGATGTCCGGGGGTATAAATAAAGGGAACCGAGCCCAAGGCCGGTCCCACCCCGGACGAGCGATGTCCGGGGGTATAAATAAAGAGGACCGAGCCCAAGGTCGGTCCCACCCCGGACGAACGATGTCCGGGGGTATAAATAAAGGGAACCGAGCCCAAGGCCGGTTCCACCCCGGACGAGCGATGTCTGGGGGTATAAATAAAGGGAACCGGGCCCAAGGCCGGTCCCACCCCGGACGAACGATGTCCGGGAGTATAAATAAAGAGGACCGAGCCCAAGGCCGGTCCCACCCCGGACGAACGATGTCCGGGGGTATAAATAAAGGGAACCGAGCCCAAGGCCGGTCCCACCCCGGACGAGCGATGTCCGGGGGTATAAATAAAGAGGACCGAGCCCAAGGCCGGTCCCACCCCGGACGAACGATGTCCGGGGGTATAAATAAAGGGAACCGAGCCCAAGGCCGGTCCCACCCCGGACGAGCGATGTCCGGGGGTATAAATAAAGGGAACCGGGCCCAAGGCCGGTCCCACCCAGGACGAACGATGTCCGGGGGTATAAATAAAGGGAACCGAGCCCAAGGCCGGTCCCACCCCGGACGAACGATGTCCGGGGGTATAAACAAAGGGAACCGAGCCCAAGGCCGGTCCCACCCCGGACGAACGATGTCCGGGAGTATAAAAATAAGAGGACCGAGCCCAAGGCCGGGCCACCCCGGACGAATGACGTCCGGGGGTATAAATAAAGGGAACCGAGCCCAAGGTCGGTCCCACCCGGACGAGCACCGTCCGGGGGTATAAAGTCCGTCCGACCCGGACGTGTTGGTCCTCGGAGCACAGAAGCACCAGGTCAACCCCGGAACAGACCCAGGACCTAAAATTCTAGGGAAAGCACACTCCAGGTTAAACAAAGCCCCAAGGGCCCCGAATAGAGCAAGGACTAGTCGTTGGGTTCAGTCCCGGCCGTTGGAACCGGGACAAAACCCCCTGCAATCAGTTAGTCGCGACATCCACTTCTTACTGAATGGTGAAAGGAGAAATCTTTTAAAAACCAAAGGAAGAAGCAGTGTTCGAAATTAAATTACAAGCTAAACTAATTAACAAAAAAAAAACGAGGCCGAGACAAGGGCCTACATCGCGTCCGCCCGGAGATCCGCATCCTCCCTCTCCTTGCCCTCGTACTCGGCATGCTTCGAGTCGGGATCGGGGAAGATAAGGAGGTTCATGTTCTTGTCCTTGCACCAGGCCATATAAATGGCCTCGTTAAAGGTGACATCCACTAAGTTGTCGGCCTCCTCCTTCTCCCGACGGGTGGTGTCGTGTGCCGCTTTCTCCTGAAGAAGGGAGTCACCCAGCTCAAGAACACGGGCTTTCAAGACCCGGATCTCCTCCTTGTCCTGGATGAACTGTGCCGCAGCCGTCTCCAAGAGAGTCGCCCTTTCGTCAGCCACCTTCGTCGTCCGGGACAACTCCTCTTCCACCCCGGTCTTGGCACGGCAAATTTCCTCGCGCTCCGCCTTCGCGCGGGCCAGCTCTTCTAGGAGGCGGGCCGTTTCCTTGCTGAGATTTTCCTTGACGATCTCCCTCTGGTTCTCGGCCGCCTCTAATTCCAGCCTGGCCGTCTCCATCTTGAGGGCAAGCTCGGCCATCAAATCGGCACTCCTTTGAGATAACAAGGCAACCTGGAACAAACGAAAGTTAGAAAAAAGAGTCACCACCAACGAATGACTGAAGAACATGAGTTGAAAATTACCGCGGTAGCCTGGTGGCGGAGAGCCTGAGAAATGAACAGCCCGTCCGAATTGGCTATCGTGGCGTACCTCTTCAGCTGGAGGTTAGACATAGTGCTCCCGACCTGATCGAGCAGATCAGCGGCCATGGGGGCAATGTCCTGGCCCAGCTTGGGGCGGAAGCCCACCTCAGCAGCTAGCCGATCCACGATCGGCTGAGGAGCGTTGAACTCGGCGGGACGATCTGAAAACTCGACCTGGCGACGGATCATCAGGGCCTTGTAAGCGTCGTCTCTCCAGCATCGGCCGCTCTCCCAGGTCCAGTTGACCAACCGGGACTGCTCGTCCCGCAGGGCGGACTCCCCCTCCTCGAGAAGGGTTGGGCGGAGTGGAAGGACAGGCGGAGCAGGGATCTCCTTCGCGGTTAGCCTGCTCTCCCTGTGAGACTCCTTGGCTGTCTCTGACAACGTCGTCCGAGGCCTCTTCCCGAGGTTGCCCTCCCGGGCATCATCTACGGGGCCCCTCTTCCCAGAGCTCCGGCTTGTGGCTTCGTCCGCTTCCAAATCGATTACCGGGGGCTGGTCCGGGAGACCGTCTGCGGCCGGCTCCATGGCCCGGAGTGGTACAACGGCCAGTGCCTCGTCTCGGCCGGGCATTGTGCCGGGTTTTTCACTGGTTGGGGGGAGCTCCGCGCCGGCCGCGACATTTGACCTCCTGGCCGCCTTCAAGGCTGATCTTTCCTTAATAAGCCTCCTCATCTCGCTGGCCGGGTCAGACATGTTGGAATCCTCTGCAAAAATACAGAAAAACAAAGTTAGTATGATAAGCCAAACGGGAAAGCGCAACAGTAAGAAGAAAGTATAAGCCCGGGACAAATCCTCGTCTAGGCCCCGGGCGAGACTCAATTCCCTTAAAGCAAATGAGTGTATCCGGTCTCCTACGTCGTCCGGGATTAGAAACCCCCCATACTGGAGGAACCCGGACAGGAACATTAGGGTTTCTGATCCTACAGGGATGGGAGACGAGGGCCTCATCTCCCCATCAGCCCCAAACGCGGGGCCCGGCGGCTCTAGCCTATCCCTAGCCAAATCCCCAACTTGAGGGGCATAAATTAAGACTAAAGGGGAGTTACCTCGCCCCGATACGCTAGCCCCGGGAGTCCCAACGTTTGGTAGGGCATCTTCGAAAAGCTCTTCCAGCTCTTCCGAGGTGGCCTCTTCCACCGGGGGCTGATTCTTCTTACGCTGGGCTGCGGTGGCCCGCGCCGCTCTCACCACCCCGGCGATGTGGTCAAGGGCTAGCTGCTCCCGGACCTCGACGTTCTTCTCAAACGGGATGCCCCGGAAGCTAGGGACTACAATGGTCTGGGTGGCCGCGAGTAACCCTACTAGCCGGAGGTTTTTGTCGTTGACATAGCCCCCTACGTCCAGATCCTCCGCGGTCAGCTTGGCGTAGAACCTCCTCCTTTCCAGGAGAAAGGCGGTGAGGGGGGTTTGGATGAAGGGACCTGCGACCAGGAAGATACGACGAGAGATGAAAAACGAAAGGGGAGTGAAATAGAGGGTCCGGGGAAGTACTTACCCACTCGCTGGAAGTCTAGCAGCAGCGTGGGATTCTCGTCAATAAGGAACTCGGATGTCATAAACCAGTAATGCCTGACATCCGGGGGGTGCTTCCAGGTACTGGTAGGAGCCGGATAGCCACTCCGCGGCTGCAGCCTGTAAAAGCCGTCCTGGCTCTTGTCTTTGACGTTGACCTGCGGCACCAGCTTGTAGAAGTACAGGACTTCCGCCGGGGTAGGATCCGCGATCTCTTTCGCGACACAGAACACCTTCCACCCAGCAAGCAGACCGTATGCTTGTGGCAGCAGTTGGAATGGTGCGATCCCCACATACGTCAGGAACCGCACGAAGTAATCATGAAGCGGAAGCGTAGCTCCCGCGCTGATATGGCCGGCACTCCAGGCCCCGAATCCATCCACGGACGTATGCGCCCGCTCCTCTAACCTGGCCATACGATTGTGAAACAGGCCCGGAGTCGATTCGATGCCCAGCCTCGTCTCTAGGAGCAGCATCATCCGGTAGTTCCGGAACAGGTTGGGCGTTACGTCCATCTCCCACCTGTTGCCTTTGGGCGTCTTGGAGCTGGGAACGACTACAGGGGCCCTATTAACCTCCTCTTCGGAGTGAAGTGTGACGCCCGTGGCCATGAGTGACGATCTGGGAACAAAGAAAGAAAGGCCAAGCAGTCAGTACCTGAACCCAATAGAGTCGGTCGAGGTACAGGGAGTCTCCTAAGGACTGCTCGGAGTCCCGACAGATCAGGCCCGGGACCCCGAAAAGCCCCGGGTCCCTGATCGGGAGGAAAGGCTACTACGGTCCATCCCTTATCCAGGGATCATCCGAAACGGTGCCGCCCAAACTGGGCAGCCTTCCTAGCAAATTCTAAAGCACGGAGCCTAGGTGCATGCGTCTAGAGAGCCTAGGTTCACAAAATTGACAACAGAATCAGAAAATACTTACTGTGTGGTGTCGACGGCT
Source organism: Humulus lupulus (assembly GCF_963169125.1). Taxonomy (NCBI): domain Eukaryota; kingdom Viridiplantae; phylum Streptophyta; class Magnoliopsida; order Rosales; family Cannabaceae; genus Humulus; species Humulus lupulus. Next base: position 37,598,573 of record NC_084796.1, read on the forward strand.
TAAGCTAGCGGTTGTCCGATCGTAAGGACTGCAAAACCTCATTCTTGAAGTGGCACAGCCGGTAGAGCAGTTCGTCGGCGGGGCAAGTCCGAGAAGCGCCGTCGGGTTGCAGAACGAAAGTTGAGGCCCTGGGAAACAGGCGGTGGCGCAGAACTAGTAAACGGCGAAGTATTTCGTCGGCGAGGCTGGACATGCAAAGCTCTGCGAGCGTTCTGGTTTTTCTTTCTCTTAAGTTGGGTCGGAAATGGAAAAATGCCGAATGCCTGTAGTCTGAGTCTTTATATCAGCCCTCAAATGCTGGCCCCCGATCCAACGGTCAGATTGCCTCTTCATCCGACGGCCGAGGATCGCGCAGAGGACATTTATGAGCTCTTTTGTGGTCGGGATCCTCAGCACCTCCGATCCGACGGTCCAGGAGTGGTGGATTTCAAAGGACGCCCCATCCAACGGTCCGCCCCTTTCCAAGGAAATCAATGATGACTCTCCCCGTGCGGATGAGACGCCTCGTGACGTGCGCTGACACCCTAGCCCAGGCCTAGCAAACTTTAAGAGGCCTAGGCGACTCTTCGAGGCCCTCGCAACAATCACATGGCGACACGTGCCGCTATTCTTGAAGCAGGCCAAGGGTAAACGTCCCCGGGATACATCGAATGGTCTGGGCTGGGTAACCTGGCCCAGCCACTGCCTTCCCGCGAGCCTCCTGGCCCTGGCAGAAATTGTGGAGGCAACTTGGCAAGAACCGCGAGGGTGGTGCAACCCTCCATCCGGATAACCGGGATGAAGGCTTGGGGGGTAAATGTTATCCCCATTTCCTCTCAGGGTTTTGGGCCCTCGCCCCGGCCCACGGTCAGAGGGGCCGGTTCGGTATTTGGGCCCAACCCGCGCACTACGGACTGGGCCTGTGTAGAAAGGTCCGGGAAGTACCTCCGGGTTCATGATTCGGCTCGAACGGTCCCGGCACTGTCCGGAGTGCCCCGGATCATCGCGGCCATCGCGTCCCGCTCCCGGGCCCAGAATGGTCCGGGCCCGAAGTAAACGCAGCGGGCCCAAGGTAAACTAACCTGGACCGCTTCATCCCCAGGCTATGGGCCAGGCGTCCAGGACACTGAAGCCGCCTCATTTCGCGTGGGTCTTGTCCCCCCACTTTTCACCTGCAGAAAGGGTCTCCTTGGGATTGTCTGCTGGCGTGTCAGGACTGCGCAGCCAAGTACTCTGACCGGTCTTGTCCCCTGAATCTGCCTCGTGATTCGAAGTGGTCAGAGCCAAAGTGCCGTTTTGTCGGGAGAATGCTTGCATCTCAGGGTAACTAATTGGGCCTGAGCTGGTTTGGGTTTGATGTACTATATATCTTTTTAGCTCGGACCTCTACTAGGAAGGCCCCCTATACACATATTCCAAATGGGCCCGGGTCAGGCCCGGCCCAAACCTGGTGTCCCCCTCATTCTATAAATATAAGTTGTAATGCTCCATAGGAAAGGGGGAGAAGGCAGAAACTCTGCTGAAATATAGTTAAACAACTCCATTGTAAAAGCTTATTCTAGCTCTAATACAGACTTATATACAGACTCGTGGACTAAGGCTAGTTAACGCCCCAACCACGTAAAAACCTTGTGTCGATCCTCTATTCTCTTTATTATAATCAGTAAATATCCTTCTTTACGATAGTTACCGAAAATCTCGGTTAACAAATAGGATATAAAGTCCTATAATTTTTTACCATTTTTATTTATGTTTTAAAAATAAAAATAAAAAATAAAATAAATGCAGTATTTTAGTATGCTAAGTAAAGAATAATTGGCATTGAGTTCTCTTATATTTTACCTTACCCATGGATTTTTTTTTTCTAGAAAGAAAGTTGAGAGGAATTGGTTGAGGAAGAGGGAAGAGAGAAGAGGAAGTCGATGAGAAAAATTATGGGAGTATTTTGGGTATTATCAAAATATTTGACATTTTTTTAAATGATTAGAATGTCTAGGATATAGAAATATGAAAGGATGAGAAGTAAACAAAATTATTTTTATCCAAATCACCCAAATTTATTTTTAAAATTTTACATTTAATTTTTTACAATGCACCATACAAGAGCTTATTTATTTAAATATTCTATTTATTTTTAAAATTTTTGTTATTAATTTGAAATATGAAAGGATGAGAAGTAAAAAAAAAAATTAGTAATAAATAGGATATAGAGAACACTATAGCAATAATAAATAAATTCCTATAATTTTTTACCATTTTTATTTTTTAAAATAAAATTAAAAAAAAATATAAATGACAGCTGTGGGATTTGAACCCACGCCCTTTCGGACCAGAGCCTAAATCTGGCGCCTTAGACCACTCGGCCAAACTGTCAACTATTATTTAATTGGAATAAGAATTTATATAACATAAATTATTTGAACTAGTTAAAGAAAAATTCCTCTAGCTCCTTTACCACTTTTTTTTTTTAATTCAATTAAAATTGTATATAAAGTATTTAAGAATTTATCTGTACCTTGTTTAAAATATAATTGGATTATATAATTACATTGAGTTAATCATGTAATTAATTAGCATGAGATTATTTAACCACATTAAAATTTTCAATTTCTTATCATATTCAGTATATTATTAGAGAATTATAATTTTTATATTATTAGTAAGAGAAAGATAATTTACTTTTTCATAATCATTCTTTTTTATTTTTCTAATCCAAGATAATATTATCATATTTTATATAATATATATAACATGAGATTGTAATTGCACAAGAAAAAAGAGTACAGTCAATAAGAGACTTGTCTTTATTTTATTTTGAATTGTTTTAAGCTGTAATCCGCATTCTTTACACTTTGTAACACTTAAGTCCTAAAAGTTAATTTTATATCAGTTAAGTCCCAAATATTTTCAAATTCTATCATTTAGATCCTAAATGCTAATTTTATTAATTTTTTAAAAAAATATAAAATAAATAGTGAATCATTCTTAAAATATTTGTAAACTTAATTTATGACAATAACAAACACGACAGAAGAAAAAAAATATTTTCATAGATTTTTTAAAACTATTTAATCTTTTTATAAATTAATTAATGTTTCATTAAAAAAAATTCTTACCGACATTATTGTTTTATAATTAATATTAATAACTATATTACTTTGATTATCTAGATATTATCAATTTTTATAATATTTATACTTGTCTATTTCATACTCTCTTTTTTTTAAATAATGCAACTTAATAGTCTATAAAATTATTTATGTGCATATATATGATTAGTTATAAATTGCATTGAAATAATTTACAAAATAAAAATAAATATGTACATAATAAATAATGATAATTTTGTAATAATTAAGTTATTAATATTAAAAATATATAAGTAAGAATTTATTAAAAAAATATAGGTAAGAATTTTTTTAATGAAAAATTAATCTAATGTATAAAACTATTAAATAGTTTTAAAATGTCATGAAAATATATTTTTTTCAATGTCATACTTGTTATTGTCATAGTCTAATTTTTTTTTAGGATTGATTCACTATTTTTTATATTTTTTTGATGTATTTTAAAAAAAATAAAAATAAAAATTTGAGACCTAAATGATATGTTTTAAAAAAATTGACACCCAAGTCTGCATCTAAATAAACCCGTTTATTTTTACATAAAAGACTTCTGGTCTTGCAATATAATGTGTAGAAAGATAAGCATATTCTTTCCTATATGTTATTGTTGCTTTTGTTGGCCAAAAAGCTTCACATCTCAACTATCTCATAACAAATTTGGATCAAAACAAAAGGAGAACGGATATGTAGCAAGGTAAGGATCAAATTACAAGCATATAAAAGGAACTTGGTTTAGTTCCACTATATTCAAAAGAAGAAAAGATAATAAAAACAAATGTTCGTGAACATCATCACTGAGCAAACTATAGAACCAGACAAGATTTCATATGTTACAATTTTACACTCGTACTTAATTCAAGTTCCTAGACATGGAAGAAGAAGAAGATGATGATCTATTGCACAATACAAACTTTGGCAAACATTTGAGAAACGTATAACTCGACGAGGGTACATAAGTTGAAAAAAAATCCGGATCCTGCTCATGCGCCTCTGCATAACCTTCGAGGATCGAAACAATCTCATCAAAATGGGGTCGTTTATCCGGATTACTTGACCAGCATCTGTTAACTAGATGACTGAATGCCATGGGGCAAGCAGATGGCAAGGGAGGTCTTGCATTCTACAAAAAGTGACAGCAAACGATAGTAAAACATTCAAGAAGTAATCAATGCACAGAAACTCAGCTAGTGTATTGATTTTGCAGACCATGAAGGTATCGAAATCTACACGAAATTAAATCACCCTGAAATGGCGTAATGAATTAGCAGCAGTTGACGCAGTTAGTGACCATTATTAGACTATTATTACTTAGAGATGAGGGACCGCAAAAATTGGTACAGAAATATATTGTTATCTGTCCCTTTGTCTTGGTATAAAATTACTGAAAACTCGAGAAGTAGCATAGCAACTATATATGATGTACTTCAGAGTGTGCCCCATCAAGCTTATCTGACTTTTCTTTCACTTTGGAAGTCTAAAACATATTTATGTATATGTATATGTATATGTATGAAAAATATGACACATCCTCACCTGATTAAAATGTCCGTAGTATCAATTCCCACCTGGACTATAAAAGGACAAGAAGTAGTATAGTGTTTTTCTTTTGCACCCATTTAAGTGTTTACTTGCACAATTAAGACACAAGTTTTGGCAAATTTTTTCAACAACTCAATTTTTAATTTACTTTTATTTCTGTTCAGACCCCTTATCCTTCAGAACTCTTTTCATTACGCAGTAGTCAACATGCCCACGATAAATTTACTAGATATAAGAGTTTAGACGTTTCTTAAGAATTGGAATTTGAACTCTACATATTTTCTTCCTATTCTTAAATCACGTGTTAGATACAAATATAATTTCTGTGTAGTCAACTAGAATTATTTATTAACAAGGAAATTTAATTTCTGTTTGGTCAAAGTCAAAGTTACTAAGGTGCTTCATCCTTGGAGAGAGATACATACTACCTAGTAACTTAGTACAGGATATAATCTTAAACAGGTAGTCAATCAATCTTACTCTTACCCAATGTAGTACATATTACTTGTCAACAAATTAAACAAGTAGTTATCTGTACTTGATGCATGTGTCAGAAGGGGTGATTCGGAGCATTTTGTTTCTTTGACATAATTCACTCTCAGCCACATATAATTCCTCTTCGAAAGGAAATCTTCTACTAAGAAACTCTTGCAATGTTAATATGTGGAATTTGTGATGAAATATAATAGGCCCATTAATAGATCTACGAATACAAGGGATTCATATGAGCCATTAAAATTGGAGATATTATGGAATAGAAATATTACCTTCTGAGACACCGCAAATGCAGCCTGTTCAGGCGTCATGTTCTCGAATGGTGTCAATGCTGTTAAAAGCTCCCAAAGAACAATACCAAAACTGTAAACATCAACTTTTTTTGTATGATGTTTTTCTTGGATCATTTCAGGTGCCATCCATCGATATGTCCCCGTGAAGCCTTTTGCACTACCACACTGCGTTTCTAAACATGAAATACCGAAATCTGCTACTTTGACACACATATCCTCATCAAGCAGCAAATTTTCTGATTTGAGATCTCTATGAAGTATCCCCTGTGAATGAAGATATTTCATCCCGCGTGCAATGTCAAGGGCTAATTTCAAAACTAGATCGAGTGGCACAGAATGAGGCTCCTGGTGATGAAGGTATTTCCTTAATGAGCCTCCTGGCAAATACTCTGTGATGATGCAGAACACAGGAGGCTTCTTACAAGCTCCAAAAAACTGCATAACACAATTGAGAAAATACACACTTAAGTCGTGATATGGTTAACCAAACAACCGAGACCAAGGAGTAGTCACTCTAAGTCTTTTAGAAAAACAATCAACAAATGTTCAATTTTGGTACACATGGACCACGATGCAATTGGGCACAATGAATATACAAGAAAAAAATTCAAAGCAAATCTTAAATGGCAATGTATCTGTGTCCGTATTGGCTCATCATAGATTTCAGGATTGTAAGGGCATCAAGCTTCCGAAGACATAACTCAAAATTTTGATTGAGAAGATGATCATTTTATAAGGGTATCATCAACTATTTATATACGTCCCTTAAATATAGAACCGACTCCATACGAAACATCAAATTCAACCTTGTCTTACCAACCTTCCATTAAAGATATTATAATGATTAAGAAGTTTTCAACTGCAGAACACAACAATGAAAGACTATGTACATTAATTCGTGAAAGGAAAAAATCTGAGGATTATTACATTTTATGTTCACCATTAAGGTTTTAAGTTCAAGCAAAAACACAGATAATCCCAACAAAAGAAAAGACAAGCAAGGAAACACAAGCTCTTACTGTGATGATATTTGGATGGGATAAACGAAAGAGCAAAGCAACCTCGGAGATGAACTGGTTCTCTACCATGACAGCCAAATTCTCGTCCTCCTCGGGTTGGCTGATGAGCTTAATAGCCACATCCATCTGCTTATATACACCTCTGTAGATCCTACTATGGCGACCCTGAGCAAATTTATATCCAATGTACAATTGAGATAGATCAGCACTCCATTCTTCTTCGCCTTCTCCTTTGATCTTAGCACCAGAGGAGACCAAGTACTTGGACCAAGACTCAGCCCGCTTGTACTCTCCAAGTGAGAGCCTCCTGCTGAGTTTGCCATTGTTGGAAATCTGCTTAAACCAGTACAAATTCTTCATGGGTTAAGCTAAAACTAACCAAAACCATCAAATCTTAACACCCTTTACCCTCCTCAACCCAATGCTTATTATCCCAAAAGCAAAAAAAAATTCTCAAATTTCGGGATAAAAAAAACCCACTGCAGTAAGGAAAAAAAAACCTCGAACTTGCAAAAACTTAAAAAATATATTCACTCATTTCATGCACACCCAGATACTGAAAAAGGTCGAATCGAAACAGAGCACGCTTAATCACCTCTCTACGAAGAAACCCAATAAAAAAATTAATGTTTCCAAATATGGAATAAAACCCAAGTGAAATACATAGTTTCTATAGCAGAAACTTTTTTTACAAAAACATCAAATCTGAAATCTATACGAGCTCGAAATCAGCACAAGGAACCTAAAAAAAGGAAAGAAGAAGGCGAAGATGAAGATGAAAGCTTTAGGTCTTCCAAAAAGCAGGAAAAAACTACATCATTAAAAATGAAGAAAATCCTCAAAGCTAATGCATAATCTGTGGGAAAAAGATATGAAAAAAGATTGAGAGAGAGAAAGGAAAGATTTTATTTTTATTTCTTTTGGAACAGAGAGAGAGAGAGAGAGAGAGAGAGAGAGGCGGTTGGGTTATGATGTTTGGTAGTGTATGGTTTTGCTGTTTTCTGGTAGTGCAAGTGGAAGCATATGGCAACGGAGAGAGAGAGAGCTGGCGGTTTTTTCTCTCTCTAAAAGCAACTGGTGTTTTATTTTCTTTGAGAGTGAGAGACAGAGAGAGAGAGAGAGTAGTAGTATAGTAATAGTGTCATTCTTCACATCAAAATACATTTTATTTTTATTTTTATTTTCGGAAATAACGTGCGAAGATCCACTTCTGAGGAGACATAATGGGTCATTTATTTGATTATGACTCCTTTCCTTTTTCACCTCCCACTTTTGCCCCCCCCCCCCAACCTTTTCTTCTTCTTTTATATTTACCAAATTACCCACCCTTTATTTAAATCAAATCAAATTACATGCCATTATTACACTAAATTTTGTACACAAATTGAAAAAAATTATTAACTTTTAAAAAAAAAATTACAAATTTATTTTTTGACGATGTATTTTGTAAAATAATTTAAATAAATTCTTAAAATTAATTTTGATGAAAAAAATAATATGATAATATGATTATTAGATAGAATGATTGTGTTTTTATTCTAAAGTGTTAATTTTGGCGAACTGACTAAATTGGATTTATGAGTCTATTTGAATTATTTTATAAAATAAATAATTTAAAAAATAATTTATTAAAATACATAATTTAAACACGTAAAAAGACAAAATACAATATCTAAAATAATATATGAAAGATATTAAATCATATACATTATAATTATAATTTTACAATAACAAACATTATCCAATGATTAAGGGACTTCAGGTGACTGTATATTTCATCTTTGCTCTACTATTGCTAATAGTACATCTTTTAGCACATTTCTAAGGAGAGTAATATTGAGCAACTCCTAAATAAGGGACTAGAAACACCCACAAACTGGAACAACAAATATAACTCAACCTAGACACAAGTACCATATAATACATTAATATACATACACAATATTAAATACATATATATAAATATAAATATACTTACAAATGAGGATGGAGTTTATGAACATCCAACCTTAGGTTACCAAAGCCAAATGTCTCAACCGCCCTTTCTAGGGGTGATTGGCAAATATATTAATTAGTTATTCTTAGAAGAAAACATATTAGTATGCTATTTAATTTAAAATAAAGAAATATAAAACTTAAATTATACAAAATATTAAAAAATAAATATCAGTGTAATTTTATTTATTAAACGTTTGAGAAATTTGTGGCATAAATTTCTATGTAGTTTATTTTGTTGCACTTAAATCCTTATGTAAAAATTTTGGGGACAAAAATCCTTACCGTTACACATTTAGTACAGAAGTTGGTTCCTCAACTGTTAAGTGTGTCAAACGGTACATGTGGCAACACCCGATTAGCAGTAAAATTCGCTTTTAAGAAATTGAAAAATTTGCAGCATAAATACTTATGTAGTTCAATTTGTTGCACTTAAATGTTTAAGTAAAAAATTTTACTTAAAAAATATCTACCGTTACACATTTAGTGCAAATGTTGGTCCATTATCTATTAAGTGTGTTGAGGGGTACACGTGACGTCACCTTGGGTTAAATTGTTTTTAATTTATTAAATATTTTAAAAATCATTAAAAAGATTATTTTTAAAAATATAATTAATTTAAAATAATAAAATTTCAATAAAATCAAAATAAATCAATTAAAAAAATAAAATCTTAAAATTAACTAATTGAAAATTTTAAACCTAAAAACTAAAATACAAGATCATGTGACCATCAACTGGATTAGTGAAGATTGTCAGCAATCATTCGTACTTAACTCTATTCTTTTATGCATAAATCCATATTTATTCATCAAAGCTGACTCAAAAAAGTAAAAACCTCAAATTTATATCTTTGTTCATCATTCCAAAATCAAACCCAGATATAAAATTACTAATATAATCATATTAAAAATCCAGATTCATCAATCTAAAATCAAAACTAGTCATAAAAGTATCAACAAAATAAATTAACCAAATGGCTCTTCTTCTTCTTCTTCTTAAGAACCCATATCAATGTTGAAAATGTTAGGATTAATGTCCTAAAAGCATGTAAAGATATTTTATTGGTTTTAAATAAAAATACAATTTTATTATATTTAAATGTTATAATTATTGTTTGAATTAACTATATAATAATATCAAGAAATTTCCATATTCATTCATGAGAATATGATCTTGTATTAGTACGAGAGAATTAAGATCATATATAATAAATTAAATAGTCAATAGCATATTAAGGTAATGAATCTTTAATGAATGGTTACTAGTAATTAAATAGTAAGTAACATATTAAGGTAATAAATCTTTAATGAATGGTTACTAGTACGGTTTGCTAAGCATACGAGATGCAAGTAATCTAGATTCAGATTACTGATGTGGATAAGCATCTTAGTAAATATGTTATATATAATAGAGATTATATATGATATGACCGATGAGAATTAATTATCTTTATAAACTTGTCGTTTGACGTAAATATTTAATTCTTGTCATAATAGATGATCATTTGTAGATCAGTCTAAATCCTGAGTATTCATGAACTCCTATTTATGTTTATTGGATCTTTTGATTCACTCGTGAAGGTCTCTTAGAAAAATGAGGCTAATGACTTTTGTTTTGGAGATTCAATATCATGGATGACTGGGAGCATGAATTACAATATTGAAATCCATGCTTTCCTAATGGATCGAATATTGGTTCCTTTAAGGGTTGATTCTGGAACTAAATAGTTATTGAGCTCAAATCTATAATTAGAGTATAGATTAATTATTCGCTAGTGAATTAATGGTACTTAAGGATCAAGAGGTACTTAGAAGGGTAAAACGGTAATTTTGTCCAACTCTAATTAACGAACCAATAATGGAGGACATAACTACATATATTGATTATATCAATGGACTACTAGAGAAAACTCTGCAAATATAATAAATACTTAGAGCGCAATTCCATATTTATAGTGGAGTAATCATGGAATTAATAAATAAGATTATTAGATTAAATAGTTTAATTAATAATCTGGTTTATTAGAGCTTCGTATTATAGGTCCATGGTCCCCAGATCACCTCTGTCAAGGGTAAGGATGTCAAAAGAAATATTTTTTAAGAGAAATTACTAAATTGCAAAGGAATTAATTTTCCAGGGCAAGGCAATAATTATTTGATACTTATGGGTAGTTGATTAATTGTGAATTAATTAATTATTTAACTATATAGTTTTTATTTTGAAAAACTATATGTTAAAATTAATATTAATCTTGTTTGGATTAATATAAAGAGTGATAATAATAAATATCTTATTTATAATATGATATTTATTTATTTAATTTAAAACTGATATTTTAAGATAAAGTTAATTTTGAATTAACTGATATTTATGTTTGAATAAATATCTTGTCTTAAAAGTAGATTAAATAAACAAATGAGAAAATTAGGGCAACCCTAATAGGGTTGGGCGACACACACTGTACAGTATAGTGTGTAGCGCCTAACATGAGGGATTTTTATCCCTGTGATTTGAATTTTGAATTTCAAATAAATTTGTTTAATCTGTTATTTAATTATTCTTTTTAAATGTGATTTAAATAGATAATTAAATAAAAATATCTAATCAATTTTAATTTGAATTATATTTTGATTAAATAAAGATTATTTAATTAGATTAAATATCTTTATAAATCTGATATACGTGATATTAAAAAAAAGTAAGAATAATCAAACTCTCTCTCTCTCTAAAGCAATAGTTTTCTCTAAACCTGAAAACGATTCTAAACCTTCTTTCTGTCAAAACTCTCTAGATCTCATGTATTGAGTACATCTAGAGAGTCACATAAATTAACATTTTGAATCATACGTACCCACACACGTCCTTGTGTGTTTGAGGATTGATCTGGAAGATCAGGGTGTAAGATCTCAGAACATTGGATAGGAAGATCGTTGATTTATACAAAAAGACTCAAGGACACTTGATAGGCTACAAGAGGTAATCCTTGATCTATTTGCAAGTGATTTAATATTTATATATGTATATGATCCTGGCTGGTAATAATATTTATTAAAATGGGTCCATATATTCCGTTGCGTACCTTTGATTTGATCATTCAACACTCTGTGAGTTTCTTGCATTTGTTATATGTTGATATGTATATTGAATGGATGGATATGTTTTTTGAATGTATGGTTGAATGATGGATCACTATTTATATGGTGCTGATGGGTTAGGAATTTTATTGTTTTTCTAGATCTTGTGTAAGCCATAAAGGGCATAGGATTTTTTTGTAAATTTATTTGAGAAATATGTATTTTAAGATCTGTACACAAAGAAGATTGGAGGGACTTGAGCCACTAGCCACCATGGCAGCAGCCCGAGCCCCTCGGCTGCAAGGCTGAGCCGCACGCACTAGCCGAAGGTGCCCCCTGCGCATGCGTGTGAGCCTCATGGCTCCCTGCCCTGCGCGCACCCCTACTCACCCTAGTGTCGCGCGCCGATGCCTTCGCCTAGCTCATGTGCGAACAAGCCTCTAGGTCCCTAGTGCCCTAGCCCATGACAACCATCCAACCCGAGCTCTAAGCTCACCATGCCGCCAGCCCTAGAGTTTCCTAGGGCACCATTGTGGTGCCCAAAACCCTAATTCCTAAGTTGTTGAAAAATATATTTTATTTAATTAATTTTTAAATTATTTGAATTTAAAAGTTTAATTATCTTATTTTATTAGAAAATAAAATATCTTTTAGTTGATTAAGATATTTTAATATCTTAACTTTAAACAATTATTTGAATTTGATTCTTTAATTATTTAAATTCAACTAAATTAAAAAGATGACAAAATAGTTATTTAATTAAAAACTAGTTTTAATTAAATAAATTAATTAGAAAATTTGTTTCTAGTTAATAAGTTGGGAAAAAAAAACAAAGTTCCTAAAGATTAGCAAGAAAGTCTAAAGGGGAGGATGAACATTCTTGGAGAGTCTTGAAAGCTACATAGACTTGGATTGCAATTTTATTACTAATTTTTTCAAAGGGTTGTAAATCTTAGAAATACTCATTAGTATTTGGTTCATCATTTATTGTTTATTTATTGTACTATTTAAATAAATGTTCGTTGATGTTTGATTGATAACATGATCATGCGTTACTCAATTACATGACATTCATGAAACCCCACACAGTTTCTCATTAATCATGCATATTTTTTAGAAACATGATTATCTAGGATTGTCCTATTTGTTTATATGAATTATTTTTGGTGAAATCAATTGTATGTAAACTACTAAGTATTAAATTAGTTAAAACTTGGTAACTCACACAATAATAAAGGCAATAGTTTTTATAGGCCTTTAAGATAACGAACTTTATGTAATAAGTGTTTCAGTAAAGTTAGATGAATGTAATGGGTAATTATTCAGATCACATTAATCATAGAAACAAACTCTTTTATAATTATGATTTTTGTAATTAACTACATTCATAGGGTTATTAATAAACTAGTTATTAATTTGGAATTAATTGATTAGTTTAATAAAATACATTTAATCTAAAATAGTAAGTGGGAGAAGGTGAACATCTCAATGTGACCTATGGTCTCCATTATTAGTACAATATCGTAAGATATGAATAGGGCCTTAAGGCGGCTTTGTTTTCGTCCCCCTAAGGAAGGTTTCTAGACATATCAATACCAAAGTTGGCTTCTTACGAAGATAGGAGGAAGTGGTGTATTTTAGGCTTGACCGACCCTAAGGCGACACTCTCTAAGTTAAGTCATGAATTCTAAAATAATGGGTTACACTTACAAAGATGTAATTAAGCTTTTGCGATGGATAATTACATCTTGACCAAACTAGCGGTACTTTATATTTAAAATAGAAAATAAATAGTTATTTTAAGTTTTAAATTATAAAGATAAGATTGTCTTATTAGCTATCTGGATTTAACTTGACCGACCCTAAGGCGACACTTTATTTGTTGGGTAGTTTTATCGTGGAAAAGTAAATGTTAATTTATGTGTTTTAATTGTTGCATTCATGCATCAAGTTTACTTTCCAAAACATTGATATTTTTTCAAATGATAATATTATTATTTTTTATTTATTTCAGTAATGTCAAACGGTGGCAATCCAATAACCGCTTTAATATCACTTGAAAAACTTAATGGTGATAATTTTATAAGATGGAAATCAAATCTAAATCTTATGTTAATTTGTGAAAACCACAAATTTGTCTTGATTGAGGAATGTCCTGAAGAGCTCGCAACCACTGCCTCGAAGAATGTTTGGGACAAGTATGATGCTTGGATTCAATCCAATAATAAGGCAAAGTGGTACATGCTTGTGAGCATGAATGATGTTCTAAGAACAAAGTATGAAACCATGGAAATTGCATTTGAGATAATGGATTCTCTGCAGGCCATGTTTGGGCAGCAATCTGATCAAAGTAGACATGAGGCTACTAGAACCTACATGACTACTAAGATAAAGAAAGGTGTTTCTGTATGTGAACATATTTTACACATGATTAATGTAACGTCCTCCTAATCGAGGATCATTACACTGTGCACTTAAAATTGTGTCAGACTTGCTAACCAAGTCATTTGGTTTAAAATGTGTAACTAAGGTTAATGTCAAGGGTTAAGGTTAAAATTTTTGGTCAAATGAACCGTTGACTTTTATATAAAAAGTTTCATACAAACATGGGATCCCAAAGTATTACAACCAAGCTTTTAAAAAGGTGAATATTCATTAAAAATTACATTCAGCCGGCCTAACCAGCAAAAATAGGGCTATAACCCTAGTTCTTCTGAGATAACCCCGGCCGTGGTGGTCGACCAACCGCATATGTACATGCTGCCACCGAAGCTCTCCAACTCATGGCTGGTCAAGCTTTCCCTTTCCCTTACCTGTACCACAAAGCACCCGTAAGCCAAGGCTCAGCAAGAAAACTCAACATGTGCATAAATAGAAAATATAAACTTCTAGATACTTGTCTAGCTTGCCCAGCAATAATAATAACCTACATAAATAGTCATTAAGTTACGAACAAGTGGTCATTGGACCAATTTGGGGCCGCTGCCCTAAACAATTGACCATAGAGTCAATCCCGGGGCCCTATGCCCAAGCTACGTGACCATAGAGTCACTGGGGCCTTTGCCTTAGCCTTGAGTAACTAGCCATATAGCTAGTCAAGCGTACCTGGCGCTTTAATATTTCATCGACCATAGGGTCGGCCAACGTAATAATACATTGCTAGTTCAGGCCTAAGCCTTTCAATTAACGCGCAGTGCGCTATTGCCGTCCTTGACTAATAAGTCAAGCCCTGATCCAGGAATACAAACCTCAATACAGAAACAGATATGGATAAGCATATCCCAACAGAATAAGCATGTATGCATGTTAATCACATAACATCATCGAATAACCATTCTTGTGATATTGGTTATACTTATTTAACGGGGCCTCATGCCCTAACCACAGAATGCATACAACAACTATGGAACACTTAAGCAAGTATCAACCAACGTACGAAGCATTAACTTAAATATAAATGTTCTTGGGGCCCAAGCTCTATTCATGATAATTGATAACAATCGGGCCAAGCCCTAATCACATATAACACATATTGGGTGCAGTTTTCTTACCTCAGGTCCGACTAAGCGTAAATAAGAACGACCCTCGAGCATGATCCCGGTTCCGAGCCCCTAGTGGTAACCTAGTCCCAACCATAAAATAGAATTCCATCAACAATGATCGAATAAAGGCTTACAGACTTAGTCCTAGCCTCTGGGGCCTCGAGTTCCACTAAACTAGGTAGTGGAATCGATCTCGAGCCCTAAGAAAAAGGTTCCCTTTTAAAACAAACTCCCCAAGGTCAAAATGCCCAGGCGGGCCGTGACCTAGCCCTATGGGTTGCGGCGCGCCCCTCCTATAAGCAACCTCCTCCCTTCTGTCAAGGGGCACGGGCCGCGACTTGCCTTAACGGGTCGCAGCGCACCCCCTAGACAGAGGCTTCCCCAAGGCCCTTGGCTCAAGCTAAGTCGCGACTTCACAAGAACACAACCGCGACTTGGCCCCTTGAACCCAGGAATTCATCCATTTTCAGCAGCCAAATCCACTCCATACTAACCCAAATTCACTCCAAAGCTATAATTCAATTACCACAATAGTTCTAACATGTTCCCAGCAACAAAACCCAATAAAAATTCAGTCCTAAAACTCATTAATTCACCAATTCAATTCATAAGCTAGATGGTTCAAGAACACCTCAAGAACACACTAAAACAGCCATGGAAACACAAAATTTCAATGGTAAAAACATGGTCTAGAGCTTACCTCCACTGATGATTAATCCTGCAAACTGCAACAGAATTAATCCCCCAAGTTTAAGCTTCAATTCTCTGATTTCTAGCCCAAAATTTCCTTAGTTCCTCAATGGTTTGCTTGGGAAAGCTTTGAGAGAACAAAAGTGAAAGAGAAGGAGAGAGAGTCAGTTTAGTGGCAGCTTCTAAGTGTTTCCTTTTTGTTTTCTTAGGCTTAAATGACTTAAGCTAACCCCGAGGCTTGGGGTACCAAAAACGTCCCCGAGGGCAAAATGGTCAAATTTCCCAATATCCCTTCCTAAACTCACCAACTTCAAATATATCTCCAATTATTCATTTTTATAACCCAATAACCCAATTAAACGTCTAATACCTAAAATACCCCGCGACTCACCCCGAGTCGGGTATTGAGCCCAGTTGTGACTTTCCCACTAACTTGTTCCCTAGGATCGCCTCGTGCTGAGTAACCCACATAATAATGTGGTCTCTCACATATATTCACATAGATATATAATTATGCCTGCAACATGCCAAATTATCAGAATTGCTCTTCGAATAAGAAGCGGGCCCACATGCATATTTAATACCTTTAAACATGCACAACTAGTCATATAATCACATAATTACAATTAAATATAACAAATAAGCACATAATTCCATATATTTCCATCCTGGCCCCCTAATCAAGGCCCTAAGCCTTATTAGGAAATTTTGGGACGTTACCATTAATGTAATGCATGAAGCAGAAATACATGGGGCCATCATTGATGAGCGTACACAAGTAAGCATTATACTGGAATCGCTCACTCCTACCTTTTCTGCCTTCACCGCCATCTATATTATGAATAAGTTGGAATTCAACATGACTCAGCTGTTGAATGAATTGCATACATTTGAGTCTCTTAACAAATCCATTACAAAAGAGACTGAAGCAAACGTGGTAGAGGAGAAACCTTCAAACTCTGATGAGAAATCCAAGAAGAGAAAGAAGAACAATAATAAGGACAAAGGAAAGGGAAAAAGGTCCAATAAAGGAAAGAAGGCACCAAAAGGCAAGGAGAACAAAATTGACAACAACTATAAGAAGAAAGAACCAAAAAGAAAATGTTTCCACTGTGGAGTTGAAGGTCACTGGAAGAGAAACTGCAGAAGTATCTCTCTGAGCTGAAAAAGAAAAGTAAATATGATTTACTTGTACTTGAAGCTTATGTAGTGAAAGACAATATGCCATCCTAGGTCTTAGATTCAGGAGCCACTAACCATGTTTGTTCTTCCATGCAGATACTTGAGTCATCAAGGGTGCTGGCAAATGGAAAGGTGACCATGCGAATTGGAAGTGGAGCGCTCGTTTCAACAAGAGCAAAGGGAACAACTCGTTTAAATTTTGGGAACAATTATTTAGTTTTGAACAATGTTTATTTTATTCCTAGATTTTCTAGAAACTTAGTTTCTTTATCTATGTTGCATGAACAATTTTTTTATATTTCTTTTAGTAATAATGCCATAGTTATTTCAAAGAATGATTTCAAAATATGTCAAGTGGAACATAATAACAAACTGTATATGCTCAAACCAAATGAACGAATGCTCAATAATTCAGAATTATTTAAAGTAGCAAAACTGCAGGGTAACAAAAGACAAAAAGTTTCAAACGAGAATGACACATATCTTTGGCATCTTAGACTTGGTCATATAGGTCTAGATAGGATAAACCAGTTAACAAAATATGGACCTTTAAGAGAACTAAGAGTTGGAACTCTTCCGGTTTGTGAATCTTGTCTAGAAGGAAAAATGACCAAACGTCATTTCTCAGCGAAAGGCAATAGAGGCAAAGAACCTTTGGAGCTTGTACACAGCGATGTCTGTGGTCCAATCAATGTACAAGCAAAAGCTGGGTATGAGTATTTCGTCACTTTTATTGACGATTACTCAAGATATGGTCATACTTACCTAATTCTTAGGAAATCTAAAACCTTTGGTAAGTTTAAAAAATTCAAAGCTGAGGCTGAGAAGCAATTAGGTAAGACTCTAAAGGCACTTTGATCTGATCGAGGTGGAGAATATTTGGATTTAGAATTCAATGAATTCTTGCTGGAGCATAGTATTCTATCCCAATTCATAGCACCAGGAACGCCACGAAAAAATGGTGTTTCTGAAAGAAGAAACAAGACCTTATTGGACATGGCCAGGTCTATGTTAAGCTACTCTTCACTTCCTCTCTCATTATGGGGATATGCACTTAAAACGACGACATACATTTTGAATGTAGTCCCATCTAAGACCATTAGCAAAACACCACTAGAAAAGTGGAATGGAAACAAACCTAGTTTGCACCATTTCCAAATTTGGGGGTTGTCCTGCTCATGTTCTTAGACCTAAATTAGGGAAACTTGAATCAAGGTCAGAAGTGTGCATTTTTGTTGGCTACGCTCCAGAAACAAGAGGTGGTTATTTCTATAGTCCCAATGATCAAAAGGTATTTGTTTCCACAAATGCAACCTTCCTTGAACATGACTATATGAATAACTATAAACCTCGGAGCAAGGTCGTATTGGAGGAACTCATAGTTATCTTCATCATTAAATGATAAACGAAAAATCGAGGAAACCATGATTCCTGGAAAAGAAACCTCAGTGCAATGTCGTAGTGGGAGGATTATGAGACACCCTATTCACTAAGAACACGAGGCACATGTCCTTGTTTCTGATACAGACAAGGATGATCCATTAACCTTTAAAGAGGAAATGGATGATCCTAAAACGGAGAAATGGCAGGAAGCGATGAACCAAGAAATGGAATCGATGTATTCCAATTCTGTCTGGGAACTTGTGGATCCACCTGAAGATGTCAGGCCCATAGGGTGTAAGTGGATATACAAGAAGAAAAGAGCGCGTAGATGGGAAAGTTGAGACTTTCAAAGCGAGGCTTGTAGCCAAAGTTTACACTCAGAGAGAAGGTGTTGATTATGAAGAAACATTTTCTCCTATGGACATGCTCAAATCCATTCGTATCCTCTTATCCATAGCGACTGCCAATAATTATGAGATATGGCAAATGGACGTCAAGACAACATTTCTGAATGTCTATCTTCATGAAAGTATCTATATGGTACAATCAGAATGGTTCATAAAGAAAAAGGAAGATCAAAAGGTGTGCAAGTTGTTGATATCCATTTATGGATCAAAGCAAGCATCTAGATCTTGGAATATCACTTTTGATGAAACAATTAAAACATATGGCTTTGAATAGAATGTTGATGAAGCATGCGTGTATAAATACATCAAAGGAAAAGTAGTGGTTTTCTTAGTTCTTTATGTTGATGACATTTTGCTCATTGGGAACAATGTAGAGACATTGTCAAACGTAAAGATGTGGTTAGCTGAAAAGTTCCAACTGAAAAATTTGGGCGAGGCGAGTTATGTTCTAGGAATCCAAATCCTAAGGGATAGGAAGAACAAGCTCTTGGCACTTTCTCAGGCTAATTATATAGATAAGGTGCTTGAAAGATTCTTTATGGAGAATTCCAAGAAAGGTCATATCGACTAGACATGGAATTGCTCTCTCCAAGGAACAATGTCCCAAGACACCTCATGAGGAAGAGGATATGAGAAAGTATCCCTATGATTCAGCAGTTGGGAGTTTGATGTATGCTATGTTGTGTACGTATGTTATGCAGTTGGGATTGTAAGTCGTTATCAATCGAATCCTAGTTTGGAACACTGGATTGCAGTAAAGCACATTCTCAAGTATCTTAGGAGAATGATAGACTATATGCTGGTATATTCAGGGGGTGAGCTAAACCCTATTGGATACACTGATTCTGATTTCCAATCAGACAAAGACAGTAAAAAATCGACATCTGGGTCAGTATTCACTCTTGGTGGAGGAGCTGTTGTCTGGAGAAGCATTAAGCAATCCAGCATAGCTGATTCAACCATGGCAGCCGAATACATAGCGGCTTGTGAAGCAGCTAAGGAAGCGGTTTGGTTGATGTAGTGCACCAAATTTTTTTTTTAGATTATTTAAATTTTGTGATTTATTTTATTTAAATGTTAAGTGTGATGAATTGTTTTATTTAAATGTTGTTTATTTTATTTAGTTGTTGTTTATTTTATTTGATTGTTTGTTTAATTGTTAGAATTTTTTGGTATAATCTTTTGAATTTAAAATTGTTAATTGTTTGTTTGGTTAATTAATTTAATAAGTGAATAATTGTGTAACATGTTTATTTTTCTATTAGTGTTACATTTTAAATAAGTGTGATAATTGAGGTAATTATGTGAGTTATGGTTGAATGCACTAAGGTGCATGGTAGATAGTGATGCACCCTAGTGTTTAGTGTGTGCTAGTATATGGTAATAAGGTGCACATGTGTGGATTTTCTACACATTTTATAATTGCCATTTATTTGATATTTTTGGGTAGTTTTATTTTAATAAGTAGGAAATTAAATAAATAAAAAAAACAAATAAAGGTTATGGCAAGTGGTGGACGTGTAGTGTAGGAAATGGAGTGATATCTTTTTTTTTTCCATTATTTTCTAAGGAGAATAAAAGTTAATTGGATGAGGATAGACATTTTGGGAAACTACCAATTGACTCCAATCTTTTATAATAAAAGAAAAATAAAAGGAATTATGAGAAAATAAAATAGAAAAAGGAAACTTACCATTTTGTGTTTGTGAGGCTTTATTGAGAGAGTTGAATAAAGGGGAAAGGAAAGGAAGAGGAGGACATTTTTTCCTTGTGGCTGCCATGACCTAGAGAGAGAGAGAGAGAGAGAGAGAGAGGGTGGCGTGTAGAGAGAGAGAGGGAGAAGAAGGAAGAAAGGAAGAAAGAAGAAGAAGGTGAAGAGGAACCCATTTTAGAGTATGTTTTCTTGTATTTTTGTTTGTCAAATCTCTTTTCTTGATTATATGTTATTGACTTTGTTTATTTGTTGTGTGTGATTGGATTCTTTCTCCTCCTCATGGTGGTTTTCAAATAAAACCCTAGGCTTGAACAAGGGGTGTGAAGTTTGGGTGTTGATCATATTGTGTTCTTGATTTTACAATCAAGAGAGGTAATGGTCTTTCTTAGCCTATATATTGGTTTTGATGGGTTTATCTTTGAGGTTTTTTATGGTGATGCTAATGGTTGATTATTGTAGGATTGATGATTATGATTTGTATTTTTAAGAGAATATGATTTGTTTAGAAAGGGCTCATGGGTATGATTGAGAAAATGGATTTGATAGGGTTTATAATGAGGTTATATTTTATGTTTATATTGCTATGGTTATTTTTTTAATCTTTGATTTATGTAAAATGGCAAATGATGATTTTAGAAATATGATAAGAAATATGTTAGGGTTATTATAAAGGCATGTTTATGAGATATGGTGTTTATGAATTTATGTATGTTATTGCCATTGTTATTGTTGTTGGATTTCATGTGTAGATTCAATGGAATAGAAAAATTGGTTCTATAAGATTTCATGTGAATATGTTAGTAATATTCTTAGAATTACGTATATAATAAGAGTATGATGAGATTTTGGACATGTATGATTTTATGTGAAATTTTTGGGATAAAAGATGAATCTCATGAGAAATTAAACTTTCTGATTTTTGTAAATAATTGGGTAAAAGTTTGATAAAAAAAATGATTTGCATGCATAAGTAATGTCCTTGATGTTATGTTAATTTTATGAAATTAAAATGGGTATTTTAAGTCCCATTAAAATGATATTTTACTCAAATAATTACCTACAGAATTTTTATTGAATTTTTGAGAAAATATGAGTTTTTAAATTGAATATGGTGATTTTTAAAGATAAAAATAGTTGCTGGAATTTTTGTAAGAAAATGTGAAGTGAGTTTCACTAAAATAAATTTGATGAGTTTTTGGAACAAATTATTTTCCTAAGTTATGGTAATATTGAAAAATTGTATTTTAAAATGGTAGGAAAGCATATTTTGATAAGTTATGATTTTTCTTTATTTTAATTGAGAAAAATATTTAGATTATTTTTATTTGTGATTTTTGAAGAAAATAAATAGTGGCTGAAAGTTTGTTTTAAAAATGTTAAAAATGGTTATTTAATTGTCACATATGGATTTATGTTATATAAAACTAAGTCTTAAATAATTTAAATAAAAATATATTTTCCACACTTAAAAATATATTTTCTCACATCATTTATGTAACACAATGATAAAATTTATTTTTTCTAAAGAGACATATTAAAAATAGGTATTTTAATTAATTCCAAGTTTTTGGTTAATTCTTTGTAATTTGAGATTAACGAATGAAATTGTCACATATTTTATTTTTAAGCTAAATCAAATTATTTTATAAAATAAAATAATGTTTTGAGAAATTTAATTGACTTAAGAAATTTTATGAAAAATAAAGCATGTTATATGTCTATTATTTTTAAACAATAAAAGTAAGAAATGTAGAATTATTGTTTTTAAAAACGTCACAATTACGTAATGTTCCCACGTATGCATGTTACATGCAACTCCACTTTTACGTCCAAAATTATGTTTATTATCCAACTATATAGTTTTTATAAAAGGATCATGCATGTAAAATAGGTAAAATGAGCATTATTCTTTTATGGCTTTATGTGTAGTTAAGAATAATTGCATGTTATGTGTAACTGTTATTATGTGTGCATGGCCCATGCACACATGAGTTGTATGGAAGGGCAAAATAGTAATTTTATAAACCTAAAAAATGTCGTTTTGATTATGATATAGGCTCGTTGAAAGATTGTGAAAATTTCTTAGCTTGGACCTGAGGTAAGGAAGTTAGATAGATTTTATGATTTTATGCTATGAATGGTAAGACTGTTGTATGAATGAACTATTATGAAATATGAATGCCATAATGTGATGATATGTTGAATATGATATGTGTATGGATGTTAGATACATCAAACAAGTTACGATGTTAGATACATCAAACAGATTACGATGTTAGATACATCGAACGAGTTACTATAGCTAAAAACGTAACTCCTAGGGCGGACGCGCTGAGGTTATTTAAGGACCAGAGACTCCTGTTTACCTCATAGGGTGACATGGACAACTAGCGAGCCATGCTCATCATGTATGCTGTATGATTGTGATATGATGATATGTTACGATTACGTTATGATATGCAATGATGATATGTTACGATTACGTTATGATATGCAATGATGATATGTTACGATTATGTTTTGATATACCATGATGTTTTAGATGAACGTTAGTGTTTGTATTTGTTGTATTCTTACTTGCTTATTTGTTTGTACTTCCTTACTGGGCTTTTAGCTCACCCCCCTTACTTTCCTTCCAGGTAGCAAATAGGATTTCTTTATGGCACGCGTGGTGACGTGAGGAGTTCTATCATCATGGGGTGTATGGCGTGGGGTAATCCTATGGACGGAAAAACGATCATCGTAGAATGCCATTTAAATTATGTTTTGTTTTAAGAGACTTTCCTAAATTATCAGTGGGACTCAGTTATTTAATTTTGTTTCTTTTAAACTTTGTATAAAAAATTATGTTTTCTTTTAAGACTAATGGCGCCAACTTGCATGGTTTTAAGCAAGTCCCCACTAAGACTTTGATAATGAGTGGTATTCTTTTATAAACTATGTTATGCGAATGTTTTATAAGTATTAGCTTAGGGCGTTCTTACAGTTGAGGAAGTTCTACACTGATCTGGAAGTTGTTCAAGATATGGATAAGCCACTAATCCTGTACTGTGACAACAGTGGAGCAATAGTTGTTATATTATTTTATAATATAATGTAATATTATATTATATTATATTATAATATAATGTTTAAGATTAAATAAATGTGACAAAGTGTGTCACATATTGTAACATATAATAGAGAGTTACAATATTTAGATATATGAGATATATCCAAATAATGTAACATATTTGGTGTTACAAATTTGTAACTTCCAAATATTACCCTTTATTGTGTAAATTTGTTGTTACACAATATTGAGATGAATTTCATAAAGCCATATGTGATATGGCTGTTAGAGATATGCTTTTAACCCCAATAATGTATTTTGGGAGTTACAAAATCATTTGGGAGGGTTTGGAAAAACAGCACATTTTTTAGTGCTGAAAATGGTTGGTGGTCGCGGCCACTGAATGTTGGTGGCCGCGGTCTGTGGGACAGAGGCTAGTGGCCACGGCCACAGGCTAAAAACTGACAATTTTTTCAGTTTTTTCAATCTTTGTTGAACGGCTCAAAAAACCCAAATAACTCCCAAATCTCATTTTTAATTCCATATTAATCCAATTAAACATTGGTAACAGCCATGTGGGTTGGTGGAATTTGAAATTCAAAGGGTGTCTCTAAACTCTATAAATAGGAGCCTATAGTTCACTTGTAAGACACAATATTTTCTATCCATTAGAGCACTTGGCTAGAAACACATTGAGGCTTGATTATTCCAGAAAGCATTTCCTATAATTTGTGAGAGATCCTTTAGTGCTTGAGTTAGGGGGAAATAAGCTTTTGGACAAAAGTTTCAAACCTTGTTCAAGTTGGTGATCCCCAACACTCTTCACTTTGGTTGTGTGAGTGAGAGTTTATTGTTTTGGTTCTTGTTCTTATTTTTCTTCTATTGCTCTTTCTTCTTTTCTTCTTATTCTATTTACTTGTACTTTGGTTTAAGAGTTGTAATCATTTTATTTCCTTTGTTCAAACACTTCTAGTTTACTTGTATCTTTTTGTAATAGAGTTGTATTTTCTATTTCTATTTCTATCATCTTACATCTCCTTCTCCTTTTATTTGTATTTTCAGTTATAGAGTTGTAACACTTTATTTAATCAATCTTTGTCTATTGTAATATTTTGCATAGAGTTGTAACATTTTCTTACCATTTCCATTGAGGCAATATATATTTTCCTAAACTTGTGGAGGGGTCTAATGGAGAGACTTCCAAAGCAAATGCAGTGTCACAACCAAAACATCGCAAAAACAAAGGGAAAAAGGGTAATGAGAAACCTTTTGGTCCAAAAACCAACCCAAACAAGTTTAAGGGCGAGAAAGGCCCTTGCTTTGTGTGTGGGAAAAAGGGTCACTATGCTAGAGAGTGTAGGCATAGAAAAGACCAACAAGGACCTAAGGTGAACGCAACTCAAGAGGAAAACATAGTTGCTACCCTTAGTGAGGTGAGTGCGGTCCAAGGCAAGGTGAAAGGGTGGTGGTATGATACATGTGCCACCGTCCATGTCACCTATGACATATCATTGTTCAAGACCTTTGAAGAGTCAAAGGGCAACCATGAGATTCAAATGGGCAATGAGGGAAAATCCAAGGTACTTGGCAAAGGTACCATTGAAGTCTTTTTCACCTCCGGCAAGAAAGTTACATTAGTGAATGTACTTTATGTTCCCGAAATGAGTAGAAATTTGGTAAGTGGTGATTTTCTTGGCAAGCCCGACATTAAAGCCATTTTTGAGTCCGGTAAACTTATATTTACCAAATCAAATGTATTTTTGGGAAAGGGGTACTCTTGTGAGGGTATGGTTAAATTGTGCACCAATGATGTAACTTTCAATGTTATCAATAAAAATGCTAATTCCGCCTATATTGTTGAGTATGATTCTTTATTTTTGTGGCATCTTAGACTATCGCATATATGTTTTTCAACCATTAAAAGAGTAGTAAAATGTGGTATGATTGCATGCAATATTAAAAACTATGGTAAATGTGAAACATGTGTTAAGGCGAAAATGATTAAGAAATCATTTCCTAGTGTAGAAAGATCATCTAATTTACTAGATTTAATCCATAGTGATCTTTGTGAATTAAATGGTATTTTAACTAGAGGTGGTAAAAGGTATTTTCTTACTTTTATAGATGATTTTAGTAGATATACCTATGTTTTTCTTGTAAAGCATAAAGATGAGACTTTTTATGCTTTTAAATTGTATAAATTAGAAGTTGAAAATCAACTAAATAAAAAGATTAAGGTGCTAAGAAGTGATAGAGGGTGAGAGTACTTCTCTAATGAATTCAATACATTTTGTGAAGAAAATGGTATAATTCATGAGTGCAATGTACCTTATACACCACAACACAATGGTGTTGCCGAAAGGAAAAATAGGACTTATCTAGAAATGATAAATTCTATGTTGGTGTTTTCTAAGTTGAACTTCAACTTATGGGGTGAAGCGCTTTTAACCGCTTGTCACATTCTTAATCGAATACCGATGAAGAAAAATGAGATATCTCCATATGAGTTATGGAAATGAAGAAAACCCAACATAGGGTACTTCAAATTGTGGGGGCGTCTTGCATATTGCAAGAAAAATGAACCTAATAGAACAAAGTTAGGTTCAAGAGCCATAAAGTGTGCTTTTGTTGGTTATGCCAACAATAGTAAAGCTTATAGGCTATTAGACTTAAAGTCTAATGTTGTGATTGAATCTAGAGAAGTTGAATTTTTTGAGAATATGTTATGTGACAACAATTCTCAAGCTTCAACATCTCTAAAGGAGAATTTGTTATATGAGAACAATTCTCAAGCTTCTACATCCAAAGTTGATTCTCAAGAGAAGAATTCCCAAAAGGATGTAAAGCAACCCTTTGAACCTAGAAGAAGTCAAAGGCTTAAAAATCATAAAAGTCTAGTAGTGGATGAGATAAATTCTCAACGAATTTCATTCTACATGGTAGAAGGAAATAGAGAGGAAGTCATTAGGAAAATTCCTATTGTACTTCTCGTTGAGGATGATCCTAAGACTTATAGAGAAGCTATGCAATCAAGAGATAGTGCATTTTGGAAAGAAGCCATCAATGATGAGATTGATTCCATTCTTTCCAATAACACTTGGGAATTGGTAGACCTCCCACCGGGGTCTAAGCCAATTGGGTGTAAGTGGGTATTTAGGAGAAAATACCACACTGACGGCACTATCCAAACCTTTAAAGCTAGACTAGTAGCTAAAGGGTTTAGGCAAAAAGAGGGTATCGATTATTTCGATACCTATGCGCCTGTTGCAAGAACAACTTCTATAAGAATTTTGTTCGCTTTAGCTTCTAAACACAACTTGTATGTTCATCAAATGGATGTCAAAACGACATTCCTTAATGGTGACCTCAATGAGGAGGTCTATATGGAACAACCCGAAGGGTTTGTCCTACCAAAATATGAACATAAAGTTTGTAGACTTGTAAAATCCTTATATGGATTGAAACAAGCTCCTAAGCAATGGTATGAGAAATTTGATCAAGCCATTATGTCTAATGGGTTTAGACATAATAATGGAGACAAGTGTTTGTATTCCAAAACTTGTAAGGGATATGTAATCATTGTTTGCTTATATGTGGATGACATGCTTATTCTAAGTAATAGCATGAAAGGGATAGAAGAAATGAAGAGGTTTCTATCATCAACCTTCAAGATGAAAGATCTTGGAGAAGTTGATACCATACTCGGTATCAAAGTAAAGAAACATAGTGGGGGTTTTGCGTTAGGGCAAGCCCACTATGTTGAGAAAGTATTGAACAAATTTAACCATCTCAAGGTTAAAGATGCCAATACTCCATTCGATCATAGTGTAAAACTATAGAAGAATGAAGGAAGAGAGGTGTCTCAATTGGAGTACGCTAGTGCTATAGGGAGTCTAATGTACGTTGCTCAGTGTACTAGACCTGATATAGCATTTGCGGTAAGTAAACTTAGTAGGTTTACAAGTAATCCAAGTATGGATCACTGGAAGGCAATTGGAAGAGTCTTAGGTTATCTCAAGAAAACCAAAGGACTAAGCCTTCACTACTCAAAATTTCCTTCGATATTAGAAGGATATACAGATGCAAGTTGGATATCCAATCTTGGGGACAACTTGTCCACAACTGGTTGGGTATTTACACTTGGTGGAGGTGCAATTTCTTGGGCTTCCAAGAAACAAACATGTATATCTCATTCCACTATGGAAGCAGAGTTCATAGCTCTAGCTGCTACCGGCAAAGAGGCCGAATGGTTAAGGGATCTGTTGATAGAGATTTCCCTAATCAAAGAGAATGTATCTACTATATCGATACATTGTTATAGCCCAGCGACATTGGCTAGAGCATATAGCAGAGTGTATAATGGGAAGTCTAGACACATTAGTCTAATACATGGATATGTAAGAGAATTGATTCAAAGAGGAGTCATCTCAATATCCTATGTGAGAACAAGTGAAAATCTGGCGGATCCTTTCACTAAGCCACTAACGGGGATTTAGTGGCTGCATCATCTTGAAGGATGGGACTTAAACTCCCTAAAGAGATTGACGATTGATGGTAACCTATCTTAACACTAGTTATTTAACTAATGTTAGGTTCAATAGGTAACGACAAGTCAATTAAGTGAATATTAGTTGTACTCAAAACAAGTCCCATCTGAGATATTGAGTACTTGTGAGTTACCAAGTTGAGGGTTAAAACCGAAAGGTTTTTTAATAGAATTAAGTCTTGTGAAGACAAGTATTTTTGGTAACAAAATACTATAAGAATTCTACCTATATGGACCTAGGGGTGGTACCGCCTCTCATGAGAATTGGGAGTATTCTCAAGAACGTCCATGAATGGAAAGTGCACATGGCCATTAACGGTGCAAAACGAGACATAGAGGTCTCAAGTGAACATCGCAAAGGTGTGTGTGTTATCACCGATTTGTTAACATGAAAAGATGGTTCAATGCCCAGTGCAATCAAATTTTCGACAAATTTTGTGATAATTACACTATAGTAAAGTTCAAGTTGAAAAACACTTTGCTTTATGCACTAATGCAATGACTCCTATAAGAGAGAGTTCTTATTTAATCAAGTGGGGGATATGTTATATTTCAAAATATAATGATTGATTAAATAAGTGTTACAATAGATAACTATTTAATCTAGTGGGGGAATGTTATATTATTTTATAATATAATGTATTAGATTAAATAAATGTGACAAAGTGTGTCACATATTGTAACATATAGTAGAGAGTTACAATATTTAGATATATGAGATATATCCAAATAATGTAACATATTTGGTGTTACAAATTTGTTACTTCCAAATATTACCCTTTATTGTGTAAATTTGTTGTTACACAATATTGAGATGAATTTCATAAAGTCATATGTGATATGGCTGTTAGAGATATGATTTTAACCCCAATAATGTGTTTTGGGAGTTACAAAATCATTTGGGAGGGTTTGGAACCGTTTGGAAAAACAACACATTTTTTAGTGCTGAAAATGGTCGGTGGCCGCGGCCTGTGGGACAGAGGCTAGTGGTCGCGGCCACTAATGTCTCTGGCCACGGCCACAGGCTAAAAACTGACAATTTTTTCAGTTTTTTCAATCTTTGTTGAACGGCTCAAAAAACCCAAATAACTCCCAAATATCATTTTTAATTCTATATTAATCAAATTAAACATTGGTAACAGCCATGGGGGTTGGTGGAATTTGAAATTCAAAGGGTGTCTCTAAACTCTATAAATAGGAGTCTATAGCTCACTTGTAAGACACAATATTTTCTATCCATTAGAGCACTTGGCTAGAAACACATTGAGGCTTGATTATTCCAGAAAGCATTTCCTATAATCTGTGAGAGATCCCTTAGTGCTTGAGTTAGGGGGAAATAAGCTTTTGGACAAAGGTTTCAAACCTTGTTCAAGTTGGTGATCCCCAACACTCTTCACTTTGGTTGTGTGAGTGAGAGTTTATTGTTTTGGTTCTTGTTCTTATTTTTCTTTTATTGCTCTTTCTTCTTTTCTTCTTATTCTATTTACTTGTACTTTGGTTTAAGAGTTGTAATCCTTTTATTTCCTTTGTTCAAACACTTCTAGTTTACTTGTATCTTTTTGTAATAAAGTTGTATTTTCTATTTCTATCATCTTACATCTCCTTCTCCTTTTATTTGTATTTTCAGTTATAGAGTTGTAACACTTTATTTAATCAATCCTTGTCTATTGTAATATTTTGCATAGAGTTGTAACATTTTCTTACCATTTCCATTAAGGCAATATATATTTTCCTAACAATAGTTAATTCCGAAGAACCAAGAATCCACAAGAGAGGGAAGCATATAGAAAGGAAATACCATATGGTAAGAGATATTGTACACCGAGGTGATGTGACTGTTATGAAGATAGCGTCGAAACAGAACCTGGTAGACCCATTAACCAAGACACTTCCTGCAAAGTCATTCATGGGTCACGTGCGCAATATGGGATTAAGGGAAATTCCTCACTTGCTTTGAGGGCAAGTGGGAGATTGTTAGGATTAATGCCCTAAAAATATGTAAAGACATTTTATTGGTTTTAAATAAAAGTACAATTTTATTATATTTGAATGTTATAATTATTGTTTGAATTAATTATATAATAATATCAAGAAAATTCCATTCATTCATGAGAATATGATCTTGTATTGGTACGAGAGAATTAAGATCATATATAATGAATAAAATAGTCAGTAACATATTAAAGTAAGAAATCTTTAATGAATGATTACTAGTACGGTTTGCTAAGCATACGAGATGCAAGTAATCTAGATTCAGATTACTGATGTGGATAGACATCTTAGTAAATGTGTTGCATATAATAGAGATTATATATGATAGGACCGATGAGAATTAATTATCTTTATAAACTTGCCGTTTGATGTAAAAATTTAATTCTTGTCATAATAGATGATCATTTGGAGATCAGTCTAAATCATGAGTATTCATGAACTCCTATTTATGTTTATTGGATATTTTGATTCACTCGTTACCATCTCTTAGAATAATGAGGCTAATGATTTTTGTTTTGGAGATAAAATACCATGGATGGCTGGGAACATGAATTACAATATTGGAATCCATGCTTTCCTAACAGATCGAATATTGGTTCCTTTAAGGGTTGATTCTGGAACTGAATAGTTATTGAGCTCAAATCTATAATTAGATTATAGATTAATTATTCGCTGGTGAATTAATGGTACTTAAGGATCAATAGATAATTAGAAGGGTAAAATGGTAATTTTGACCAGCTCTAATTAACGAACCAATAATGGATGACATAACTACATATATTGATTATATCGATAGACTACTAGAGAAAACTCTGTAAATATAATTCTATAAATACCTATAGTGAAATTCCATATTTATAGTGGAGTAATCATGGAATTAATAAATAAGATTATTAGATTAAAGAGTTTAATTAATAATCTGGTTTATTGGAGCTTCGTATATAGGTTCATGGTCCCCAGATCACCTCTGTCCTACACTATCAAGGGTAAGGATGTCAAAAGAAAGATTTGTTAAGAGAAATGACTAAATTGCAAATGAATTAATTTTCCATAGCAAGAAAATAATTATTTGATAATTATGGTTAATTGTTTAATTATAGATTAATTAATTATTTAACTATATAGTTTTTATTTTGAAAAACTATAGGTTAAAATTAATATTAATCTTGTTTGGATTAATATTATTGACTGCCTTTTTTCGCTGTCAACTTTTATAAGAGAGGTTAAATAAATAACTCTAAGAACACAAAGATTTTTACGTGGTTCAAGTTGTAAAAGAAACCCTAGTCCACGAGTCTCTAGTATTAGTGAGATTGCAAGCTTTTATAGTGTCTTCTCAGGCAGCATTTAGATTGCTCTAAGTACAAGTAGTTTTCTCTAAAATACCTAACCCCTTACAATGAGGATCCTAGCCCTATTTATAGAGGCTGGGACATTCTCCCCCTAAATGGGGGATTAGTACACTTCAATGCATTGGGCTGCATTGAATAGAGACCACAGCCCAAGCGAGATTTGCGGGGCCCACTGCAGAAAGGTAACCACTTTACGGGGACACATGCCCTTGGGACTATCAGGGAATGCTGTACGTATTTCTGTGTCAGGTGGCGTAGTGGGAGTGCGAGTTGTCAAGTTGTACCATCGATAACATGTAGGCAGATTGCCCAAAAAGATTGTCAGATCTTCCTCTGAGGCAGCTAATCCGCATTGGCTGACACCTGGCCTATCCCTAAGATTCTGAGGACTAGGTCCTCGACTTGGAATATAGCTGGGGGCAAGGAAAAGACGTGGACTACCAAGCATCCCCAGGAGGTAACCTTTTGAAGACATTCATAGCTCTCGGGACATGGCCCAGGAAAAATGTCGACGCCTTCTCACTATTCGAGGAGGTCGACCTCCAACTGTTGGACCGATCCCTCGAGGACATATTATTAGGCGTTGCCTCATGAAAAAGAGGCACGCGTCATTGGGTGAAAATACAGACAAAAAATATAAAGAGAGATAATAATAAATATCTTATTTATAATATGATATTTATTTATTTAATTTTAAACTAATATTTTAAGATAAAGTTAATTTTGAATTAACTGATATTTTTGTTGGAATAAATATCTTGTATTAAAAGTTAATTAAATAAACATATGAGAAATATAGGACAACCCTAATAGGGTTGGGCAATACACATTGTATAGTATAGTGTGTGGCGCCTCGCATTAGGAATTTTTATCCTTGGGATTTGAATTTTGAATTTCAAATAAATTTGTTTAATCAGTTATTTAATTATTCTTTTTTAAATAGATAATTAAATGAAAATATCTAATAAATTTGAATTTGAATTAAATTTTAATTAAATAAATATTATTTAATTAGATTAAATATCTTTATAAATCTGATATACGTGATATTAAAAAAAAAGTAAGAATAATCAGACTCTCTCTCTAACGCGATAGTTTTCTCTAAACATGAAAAATATTCTAAACCTTCTCTTTGTCAAAGCTCTCTAGATCTCATGTGTT
Organism: Humulus lupulus; assembly: GCF_963169125.1. Classification (NCBI taxonomy): domain Eukaryota; kingdom Viridiplantae; phylum Streptophyta; class Magnoliopsida; order Rosales; family Cannabaceae; genus Humulus; species Humulus lupulus. The sequence goes on from NC_084796.1 coordinate 37,631,116, forward strand.
AAGTACATCTAGGGAGTCACATAAATCAACATTTTGAATCCTACGTGCCCACACATGTCCTTGTGTGTTTGAGGATTAGTTTAGAAGATCAGGGTGTGAGATCTCAGAACACTGGATAGGAAGATCGTTGATTTAAATAAAAAGACTCAATGACACTCGATAGGCTACAAGAGGTAATCCATGATCTATTTGCATGTGATTTAATATTTATATATGTGTATGATCCTGGGTGGTATTAATATTTATTAAAATGGGTCCATATATTATGTTGCATACCTTTGATTTGATCATTCAATACCAACAGAAAATGGAAGTTCAAAACCAACTCTGTTTACCCATTCCAGCCACGGCCCAATCGGCCATCTTCACAAGCTCGTCATGAGCCCAAGACGATGACGATGCCAGCCTCACCCAAATCACATATCTGACCTTCTTCACTGCTCCCCAACGACGGTGCCAATGACTTTTCTTCTTCACTAGATCTGGGTTTTTTTTCTTCCTTAAGGGCAGATCTGAATAATCGTCGATGGAGATGGGTTCGACTGGTATTCGAAAGAAGAAGAAGAAGAAGAAGAAGAAGAAGACGAAGACGAAGAAGGGAGGAAGTCGACAGGAAGAAGAATGAAAAGAATGGGAGGGAGGGAGAAGAATAGAAAAAAAAATTAAAAATTAAAAATTATTTTTATTTTCTATTTTTTTGTTTTATTACAATTATATTTTATAAATTTTTAATATATTTAAAATAAAAAATGATTGAACCAGATAGAAGTAGCTAGGTGGTTGCCAAGTAGGTCTTGAACACAATTAACACCTCAAGGACCAATGTCTGCACCAAATGTGTAACGGTAGGTCTTAGGGAAATTTGCGGCATAAATACCTATGTAGTTCACTTTGTTGCACTTAAATGCCTAAGTAAAATTTTTGTTACCAAAAATTAAATACCTCAAAAAAGTACTAAAATCTAATTAACAAATTATTGAAATGTTAATTAAAACAAAAACAATAAAAATTCATCTTAAAAAAACTAAGAATTTAATAATTTTTTAAGATGAATTTAATTTTTTTTTAAGATGAATTAAAATAAAACTAAGATGACTTTTGGGTTATTGGTGACATAAACCCCCATTCTTTTAGATTTATTGCACAAATACTCCCAATAAAAAAAAATTGGTGGCACAACCCCTGAATGTTACCTTTTCGTTGCAACTGATAACTTTTGGCTGTTAAGTGCCAACTATATTCATTACCTACCAGCGATGACAAACATGGCAACACTCTATTAGGCCACATGTTAAACGTTTAATTAATTATTTAAAAATAAATAAATAAATTTTAAAAAAAGAATTAAGAATATATATCATGAAATTCAAAGTAAAAATATAATTTATCGAAAAATTAAATATAAGAACATATATTTTTTTAAAAAAAAAACCTAAATCTAAAATGCAGATTTAAATCCTAAAAACTTAAGTCTTCATCTTCCTAAACCTAAATCTAAAACCTACAAACTCATTCTCTCCATCTTCCTTAATTATTTCTCTCTTTGTATGCCTCTCTTAGTGTTTTAAGATTAATTTTTTATTATTTTTATTTTAATTATTTCAATAACTTGTCTGTTAGATTTTAGTAATTTTTTTAGGTGAATATATTATTTTATTTAATTTTTTCCAATAAATTTTTTACTTAGGCATTAAAGTGTAACAAAAGGAACTACATAAGTGTTTATGCAACAAATTTATCAAAAACGAATTTTTCCACCAATCGGGTACTGCTTGACATAATTAACAATTGAAAGACCAACGTCCACACCAAATGTGTAACAATATGTATTTTTGCAGCCAAATTTTTTTCAGATGAATTTAAATGCAATAAAATGAACTACATAGGAATTTATTTTTATATTTATACATTACTTCACCTATAAAAAATTACTAAATATTATAATATTACTTTCTTAAAACATATATATATATATTTATAAATTATAATTTATTAAAAACACAACTATTTCATATTTTACTTTTAAAAAAAATCACCATCATTAATTACAACTCTACCAAATTCACCTTGTACATCTTTTTAATAAAAACATATGTAATAAATTTTCGTATCACTATAACTTATCAAATCAATTGATATAAATTCTTACGATTGAAAAAGTTAGTAAATCTTATCTTATGAATCTATACTATGTAACCTCTTTATCTATTTTTATTGTTATTTTTTAATCACATGAATTAAATTTGTTTAGCCTTATTCTCTTGCGTCTTCTTCTCTTTCTCTCCTAATATGCACACGGGGCAAGGAGAGCTCCCCTTGTCTCTATCCACTTATTCCCTATCGAAGATAGAGTAAGGAATCCTCATGGAGAACACATATTTCTGAAAAACTAATTTTAAATAAAAATGAAGAATTATATAAAAATTAAATATGTTTATAATTTAAAATACTAAACATTATCACAAATAAAATTTTAAATCATTAAAAAGTTATTAATATACTATAATAACATGTAAATAAAGATATAAAATACTTAAAAGAATATTAAAAATTTAAATGGGCCCAATGAGAAGGAGATCCATACTTTATTCATTGTCATCTCTAATTACCAATTAAAATATATTCTTATATTGAAATTGTTATAAAACTATTAAGAATACTAAAATGTAAAATATAAAAAAAATAAATTAATAGAGAAATAAAGAGATGAAAAGAGAGAGTTAAACTTTTGTGTGTTATTTCAATAGAGGAATGACCCCTATTTATACAGATACATAAGCCCTAAGAAAATCATGTAACTACTCTGAATATAATCAATAATTAATGTTGATATTATACTTTGGCAACCTAGTGATTCTTCATTATTATGGACATCTATATAACACTCCCCCTTGGATGTCCATGAAAACTGCCTCATTAAAAACCTTGCTAGAAAAACCCAGTAGGACAAAAACTTGGCCAAGGGGAAAAAATGCCGTGTATATTTACTCCCTCTCATTTCAACGCTCTTGAAGATCCTTTAATCGACGCATTATGATCTTATGTACCATCTTCTTGAACGTTGATGTTGGTAATGACTTTGTAAATAAGTCTGCAAGATTGTCGCTTGATCGAATATGATGAACATCAAATCACCACTCTTTTGACGCTCATGTGTGAAGAAGAACTGCGGTGAAATGTATTCAAATCTATTTCCTTTAAGGTATTATCCTTTTAGTTGAGTAATACATGCATCATTATCTTTATAGAGAATTGTTGGTATTTCTTTATTGGGTGATAATCAACATGTTTTTCAAAACATATAATAGCATTGATTCTTCAAGAATCAGATTTCTCCATTTGATTTTTATAATATTTTATGTTCAACAACATTATATTTAACAATTTTCTCTATCAAATGGTGTGCTTGCTTAAAAGCACAATTATTTTTCAAATATAAACAATTTTATCATTCATTCAAGTTAATACACAATGATAATAATCATGTTTGTTGTAGCCAAATAGGTATAATCATAATATGAATATATCACTTATTTTTCTTTCTCATAAGTGGTCAAATTTATTAATGAAATAAATCATTCCTTATTCTTATGACTTGATATATTATATAATTAAATGTACAATCGATACATATTATAAGTCATTTTTTTGCCACATTCACAATTATATAGAAATTGTACAACTGGTACATAAAATATGTTTAACTTTAGCTAGCAATATATTGTGTTAAGGTTTCATCAATAACATTTTCAAATAATCTTTGTGATTTTATAACATTTTGAGGAATGTAATTATAAATTACATTTTGTTTAATGAAAAAGTTCACTATAATACTAATAATTAGATATTCACTTCTAGGAATGTGCAATAAATTATTGACATAAGTAATGAATCATTCACTTCAAGGAATAACATTGAAAAAACCATACTTGCTTCTGGCAAGAAATATTGCATATATAATAACATGACTAATAATATCAATACTCTTTAAAATGAAACTTACTTTCTATCATTCTCTTTAGGGAATAGTATTTAAATGTACATGAAAATTGATATACATGTTAACTTCTTTATTATACAATAAACACACATCCAAATCAACATCAAAGGTAGTTACACTTGAATTAGTTTATTCTCTTCATATTTGTTTTTCAATCTTGTTTATCATTATTTCATATTTTAATGTTTTGATGCAATTTTCTTAAAACTTTTGAGACTTGAAAAAATCAGTCACCAACTGCATCAATCATAATACATTTCAATGTTTTTTTTAATTGTGTTCATAAATTTCATATAATTGACAAATATGTGAAATATTCACTTCAGAGAATTTTGCTAAAATATCACAACTCTTTAGTAATTATGTTTCTTTTATATATCTTAATGAGTAATATCAATTTTGTATAATCTTCAGGATATATGGAAGACCTTATCTCAATGATCTATAATTTTTTTTATTTAATATGCCATAGACATGAAACTTTACAAATTCTAATGTAATAATTTGTAAATAACTATAAAATAAATACTATAGAGAAATCAATATTAAATATGTGAGATAGTAAGAACACATACATATGAATATAATCATATTTACGATAACAAGACATTAAACCATCTAATACTATCACAATGGTAAAATAACAACTCACATATACATTTTTTTTATGATCAATATATATATATAGTATGGTAATCATATAAACATACATTTGCAATAAAATATTTTTACCTCAATAAACTATGACGACTAGAGGCTTGATAATGAATTTTGTTATCAACACAAGATGGTGGTTGAAGATTGAATCATCTAGTTCAGATTCAACAAATGATTATGACTAGAGATTCATGATAAGAATTTGAACCTAAAAATAATGATAGTTAGAGAGTCGTGCTGATAACTTGTGTTGACGGTAGAAACTCGTCAACGATGTTAGGTTGGAAAACCCAAGGATTAGTAAGAAGAGGGCTCAATAAGAACTTAGAATAAACTTAAGGAAAAATATATGCAGATCAAAAATGGAGTAAACATTCATATATTGCTTAGTAGTCTCAGCCTACAATGAATTTTCCAACCCCTTAGCTTGAGGGGTGGAGGTCCATTTATAGCCTGGGTCTAATGGCCTCTGATACAAGATGGTCCTAGAGGACAGTTTAGTACTTGGGTACACTGTCAAGGTAGTGGCATAGATCGTGGTGGAACAGAGGGTCGTGGTGTCGACGCTTGTTTGTGGTCAGAGACACGCAGGTCATGCCACCACTCTTCGTACTGCCACCACTTGTCGGGGACGGATGCCAGAGATTGGTTGAGAAGGACCACATTGGGTACCTTACTTGTATGATGTAATGACCCAACTATTTCTAAGATATTGGACCATTAGAAACTACTAGACATAGCTACTACTTTGAAGAAACATTCATAAGAAATAATCATATCTTTATTAAAACTCCAAAATAAATGTTGTGCAAATTACATATTTAAAATATAAAATGTGGTATGGGTACCCATTGTTTAAAACATAAAACATTGTTTGATAAAACATAAAACATAAACTTTAAATACTAATTGCGGAATTACATCAAAACATAATATAAAAGACTAAAATAAACATCATCCTCGATTGACACGCAGTCCACTCAGTCCGTTCATCCTCAATACACATGCCAAGCTTCCAAGAATCCTTCCGCCTCCGTATCTAGTTTCCTGCATCACACTAAAAATAAAGAAATGAGCCTAACTCACAGCAAGGAAAATCTACTAACAACATACTACATAAATCATAAACATGAAACTATATCATAAACATATACTACAACACATATGACTATAAAAATCTACTAACAACATACTACATAAATCATAAACATATACTACAACACATATGACTATAAAAATGTATATCATATAGAACTACAATATTAATGGCCATTAACTCATTAACATGGCATGTGATAAAACCATCTAGGTCCTCTGTCTACTAATTGAGGTAGGTTAGATCACATGGTAGTATATGATAACCCATCTAGGTCCTCTGTCTACTAATCGAGGTAGGGTAAATTATAACTCTAAACCATGAAAATGATAAAAATTCTTGGGGCTTGCTATCTAAGCAAGTCATATGCCCAAGCGACTACAACATAAATTCTTGGGGCTTGCTATCTAAGCAAGTCATATGCCCAAGGACTACAAAAACATATTTATACATATACATATTATAGCGTAAAACATATCATAACATAAACATATAAACACATAAAATATATCCTATTTTCCTTACCAAAATTGGGATATTTGAGAACAAATGCGGGACTTGGAACACTCCTAAAACCAACAATAAGAATGTTGAGTATTTCTAAAAAGTAAAGAATAAATGTGGAAACTAAACCTTCAAGAAGAAACTTACCAAGAAATATCTTTTAGATTTTAAGAACCTAATCAAAAACCAATATCAAAAGTTAGGATCTGAATAAAAGGAACTAAAGTAGTTTTAGAGAACTGGACTTAAAGAATAAGAGCACCTTAGTTGACCTTATGGATTGGTCTATCTTCAATACCGAAATACACTAAACCTCACTTCCCAATTATTTTATAAAGCTTAAGAATGGAAAAGCTTTTTCCCAACCCAAGTGTTTATCACCTTATGGTAGCACTAGCACCTTGGAGTCTCTGATCACAACTTGAAGAGTGAGAGGAAGGGCTGGGTACTAGGTCCTATTTATAGAGGTAAGGAGTGAACTAACCCTATTTTGATTTGAATAAAATAATGAATAATAATTGAATATTTGTCAATCAGAGGCTTAAGACTCGGTCAAAAACGTTCAGAGGTAGGTCTAAGTAGTTAAGCCTTATTTTTAAAATTAAAAACAAAAATTAAAAAAAATAACCCACTAAGGGCGATATATCGCCCCTATATGGCGATATATCGGCTCTGCCATAGTCCCGAGCCTCCGTTCGTACGTTCGTGCAACGCCAACGTGTTTTCTGTATCCTTCGTCAGGCAATATATCAGATCCAATGCTGCGATATATTGGCATACGTGAATATTTTAAACATGTAATTGCACTTTTTCAACATAATTGAAGTTGGATAACTGCTTTGACTGAGTCAAACTACGACCCTAACAGCATCTGGTGAATACTAAAACTTATATTTCCTTATTTTATCATTAAAATACTTAATTCCTTAATAATCATGCTTATGACAAGTGTCATATTCTTATTGGCTCTATCTATTCCTTAGGTTATAATAAATATCATATTTATGACCAACAATATTAATCAAACCTTATGTTATAATTAATATTCTTAAACTATAGGTTAAACTTATAAAATCCATAACTATTGCTACGAGTTTTCAACTAAGTCCCGACTTGAACCAAAATCCATGGAATCTAACATACTACAAACTAATACTAACTACTACTACTACCGGACACGCAGCATAAACGTGCGTGTTCAGGCACCCCATGACTGGTTTGGGCCATGCGGCCCATTATCTCCCCTTACCTATTGATTAGACAACACCTCATTGTCAGGTTTTAGGAATTAATCATAAGTGTCACAGATATGACAAGATGGGTAAGAAGGTCACGGGATGACCCCCTTTATCAACACCCAGATATCCACTCCCTATAAATACCGAGACCCTGGACGTTGCAAGGGGTTGGCGTTTTTATTAAAAATAAACACGCTACTGCTGCTGCTGCTGGCTGAGACTCCTTCACGAGTCCTAGGCGCGAGGCACTGGGCGTGGCCGAGGCTCCTTCACGAGGCCCAAGTGCGAGGCACTGGGCATGGCCGAGATTCTTTCACGAGGCCCAGGCATGAGGTGCTGGGTGTGGCCGAGACTCTTTCATGAGGCCCAGGCGCGAGGTGCTGGGCGTGGCTGAGGCTTCTTCACGAGGCCCAGGCGCGAGGCGTTGGGCATGGCCTAGGCGCGAGGCACTGGGCGTGGCCGAGGCACCTTCACGAGGCCCAGGCGCGAGGCGCTGGGCATGGCTGAGATGACCTCTGCGAGACCCTGCTACAAGGTGTTAGGTCGGAAAGCCCAAAGATTAGTAAGAAGATGGCTCGATAAGAACTTAGAATAAACTTAAGGAAAAATATATGCATATCAACAATGGATTAAACATTCATATATTGCTTAATAGTCTCAGCCTACAATGAATTTTCCAACCCCTTAGCTTGAGGGGTGGAGGTATATTTATAGCCTGGCTCTAATGGCCTCTGTTATAAGTTGGTCCCAGGGAATAGGAAAGTACTTGGGTACACTGTCAAGGTAGTGGCATAGGTCGTGGTGGAACATAGGGTCGTGGTGTTAATGCTTGTTTGTGGTCAGAGACACGCAGGTCATGCCACCACTCTTCGTACTGCCACCCCTTGTCGGGGACGGATGTGAGAGATTAGTTGAGAAGGAGCACATCGGGTACCTTACTTGTATGACCACTACTTGTGTGGCATGTATGTAAGGATCAATTGCCTGGGGTCCTCAGGGTCGTACATTAGTACATACTTCATATCCGTACGATCTCTTTTGAGTCGCGTGCAGGTTCTTACCCTCACAAGGCGCCTATTCTTTCATCCTTTGAATGTTCCTTCACTACTCATATGAACACTCCTTTGGTGGCGGCTTCCATGGAAAGCAACGAGTTGTGATTTTGCGTGGTGCAAGGTGCCTTGTGGTTGATTGGTGCACGCTGAAGGTGTAGCCATGTGGTACACGAGGCGTGCCTACTGGGCATGCACGGGATGCACTTGTTGGGCGTGCGAGGCGCTGGCGCATGACATGGTCCCGTGGCGTGAAGGCGTCTCGCGAGGTGCTGGCCTGGGGCGCAAGAGTGTCTCACGAGGCACTGGCGAGACGAGGGTCGCGGGGGGGGGGGGGGGCATCATGGCGCTTGGGCACTTAGGCGAGGCGAGGCGACGCATGGTGTGCCTCACTATGCGAAGCATTGACTTCGGCTGGGCGTGGCCGAGGCTCCTTCACGAGGCCCAGGTGCGAGGCGTTGGGCATGGCTGAGACTCCTTCACAAGGCCTAGGCACGAGGCGCTGGGCGTGGATGAGGCTCCTTCACGAGGTCCAGGCATAAGGCACTGGGCATGGCCAAGACTCCTTCACGAGGCCCAGGCATAAGGCACTGGGCATGGCCGAAATTCCTTCACGAGGCCTAGGCGTTGGGCATGGCCAAGACTCCTTCATGAGGCCTAGGCGCGAGGCGCTGGGCGTGGCTAGGGCACCTTCACGAGGCCCAGGCGCGAGGTGCTGGGCATGGTCGGGGCTCCTTCACGAGGCCCAGGCACGAGGCGTTGGGCATGGGCATGGCCGGGGCTCCTTCACAAGGCCTAGGTGCGAGGCGCTGGGCATGGCCGAGGCTCCTTCATGAGGCCCAGGCGCGAGGTGCTGGGCGTGGCCGAGGCTCCTTCACGAGGCCCAGGCGCGAGGTGCTGGGCGTGGCCGAGGCTCCTTCACGAGGCCCAGGCGTGAGGCGCTGGGCATGGCCGAGATGACCTCTGCGAGACCCTAGCGTGAGGCACTTGATGTCTCGTGTGATGGTCTTGCAATGCGTGTGGGCCTTACGAGGGTTTGGACTTGATTGCTTTGGACTTTTTACCGGTGTGGAATTCTTGTCTCTCATTTGGCATGAAGTGACTTTGTGAGGCCTAGGGCCTTGCAAATATGTGGCCTCTTGGTGGCATGTGATAACCTTCTGACTCTATCGCGTACTTGGTGCCTTCAGTGCCCCTTAGCCGCTCACTTCAATAAGGGGCCATATCTTTTTTTTCTTGGTGGATTGTTGTTATTTGCTAACATGGACACATGTCTCTGTCTATTGTCAGTCCACGTCATAATTAATTAATTATTTTAAATTAAAAATTATTTCATTGATTAAAAAAAAATTTTAATCTAGAAAAATTAATCAAAACCTATTTTATTTGGAAACCAAGATTTATTTAAAAACAAAAGGCTTTATTTAAATAAAAAAATCAATTTAACAAATATGAAATACATATATTTTCTCTTCTTATTCTTCTTTTGACCAATAAATCCACGTATATGGTTTGTACATCTTCACATATTTGGGTCAATGGCGTAGTGGTGGCTCACATTGGGTGAGGAGTAGGACCGGCCGAGGATGATGGAGTTGACAAGAGGAGGGGAGCATATCTGTACAAGCTATGATCTAAGAGCACGTAGATCTGAGCTTGTGACAATTAGGCTAAGCATGGTGGTTGACGGAGGTGCTCGTGGTGGCACTAGGAATAGGAGCTCCTGTGTGTATTTTTTTTTCTTTCTTTTTTCTAGGTGTTCTAATGTCATTGTTATGACAAATTTGGGTTAATAAGATATTAAAAAAAAGAACATGGGTTTTGAGTTTTTGTTTATTGTTTAGTATTCCATAATCCACTCACCCAAGCTCCAAAGATTATAACTTAACAAAAAGAAATCAAAAGATTTCAATTGTGTATATTGTTAGGAATGGTTAAATACATCATGAGAATTGTTTTGCACAAAGTGGAGCCTATCAGATTCATTGAATCTTTTAATATAATCAACGATTTTCCTATCCAATGAAGCTGACACCCTAGCGTTCCAAGTCGTTCATCTAACACACAAGGACGTGTGTGCCCATGTAGGATTCACAGGTTGATTATTTAGCTCTCTAGATATTAATTAAACTCTTTAATTCAATAATCTTAATTATTAATTCCATTATTACTCCACTATAAATATGGAATGATAGTCTCAGTAATTATATAATTTTATTTACAGAGTTTTTCTTGTAGTCCATTGTTGTAATCAATAAATGTAGTTTTCTCCTCCATTTATTGGTCGCTAATTAGAGCTGGTCAATAATTGTCATTTTACCCTTCTAATTACCTCTTGTTCCGTAAGTACCATTAATTCACTAGTGAATAATTAATCTATAATCATCTTATAGATTTGAGGTCAATAACTATTCAGTCCTAGAATTAACCCTTAAGAAACCAATATTCAATCTGTTAGGAAAGCATGAATTCCTTTAATGTAATATCATGTTCCCAACATTCATGATATTGAATCTCCAAAAAAACCACTAGCCTCATTATATCAAGAGACTTTCACGAATGAATCAAAAGATCCAATAAACATAAACAGGAGTTCATGATAACTCATGATTTAGACTGATCTACAAATGATCATCTATTAAGATATGAATTAAATCTTTATGGCAATTGGTAAGTTTATAAAGATAATTAATTGATATCGGTCTTGTCATTTATAAACACTATTATATAAAGTACATTTACCAAGATTTTTATCCACATCAGTAATCTGAATCTAAATTACTTGCATCCAATATGGTTAGTAAATCGTACTGGCAACCATTCATAAAAGATTTTATACTTTAATATGTTGTTGACTATTTTATTCATTATATATGATATTAATTCTGTCGTACACATACAAGATCATATTTTCATAAATGAATATGGAATTTTCTTATATTTATATAAATTATTCAAACAATAATTATAACATTCAAATCTAATAAAAATGTACTTTTATTTAAATCAAAAATGTATTTTCACATACTTTCAGGGCACAAACCCTAAAAATTTCTCACTTGCCCTTAAAGCAAGTGAGGCATATATCCCTATCCCATATCACGTACATGACCCATAAAAGACTTTGTAGAAAGTGTCTTGGTGAACAGGTCTGCCAGGTTTTGTTCCGACGCTATCTTCATAACCGTCACATCACCTCAATGTACAATCTCTCTTACCAGATGGTGCTTCATTTCTTGTGGCTCCTAGGTTCATTTAAGTTAGCTATCGCTCTACTGTTATCACAGTACAAGATTAATGCCTTCTCCATATCTTGAACTACTTCCAAATCAGTGTAGAACTTTCTGAGCCAAGCCGTTTCCTTAGCTGCTTTGCAAGCCACTATATACTCAGCTTCCATGGTTGAATATGCAACACTAGATTGTTTGATACTTCTCCATACTACAACACCTTCATTAAGAGTGAATACTGACCTAAACATCGATTTACGACTGTCTTTGTCTGATTGGAAATAAGAATTAGTGTATCCAGTAGGGCTTAACTCACCCCTTGAATATACAAGCATATAATATCTCATTCTCCAAAGATACTTGAAAATGTGTTTTATTACAATCTAGTGTTCCAAACCAGGATTTGATTGATAATGACTTATAATTCCGACTGCATAACATACATAAGATTCCAAACTGTTGAAGCATAGGGATACTTTCTCATGTCCTCTTCTTCCTAAGGTGTCTTTGGACATTGCTCCTTGGAAAGAGTAATTCCATGTCTTGTCGGTAATTGACCTTTCTTAGAATTCTCCATTGAGAACCTTTCAAGCACTTTATCTATATAATTTGCTTGAGAATGTGCCAAGAGCTTGTTCTTCCCACCCCTTAGGATTTGGATTCCTAGAACATAGCTTGCTTCGCCCAAATCTTTTATTTGTAACTTTTCAACTAATTACTTATTCACGTTTGATAGTGTCTCTACTGTTGGGAATAGTGCCCTTAAAGCAGTTGTAGTTGAAAAATGTTTTAAATGAAATAAATAATTGAATTGAATTATTATATATATAGACTATGTTCGATATTATGTTGATAATAATAAGTAAATATCAGAAAATTCCAAAGTTCATCTATGTGGTCTTAATCTCATATTGGTATGAGAGGATCTAGATTGAGATAATGAACTTGAACAGTTTGCAGTAAAATAATGTTATGGAATCCTTAGATTAATTACTACTAGTACGGTTCACTAGTATTATGAATACAAGTGACCTAGATTTGGGTCACTAGTGTAGTAGGACACTTTAGTGAAGGTGCTTTATATATAGTGTGTTACGCCCTGGATAGCCAAAACTGTTACACTGTGTGTTTATAAAAGTGCCAGACTTGCTAATCAAGTTATTTAATTAAAAACATGTTACTGAAACTACAATGGAACTAGGGTTAAAAGATTTTGGTCTCAAAAGTTGCATTTCTTAAAAATAACATTCTCTGTTTACACGGGATCCCAAAAATAATAAGATTAAAACCATTTACAAAGATTCAAGATTTAAATACAGTAATTAGCCGTTCTAAGGCAAAACAGACTGTTAGGCATTTCCTGTCCTGATCCACTCCTCGGCCATGGCGACCGAACAACTGACTATGTACATTCAGCCCCGCAATTCTCCATCTCAGAATTGGTCCAACTTGCCTTTGCCTTTACCTGCACCACATAGCACCCGTGAGCCAAGGCCCAGTAAGAAAACACAACAACAGAGCATAATCAATCAATAAACAATCCACTATCTCATATCACATAAGCAAGTTCTGATTAGACCAAACATCCATGATAATTAACTATTTAGCATACCAAACATATCATTTCACATCAATAATTAATCACAAATGATAACTAGGGTTAGCGCCCTTAGGCCGCACCCTCTGTTTATCCCACTGACTCCGGCCCGCTTAAACCGAGCTTAGTGAATATTAAGCTGTCCTCGGCTACCAGTGGCCAAGCCGCGCCCTGTGCGCAAATATTGTATACGACACCCTTAGGCCATTTATCACATGTCCCATGGCATAATACCATCTATGAAATTATACAGATATCGGGAGCACTTAGTCCCATCACAAACATGTAACTGGGTGCAGTTTCCTTACCTTTAATTTCACTAGCTTCGTTCACTTGATCCTTAAGCACGATCCCTATTGAGCCCTAGCGCACACCTAGTCATAGCCATAGATCAGAATCATCACCAAACCTTAAGTCCAAAACCTATCCTCGGGACCAATCCCGAGCCCTCAAGAATTCCCAATTCCATCAAACGGGGTGGTGGAATCGAACCCCCGGGCAAAAACCCTTGAAAATAACTCAAAAACCCTTTTATGGAAGCAGGGTAACGCTACAACGCTCTTTGGAGGGTGCTACAGCGTGCTACAGGGCTACAAGAAGAACCCAAAAACCCCCCAGACAACCTAGCCTAGCGCTACAACGCCCAAAGGCTAGCGCTGTAGCGCTAGTCACAGATGCAGCTACCCTACATTTTTCCTTCCTGCGATTTCCCCGAGCCAACCCTTACCAAAAATTTTCCAATCTTCAACCAAACTTAAAAACAAGCTTATCAACACACTCCACTCATCCCAAGCATCCCAAATACACAAAACCCAATCACATGCATCCCTAACACATAGAATTCACCATAGATGAACCTAGAGTTCAAAAACTCAGCCAAACAACAAAACTTCAGAATTCAAGTGTCCAAGCTCAAAGTTTCTTACCTTTAATTGGAAATTTGATGTTAGGATATCCTCTACTATTCCTTGGCTTCCTCCTCCTCAAACCCTTGGCTTGAATTCCCTAGAATTCCCATCAAATTCTACTTAGATATCACAGTTCAGCACCAAAACCAGAAAGTGAAGAAAATCTCAAAGTCTTACCTCCACTGAATGAATTGCCCTGCCAATTCCTCAAGCTTAACTCAGAAATCTAATTGCTCAGCTTGACCTAGCTCTCCTCTAAACCTTAGCTCCAAAAGACCCCAAGAAATGGTGGAGAAGAGCCTAAACCGACCTTGCTTTTCTTTCCCTTCTTTCTCTTTCTTTTCTTTCCTTTTCTTTCCTTCAGACTTCTATTTCATTCTATAAACTCCACTAAGCATAAAGCCTCAGTTATGCCTATCCTTATATGCCAAATGACCACAATACCCTCCCCTTTAATTCTAAATCTCGTAATCCACCTAGGGGCATTTTGGTCATTTCACCCAATTCCTGCTAATTCCTTAAGTGTCTCTAATATTTACCGCTTACTTCCCGATACTTAACTAATTACTTGTTATATTCCTCAATATCAAAATTAACCCCAATATATTCTCTAAATTCCTATTTATACCCCAGGCTCGCCCCGAGCCGGGTATAAATCCCTGTCGTGACTTTTTCGCTTAACTGCTTACTAGGATCGTCTCGAATCACAGATCACAAATATATCCACATAATAATGTGGTCTCAACAATTATCACATATATATACAGTTATGCCTTCAATGGGCCAAAATTACAATTATGCCCTTTCTAACCTAATTAGGGCCTACATGCATACTAATACACATAGTCATTCATCTCAGATATTCAAATAGTCATATAGCATACTTTTAATCATTAAATCACATATATTACAATTATGCCCTCTCGGCACACTAATCAAGGCCCTTAAGCCTTATTAGTAAATTTGGGTTGTTACATAGTGATATATAGAACTGGACCAGATGTGATTTGTTAATACTTGTTTAAACACCGTTTCGTAGTCTTAATCAAACACATCAAAAAATGAACATATACACGATGATCTTAATCCTGAGATTACTATGAACTCTTATATATGTCATCTGATCTTTTGATTCATGCGTTAAGGTTTGTCAGAATGATCAGGCTGAGAACAATTATTTTGGGGACTCAATGATATATATGGCTGGGGATATAGTTTAACAGATATGGAATCTATACCTTCTTATAGATTGAATAATGGTTCCCTATTGGGTTGACTTTTGGAACATAAAAGGTTATGAGCGCTCACGTCATGTACTTGTTATGACACAACCTTCACTAGTAAAGTCAATGGTACACTAGTAACTAGATATAGTTAAAATGGTAAAACAATAATTTATTCCTTTTTAATTATGAACCATTAATAGAGGATTGACGTTGTATATAATGATTATATCAATGGACATTTTATTCTTTAATAAAGTACTCTATAAATATATGTTTATAATTATCAAGAGTTCAATCTTATATTTATAGTGGAATAATCATGCGATTAATAAATATAATTATTTAATCAATGAGCTTTGATTAATAATCTAATATTTATTGGAGCTTAAAATTATAGGTCAATAGGTCCCCAGGGTGGCTCTATCAACACCATATCAAAGTAAGAGTTGATACAAGGGTAAAACTGTAATTTGAAAGTTCGAGTAGAATTTTATTCTTCGGGTTAAATATACAATTATATGATAATTGAGGTTGAATAATTAATTTGGAATCAATCATTAAATTTTGAAAATATATTTATTTATTTAAATATTAAAATTTTGAAATATATATAATAATAAATAAATTAATTATTTTATTTGAGTGGGAGAAAATAAAAATGGTAAGTCAAAACAGTTTTGATTTATTAATTTTTAAAAGATGATGATAATGATGATCATTAATTTGAATTTAAAATTTAAAATTTAAATTTGAATTATGGTTGTGATATTTTCCTTAAAAAGATAATACCATATTTTATGAGATAAATTTATTTAAGTGAATAAATAAATAAAAAAATAGGAAAAATACAATATTCCCTGAATGGGAATAGTGCTACACGCATAACACAGTCCAATGACTGTGCCATGCGTGCGTGTGGTACTGATAAAGTATCAGTATTGATTTTCTAATATTTTTATTTATTTAGTTAATAATTTGAAAATAGATTTTTCAAATTTGGTAAGTTAGATATTACTTAAATCTATTCCTATCATCATCATCATCATCATCATTATTATTATTAATAATGGTGTAATATACAACCCACATATATATATTATATGATAATAAGAGAAAAGTGAGTAATTCAGAATTTGTCAGACAAGACATTCTTCATCTTCTTCTTTTATTATTCCAACATTTCTCAAGCCATAATCAAAGTAATCAAATGTTGACAAAAACTTGTGATTTCTAAATTACAAACCTTTGTTCTCTATGTGTCCACCCACACTTTGAGGTGTAGAAAACACTTCAGAAGATTATGGTATGAGTACTTAAAGCATTGGATAGGAAGATCGTTATTTATACGAAAAGACTTAAGGACACTTGATAGGCTTCAAGAGGTAAATATTTATGTCCTTAAATATTTGTATACATGAGCATGTAATATATATTTGTGAGTATATATATGTATATGTATGCATGTATATCTATGTGTCTATATATACATGTATACGCATGTATATATATATGCTACATGATTAATAATATTGTATATTAATGGTTCCTTCATGTATTCTTGAACGTATAAACTGTTTATTTGAGTGGTGGAAATTTTGTTGTTGTTAATCAACGGGCCCACCATGCAATATTCCTGCGCACTTTGAATATTTTTCCAACAATTGGTATCAAGAGCAATCATTAATCCCTGCATATTGTTAATTACTATGTGGGACTATGTGCATTTTTATATTATATGTCATATATATTTGAATGGATGTATGTTTATATTGATGATGATAGATTCTTAAGGGGTTTTTATAATGGTGCTTTTGGGTTTAGGAATTGTTCTTAAAATTTCTAGAAGAAAAATGTAAGCCATTTTTGGGGCATAGATATTTTGTAATTTTACTTTTCGAAATGTATATTATAAAATTGTTGTAATTTGAATCAATGGAGTTTGGCACGAAAAATCAAGACGGCATCACCACCTTCGGTGACCACAATGGCACGCACCCCGAGGTGCCCCTTCCCCCCTGTCCATACGGTCATCGTTTGTATAGCGTATGGATCCGTACGACCTGAGCATACGGCTCCGTCCTGCCACCGCCGCCGCCACCGCTCGTGTGCTCGCCACCACTGTGGCCGACCAAGCACCTCCTTGGCAGCACCCCTTCTTGATGACACTCCTAGGGTTTGTGTCATGCAAACCCTAATGTGTTGTTACCTAAAATATATTTAATTAAAAATTTGAAATTCAATTAAAATCGTTTTAATTTGGTAATTTCTTTAATTAACATAGTTTTGATTATTTTCCTTAATTAAAAATGTTTTAATTATTCTCTTTCATTATTAAAATTGTTTTAATTAAAATATCTAATTTTAATTTATTAAAATTAATTTGTTTAGTTTTATTTTTTAAATTAAATAACCCAAATTCAAATTGGGCCTTAGTAACTATTGGGGTGTTAATACCCAAAGTTTAATGTAACGCCCCACATCACTATAGTTGCTTCCTGGAATGATGACTGGCCCTGAAAACCAACACGAGTCTTTCCAGCGTGTTTTGTCCTCACTCGCACGCTTCCTGGGAAAACTTCCCAGGAGGTCACCCATCTTGAGACTACTCTAGGTCAAGCACACTTAACTTTGGAGTTCTCAAGTGATGGGCTACCGAAAAGAAGATGCATCTTGTTGGCATAGGTAGTACCCATCAATCTATTTAAGCCTTCTTCAACTGTGTAGTCTCATACCTACACAGTCTTAGAATCATCACACTTGACCTTCCCCATGCGGTGTGGGATTGCACAACTTTTACCCGGTCTTTCCCCTTGCGGATCACGGGATTCTGACTGTCACATTTAATTATTTGAAAAGGTTGTTTAAAATAATTAAAATTTATATAATTCAAAATGGATATAGAAAATGGTGGCATTTGCTCAACAAGACTACATCTCAAGGTTTGAGATTAAGGCATTTTTCATCAGACCTTAACTAGTCTAGGTTACATTTTCATGTATATTTTGCAAGTGTTGTAGTTTTTTCTAGAAATACCCAAAAATTACCAACCTGCATTTATTTATTTGTTATAGATATTTGAATATGATTAAAGTGTTTAATGTTTTGTTACGCATTATAACATGCCATTCATATACCTACACAATATGCAATTAGCATGCATTACATTCGTGTAGAAACATGCTATTAGGAATGTCCTATGATTTATTATATCTTTATATATAATAACTCATATAATAATAAATTTAATCATAATTAGTTGAGATGGTAAAATTAAAATTGTTTAATTTATTATTTTAATGAAAAATATTTTATTAAAATAAAAATGATATTCTTTTAATTAAAGCAAAATTAGAATTAAGGGCACAATTTATTCATTTTAATTTTTTTCTTAATTAGATTAGTAATTATTAGAATATCATTTAGTAAAAATAGTTAAATTTATTTTTACAACTAAAAAATATTGATTTTGTGAAAAACACACTTTTCCAAAATAGCGAGTGGGAGAGGGAGTTATGACAATAAGTCCCATGGTCTCTATTATTGGTTGAACACCGAGAGGCATAGGAAGGACCTCATGTCGCCTCCGTTTGTAACCTCCCTAAGGAAATGTTTCCGAATATGTTTATTTTATCTTGAGGTTGACTTCTCTTATGAAAATAAAATTAATGATGCATTTCAAGTTTAACTGACCCTAAGACACACTCTTGAGTTAAGTCATTAATTGAAAATAATGGGTTACACTCCAAAGGTGTATCTAGGCTTTCGAGCACGACTAGTACATCTTGACCAAACTAGTGGTAGTTCATAAGTCAAAAGAGAAAAATGCGTTTTTAAGTTTTCACTTATGAAATTGAGTTTCGTCTCAAAATTAATTTGAAGTTAGTCTGACCTACCCCAATGCTGGTCCATTAATTTTCAAATTAATTTATTGTGGATTAGTATTTATTTTTTATGTGTTTTTTATATGTTGCATTCATGCATCATGTTTACTTTTCCGAATAATATCTGGTATTTATTATATGTTTTAATTCATTATATTTTATTTATTTATTTCCAACAACAATGATTAATTCTCTTAATCCTAATCAAGGACCTCAAAACGTGAAAGAACCAGTGAATCCTTATGACGACTACCTAAGTACCTTTTATTTAGACTTCAACAATCTTGATGATTGGTACAGAGACATACATATAGTTCTAAGTAAACTAAAAGTGTATGATGTAATCATTAATGTGCCTCTAGATGAGGTATCATATTTATCTGATTATGATGATCATAAAAAATATGCAAATTGGATGAGATCTGATTATCTGGCTTGTCATTGCGTACTGAACACTATGTCTGAAGATATGAAATTGAGATACGTAAACCTCGATTCCACATACTAGATATGGGAAAAGATCAAAAGAGACTCTATTGATCACTTTAGAAGTTTGCAAGAAGAAATGGTAGATATAATTTACTTATCTCCTTTTAATATATTTGAATAGTTGATTCAAATTTGTATGCACAAACCATATTTTTCATCTTGTTTTCAGGAATGCATTATTCAAGAAAAGAAAGAAATGTGGAAAAAAAAACAAGAAGATGATTGCAGATTTAGACCAAGGAATGACTGGCATGAAATTTAGTTTTTATTTTCAACTTTCTATTAAGTCTGTTTCTTTAAATTGGTTCTAGAATTCTTTCTAGAAACTTTATTTTAGATTCCTTTGTTGATGAGTGAACAAGTTTAATATTTCTTTTAAATAATAAATTAATTTGTTATTTTTGAAATATATTTGTTCTACCATTTCATCAATGAGTATATTGAAAATTATGAATTATTCATTATTGTGCAAATCATAGATTTAATAAATAAGACATATTATTCCAGCAACAATTAAGTGAAACATATATGTGAATTAATTTTTGAGATTGGTTTATAATTAAATAGACACATAAAACAAATAAAAGACAGTCTTTTATTAGAATCGTTCATTGGTTCTCTCCCTGTTCATATAGTCTATTAATTGAAGTTAACCAAAAGGACTTTTCTCTAATAAAGGCTAAAAAATCACACGATCGTTTAGCTAATACATAGAGATGTATGCTGAACCTTTTAATGTTCAAAGCTAAAATAGATAATGAATATTAAGTCAATATTGATTGACATTTATTTAAGACATGTTTGCCTTTGTTGAATGCAAAAGAAATTTCTAGAAATTTTCATGCATCGTTCAAAGTAAAGTCACTTAAGACATGTTTGATATGATCAAAATGAATTCTAAACTCGAATTTGGAATTCACGTAATTTGCATGTGAACTTGGAATTCAAACCCAACTCACATACAACTGAAATGCTAAGCAACATTAGTATTTTGGAAATGGAATATAATCATATTAGATAAGATTAAATAAATGATAAGTGGTCATTTTCGTCTTTATTATTTCTATAATTTTGACACTTATTTTACTCTGTACATGTTTGATTGTACATCATCAAAGACTTAAATGTTGGGATTCACAAGTAGTTATGTTAATAAATTGAAAGTTTTCCATGAAGTCATTTAATAATCATAAAGAGATTACAAAAGTGTTTGTATCTCTTAAATGCTACTTTAATGAAGTAAGATTATTAAAATCACTATATTTCTAGTTAACTAGTAATAGAAATAATGACTATAAGTCAAGTAAGCGAGTTACTGATAATTAACAATGATAAAACCAAAGAATATCACAAATTTTGTAAAGCTGTATTAGAGTCGGAGCGTTAGTTAGTAACTACTCCGTTACAAACATAAAGTTAAGTTGGTTGTGTCTAACACAATCTAACTATGTTTCATTCACATACTAGTATGCAATGAAAGATTCTAACTGAGAACAATGGTTGAAACATCATGAATCTAGAAATGGAATTTAATATTCCTATTGTAACGCCTTGGATAGCCAAGACCGTTACACTGTGTGTTTATAAAAGTGCTAGACTTGCTAATCAAGTCATTTAATTGAAAACGTGTTATTGAAACTATAGTGGAACTAGGGTTAAAAGATTTTGGTCTCAAAAGCCGCATTTCTTATAAATAAACATTTTCTGTTTACACGGGATCCCGAAAAAAATAATAAGATTGAAACCATTTACAAAAGATTCAAGATTTAAATACAGTAATTAGCCATTCTAAGGCAAAACAGACTGTTAGGTATTCCTTGTTCTGATCCACTCCTCGGCCATGGCGGCCGAACAGCTGGCTATGTACATTCAGCCCCGCAGCTCTCTATCTCAGGATTGGTCCAACTTGCCTTTGCCTTTACCTGCACCACGAAGCACCCGTGAGCCAAGGCCCAGCAAGAAAACACAATAACAAAACACAATTAATCAACAAACAATCGGATATCTCATACTGCATCAGCATGTACTCAATCAGTTCAAGCATTCATGATAATCAAGTATTCATCATACCAAGTATATCAATTCATATCAATAACCAATCCACATATGATAACAAGGGTTAACGCCCTTAGGCTGCACCCTCTATTTATCCCACTGACTCTGGCCCGCTTAAACCGAGCTCAGTGAATATTAAGCTGTCCTCGGCTACTAGTGGCTGAGCCGCGCCCTGTGCGCAAATATAATTTACGGCACCCTTAGGCCGTATATCACATGTCCCATGGCATAATACCATCTATGACATTATACAGTTAACGGGAGCACTTAGTCCCATCACAAACACATAACCGGGTGCCGTTTTCTTACCTTTGGATTTGCTAGCTTTGTTCAATTTGATCCTCAAGCACGATCCCTCTTGAGCCCTAGCGCGCACCTAGTCACAACCATAGATAAAAATCATCACCCAACCTCAAGTCCAAAACCTAGCCTCAGGACCAATCCCGATCCCTCGGGAAGCTCTAATTCCACCAAATGGGGTGGTGGAATCGAACCCCGAACCCTTGGGAAAAAACCCTTGAGAATAACCCAAAAACCCTTTTCTGGAAATAGGGTAGCGCTACAGCGCTCTTTTGAGGGCACTACAGCGCTACAAACAGAACCAAAAACACCTCAGAACACTTGACCTAGCGCTACAACGCCTAAAGGCTAGCGCTGTAGCGCTAGGCGCAGAACAACAACCCTGAAATTTTCCCTCCGATTTTCCCGAGCCAAACCTTACCAAAACTTTTCCAATCTTCAACCAAACTTAAAAACAAGCTTATCAACATTTCTAACTCATCCCAAATGACCCAAGCACATAAAATCTAAGCACATGCACTCCAAATCCCAAAATTCACCATAGTTGAATTTAGAGCTCAAGAACTCAGCCAAACAACAAAACTTAAGAATTCAAGTGACCAAGTCCAAAGCTTCTTACCTTTAATTGGAAAGCTTGATGTTAGGATATC